>NC_089231.1:54644438-55381863 GCF_963924675.1 Phocoena phocoena | reverse complement strand
ATGGGCTTATACTTCCTAGCTTTCTTATCTTGGAGCAGAATGAATAGGATCCACATAGCGGTTACGGCCTTAAGGAAAAGAGTTTGTTTTTGTGAAAACCTTAGTGTTCTTCCCATCAATCTCTGTCCTACTAATCTCTGAAAACACAGCACTTTGGACTGGGTCCATTGAAGAAAGAGAAAAGCAAAGAGCAAAGCCAATATGGAAAGGGCTGGGAAGTCAGGGGGCAGAAAAGGCTGGTAAGGACAGGGACCCGAAGAGGGGGAGGCAGCAGGGCCCTAAGCAGCTCTAGGCACCTCTGTGCAGGTACTCCTTCCCCAGGGCTTGATTTGGGGTCCCTCGGTACCAAGGAGAAAGCGCTCATCACAGCCAACGAATCGCAAGACGTTGGCTAAAAAACAGAAGGAAGAGACACTCTCAAAGCTATACACACAAAAGGCACATTTTGAATCGAAAGGAATTCTCTTTCTAGAGACATGAAACACGTAGAATCGGCTCTAGAAGATGTAAGTCCTCATTCCCCCCACCCCCAATCTCAAGTGTTTTTCTCTTTTTAAGCTTTTCCTGGCTGAGATTGCTCCCTAATAGAAAACGTTTCTTCCAAATGAATGACCATCTGCTCCCCCTAGAATCTAAGGATTAGAGGAGTTTTGGAAACTCGGCACTCGGAACTCACACCTGCTGCAAATTCACAAATTCTCCCTCTGTGTTATCACAGCAGCAAAGGCTCCTCGAGTGGGCCTCACCCAGCTCCCCTGCCTGACTGATGAGATTTTTTTTTTTAAGAGCTATTAGGAAAAATTTCGCCAAGACTCCACACACCCAAGAAAGGGGGTGGGGGCCGGGCTGGGTGGATGCTGATAAACCCCAGTGAGTTTGCAGTATCAGAGGGAAGTGAATACAGGGGAATAACCCTGCCTTACATCTGGGGTCCTCCGTGTTCTTACCAGCGAGGCAGCTGCTCTGCACACTGGACGCCCCGAACGCCTCAAATACTAACAGCAGTCAGCTGGACCAAGCTGAGTGGGAGGGTCCAGGAAGGAGAAGAAAGACAGTGCTGTTTTCCACCAGCGGTGCACCCAAGCATGGCCAGCCCACGTGGAGGGGGGCTCTAAGGGAGCTCAGGCCCTCCCTTCCCCCTCCCATCACACCAGGGCTGTCAGTGCCACAGCATCACACATGGTCGCGCCCACACACACACCCCCTCGGGCCGCTCCTCAGAGGGTGTGGGTTTAGACAGCAAGGGGTGCAGGGGTGTGGGGTGGGAAGAGCCTAAGGCTTAGAAATAACAGACCTGGTTTTGGGTCCAGGCTCTGCTACTTCCTGACTACATGCCCTCCTGTAAAATTGGGATCATGCCCCGGGGTTGCTGTAAAGATGGAAGATAATGAACATAAAGGGGCTCATCACGTTACAAGGATGTGCTCTGGGGAGAGAGTCTCACCAAGTCAGCCCTGGACTGTATCAATTATCAATCCTCCCAAGAACACCAGCCTGCCCAATTCCCACCCCACAGGAAGAATTCTAAGTCGCCCACATCCCCACGTCTCCCAAAAGGTGTCCCTAAAACCAGCCCATGACCAAGACAGACCCTCCCCATGCTCAGGTGCCGCTGCGGAGACCCCAGACTCGGACGTGGATCCCCAGGGACCATCCCAAGTGCTACGTGGTGGGTGTGTGGGGGGCAGTGTGACAGTGACAGTCTACCAAACGGGCGGAGCTGCCTGAGGTTTTTTTGTTTTTTTGTTTATTTTTTTTACAATGAATCAGAAAAACTCTTCAATGCAATGAAATTTTTAAAGATTTATGCCTTCCTTAACGTGGAAGTGTAAAGTGAAACAATGATCTCAGAGGGAGAAAAAGTCCTTAGATCCGTCTTAAGAATCAGGAGTAAATGGTAAATCATGACCCAGCTTTATGCTACTTTAGAGTCTACAGCAGCTGCCCTTCCTCCTCAGCGGATAATTATCACCAGATAATTCCCCTCCTCTCCTCTTCAGGTCCGATCAGCCACCCTTAGGAATTAGCTGAGGGAAGACAAAGCGGTGTCTGTCGACACAATCCTGTGCTTTGGGGATCCAGACCGCTCCTCACATCTACTGCACGAGAGACACAGACTGACAGAGAGAGCCCTCATTTTAAATTCCTAGTGACAGAAAAGTCTTCATAAGGATTAAGAATTCTCTGCACACAAGAATGGTATCACTACCTCACAAGCATCAGGACACGAGCTTTTTTTTTTTTTTTTGCGGTATGCGGGCCTCTCACCTCTGCGGCCTCTCCCGTTCCGGAGCACAGGCTCCGGACGCGCAGGCTCAGCGGCCATGGCTCACGGGCCCAGCCGCTCCGCGGCACGTGGGATCCTCCCGGACCGGGGCACGAACCCGTGTCCCCTGCATCGGCAGGCGGACTCTCAACCACTGCGCCACCAGGGAAGCCCAGGACACGAGCTTTGAATGGTTTTTCTGGAAGCATACTTTTACCTCCATCCCCCCGTGACAAGTTTCAAGGTGGTGGCTCAGCCGGGGGGCACAGGTGTGGCTTCCCCAATGTCTCAAGCTCCACCACTCCCGCCTCCCTAGTAGTATCCTTTAAACAACCAGCCTAACAACCCAAACAAAGAAAGCAAATCGGCCAGTGTTTTCATAACATAAGAAACTGCACAGCATGGTGGACAGTGTGAAAAATGATGTGGTCCACTGTATCCTCACAAATGACCCCCGGGAAAGAGAGTAAAGCACATGGGCGTGAACACACGTGCACATGCTTGCACACAGACCAACGATGCTCACTCACTTTGATATGGGAATTGCCTTCCGTGAAAGAAGCTGGAAATGTTCCTACTAGTTGAGCGGTGTGCTAGCGACAGAAGGCACACACTCAGACACACACACACACACACACTCTCTCTCTCTCTGTGTGTCTGTCTGTCTCTCTCTGTTGTTACAGGGACAGAGGCTGGTCCACAAAGGCCAGGCCTGGAGGCAGCTCAGCCACTTACCTGCCAGGTGACCACAGGAAAGTCAGGGAACTTCTTGCCTTGTTTACTCACTGGTAAAATGGGGACAGTGGTGTTCATCTTGAAGGGATGTTGCAAGGATTAAACTAACATATGGCGTGAACAGCCTTAACACAGTGCCTGGCGCACAGAAGGTTCTTTACGGCTTCAGGAAAGTGATTTCTCAAAATGTCCACAAATCACACAGAAACCCTCTCTGCTCCCAGCTTCACATGACGACACCCAAATTCACAGTCTGGAATCTAAGTCTCTCCATATATGCAAACGAAGCATCGTCTAAGCCTTCTGGAAGCACACCCGTGCTAGGTCCCCACAGCCCATGGCGGCTGAGCGCCCAACGCCTCGCCGAGCTCGGAAGTTCTCCTCTTGTTGCAGGACTTCCCCATCGAACCCCTCGTTTTCACTGACGATTTCCCCTCAGTCTCAGAGCATATTCAGTCTCTCCCTTTGGCTTTTTCACTTTTGTCCTAAAACATGCCGAGTTTTCTAATTCTTCACCTGCTCAACTTCCTTTTTCCACCAAAACCTTTGCAACACATTTGATTCCTGGTAAAGGGGTTTCCTCACGACCCACACCCTGAATCTCACCCAAGTTACAAGGCCTATACCCCCCCGCTGACCTGAAGTTGCCTCCTTCTACATAAGCAAATCTTCCCGCTGCCTAAAAGCCCTGGCCTTTCTGGACCCCTCGGCCTTCCGGGCTTCTCCTCCCGGGGTCTCTAAGATGGAGCTCCCTCCTCTGAAGTCTTGACTTTGCTCTCTCTCCTCTCCTGGCTTCTCTTCCTCCGTTCCCTCCACCGCCCCTAACAATTCAGCTCTGCTCCGACTCTGTGAAGTCCTCACGGGCTCCTACCTCCTTCTCCCAGACACTCGACGGTCACCAGCGGCTAAACTTCACTCCTCACTCAAGCATCTTGCCAGCCTACATGCCTGCACGTCCCACACCCGGAAAGGATCCCTCGGTAACTCCAGGCTGAGTTTCCCAAGAGCCTTCACTTCCACAGGTCTCAGGTTCTAAGGATCAAATAATGAAAACCTGACAACACCTGTGAATTGAGAGGAGTTACTCAGGCTCCTGGACTCATCAGTAACACCTGAGAAATTCCGTGTTAAATGCCCCTTCCAACCAGAGACACAGGCAGTGTGACAGCACTGCGCCCTCTGACAGGTTACACAACTCAATGTGACAGAGAGCAATTCAATTTTGACCTCATGCTCTGCCTACAGCAAGTGGGGAATCTCTTCTAAGTTTCTGCTTGTTTTGTTGGGAAGGGGGGTTGTTTGTTTGTTTTTGCTTAACAGGAATTATCCCTTCCCCGTTTCAGTTCTCACCCCAGCCCATGTGCAATGATCCAGGGACCACTACCACCTCATAGGCTTGAAGGCTCATCTACTGCCTTCTGACATAAGGTTTCCTGCAGCACAAGTTCCAGTCTGTCCCTCTGCTTTGCCAAAGACAGATCCGCCTACTGGCTATTCTTTGCTGTAAAGACAACTGTACTCTGAGACAATCAGTTTATTCTTAGGGGAAAACAATTAATTTCAACCATCACATGCATTCCCCAACAGCCACTGATTCACATCAGCTCATCCTCTGATATCTGGCTTACACAAAAACACAAAGACTTGCCAGATGACAACTGAATGAACGTGATGTATGTAACAAAATCTGTACTCTGTTGCTTCACTTCCTCTTTTTTTTTTTTTTTAAGACAGTGAAACCTTTATAAGAAAGATTAATTCTTCCCTTGGTCTTTAAGGACCATTCTCTCCTGACAACCACTTAGCTGAATCCCCCAAATCTAACTTGCAAAAACAACAATCGCACACTTTCAAGCAAGTTGTTCCTGGGGACTTTAGAAATCTACAACACCTACAACTGAAGAGGTCAGTTTTATGGGGACATTTGGACAAAACTCGCCTGTTCTAGAACACTGGCTAGAGCAAACCTCTCAGCTAATCCTACGTGTAAGTTTTCAGCAGTATACATTTTGGAATCTTCTCTGTGCCCCAGAACACACAATATGGATCTAATTAGGTCCAGCTGCTTTACGTTAGTAATAAAATTGAAAGAAAAAGAGAGAAGTGGAGGTCGGTGGCTTTGTTCGTCCCCTCCTATGCCCGGCAATGGCCAGGCCGGTGCATCCTCAACGCTAACTCCAGGCAAAACACGCTCCTTAAATACCCCAGCGAGCCTGGTACCCTGCTCAGCGCTCAAACTTTTCAGCTGCTGAGTTTTCACCCGCTGGAAGAGATTTACTGAGCGGCTGGAGCCCAGCGCTCTGACCCCACCCCCGCGGCCCCGGCGAGCCCCGCCCGCCCCTCGGCTCCCGGGACTTACACGAGCGCGGACGGACAGGGCATCTGGTTCCAGGCACAGTTGTACTGAGCCTGAATAAAACTCTCACTTCCTTCCAGCACCGAGCAGCTCACGTTCTTGTTCACGATGTAGGCGCACCAGTTCCTGGGGTGGACAGAGAGGGAGAAGGGCACGGTATAAACCGGGAGAACAATGAGGCTGGGGGAGACGGGACGAGCCGACCCGGCGGCTGACCGCGCGAGGGTCGGGGAGCCTGTCGTCCTCGCGGAGGCGGGATCACGACCAGCAGATATTCGGACGGTGCGCGGGTGCGCCTTTGGAGAGAGTGCACCTTTATCCCACAAAAGACAGACGGGAAGAGCCCCCACGGCCCCAGGGGCCCCAGTAATTCCCGGGGGGAGTTTCCTGGTCGCCCTGCTCTGCGGGACACTCCCTGCGCCCCACGGCCCCGGAGGCAGCACTGCTGGAGGCGAGGGCAAGGTTGCCCGGGACGCCCCGCGCTGGCCACGGAGCGCGCGGCCACCGCGGAAGAGGCGCCGCCCCGGCAGCCCGAGGGGAACCCCGGCTACGGCTCCTCGCCTCGGCAGGGCAGCTTCGGGGCCGGCGGCCGGTCGGGGAAGGGCAGGCGGGGGCCCACGGCTGTGGGCCGTCCTGGGGCAAGGAGAGGCCGCGCACTTACTTGTTCCTGGCGCTGGGCCGCGCGGGGTGCCTGGGCTGAGGGTCGGCGTGGCACAGCCCTGCGCCGCCCAGGGCCAGCAGCGCCAGCGCCCAGAGACAGGGCGCGCGGGGCCGGGGCCGTGTCCGCTGCCACATTCTGTGCGTGGCGGGCGCGACCAGCCGGCCGGATCCGGAGCGCGGGTCGGGCGAGCGCCGGGAGGTTGCGGGCTGCCCGGGCGCGGCCGAAGGCAGGAGGCTCGGGCGCTGCGCGGCGCCCCCACCCGCGCTCCGCGGCCGCCCCCTGCGGCTTCTCGCTCCCACTTCTCCTTTTCCGCCCCGTGCTCCCGCGCTTCTCCCGCTCAGTGACGCACAGGTCCCCCCGGGTGCCGCCCTCTTTATTTCACTTCCCTCTCCGGAACGTGACTCTCGCTCCACCACGTCTGTCTCCAGTCCTCTTGCTTCTCGGCAGGGGGTTGTGGGGGGTGAAAGGGCTGTAGGGTTTGGGAGAAGGGTCTCTGTTACAGAATTTCCAATTACTCATTCCTTTGGTCTCATCCCAGGAGCGGGGCAACTCCGCCTCCCACCTTCCAGCAGGCGCGCCCGGCCCCTCGGGAAGGGCCGCCGTCAGCGAGTCTGGCGGTCCACACGTCGGGCCTGGGTGCCGGCTTCCCAGGGCGAAGGAGGAACATCTTTATCAGTCCTTTATCGGATTCCGATTTCCTCCTCTGGCAAGACGCGGCCATTCCTCCGCATTTGAACTTGAGAGTTTAGGGGAAATGAACGCGTGTCCCCTTCTCTTTCTTTCCCTTACGCATCCATTAAATAGTTTCTAAGTCAACGTGCGGGGCAGCAGGGGACACTGGAAGCGACAGCCCCACAACTTCCCAGCAGATTCTGAAGCACAGCATCCGGCTCTAGTATACAGATCATCTCTCGCAGCCTCTGCTTCTGATGTCCTATTCTGAACTTTCTTTTTCTATCAATATTAAAGGCATTTACCCCACAACAACCGCCTTTGCTGCTAGACAGTTCAGACACTGCTAGACATTTGTCGTTTCACTTGCTTGCATATTTTCTGCCTATTTTTGGGGGGCACTTTTCAATCCTGTTATTTAATATGATTATATAATGAGCCATAATTATAATTTGCCATAGATCTTAAATTTTCCTTTAAAAATACTACTTAATGGCTGTATAATATTCCATTTTATTTCTGCCTATTTTTGAGTTACACTAATCTCTACCAATTTCTTTTGGGGATGAAGCAACTCTGCAGAAGAATGTTACATAAAATCCCCACTGGAGTGTTGTGTTCTTGGGGTGAGGAGAGATCTATATATTGATATTTGAGTTAACTTACTGCATCTAATGAACCGGAGTGGGGTTGTAGACTGCATAGATTAACTGCAATATCTGTGAGTTGACGGGACACTGTTGGCTGTGAATTGTGATGTGGACCATAATAACACTTCGCTATGTTCCCTACTGTAACTAGATGAAACTAGTGGTCCATTTTACTTGATATGCTTTGATGATGTTGTAGGGCCTTTTGATGTGCAAATAGAAGAAAATTCCCTAAGTAGAAACTTCACAAGAGCGAAGCAGAAAAATATACCATGTAAGGACATAGTCTGTCCATGAACTCTCTAAATGGAAGATCATGCAAATAATGGACTGATGTCATCCCAGCCTTCGAAAGAGCCACCCTGAGGGGGAAGGAACAGAAAGGGATAAAAAGCTGTCTTGCATAACCCTATCTCTATCTTTCTGTGTGGCTTCCCTATCCTTCCCATCCTAACACCATTTTTGTCCATGAAGTGTCATAGGGAAGAAGCAGAGCACAGAAATGAAGGAGAGGGACAGAAGGGAAAAAATGGAGGAAACACACAAGTTGTGTATGTCTACAGCTGACAGCTAACAAACCACAACTTCTCTTAAATACTGGTAATTCTCAAACTTGAGAGTGGGTCAGACTAATCAAATCACATCTGGCTTTTTCATTGACTCAGAGTTATACCGGGAAGCTGCCTTCCAGTCCAAGAGTTGGAGGACCAACGTTTTATTGAGATGACCATGACACCAAATTTAATCAGCTATAAATGGCATTTATCAGTAAATAAATGTTATTCTGAGAATCTGTTACGTGCCAGGCACCTTGCAAAAATAGTAAGTCATGGGTGAGTGAACACGGACGGGGGGTGGGGGTGGGGGTGGGTGGGGGGGGGTGGCTGTGTTTACAGAGCTCCCAGGCCTTCCTGTGCAACGAACCATGTGATGTTTCTGATGTGCAGTCAGATAAGTTAGACAATATTTGTCCTATGCGTCTCTCTAGACACATCTCCACGGGTACCCACTGTGGGGGGCTGCTCTGGGAAGATGGAAGACTTGAGGCCAAGATCTCAAAAGACCCTTTTCTTTTTTTCTTCTCTAGCCAGAGGAAGGGACCCTTCAGACTCAGGAAACAGAGAGGCTTCCTGAGGAGAGAGTGGAAGCACCTCAAGAAACAGTCTAACTGGGCAGATCATCTGGTCCCAGTCATAAGCAACAAAGTGGAAATGATTGGCAGAATGCTGCAAGTGTGAATTCTTTATAAGCTGCCAACTTCCCCAAATAAGCACTTGAAAGCTGTCAGTTTCCTGTAACAATCCAAAGTAATTTCTTTCTCTTTTAAAACAAACATGCCCCATAGTGACTTATATTCTTGATCATGTCACCAACTTACTGAACCGAACTTGGGTCTGCTCTCCCAATGAGCAGCAAAGCCAATCTACTGATACCGGGTTGTGGTGAAGGAAAGTGCAGCATTTATTGCAGGGCACCAAGCAAGGAGAACAGGCAGCTCCTGCTCAAAAGACCCAAACTCCCCTTTGGCTTTCAGGGAAGGGTTTTAAAGGCAACATCTGGGGTGAGGGTCGCAGGATGTGTGATCAGCTCGTGGACTTTCTTTTGATTGGTTGGTGGGGAGGTAACGGAGTGATGTGGCAGGAACCTTAAGCATCAGTCCTCTGGTTCCACGTGCTTATGGTCAGCATCCTCCACCTGGGTTGGGGGGGCGTGTCTTAGTTCCTGCAGAACAACTCAGAAATATGTGTCAGATTGTTGTGTACATCCCTTGAGGAGGAACTAGGACTCTGTTTTATTGCTCAACTATTGTTTAAGCTACGATTACTTTTCTTGCTTGACTGCTTTTCCTTTGTTTCTGAATTCCCTCACTTCTCTAATTAGTAACTGCTTAAGTCTGCTCTTTGGAACGCAGGCAAGGCCTGAGAGACTAAAGCCTTTTTCTCTACAAAGAAGAAACAGGGAACACAGAGGGGCTTTTGTACCCAGGGAGGAATCACAGGGTCCTGCTAGGTTTCAATCTCCACTTTTCTTTTTTTCTTTTTTTTAAAAATAAATTTATTTATTTATTTTTGGCTGTGTTGGGTCTTCGTTGCTGGGCACGGGCTTTCTCTAGTTGTGGCGAGTGGGGGCTACTCTCCATTGAGGTGCACGGGCTTCTCATTGCGGTGGCTTCTCTTGTTGCGGAGCACAGGCTCTAGGCACGCAGGCTTCAGTAGTTGTGGCACATGGGCTTAGTTAGTTGCTCCACGGCATGTGGGATCTTCCCGGACCAGGGCTCGAACCTGTGTCCCCTGCATTAGCAGGCGGATTCTTAACCACTGTGCCACCAAGGAAGCCCTCCACTTTTCTTGATATGCCTCAGTCCTGAGGGGAACAGGGGCTGGACAAGAAAGGGAATAAGGTTTTGTTTATTTATTTATTTTTGGCTGCACGCGGGCTTTCTCTAGTTGCGGCGAGCGGGGGCTACTCTTCGTTGCAGTGCGCGGGTTTCTCATTGCAGTGGCTTCTCTTGTTGCGGAGCACGGGCTCTAGGCACGCGGGCTTCAGTAGTTGTGGCACACGGGCTCAGTAGTTGTGGTTCGCAGGCTCTACAGTGCAGGCTCAGTAGTTGTGGTGCATGGGCTTAGTTGCTCCGTGGCATGTGGGATCCTCCCGGATCAGAGCTCGAACCTGTGTCCCCTGCATTGGCAGGTGGATTCCTAACCACTGCACCACCAGGGAAGTCGCAAGAAAGGGAATAAGATTTCAGATAGAGAGGATAATCATAAACTCAGTAGGGGAATTCGGATTTAGGGGGACTCAGTCCCATTAACTAAAGCAAAAATGCAAAATAGAACTATTTCATAAAATCCATTCCTTCACTATTGGTCATGATAAAAGAGCTCATCAGGCTCTGTACTTGGGGGGTACTTCTCGTGAAGCAGTGAGCCTGCTGGACCCCTACCACACCCAGACTCCCTTCAGTTGTCTGGAGGAGGAGAGTGGGTGATCATTACAGAGGCAGCAGGCGGGTTCATTGCCTCCACCCCACCACCAGTCATCTGGGCACAAGACATTTGATCAAGATGAACTGATCTGCATCTAGGATGTGGTCAATAGTCATATGACTTGGCCTGAGTGTCCCAACCTACTCATTCCTTATCTTTTGTTTTCTAGAACTCAAAAAAAGTCTCCCCTGATTTCTAGCTGTAATTTTAGGTGTCTTAACTTCTTTGTGCTGTTTACTAATGATGAAAAACGAAAGTCCTTGAAGATTAGATATCTTGCATAAATTTTGATTGCAAAGCATTTCTAACATAATACACCCTCAGAAAATGTCTTACACATTCTTAAGTTAGTGATAAGATGCCCTTCATCTTTGTTTGTTTGTTTTTGTTTTTTTTAAGTGCGGTTGGGTAGGGAAGGAGAGACAGAAATGTCTCCAAGGAAAATGAACTGGCTGCACCACATAGCTTGGTCTCTGCTTTGGAACGCCAAGATTTGGTTGATACAATTTTGTGTAGCTCCATTCGCCATAGATAGGCACAGCATTTGACAAGGCACCTTTGGAAAGAAGTCAGTGAGTCCCCAGACTTCAGAATTTACAAACAAGGGCTACTTTCCCATCTTGTCAAAGGCTTTGCTCAAATAGACCCAAACTGAACAAAGAACAGTCGCTCTCTTCATTTTTTCCTAACTGTATATTTGCAAATATCCCATCAGCTACACAGAGCTAAAGATTCAAAATCTCTTTATCTTCTGAACCCAAGACTGATCTTATTTATCAATTGACTGATTTAATAGCATTGTGAAAGATTATGGCCATTATGTTAATCATCTTTCATGAGAGATGCCAGGAGCATACCTCCCTTTAATGGTCAGGGGTGTGTGCCTTAATACATGCTAAACTATCATCTGAGACCTTCAAAACTGCGAAAAGTTGAAATTATGCCTGAAATCACACATGAAAAATAATGTTTAGGAGCTCATGCAATGGACTTAGCATACTGTTCAAAACTGGGTACCCTCACCTCCTGAGCAGAACGACGGTGACAAATCAAAAGCCTCCCAATCCTCCATTTCCTCTTCTGGAAAGGGGATGTCTCATGTAGATGTTGGGAGGGTGCATTGTGTTACCCCATGTACACTGTTTAGCACAGTGCCTGGCACAGGGTAAGTGGAGGATAAAGTTTCACAACTGTTATTGTTACCACTTTGGTACTACAAAAAATTTGCAATCAGGTCCAGGAGCTTTGTCATCTTTTTGTTGTGTCCACTGATGTGGGAAGCTGACCATCTACTGCAGTTCTTCTTTCCAAATAAGAAATATATATCAAGAGGGCACGTGCACAACTCAATCAGAATGACTCTAAGTGTGGTCGTCGGGAACAGAACACTGGGTTCTTGACTTCTAGCTCAGTTTTCTTTCTACTGCTCTCCAAGAGAAAACGTATAGCTCAGCTGATTGTTTAGGAGATTTCATCCTCTACATTGCAAAGGAATTTATTTTAGGACAATTCAATGAAACCTTTGGGAGGATTAATAACTCTACAAAAATAAACTCAGATCATCAGGTAATTCGATAATAAGTTTCTTCTTCTTCCTCAAACAGATGAAATTAGTAACTAATTCCATTTCCTTTAATTTTTTTCAGATGTTGCTTAGATCTAAAAATGCTTCCTATAGCTAACTGTGGGCCATATACTGCATTTGAGAATTCAGTGCTGTCACACTGATGGTGTGGTTTTGGGCACATTTTTTTCTTCATAAGAAATATGGCAAAAATAGGCTCTTAGAATTTTGTTTGTTTCCAAGAGAATTATAATAGCTTAGGCAATAATGCTTTCATATATATGAGTCACATCAAACTATGTTGTATAGTTCATAATTTATTTATGGAATGAGAGTCAATTGTTCTGGAAACAACAGAGTATTTTAAATAGGCAGAATGTGTTTGATGAGTGTAAAATAAATTGTTACAGTTTAGGACAATCTAGGTCCATACTCATTAGACTAGTATTCATGAGCAAATGAACTCTTTCTAGTATTTCAGGTTGTGCAGTTCTAAACCATGTTTCAAGTATTTAAGTATAGTCAGCTCTCATTATGTGGTGTCGTATGTTCTATTAAGTTGCTGCAAACACTGAATTCGTGAATACTGAACAGTCGCTTGCAGAGGAAATACAGGAGTAAGAAGCCTCTGGTCAAAATGTTTTTGTCAACCAATCAATACATAACCTTCTTTTCTGTGTGCTTCTATTTAAAGACACCTTGTTTGATATTTATTATTGATTCATTGACAGTGAACTCACAGCCAACCCCACTGTAATTTGTGCCTGAACTAAGCTTATCTCAAACACATGTTTTCTCCATAAGGCACATCACAGCCTTCTTGCGCTAAGGAACACAAGACAGCGCTTCAGCACTGCGCTTGGGGGCCATTTTAAACAACGAAATCACCAAAAAAAAAGCACAAAAATGCAAAAAGCATAGAATTCAATTTTCCATGAAAAGGACACTTCTTTACAGTATGAGACCTAAAACAAGAAGGCAGAGCACTGCCTTGCTAGACCTCAGCTGGAAATGTGCACAGTTGGGCAAGTCAACATTTTTGCCACTCTGCTCAGGTCCACCGATGGCCATGAAAGTGCTGTAAGTATTGCTTTTGTAGTTCAAAATAAATTCCGTGAAGAGGCAACTTCACAAAATATAGAATCTGTGAATAATAAAGATTGACTGTATTTCAGCTTAAGTCTGGGAACAGTAAGAAAATATTACATCTGGGGGGAAAAGGCAAAGTTCTTGGAATTTTGTGGCCATCAAAAGATTTGTTTCATCAGTAAGCATATTGAGGAAGTTCTGTGTATGGAACACTGCCAGGCAATATGTGAGCCAGAGAAAAAAAGATTCAGTTCTTTACCATCTTAATTGGCTGGAAAGCAAAACACACATGTATGAAATGACCTAACACGTACAAAGTTACATTCAGTAAATAAAATATTGCATAGTAAAAACAGTGTACCTAGGTTATGATAAAGAAACAGAGCTTGAGGCAATCAGAAAAGTTCAGTATTAATTAGGAAAGACCGTGGAGAAGTGTGGGTTTGAGTTGAGTATTTCATTTTTTGTTTTGTTTTGCTTTGCTTTAAATCAGCTATAATATCAAAACCGGAATGTGATTTGCAAGAGAGGAAGGAGCAATTAATGTGACCTTGTACACTGTATGTGTTTAGTAAATAAAGACAGGGGCCAGCTTGTAGATTAGCTAAGCCAAAGTGTGTGGCCTTAGAAGTAGCCAGGAGGTTGCAGCAACATGAATGGACCTAGAGAATATCAAACTAAGTGAAGTCAGTCAGACAGAGAAAGACAAATATGATGTCACTTATATGTGGAATGTAAAAAAAAAAATACAAATGAATTTACTTACAAAACAGAAACAGACTCACAGACATAGAAAACAAACTTATGGTTACCAAAGGGGAAAGGGGGAGAGGGATAAACTGGGAATTTGGGATTAACAGATACACACTACTATACATAAAATAGATAAACAAGGACCTACTGTAGAGCACAGGGAACTATATTCAATATCTTATAATAACTATAATGGAGAAGAATCTGAAAAAGAATATATATTTTTTATTTATATATATGTATAACTAAATCACTTTGCTGTACACTTGAAGCATTGTAAATCAACTATATTTCAATTTAAACAATTTAATTAAGTTAAAAAAAAAAGTAGCCAGGAGATAGGTGAGGTGGGGATGCCAGTTGGGATTGAGGGGTAATGAACACGAGGAAAGGGTGAGAATGTGTCACTGTTAAAGAGTACAATATAGGTTGGTAGAAAAAACAAACAAACCTCTAGTTCTTTTATCCCCTCATCTAAAGAGAGGTAGGGTGACCAGATGTCCCTGATTTGCCCAAGCCAGTCCCAGGTTACTCCTGTTGTGGATCAGTTGACACTGTTAATTATCCTTAGTGTCTCCTTTCATCTTCAAAAGTGCCTGGGTTTGGACAATAAATTATATGGTCACTCTAAGGACCTAAAATGAACTGAAAATCACAACTCTGTTTAACACCAATATAGTGTTTATAAAAACTGAATAAGACATTAGTAAATATCAATGCAAATGACAAAATCAGAAAATAGGAATGAATTGGACTGCTGTAAGTCATAATTTTACTCAGGGCAAGTGCTTCTGTTCTGTTATTGCCTCATGCAGTTTATTTATTTATTTATTTATTGGCTGCGTTTGGTCCTCGTTGCTGTGCCTGGGCTTTCTCTAGTTGTGGCGAGCAGGGGCTACTCTTCATGGCGGTGTGTGGACTTCTCATTGTGGTGGCTTCTCTTTGTTGCGGGGCACAGGCTCAAGGCACGCGGGCTTCAGTAGTTGTGGCTCGCGGGCTCTAGAGCGCAGGCTCTGTAGTTGTGGCGCATGGGCTTAGTTGCTCCGCGGCACGTAGGATCTTCCTGGACCACAGATCGAACCCGTGTCCCCTGCATTGGCAGGTGGAATCTTAACCACTGCGCCACCAGGGAAGTCCCTACCTCATGCATTTTGGTGACGTATTATATTTTAGAAAGTTGATTAGGCACTGGAGACTTGGTTTGTTTAGTTGGTTGTTGATGAAGCTGGTTATTATTTATTTATTTATTTATTTTTATTTTTTTGCGGTACGCAGGCCTCTCACTGTTGTGGCCTCTCCCGTTGCAGAGCACAGGCTCCGGACGCCCAGGCTCAGCGGCCATGGCTCACGGGCCCAGCCGCTCCGCGGCATGTGGGATCTTCCCGGACCAGGGTACGAACCTGTGTCCCCTGAATCGGCAGGCGGACTCTCAACCACTGTGCCACCAGGGAAGCCCATGAAGCTGGTTATTTGCATGAACTTTCCTTGGCTCTGTCTTCTCAGACGTAATCATTTTAAAACTCATCCCCAAGAGCTACGGAAGAAGAACACAGTGCCGTGGCTACATTCTGCTTAAATGCTCCGGCCCAGCCACAGCTCCTTTAAATAGTGCAGAGCAGGGAAGACCCTACTCAACGGCGGCTCACGATCTAAACCCGCTGACATCTTTGAACACTTATTGGTTGAAGAAACTAAAACAACATAAGTAATCAGCCATGAGCAGATAAAAGTTGCTAATGTCTTTTGACTAACGGTAACTACAATGTGAGACCAAAGTTTCACATTCAGAGAATGTTGAGGGGTCAAGGAAGAAACTGCCTTCGTTTTTTATTGCATTCTCACATGTTTTACCCCATCTTTTAAAAATATCAAAACAAACTACGGGACTTCCTGCTGGTCCAGTGGTTAAGACTCCGCGCTCCCAATACAGGGAGCCTGGGTTTGATCCCTGGTCGGGGAACTAGATCCGGCATGCCACAAATAAAGGTCCCGCACTCTGCAACAAGATCCTGCATGCAGCAACAAAGACCCCGCATGCCGTAACTAAGAGCCGGCGCAGCCAAACAAATAATAACATCTAATTAAAAAAAAAAAAACTTTATTCTCTGAGTATTCTGAGGTTATGCTTTCCAAAGAGCTGTTTGGGGGCAAAGTGGTGCCAGGATTCCTGGGAGAAATAAGAAGGAGATTAGAAAACAGGCACCAGAATTCAGTTCCTATGTTTTTCAACCCTGAAAGAATCTTCACTTTCCTGCTGGGGATTCCAATTTCATAAAGGTTTTTTAAAAATAAATATTTGTAGATTGTGGTTTTCTAATGTAAATTTTATCAAAGGATAGCAGTCTTGCCAACAAGTGCATAAAATGTGATAAGCTCACTGAATTTTTCACAAAGTGAAGGCAGCCATGTAAGCAGCACCCAGATCCTGAAGCAAAACATGCCTTCAGGGCCCCTCACAGTCCCTGCAGTCATTAACCCTCCCTTCCCCAAAATCACATCAATTCTGACCTCCAACACCATCACTTAAAGATTTGTTGAAGAAAAACTATTGATTTGTCTTATTTTGTCCATAATAACTGGCACAGTGCCTGGCACATAATACTTGTTTAATAACTTGTTTAATACTTGTTGAATGAAAGAAAGCAAACAGGTGTCTAACTTTTACAAGACAGTGGATCAAATTAACATACATAATATACTAGGGGGAAAGGGGCATTACACTGGGTGAGAACTGGGATCTGGGGATGCTAACTTGGACAAAAGTTGAAAACTCAAACTTCGAACAGAAGAGTACATTTTAGTTTTATCTTCTAACAAATGTAAACAATTTGAATACATCTAATCCTCTGCGATTTTCCTTGGGCTTTAATCAACTCCACTCACATCACATCCACTGTAACTGGTGAGGCCAACTTCCGGAGATCTTGTTTCTCTTTCTCACTTCTAAATGGACCCATGCAGCCAAGAAATGACTATTTTCAGCCCTTCTCCACCCCACTCTGAGGCCCAGTCAGTCAGAAAACAAAATAAGAGTCACCCTCTTCCTCAGCCAAAGCATGTGATCTCTGGCCAGAGCCCTTCCCGCCCTAATGAATGAGGTAATGAGGGACCAAATAAGGTTTCATATGTATGTCGCCTCAGAATTACAGTTTATCTTCACTGTGCTTTTAAAAAGCTGGAATTAAGAACCTAGCGCTGCCAAATCACAGCTTAGAGAGATCTGTCAACTCTAGAGATAACAAATAAAAGGAAAACCCATTTCAAGCTTTGAACTGCTGCTCCTAAATGATTCCCAGGGAAACACAAATAAATTGTCTTCAGAGGACAGATTCATTATGAAAAACCTCATTAAGTTGGGGTTTTAAATATTTCTTTAAGATACTTCCAACCTTTAAAGGAAGCAAGTCTGGAAATGGAAACTATTTTGCTTACAGGATGAAACCCTCCAATTTACACCAACCCCCCGCCCCCGAAATATGTCATGCTTTATCATAAATGAACCTTCAAAGGCAAGGTGCAGAGATAAAGGCCAGACTGAAGAAACACACAAATCCACCAAATCCATTTAGTCTACATTAAAACTAGCCTTCAAAAACAGGAGTGTTTCATCCAGAAACAAATCTAATTTGCCTGAGGAGGAAGAGCAGGTCTTTTCCCTTTTTTACTTTTTTTCTAGTTATGTTTAATTGGAGACCCATAAGCAAGTATAATCTTTGCATAAACTGTTCTCTGTGTGGAATTTTCTCCACGCCTGGAGAACTTCACCTATGAGACCCTGGCAGTCATTCGTTCTCTGAAGCTTTCCAGGTGCCTCCAAGCCCTCTCACATGTTGCAACATATAACTGATAAAGAATTGATAGAGGAATTGATTTAACAAATGAACAAATCAACAAGAAAAAGAATCCAGGGACTTCCCTGGTGGCGCAATGGTTGAGAATCTGCCTGCAACTGCAGGGGACACAGGTTCGAGCCCTGGTCTGGGAAGATCCCACGTGCCGTGAAGCAACTAAGCCCATGTGCCACAACTACTGAGCCTGCAGTCTAGAGCCCGCGAGCCACAACTACTGAAGCCTGTGCGCCTAAGAGACCGAGATTTGCAACAAGAGAAGCCACCGCAATGAGAAGCCCATGCACCATAAGGAAGAGTAGCCCCCACTCACGGCATCTAGAGAAAGTCCGCGCGCAGCAATGAAGACCCAACAACAAAGACCCAATGCAGCCAAAAATAAACAAATAAATTTTAAAAAATAATAGATAAGTTCCCTCTGAGGAAGTGACATTTAAAAAAAAAAAGAAAAAGAATCTAATAGAAAAATGGGCAATCTGCCCTTCACAGAAGAGGAAACGCAAATGGCCAATGAAAAATATGTTCAGCCTCATTAATAATCATGGACGTGCAGAGTAATACCTAAGTAATTAATTAATATCTAATGCAAATAGATACCACTATGTACTACCAGATTAAAATTTAAAAGCCTGACAATACCAAGTGCTAGTGTGAATGCGGGGAGAAACTCTCCCTCACTTCTAATGGGAGTGTAAACTGGTACAACTGCTTTGGAAAACAGTTCTGGTGCTTCCCCTTGTAGCGCAGTGGTTAAGAATCCTCCTGCCAGTGCAGGGGACATGGGTTCGAGCCCTGGTCTGGGACGATGCCACATGCTGTGGAGCAACTAAGCCCGTGCACCACAACTACTGAGCCTGCTCTCTACAGCCTGTGAGCCACAACGACTGAAGCCCACATGCCACAGCTACTGAAGCCTGCGCGCCTAGAGGCCGTGCTCCGCAACAAGAAAAGCCACCGCAATGAGAAGCCTGAGCACACAATGAAGAGTAGCCCCTGCTTGCCGCAACTAGAGAAAGTCCATGCGCAGCAACGAAGACCCAATGCAGCCAAAAATCAATCAACCAATTAAAAAAAAAAAACAGTTCTGCACTACTTTTTACATTTGAACAGTCACATACCCTAAAACCCATCAACTGCACCCCTAGATGCATAACCTAGAGATGGATGAAAAAATTGGGGCTGCCAAGGGGAAAGCCCCAACACTATTTTCATCTCAACAAGCCCAGAGTAAGCAGCAAACCCTATGCCACAGTGATGGTTCTATCTCTGTGCACAATTACTATTGTTCTTTTCAATGAATTAAAAGTTTCACAGAGTTGTGATTAGAAATAATGGAATATGTTTAGCACAGTTTCTAGGAATTTGTCTATTTCATCTAGGTTATCCAACTTTTTGGCATATTTTTGGTTCATAGCAGTCTCTTATAACCCCTTTTATTTCTCTAGAATCATTAGTAAAGTCCTCACTTTCATTTCTGATATTAGTAATTTGTGTCTTTCTGTTTTCTGTAGTCCATCTAGCTAAAGACTGTCAATTTTGAACCAATTTTTGATATCATTAATTTTCTCTTTTTTTATACTCTATTTTACTTATCTCTACTCTAGTCTATCATTTCCTTCCTTCTACTAGCTTTGGGTTTCATTTGTTCTTTTTCTAGATCTTCAAGTTGTAAAGCAAGAGTGTTGATTTCAATCTTCTTATTTTTTAATATGAGCATTTATAGGTATAAATTTCCCCCCTCAGCAGTGCTTTCATTGTGTTCCATGTTTTGGTATATTATGTTTTCATTTTCATTAGTCTCTAAGTATTTTCTGATTTCCCTTGTGATTTTTTTCCTTGATTCATTGGTTGTTTAAAAATGTGTTGTTCAATTTACACAAATTTATGATTTTTTAGTCTTCTATTTCATTTATTTTTAAAATTGAAATATAATTCACATACTATACAACTGACCCATTTAAAGTTTACAATGCAGTCGGTTTAGTACATTTACAAACATGTGCAACCATTTACCACAGTCATTTTTGGAACCTTTTTTTTTTTTTTGCGGTACGCAGGCCTCTCACTGTTGTGGCCTCTCCCATTGCGGAGCACAGGTTCCGGACACGCGGGCTCAGGGGCCATGGCTCACGGGCCTAGCCACTCTGCGGCATGTGGGATCTTCCCGGACCGGATCACGAACCCGTGTCCCCTGCATCAGCAGATGGACTCCCAACCACTGTGCCACCAGGGAAGCCCTGGAACCTTTTTATCATCTCATGTAGGAACCCTATATTCCTTAGCTATCACCTCTGGTAGTAGTTTCCTAGGGAAACTTTGCCATTATAAAGTATCAAAATCCAGGTGGCTTGAAACAACATAAATTGTCTTGGTTTTGGAGGCTACAAGTCTGAAATAAAGGTTTTGGCAGTGCCATGCTCTAAGGATCTTCTGTTTTAGTCTCCTTAGGCTGCTATAAGAGAATACCACAGACTGGGTGGCTCATAAATGAATTTATTTCTCACAGTTCTGGAAGCTGGGAAGTCCAAGATCAAGGTGTGGGCATATTTGGCATCTGGTGAGAACCTGCTTCTTGGTTCACAGAAGGCCGTCTTTTTGTTACGTCCTCACATGGTAGAAGGGATAAGGGATCACTCTGATGTCCCTTTTATAAAGGCACTAATCCCATTCATGTGGGCTCAACCCTCATGACCTAATCACCGTCCAAAAGTCCCACCTCCAAACACCCTCACGTTTGTGAATAGGTTTCAACATGTGAATTTGAGAAAGACACAAACATTCAGTCTGTAATACCTTCGTCGCCTCTTCTAGCTTCTAGTTCTTTGGTTTGTAGATGCATCATTCTCATCACATGGCCATCTTTTGCCCACATGTCTCCACACGATCTTCTGTTAGTGTCTGTGTCCAAAGTTTCCCTTTTCATAAGAACATGTTACATTGGGTTAGAGCCCACCTTAATGATCTCATTTTCACTTGATTACCTCTGTAAAGAGCCTATTTCCAAACAAGACCAAATTCTGAGGTACTAGGGTTTGAACTTCAGGATCTTTGGGGGGGCATACAATTCAATCCATAAGGTTAACTCTGTATCCTTTGGCTATCAGAACCCTACTCCTAGACACACCCCACCCCACCACTAAGCAACCACTAATCTTTGTTTCTATAGATTTTCCTAAATTTTCATAGGAGTGGAATCATACAGTATGTGGTCTTTTGTGACTGGCTTCTTTAATGCTTTTGTAGTTCATCCATGTTGTAACACATATAGGTACTTTCTTCATTTTTATGGCCAAATACTATTTCACTGTGTGGATGTTAAAAATTTTGTTAATTCCTTGATGGACACCTTTTAGTTATTATGAGTAATGCTGTTTTAACACTCACGTACAAGTTTCTGTGTGGGCAAATGATTTCATTGCTCTTGGGCATATACCAGGAATGGAATTACTGGGTCATGTGGTAATACTGTGATTAATCATTTGAGAAACCACCTGATTCAGATTGTTCTCCAAAGTGACTGGATCATTTTACATTCCCACCAGCAATGCATGAGGCTTCTAATTTCTATACCTTCTTGACAAAATTTGCTGTTATCTGACTTTTTGATTATAGCCACCCTAGTGGACGTGAAGTGGTGTCTCATAGTGGTTTTGATTTGTGTTTCCCTGATGAATAATGAGGTTGCACATCTTTTCATGTGCTTGTTAGGCATTTGTGTATCTACTTTGGCGAAATGTCTATTCATATCCTTTGCCATTTTTAAATTGGGTCATTTATATTTTTATTATTCAGTTATAAGGGTTCTTTATATATTCTAGGTATGTCCCTTATCAGGTATATGATTTGTAAATATTTTCTCCCATTCTGCTGTGTTGTCATTTCATGTTGATAGTATGCTTTGAAGCAAAATTGTCTAATCTTGATGAAATCCAATTTACCTCATTTCCTTTTGCTGCTCTTGATTTTGGTGTCATATATAAGAATTCTTTGCCAAATCCTAGGTCATGAAGATTTACCTCTATGTTTTCTTCTAGGAGTTTAAAATTTTTGCTCTTCTATTTAGGTCTTTGATACTTTTTGAGGTAATTTTTGTACATGGCATCCAAGTTAATTTTTGCTTGTGACTGTCCAGTTGTCTCAGCACCATTTGTCAAAAAGACGATTGTTTTCCCTTTGGTTGATTCTTGACACCCTTGCTGAAAATCAATTGACCATAGAAGCATAGATTTATTTCTGAACTCTCTTTGGATAACTGTTGCTTTCTAGTAAATTGTGAAACTGAAAACTACATCTGCCTGCTTCATTGTTGCACATTTTCTCTTAGCCTCTGCTCATTTTTCTTCATTCTTTTTTCTCTGTTCAACCTGCATAACTCTATCAATCTATCTTCAAGTTCACTAATTCTTTCTTCTGCCAGTTTAAATCTACTGAGTCACTCTAGTGAATTTCAGTTATTGTACTTTTCAACTCCAGAATTTCCATATAGTTCTTTAACATTTTTCCTTTTATTGATATACTTAATTTGATAAGACATTGTCATTGCACCTTTAATTCCTTAACCAAGTTTTCCTTTAGTTCTGTGAACATATTGATAATGGCTAATTCAAAATATTTTTGTTAAATCTGACAACTAGTAGCTCTCACAGGTAGTTTCTGCTGCCTTCATTATTTCCAGTGTAGGAGTCATACTTCCCAATTTCTTTGCATCTCCTAATTTTTTTGTTGGAAACAGCACACATTTTAGATAACATATTGTAACAACTTTGGGTACTGGTTCACCATCCTCTGGGGCTTATTTCCTTACTTAGTGACTGGCTGGATTATTTTAGTGAAATCTGTGCCCCACCCCATCCCCCAGTGTTAAGTTGGATGCTCCTCTTCAGCAAGGCACAGCTCTAGGTGTGCCCCACAGTCACTCTGGGAGAACAGTGGTGGTGTTAGGGCTCTCTTCTCTTTCCTCGACCCTACAACCAGCTGTCAACCTCCATTAATAGCTGGTTGACTGCTCTATTATTTATATCAATGCCCAGAACAAAAATTCCTGCACAAACTAATTTAATCAAAGTATGGCTTTTTTGATGGGGATGGAAGTTTCTGAGGTGTTTGATATTTGTTCTAACCCAAGTGGGCTTCTTCCAGGTGCCTTATTGCCCCGTTCTCTCCTGAAAACTAGCCAGCCTATAGACTATATCTTCATTAGTTCCATGGACCTCTTCCCAATTCCCTATACAACCTCCACTATTTTTAAGAATGCTCTTAGGTTTAGATTTCTCCATGTTGTGAACGAAGCCAGTTCCTTTGCGAAGTGATTAGGAGCTATTTGTTTGACATGTTTATCTCCCCTCCTCCCTCCGAAACAAAATCTCAGAGCCAGGGCTCCGGAGCTGGGAATGATGGCAAATTTCTGAGTAACACCTGTGCCCTAGGAGCTAAACGTGGTAGAGGCGGCAGTAGCCCAAGATCCTCTTGGCTTGCTTCTCCTGGGGTGGAACCACCACCTCATGAGCTAGAGGAAGGGCTATCAAGGCTCCACTATTCTCAGCATGCCAGGTCCAAGGCGGAGCCTCCATCCCACAAGCGGGGCCAGGGAGGAAGGAGACAGCCCACACTTCTTGACCACACTGACCTGGGACTTAGCTTTCAGCAAAACGCAATTGCGGGCATGGTAAGAAACCACTGAAGTCTTGCTCCTCCTGGAAAGAAAGCCCTCTGGCTGGGAGATGGAGGGTCAAGGGAGCACAGATTTCTTGGCTGCAGCAGTCTGGACTGGGGTCTCCACCTTGCTGAGCTGGGAGGTCGGAAGGGGACAATGAGGTTTGGTTTAAAATGCCACAGATCCTAAACTTTCTTACAGAATTTTCATAGATTTTCTTGAATAGATATTTCTTCATTTACTGTTTGCCCTTAGGACCATTCCAAGAGGTTTTAAATGGCTGCTTTTAATACTTCTCACCAGCTACTGGGGAGCAGGGTCAGCAGAGCTCCTCAGGCTGTCTTAGCAAAAGTTAATCTCCCTCCACATTTTTTTATTAAACAATCATCATGGAATTAATTTTCTTTTTTGACCACAGCGTGCAGCATGCAGGATCTTAGTTCCCTGCAGGGATTGAACCCCCGTGCCCCCTGCTGTGGAAGCACCAAGTCCTAACCACTGACTGCCAGGGAATTCCACTTTTTAAAAATTTAATTAATTTTTGGCTGCGTTGGGTCTTTGTTGCTGCATGCAGGCTTTCTCTAGTTGTGGTGAGTGGGGGCTACTCTTCATTGCGGTGCACGGGCTTCTCATTGTGGTGGCTTCTCTTGTTGCAGAGAACGGACTCCAGGCTCGAGGGCTCAGTACTTGTGACTTGCAGGGTCTAGAGCGCCGGCTTAGTAGCTGTGGCGCACGGGCTCAGTTGCTCCGCAGCATGTGGGATCTTCCTGGACCAGGGCTCGAACCCGTGTCCCCTGCATTGGCAGGCGGATTCTCAACCACCGGGAGACCAGGGAACCCCCTCCCCCTGCCCCCACTTAATTCTTAAAGCATAGGTTTGATTAGAACCGCTGGAAAACTTGTAGTTACTTGTATTGATTCAGTATTTCCTTAAAAGCCCAAAGCTTTAGAGGTCTGCTCCCAAATTAGATCTAATTTTATTCCCCATTGCACTCGAGTCAGACTGAGCTCCTTCCAGAGACATGCTCTTTTGTCTCATTGTCTTCGCTTCTTGTGTCCTTTCAGCTCCTCCCTCCTTCCCCAAACTGCAGCATACATAAATCCTACATACCCATCAAGGCCCAGTTTCAGTGTCACATGCTCCGTCATCCCTCTGCAATTCACACTTACCTCTAGTCAGATTTAGTGATCATATCTTCTGTCCATGTAATTGCCTAACAAAGGGAAGAAAGTGATATCCATTGGAAACTCACCAAATGCCAGACCCTATACTAATCATTCAACTGTTTCATTTGATTATTAATCAACCTTACAAAATAGGTACAATTATCCTCATTTTAAAGATGAGGAAAAACTGAGATACAGACAGGTTAAATAATTTGTCCTAGTCATAAAGCGGGTAAGTGTTAAAGCCTAGATTTGCATAGGCAGAGCTTACACAATGCTTCTTTAGCTCGGGGATCAAACATGCATAAAAAGAATGTATGTAAAGGTTTTGCTCGGCATATAGAAGCTATTATCTCCTTCCACAGGTCAGATACGCTGGTTTGCAAAAAGCAGATATATGTATTTGCTAAATTAATGAATTTATGAATGTTCCAATAAAAACTATTCTGTATTTATTTATTTATTTATTTTGCGGTACACAGGCCTCTCACTGCTGTGGCCTCTCCCATCGCGGAGCACAGGCTCCGGACACGCAGGCTCAGCGGCCATGGCTCACGGGCCCAGCCGCTCCGCAGCACGTGGGATCCTCCCGGACTGGAGCACGAACCTGTGTCCCCTGCATCGGCAGGTGGACTCTCAACCACTGCGCCACCAGGGAAGCCCTCATTCTGTATTTCAAACAACTAAGGCCAACTACTTTATAATTTTACATTTTGAAACATCCCAATAATCATATTTATAAATGTCTTATGAAACTGGCACTCCATTCTAACAATAGAAAAATCTATATTCTATTATAAAAACATCAGGCAATCAGCACATTTAACACATTTAACACAAATGTAGCCAAAGCTCAATATATTATTACTTTTTTTTTTTTTTTTTTTTTTTTTTTTTTAAATTTTATTTATTTTTGGCTGCGTTGGGTCTTCATTGCTGTGCACGGAGCCCTCTCTAGTTTTGGAGATCAGTGGTTACTCTTTGTTGCGGTGCACTGGCCCCTCACTGCGGTGGCCTCTCTTGCTGCAGAGCACAGGCTCTAGGCGCGCGGGCTTCAGTAGCTGCGGTGCGCGGGCTTCAGTAGTTGCGGCACGCGGGCTGAGCCGCTCCGCGGCATGTGGGATCCTCCCGGACCAGGGCTCAAACCCGCGTCCCCTGCATTAGCAGGCAGGTTCCCAACCACTGCACCACCAGGGAAGCCCTATTATTACTTTTAAACACATATGATTGGTTTTTTAAAATGATTTTTGACTTTTCATTAACATTTGATACAGGGATCACTGTTCAACTGTCAGCAGTCCTTTTTTTCTTTTTCTTTTTTTTTTTGGCCGCACCCCACAGCTTGCAGAATCTCAGTTCCCCGACCAGGGATTGAACCCAGGCCACAGCTGTGAAAGCCCAGAATCCTAACCACTAGGCCACCAGGGAACTCCCAGCAATTCTTCGCACGAGAGATTCACTCTGCAAAACTACTAAAGAGAAGTATGCAATATGCTTAACAAATCAAGACATAATTCTAGTCTATGAAAACACGGAAGTAAATTTTTTCACTAAACTTGGTAGTCATTTATCAATATATCACAGAACTAGTGAAAGCAGAAGAAATACAAAGTAAGAGATTTCTCTTTTAAATATCATCCTATAATTACTAGCCCAACATAACAAATGGTCTTGTATAAAGCATAAAAGTGAATTCCAGGGCTTCCCTGGTGGCGCAGTGGTTGAGAGTCCGCCTGCCGATGCAGGGCACACAGGTTCGTGCCCTGGTCCAGGAAGATCCCACGTGCCGCGGAGCGGCTGGGCCCGTGAGCCATGGCCGCGGAGCCTGTGCTCGCAACGGGAGGGGCCACGGCAGTGAGAGGCTGGTGTACCGCAAAAAAAAAAAATCCAATTATGTTTAATTATACCTAATAAAAAATTCAAATCCTCACCAGTGGACTATCAAATAAATAGGTCAAGGTACATAAGTTTTTATTTCCACTAAAATGAAAACACAGAAAAATGAAATGCTATGTTCCATTTCCACCAAGAATTTAACAAGAGGTTAAGAATAACTGAGGAGAAACACAACTGAAAAAGATGTAAACAAATTCTATTAGTAAGATTTAAATATGGTACTACACAAAGATATAAATATTTTCTAGTCCATGTTATTTGTTTTATTGGAGTGTGGTCTAAAGTATCAGAATACTAGGAATTTATATTATCAGACATTATTTTACTTTGAAATTAGGCTTCCTAACATTAAAAAAATATATCTAATGTCTCTTTATTGCTTGTCACTTGGGATAGTGATTCTTTAACACTAATTTGATCTCTCTCCAAAATACTTAAATAGTATCTTCAGATACTCAAGTTATTGATGAATTCATAAATGAAATAACTGCTTGCATAAGGTGAGATGTGGAGACTCTTTACCTTATATTTAAAGATAATTAATATTTTAAGGCCAAGTGTCCTACCATGAATTTTAATGCTGCTAACCTATCCCTAAACATATACCTGCTAAAAAGAAGCAACCTCTTTTTGAAGTCAAAGGAGGTACTATGTGTTCAAAACAAAATGAGAAATATGAAACTAACATGTATAAAAGTAAATTTATAAATATAATTACATAACCATGAAGAGATGGTACCATGAAAATGTTTAGCAGATATAACTGAAAAGACATTATGACAGTAGAAAAATGATAGAAATTAAAATTTTTTTACTAAAAAGTATTATGTGAAAGTTACATACTAAAAATATTAATCCTACCCATTTCATAATGACTGTAAGTAACCAAGTCATAACCTCAAGAAGTTAAAAAACTCAGAAGGTGAAACTTACCTTTCTGGCACTAATATTTAACAGTTAATAAGTAGTAGTTTTACTTACAAGGAATCCAATCTTTGTTTTAGTTAATTCTTATTACTGCCATTTTGTTTCTTCAACAAAACAGTTAAATGACTTCCAATTATAAAGAGAGGTTAAATATCATATTTTACCAAGGTAACTTTTATGGAGCTTTAAATTTTAAAAAAGGAAAACACACCTATTCAACAGGGAAGAAACAATCTTCTTTATTAACCTCACTGTATAGTCAGAAAGGATTAAAAAACACACATTTCCTGGGCCACAAAACTGTACCAAAAGTATTTCCTTATAAAATAACTTCACAATCCAATAGTCCTGGACTGACACAAAGACATATATTGACATACATTAGCATGAATTAAGACACAATTCAAATGTTTTTGCAGCAACTTTCTAGTAGACCCTTATTCCCTTAATGAGGGAGTGTACAACTTCTTTAACCCCTTAAAAATAGTAATAAAAAATTACAAAATAACGTAAACATAGAATTAAGGCTGAGACTATATAATCTAGTATTAATAAAGTCAAACAATACTTATAAAATTGCTGCTGCTGCATATTATATATATATACACATATATATACAGGATAAGTCTTTAGAAATTTAAAATGCTACTGCTGTCACAAGTCCACCCATCACTTTAATGTTTTTCCATATATCTTAACATCTGAGTTCCCAGATACATGTGCTTGTCTACGTTTATTCTGAATTCTTAAAAGTTTCCTTGCATATTTACAATTAAATACCTAACCTCTAGAATTTTCCTTAAACGCAACAGACGTAACAGTTATGTTAAATAAATTCACACAAAAGTAATAAAAAGGTTTGCTTTCAAGAAATAGTTGTAGCATATTCATGATAAACATACTGAAAAATAGTACATACACTTTTCTTCAGGATTAATAAATGCTATGTGTCAGTTTTGCAGTCACTACCATAGCTGCATATCTCTGACACACCTGCAAGATAATGACAACCAAAGGGCATGATGACTGGAAGAATTCCAGTAAACCCATATTGTTCCATGAGATTCACAAAACTGAATGGTTGTTACCAGCGCCATCTGGCTAGACATGGAAATACATGTCTAGACACTTGTTATCATCCCCAGAAGTATTCGTCTGTAAGTCACCCTCTTGGTCTTCTGAAACAGAGCTGCAGAAGGCAGGGCATTCTTAGTGAGACCAATGGCCCCCTCTTCTGTCACCTCTCACACATCTGTTTTGGTTATAATCCTGATCAAAATGGAAAAAAAAAACACAGTAAATTTTATGTACCAAAGTTTTCCTTTCCTGTAACTCCCTCATCAGACCTGGATCGTTAAATATCCAGTGGAACTATGTTCTACTAATTATAATAATTCTTGGTATAAACAGACAATTAAATCCTTGTATATAACCACTTCTTTCACATGTATGCAGCAAACAAAAGCTTAACATAAAAACAGTAATTAATATATACAGAGGAAGGGATAAGTAATTTGTAGCACAGTTCTCTGGAATGGTGTATCCCAGACCAAAATTCTGCAGATTTTTGCCTATTTTCCCCTTTCCTAAAATGAAATGACCATTTAAAAAATTAACAAGAATTACAATGCTCATTAAAGTCACAAAGACAAGCAAAAGGAAAAACACTTAAAAATACCCACAATTCCATTCACGTAGAGATGAACAGAATGAACATTTTAGTATATATTTATGCAGATATTTCCTTATTCAGATATACTTTTAATTTATTTATTTATTTTTTGCGGTACGTGGACCTTTCAGTGTTCTGGCCTCTCCCATTGCGGAGCACAGGCTCCGGACGCGCAGGCTCAGTGGCCACGGCTCACGGGCCCAGCCGCTCCGCGGCATGTGGGATCTTCCCGGACCGGGGCACGAACCCGTGTCCCCTGCATCGGCAGGCGGACTCTCAACCACTGCGCCACCAGGGAAACCCTATTATTTTTTAATAATAGTTCCCTGAACTGCCATCTCCAAATAGAAGACACACAATTTTGATAAAGAGCTATTTTGTAATCTTTATTAGTAGAAAATCAGGGCTTCCCTGGTGGCGCAGTGGTTGAGAGTCCGCCTGCCGATGCAGGGGACACGGGTTCGTGCCCCGGTCCGGGCCGCGGAGCGGCTGGGCCCGTGAGCCGTGGCCGCTGAGCCTGCGCGTCCGGAGCCTGTGCTCCGCAACGTGAGAGGCCTGCGTACCGCAAAAAAACAAAAACAAAAACTGAAGCCTCTACTGAAGAAAATGAGTCTATTGCATAGTATATATTGCTAAGTATATTTTGTTGATTCTAAAATCCACATTTTTCCACATTTAACATCTCTGAAATCTACCTTATAATGTCATGAGTTAATTTGCAGTGTTTTAATGTTTCATGAAAAATGGTGTTTCTAATAATTACTGACATCCTACAGTTGATGAAATATGGTATATAATCCCTATAAAAGCTACCAATAAATATATAAATAGGTAATAGCCACATACTAATATAAATAATAACATAAACACACACACATTATGTTATTATTTCCTACTACTGAATTTGTTTCCAATTGTATGGATGAAATATATCACTATTTCAGTACTGTTAAAGATACTTTAATTTCAAGTGCTGTAATATTTTTGATATGGTGTGATTTATGGAGAACAGGCAGAGACTGGGGCAGAGGCTGGGGATGAGGAAATTACTAATTAAACAGTGACTTAAATTTTAAACTGAAATTTAAAGTGATTTTAAATTTCCCAAAGGTAAGCAGGATGCAAAAGGGAAGCCATAGGCTAGAATTCACCAAATTTGCAACCTAAATCTTCTCACCTGCCACCACAAAGCTAGACATTTGTTTTCTGTGTGCCAGAAGCTGTACTGACAATATGGTCTCTCTCACTCTATGAAAACATTTACACTCCTCCTCCTTTTCTTGATAGTCTACAGTTTTGCTATGAATTATCTTGGTATATCTTTTGTCAGTCATTGTGCTGGGCGTTCAATGGACCCTTTCATCCCTGGGAATTCTCTTCCACATGATTTTTCTTCTCCATTTTCTTCTTTCTAGGATTCCTGATAGTCTCAGTTGGTTCTCTACATCTCCTCTCCTTTCTCTTCACATATTTTCCCTATTTTTCTGTGAAGTTTCCTTTACTTTAGTCCTTTGAATTTTTTTTTCCCCCTCCTCGCCTGGCTTCCCCCACACTTAGTTCTTTGAATTTTTAAATTTCAGCAACAGTATCTGTAATCTTGTCCTGGCTGTTTTTTTCTCCTAATACCCCCTTAGTTTCATGAATATAACTCCTTCGGCAATCTAATCAGGACTTATGTACAGTTTTTAAAAGAGTTCGGTTGAATCATCTTCCAGGGGTGGTTTTGCGATTTATCTTGGATCTCCCCTCACATGTTGTTGACTCCCCTCATATGTGTGATGTCTCTTGGGTTGTACGATTACATTTAAGAAAGAGGACTGTGCTGCTGGCCTGGATTTCTTCTGCTGTTATAAAAATAGAACTGTTTTCCCATTATGGCTCCTCTCTGAGTGGGAATTTTATGGGATAGTGGGAGCAGGGGCGTGGACAAACAGGCTTTGCTTTAAGGGTGTGGCTGGAGAGCCAACTAGTAGGTTGCTAGTCCCTAGATGCTGGCAATAGACAAGCCTCTAGGGTGCCACCAAGTACACCAGAAGCCAATATACCAACATTTAACTAACTAATTACCATCATTATCTAACTTCCTGGTGGGAGCTTTAATACCTGGAACAAGGGAACAAAGCTCTCAAAGTTTGGGGTTGAAAATTTGGCATGTTCTAGGCTAGGTTTCCTCTCCTTTTCCATTCTGCTCTCATCCTTCCTGTTTTGGGCTGGACTTCTCTGACTGAGTCTAGGGTTCCACCAGGCATTGTGTCCCTCTGTCTCTCGACTACTCCCAGTACCTTCTCCTTTAGTATATTCCAGCCTTGTTTCTATCCTGTAATTCCCAGAAAACCTCAATCAAATGTGAAGGCAGAAGGAAGACCATTTCAGACATGCAAAGGCTCCAGTTTCTTTCTACACACTTTTCATAAGGAAGTTATGAGAGAAAGAAAGACAATGAGGGCTTCCCTGGTGGCGCAGTGGTTGAGAGTCCACCTGCCGATGCAGGGGACCCGGGTTCGTGCCCCAGTCCCGGAAGATCCCACATGCCGCGGAGCGGCTGGGCCTGTGAGCCATGGCCGCTGAGCCTGCGTGTCCGGAGCCTGTGCTCCACAACGGGAGAGGCCATAACGGTGAGAGGCCCGCGACTGCAAAAAAACAAAAACAAAAACAAACAAACAAAAAAGAAAGACAAGGAATCCAAGAAACAATGGATTCAACTCAAGAGAGCAGCCAAGGAGGACCCAGAAGGCCTACATGGTTACTAGTTACTAAAGCAGGTGGAAGAATACATGATCAAGTTACATACTGAAGGAAAAAAGAAAATTAGAAACTCCACAGAAGTTAACAACATCCAAGAAACAGTCTAAATAAGAACTGGATTAAAATTTAACATAATTTTAAGAACTGATACAATATAGAAGATTTATTTGACTTTCATGCTTGGAACACTGACTGACGGCCTAAGTAAGTGTCATGACGTTAGAACCTTACAGAGAGGGAAATGTAATCCTAGCACACACTTTGCCTACACTATATATTTACATAGCCATAATAATATATGTTGTTTATCACCTTCTACCTTTGAAAAAAAGCATAGAGGACTGGGTTGATGGTTACAGGAGAGAATATAACTAAATAATCACGAGAAAGGGTAAGTTCTAAAATAATTCAGGACAATTTAGTCCAAAAGTCATGAGGTGGGCCAGGCAAGACAGACCTCCACACCAAGGTGTTGGGTGGGCTGTGCTGTCTGAAAGCTGATAAAACAAGACCAACATAATGTATACAAAAAATGGAGGCAACAACAGAATAACCAAAACAGTAAAAACAAAGGTTGCCTCTGGGAAATGGGACGGGGTAAGGATACACAGGAGCAAGATTTCATCATCATAAGCTCTTTCAATATCTGTGCTGTCCAATCTGGGAGCCACTAGCCTCGTGTGGCTCCAGAGCACTTGCAATGTAGCTAGTCCTAATAGAGATTTGCTGTCTTCTGAATTTTGAAGACTTTGTATGAAAAAAAGAATTTAAAATATCTCATTCATAATTTACTATTTGCAGTATGTTGCAATGATAGTATTTTGTACACTGTGTTCAATAAAATATACTATTAAAATTAATCTCGCTGTTTCTTTTAAAATGGCTCCTAGAAAATTTTAAATTACATGTGTGGTTCACATTTTACAGTACAACACTAAATCTATACACCAATTCATTAATATACATGTATTACTTTAATGAAAATGATACTATTACTAACAACTTAAATATAAACTAAAAGAAACTTTAGCCCATACCACCTCTGAATTGCTACAAAATCTTAATAAATAAGATCCAAATTAATGACATCATTTGTAGTTCTGTAGAACTGTAAGGTCCTAGGCTAACTCAGTGCTGAGGCTGCAGGGTAGCCTCAAGAATATGTACTTTAAAACTGCTTGACAGGAATTTCCTCACTTGGTCTTTTAAAAAACTGGAAAAATGTTTCCCATCTTCCATAAAACACTTCTTTTTTTTGTTTGTTTGTTTGTTTTTGAGGTACACGGGCCTCTCACTGCTGTGGCCTCTCCCGCTGTGGAGCACAGGCTCCGGACGCACAGGTTCAGCGGCCATGGCTCACAGGCCCAGCCGCTCCGCGGCATGTGGGATCTTCCCGGACCAGGGCATGAGCCCATGTCCCCTGCATCGGCAGGCGGACTCTCAACCACTGTGCCACCAGGGAAACCCCATAAAACACTTCTTGAAAAATTATGGCAAACCTACAGAAAAGCAGAAGAAATAATATAACATTTTGCCCACTCTTATTTTGATATGCTGTCGCTTTTTCATCCTGTAGTGTTTTAGAGTATATCCCAGACATCATGTTATTCAACTGGTAAATACCTCAGTACACATTTCTAACTGTATATTTATCTTATTATAAACTCTATGATGCTGTTATACACAAAATTCACAATTCCTTAATATATCTAATATCCAGGTGATTTAAAAATTTCTCCAAATTTTTTCAAAATTGCATTTTAAAGATTCAAATCCATATCCAAACAAGGTCTACAATTTGCATTTGATTGTTATACCTTTCAGTTACTTTTATTCTATAACAAACAGTTCATCCTTCTCCCTATGCTTCTTTTATGTCATTAATTTATTAACAAAACCAGTCATTTGTCCTGTACAATGTTATATTCTTGACATTCTAGATTTGGCTAACTGCTTCCTGGTGGCATCATTTAACTTGTTCCTAAATTTCCCTTATTTCCTGTACACCTGGAGTTAAACTGAAGGCACTTCTCAAATTCGTGAGAGATTTAAGCTTTGATACCTTAAGGTATCTATTGTATGCAATGAATTAACCTCCTGCCTGGGCATCTAGAATGTTAGATGAACTATCCTGGGGAAAAGTCACCCAGTTTTCTGCAGTGCTTATTTCCTGCACAGAACCCCAGCTGAGAAAGGCTGACTGGAAGCTTCATTAGATTCAGGTTATTTCTCTACTGAATCACATAATAGCAAATATCCTGCTTTATAATCAGTGGGTTCAGGAATGTCCATCTGATCTTTCCATTATTAGCATTACTATTATTTTTTTTCAGGCAAGGCTTTATTGGGGCCCCTCCTACAGCAGGGGGGCCATTATTATTAAGTTTCCCCCTCAACTTTTTACCTAATAATTTGGGTAACCATTGATTATTATTTCCTAAATCTATTATTTTATTAGGAGTGGCCAAAATGTGATGTTTTAATTTTATCATGCTTCTTATACTTTATTCTTATATAAAGAACTTTATAAAGAAGACCTTCTATAAAAAACTTTCTCCAATTATTTGGTTACCCTGAAAGTTCACATAAGAAAGAATGAACATGTTTTTTCTATATGAATATATCAATGAGTTGGTGTCATTATCTCACAATTTTTTTGCAAGATATTATTTTGGGGAGGGGCACACTATGGCTTCAGTCTACCTCTCCAACCACGTCTTGGGACTTTCTCCCTCTTATCCACTATATTTTAGACTCACAAGCATCTTCTCAGTTCCTCAAATATGCCAGGCTTGTTATTTTCTCAGAGCTTTCATACCTATTCTCCCTCTGACTGAAACTAATCCCTACATGGCTGGCTTCTCATCCTTCAGTTCTCTGTTAAAATGCATCTTTCCCAACAACCAACATCGTTTTCCCATTATTCCACATCACTTCATCCTTTGTTCTTCTTTTTTTTTAAATTTATTTTTGGCTGTGCTGGGGTCTTTGTTGCTGTGCGTGGGCTTTCTCTCATTGCGATGAGCAGGGGCTACTCTTCGTTGTGATGTGCGGGCTTCTCATTGAGGCTGCTTCTCTTGTTGCGGAGCACAGGCTCTAGGCATGTGGGCTTCAGTAGTTGTGGCATGCAGGCTCAGTAGCTGTGGCGCACAGGCCTAGCTGCTCCGCTGCATGTGGGATCTTCCCGGACCAGGGCTTGAACCCGTGTCCCCTGCACTGGCAGGAGGATTCTTAACCACTGCGCCACCAGGGAAGTCCCCTATCCCTTGTTCTTTTGTAAAACTTAACATTATTCTATATTTTTACATATAGAAAAAGGTTTACTTTTTTGAATTGTCCTTCTTCTGCACAGGATTGCAGACCTCCCAAGGGGGCAAGAACCATGTCACTTTTATTTACCCAGCAACATACAGCACAAAATAATCAAATGGTTACTGAATAAATGTAGAATATGTAGATGGATAGGGCATAGAATACCAATTCTAAATACCACGGTCTCAAAGGAACTCCTCAAAGGTCAATACGAGAAACTTATTCAGGCAGAGTCTATATTTGAACCTTTTGAAATAATGTATAATAAATCCTAGTACTATGGTATCTTTCTGTGGGATGGCCTTACTAGCATCTATACTGAAACAGACAATTTTCTTCACTGAGTTAGGATGCAGATGGCTTTGTTGGCTTCTTGGTGAGCTATGTAAGTGGTATCTGATTTTCCAAACCACATATCATAAGCAACTTCTATATGAGTAATGTACAAATGATTCTGCATATTCTATATTCTATACTTAAGTTGCTGATCCTATGAAGCAGAATACAGTGTATTAGAAAGTTTCCAAATAATTTGCAAAAATCATTTAGAAAACTGGAGCATCCTAGGAGAAAATAATGATTACATCTTATCTTCATTACCCATCATCATTCAGTTCAGTTAAACAGAAAAAAATTAATTCTGGTTCAAGGTGGGTAAAATACCCTCATGCTATATTTAAAGTATAAAGAGCCAAAACCTTGACAAAGTAAGCAATCATAACTTTCGGGTCATAGTAGACTCACCTATTTTGTCTTGTAACTTCTCTTCTCATTCTCTTAGGAGGAACTGGACAGTCTGTCATTGGATGACGCGGTGAGTCATTACACTTACGTGTGGGAGTCATACCTGTAAAGACAGAAAATTTAGAAAACAAACCTTTAAAAGACCGGAATTACTATAAGCAATAAAAGTGAATGTCTTAATTTATAGAAGAGTAATTAATAAATAATACTGAGAATGCTTCTTACTACTCTTGCTGACCGAACAGCTTACAAACATTTGTCAGTTCACTTGGAGGTCAAGAGTGTCTGTAATTTAAATTCTGGATCATTCGCATACTTTCTTCTTGTAGCTGAACTCTCTCTAATCATGAACACTATCTTCATGCAGAGAAAGATGTTAAAAAAAATACAATACCTAGTTTTTGCTCTATCAGTTTGAGATTCTTCTCTTGTTCATCAAGTTCCTGTTTTTTCTTCTTCATATCTGGAGTGTGAAGGTATTCCAACTGCCCGTTAAGGTCCTTGTTCACACTGCCCAACCTGCACACAGCAGTGCGGTACTGCTGAAGAAGATCTGCAAAGAAACCAAAGACATTCGATTAAAAGTACTGATATCATATCAAAGCAGTGTTTTAGGAAAGAACAATCAGCAACACTGAGTGTTGTTATAGTAACGTGGGAACTACTTTTAACGTTCAGTGTAAACAAATAAAATAAAAAAGCACAGTTTAGAGCCCAGCACAAGACTGGTGCTTGTTAAATATTAATTTTCTTCAGCTGCTTGACTTCAATAAATTTCTGTGTCAGGAAAGAGTTTTCTGTATAAAAGCACTCTGAATTAAATCACTCTCTCAGTCAGTGTTTACATCCTGTTTGATACTCAGTATTCAATCTAACTCCACAGAAATTTGTGAGAAGAGGAAGAATGCACTAAATATAGCATTATTAGAAAATCCCTGCTTCCCGGTACTGATGAACCTAGTGGCAGGGCAGGAATAAAGATGCAGACGTAGAGAACGTACTTGAGGGCACGGGGTGGGGGGGGGGGGGAGGGGAAGCTGGGATGAAGTGAGAGAGTAGCTGACATATATACACTACCAAATGTAAAATGGATGGCTAGTAGGAAGCTGCTACACAGCACAAGGAGATAAACTTGATGCTTGGGCTTCCCTGGTGGCACAGTGGTTGGGAGTCCGCCTGCCAATGCACGGGACACGGGTTTGTGCCCCGGTCCGGGAGGATCCCACATGCTGCGGAGCAGCGAAGCCCGTGCACCACAACTACTGAAGCCCGCGTGCCTACAGCCCATGAGCCACAGCTGGAGAGAGCCCGTGCGCAGCAACAGGGACACAATGCAGCCAAAAATAAATAAATAAATTAAAAAAAAAAAACAAAAAAAAACTTGATGCTTTGTGACTATCTAGAGGGATGGGATAGGGAGGGTGGGAGGGAGGCTCAAGAGGGAGGGTATATGGGGATATATGTATACATATAGCTGATTCACTTTGTTGTATAGCAAAAACTAACATTGTAACAACACTGTAAAGCATTTATATTCCAATAAAGATGTGAAAGAAAAAAAAGAAAATCACTGCTTCCAAAAGACATGATCATTACCTTAAACACAGCTTTCAAAAACACTCTTGGATACTTAATTTTCAGAAAGCTTAACTTGCATTACTTTGTTTAAAAACATATTACATTGGTCAAGTTTGAAACTATTTATTGCCTGTTTGTATAATTTATTAGACACCAAAAATTAAATACATTGACTATACTTTAGTCCAGGGGTCAGCAAACTATGTAGTCCATGGGCCAAGAATGGTTTATACAGTTTTAAATGATTACATTCTAAATGGTTATATAAATATGTTCATAACACCCTCAATTTTGCCTCCTGGATCACAGAGCCTAAAATATTTACTATCTGACCCTTTGAGACTCTAGTCACACAAAGATTATCAATATTCATGGGAACAGGCATAAAAACACCCAATTGCTTAATAAATATATACAGTGGGTTTACATATAAAACTGTGGAAGAAATTATTTGACTCAGGGTACACGAGATATGAGATATTCTATACTTTAAGGGTCAATAACAGTATTTTTAAAAAACTATCAAGCATTCTGGGAACGAGTGAACAAACACACACCTGTGAACACTTATGAGAATATTCATATATTTAAATATGAATTCCATATATGTAACTGAGTGATGACAAGGTCCTTATGTTTCTTAATTCTTTATGATTTATTGGGAACTCAAAGGTAACTAAAAATGTCTGGTTTTCTGGTTTGATAGTATTTCTAATTTCATGTTAAAGTTAGGTTTTCTATATGCATAAAATTATATTTATTTTGTATGTGAATGAGTTACAAAATTATGTTCAGATCCATATGTCAGGGATGCTGCCTAATTCAGAAGACGATACACAAAAATTTCAAGTCGCTAACGGTTGAAACCCTACTTCTTAACATAATAAGTTAGTTATGAGGTTCTTTTACCTTTTAAATACTCAAGAAAAAGTATGTTCAAAAGCTTTAACAGAATATTAAGTCAACTTGTTATTTATAAACTGAAAGATGGATTATTAAATACTTCCCATTAAATGGAGCACTAATATTAAGTTCATATTTTATGCATAAGGTAGACAGAAGCAACTTAATTTAATATGCCTTAGCAATTCCCAATTTTTTGTACATGAAATGTAATTTCTATTTACCATAGTGTCTATAAAAGTCTTTTCTAAGTCATTTAATAACATTTTGCCAAAGAGAAAAGCTAAAAATTCATATTTAATTCTGTTTATAAATGATTTTAGAGCTCTAACATTATATGTTGTCTGAAAATTTTAATTATCTAGGAAAAAAACTAATGATGCTTTACTGTGAAAACAGCAAAATACTTTAAAATAAAAAATTAGGGACTTCCCTGGTGGTCCAGTGGGTAAGAATCCACGCTCCCAATACAGGGGGCCGGGGTGCAATCCCTGGTCAGGGAACTAGATCCCACATGCATGCCGCAACTACAAGTTCTCATGCCGCAACAAAGACCCTGTGTGCTGCAACTAAAACACGGCACAGCCTAAATAAATACATAAATATTAAAAAAAAAAAGTGTAGCTTAAAAATAAAATTAAATTAAAAATTAGTTCATGTAAAGGGACAAAAGCTCAAATTACAGTGTGTTTATTTCTCTATGCTACATATTAAGAAAGATATATAGATTATTTCAATGTATCCAGGGGTAGACTCTCTGGAAACAAATCGGAGTAGAAGTTCTCGTAAATTTTGTCACTTAATTTTTAGGTGACACATTGTTCACTGAGGCAGATCTGGAAAAATATATAGAAGAGGATAATGGAGAAGTAAATTATCTCAATTATGTAATTCAGGAAAAAAACATTTTTCTTTCTACTCTTTTGTGTCACTGTGCAAATGAATACATACACTGTCCTGAACTTGGCAAAGTTATTTTTTTTTTAAACATCTTTATTGGAGTATAATTGCCTTACATTTTTGAGGTTGAGATTCCTCATCTGTAAAATGAGGGGAACAGCAGTAAATGAAATAATTCAAGTGACAACCTTAACAATGTATGTGGGACATAATAAGCCCTCAAATAGTAACTATTATTATTCTCTTGAAAATTGCTTATTCATGTTATCCACTCATTTCTCTATTAGTCTTTGTCTTTTAATAATAAGACTATAACACCTTTGTCTACTATATATGCAATTTTCCCCAGTTTGTCATTTGCCCTTCCATTTTCTTCAAGGTGCTTTAAAATTTTTATGTAACCTTAAAATAAATTAACTATAAAATGCTTTCTCACATGTGCCAGTACTTGTCTGTCAAAAAGCCCTTCCCTCCAAGGTGGGTGTTTCTATTTTAGATAGGCTGAGCAGGGAAGTCCCTGAAGGTGTGACATTAAAGTATAGAACTGGAAGGAAAAGAATCAAGCCATGAACGCATCTGGGGCAAAACCATTGTAGATGAGGGAACATTAAAATAAAGTGTTCCTTTCAAGATTAAACTTTCTTATTTCTATTCAACTGTGCTAAGAACTTCCTGAACACAGCTGAAGAATGGTGGTACTATAAGTTTTCTTTGCCTGTGCCATTTTGGGAAATAGGTTTATTAGTTTCATAAGATGCCCTGAGTGATCTCCATTTTTATCTATACTCTGCAACAAATTATATTTGAAATTCACTTATGAAAAACCTATAGGATGGAGTTAACTCTTTGAACACTTCTTCAGGCAATGGTCTGTATAAGTTTTCTTCCTTATTTAAATCAATTTTGTTCACTTGCAATTTTCTAGAATTTAGTCCACTTTATTTGGACATGCTAAATGTATTTATAATATTATGAAAACCTAAGAAATCTCTATTTCTGAATGCATCCTTTGAGCCATTACTCCTATTGTATTTATTTTTGCCCAAAGACCGTCTTTACAAATTGTATATTCAATACAAGGGTTTTCTATTTTTGCAATCCATTTGGTTGTACTTGTTTCTTGAGATGTATTTTTTCCCTCCTCTCATTTGAGTTGAATGGTTAATTTGTTTTTCTCATTTAATAATAAAAGTGTTAAGCCTGTAGGTTTACATTTGATCTCAGCTGTCTTCATGCCTCTTATGTATAATGTGTAATATTCTCATTCTTTTTAATATTTAAACTTTTTTTGACAAAATAGTTGTTTCTAAATATCCACTATTTGAGCTTACTTTGGGAGGAAAGGAATAAGTTATTTTTTAGTTCTGTTACTATCCTAAGTAAATTTTGCTTTTCGTAATTTGTAGTCTCATTGTAGCTGAGTAGCAATTTGATCAACTGAATTTATGGCCATTTTTTGTGACATATTACCTTCTTACCTAAGAAGGTACTGGTATTACAACTTATTAGGTAGAAAATTCCTTGTTTTTTGACTAACGACCTGTCATGGATTAATGGTTTCTCATAACAGTATTTCTGTCTCTGTATAATCAACAGTTTTAAGAAATTTGATTATGTAATTTATTGCATCAAGTTAATTAACTTTTGGTCCTCTAGGATGGAATATATCTGTTATCAAAACGAATCTATCTTTGTCCTTTTAGTGCCATTGCCTTGAAGTTAACTCTGACACTAATACTGTTACTTGTGATTTTGTCTATTCAATGTTTACATTTCTTCTTTGTTAATTCTTTAATTTCACACTGTATTGGTGTAGAAGGGAGTTTCTTATAAAAGATATAAAGCAGTGTCATGGAGAGAACAGCCTTCAGGTACAGCTGGCTCTGGGTTTGAGTTCTGTTCTATGGCTTACTGACCATGTGGCTTCTCATGTCATTTAAATTTCCACACTTCTCTCTTTACTCACTTTATTTAACTTTACTTCCTGGCACATGTTAAGCACTTAATAAATGGCAGCTATTTTTAATATATCCTAGCACTAGATTTTAAAAATCTGAATGTCTTTAAATGAAAGAACTTCATGTATTCACATGTTATTCAAGGTCTTATTTCTAATCATCTTATTTTACAACATGTAAATACTCGTTTTTTCTTCTGTTTTATGCTCTTAAATTTATTTGCTCTTATTTCATTATCTCATATCAAATACTATAATGCAAAACAGAGTCTAAGCAAAATTAGAAGACACTCTGCTTTTAATTGTGCTAGTAAGCAGGCAATTTTTGTGGTGGTAGTCTAGTTCAAAATTGCTTTTTCTCTGCAAACAATCCCATGATACACAAGGAAGAGTTTCCTCAAAGCTCTATTCTATCTGATCCTTACTATGGCTGGCTGATTTCAGAGGGAACTTCTATCTCCTAGGAGGTGTGGGCTCTGAGTCATGTTAAGAGATGCCCTTCTAGGTGAAGATGCAAGGAGCTCAGGCTGCTGAATGTCCCAGAACCATCCTTGTTTTTGTCTTGGCTGTTTCCAATCTCCTTTGAATGTGTGATTTCCTCCACTTTCTTTCCAATACATTCCTGTTTCACTTAAAAGTGGTCAGGCCTGGGCTTCCCTGGTGGCGCAGTGGTTGAGAGTCTGCCTGGCGATGCAGGGGACACAGGTTCGTGCCCCGGTCCGGGAAGATCCCACATGCCGCGGAGCAGCTGGGCCTGTGAGCCATGGCTGCTGAGCCTGTGCGTCCGGAGCCTGTGCTCCGCAATGGGAGAGGCCACAACAGTGAGAAGTGGTCAGGCCTGGTTGCTATCGCTTAAAATCAAAAGTACCTTATACATATCCAGTAATTTTAAATTGTCTCATTTGATTTTTCAAACTGTTTGTCTAATATTTGAGTGCTTATTGTTGAATCATTAGTCTGTATGTGGAGTGTATCTTTGAAGATATTTATCAAGAAGAAAAAGTAACTGTTATATTTTTTAAGTCCTTGCATTATCTGTTAACTTTACATGTTTGACAAACCAGTACGGCACAGAAGTCTTTAATTATAATCTTTTCATCCCAAAGATCTATGGATAAGGCCTTACTGTTATACTGACAGTCAGATGCCCAGGGTAAACTGGAAATTCTGTCAAAAATACCTGTGCATTTTTAAAGTTCCACAGGTAATCCCTTTTAGTTTGGGATCCACTGCCATAAACTGTAGTGCTGGAGTGATAAGGGTTGAGGGTTTTTATGCTGATTCACTACCTCTGACTAAATTGTTTTCTCTTATTTCTTGTAAGTTTGTTTAGATGTTCACTTATTTTCTATAGAGAAGATTTTTTCATACATTCACTGTCATCATTAACAGAAGTATGAAACTCTGTACTGTTTATAACTTAAACTTTCTGTATATTATGATGTTTTGACATCTTAAAAAGCCTTTCTGGCTGGCGAGAGATTGCCACGCCTGGGACGAGCCAATTCTCAGAGATAGCTAAGCGTCTAGCATGCCTTTGATACACAAACTAACCAATCCAGAGCCAAGCTTCCTCTATCTGGCACCTGCACCCCAAGGAGTCACATTCCTCTGCCTTAATCATCTCAGAGCCAGGTACCAGGCAACTAGCTAGAAACCACGCCTAGAGCCCAAAGACCATCGAAATTATTCAAGCAGGTCAACCCTAAACTGTTGACCTTGTCATCCCTTTGCTGCAGAGACCCCAGTAAAGGCTGTGGCTGAAGTACTCTCCTTGCTCCTGTCTTCTGCCTCCTGACCGCCCTGGTGTTCTTCCATATGGCCCCTGTGTGACAGGCTGTGCCTCCTGTCCCTAGGACCTGTGAGTATAATAAACTTTGTTTTCCTGAGCCTCTCTTGTGTCTCCTCTTGCAGCTGCACCTGACTATCTCATAAAAGGAATTATGAGATATCCTACCATCTTTCTCAATTACTATTTTAAACATTGCTGGGGGCTGAAGTAATAACGCCAAACTGGATACTACCCAAATTCCTCAACAGCAGAATAATAAAGAAATAAATTGTGGTATACGTACACAGTGGGATACTAACCTGCAATTAAAATGAACTACAACTACATACACAGTGTTGAACAAAGCCAGACACACAAAAAAGCATGGATTGCATAATTCCATCTACATAAAGTACAAAAATGGGAAAAACTAATCTATGCTCTTTTAAGTCAAGAAAGTTGTTATCCTTTGGAGAGGGGGTCGGGCTGTGACTCGAAGAGCCCTGAGAAGCCTTCTGTGGGGCTGATAATGTTCTATTTCTTAATACAGAAGCAGTGTTCATTTTGTGAAAAGCCTGTATATTTATGAAATGTGCACTTTTCTCTATGTATATTACACTTAAAAAAATTAACAACAAAATGTGGTGTATACAACACACAATAGAATATTATTCAGTCTTAAAAAGAAATTCTGACACATACTACAACACTGAAGCGCCCGGAGGACATTATGCTAAGTGACGTAAGCCAGTCACAGAAGGGCTAAGACTCTGATTCCACATACTTGAGGCGCCTACAGGAGTCAATGCACAGAGACAGAGACCTGGGCAGTTGCCAGGGGTGGGAAAAGATTTCTGAAGTTTGGCGGCAGAAGATTGGGAATGTACTTAACACTAGTGAACTGTACATGTAAAAATAATTAAGATGATAAACTTTGTTATATGTATTTTACTACAATTTACTATATATTTTTAAAGTTAACAACAAACTACTTTTTGCTGGAAAAGTAGATATCCAAGCGTATTAGAACTATATAAAATTAAGAGCAAACAGGCTCTTAGATGATGGCCTGCAGGGGACCCTCTTGTAAAGTATAAGCACTTCAAAGCACAGACGTACAGATAATTATATCGGCCAACTAGAAACAAGGGGACACAGCCTGCAGAAGGGAAAATGGGGAAGGGAGGTCACATGTCACACACACTAAAAAAGATCTATCTAGATAGTTACCAACTTTGAAATAAAAAGAAGTATTATGATTTGATGACATACTAGTTTCCTCAACAAGGAAATCTTTTATTTCAAGGTAAGAATGAAAATATGGGGCTTCCCTGGTGGCGCAGTGGTTGAGAGTCCGCATGCCGATGCAGGGGACACGGGTTCGTGCCCCAGTCCGGGAAGATCCCACATGCTGCGGAGCGGCTGGGCCCATGAGCCATGGCCGCTGAGCCTGCGCCCCGCCTCGGGAGAGGCCACAACAGTGAGAGGCCCGCGTACCAAAAAAAAAAAAAAAAAAAAAAAAAAGAATGAAAATATGAAGGAAAACCTACTTCCTATATACGTATTTCAAAACTATTTGGTGTAAGAAAGCTGGAAGTACTGGACAAAAATGTCTTATTCATATCTGTTACTGGTTACGTTTTGATGTTAGAGTCTTGATAAACAAGGTCCAAATAAAGGGTTAAAATCAAATGAGAAATTATTAAGTACTTATTTAACCTACCTATTTGTTCCCCTAAGATCAGGCACTGTTTTGGTACTGGAGCTCCAAAGACCATTCCCCGAAGTTTATCCATTGGAGGAGCTTTATTCTGAAGGCCCCCAAACTTTCCATTACTTCGAATGCGATCTCCATCTCTGGTCAGCAGTGTAGGACAATGTGTAATTTTAACAACCTATTGTAAGTAAATGGATATTAATTAGCGAGTCTATAAAACTTATTTCAACTGCTCTAAGAAAACAGAAATCACTTAAGGGTTCTGAGATAAGAAATGACATGATCATGGTAGTATTTTCACAAAATTAATTACCTAGTGATGTGTAAGATGACTAGGGGGAAAAAACCAGAGGCAGGGAGATGATTTAGACTACCTCTCAAGTGTTAGCCTAAACTAGAATAGTGACAACACAAATGGAAAAAAGTGAAATTGATGACCTGATTGATGGCTTGATTGATAAGAGGAAGTAAGAGAGAGGGCCAAGCCAGAGACCTGTGTGCTTCTGAAACCCAAGGCAGTACCCAGCCTGTAGCACTAGCTCAGTTTCCTTCTGTTAGAAGTTTTCCAGATGACCAAAGGCTAGCAAAAAGGATATTATATTAGACTGAAGAGAATACAAACTCAAAAGCAAAAGGACAAATCTTCAGAGGACAATACTATGAGTTCAGTTGTAGGAGGAAAAAGAGCTAGTGTGTTGAGAATTGGGGGAACTAGAATTATATAGTAAAACCTAAGTCGTGGAAAGGGAAGTAGAAAGTGTTAGTCAAGAACTAAATTCTTCAGAGAAGTCAGAGAATAAAAGAAAAACACTAGATTTAGTATTATATGATCTTCAAGAATATTCTTTCAAATAAAGGTCTAGGATATACAAAAATAAAACGTTCAACTTCACTGGTAACCAGAAGTGGAACTGAAATAACTTGAAGTGGAATTCAAATGAGATATTTTCACTACTCAAAAATGTTAAAATACACACACACACACATACATACACACACACACACCACAGAATGTTGGAGAAAGGGTCTTCTTGTACTAATCTGCTCTGGGACAGCCCTTCTCAAAGCAAATGTGACAAGTGTTTAAAACCTTAACAGTTAGGGACTTCCCTGGTGGCAGAGTGCTTAAGAATCCGCCTGCCAATGCAGGGGACACGGGTTCGAGCCCTGGCCCGGGAAGATCCCACATGCCTCGGAGCAACTAAGTCCATGCGCCACAACTACTGAGCCTGCACTCTAGAGCCTGAGAGACACAACTACTGAAGCCTGCGTGCCTAGAGTCTGTGCTCCCCAGCAAAGAGAAGCCATGTCAATGAGAAGCTCATGCACCACAACAAAGAGTGGCCCCCATTCACCACAATTAAAGGAAGCCCACGCACAGCAATGAAGACCCAACGTGGCCAAAAATAAATAAAATAAATATATTAAAAAAAAAAAAAGCTTAACATTTTGCATGACCCAGCAATTCCACTTCTAAGAATAATCTGAAAAAAATCATCACAGATGTGAACAATGTGCACTGAAACATTGTTTTAATAATGAAAAATATGAAACTTGCACATTTCAATAAGTTACATAAATAAGTTATGGCACACTCACATAATGAAACAGAATGCATACATTAAAAGACTAAAGAATAATTTAATAACATGTAAAAACACCTACTCCAACTTAATACTGTGGATTAAGTAGTTTCTGAATTATAAAAGATTAAATAAAATATAATTTTTAAAAACGAAAAGCAATAGGACAGGTAATAAAGAATCATGACTAGTATTTATTCTTTTAATATAATTCCAAGGTAATTTACAGGTATTTTGCCGTCAAACTGGGTACTTTCTATAAAATTTAAATGCAACAGAATGTCTATTTCAAGAAAATCTGTGGTGAATTCTTTGGTGAAATGAATCTTTTAGTAAAACAAACCGCCACACCTTACTTTCTTAGTTCTGGTTTGGATTTGTATGTTTCCTAATAGTGAACATTAAAAATACAGACAATTAATGTACTATTACCATATTGTTATTAAATTATATAGTAAATTAAATTATTCTTATTAAATTATCAAATTTCAGGCAATGTTTTTACAGATTTAGTACCATCTTAAATAACAAATACACTCAAATTTCTTGTCTATTTTCTTGTTAACACACTCACTGACAGTATGAGTTACAGGCCTCTGGCAGAAGGGACAGTTTTTCAATTCTCAAATGGCATGGAAGAAAGGGGAAATGACAAGTTGCTATTTAATGGGTACAGAGTTTCAGTTTTACAAAAAGAAGAGTTCTGCAGATTGGTTGTACAACAATGTGAATGTAACACTACTGAACGGTGCACTTAAAAATGGTTTAGATGGTACATTTTGTTATATGTATTTTACTATAATTTACCATTAAAAGAAACTTCAGTCCTCACTAGGCACTATATTAGGACAAAAAAGATCATGACAGCTTTTACAAATTCAGTGAGTGAACAACAGTGCTACAGTTCTGGGCAATACTTATTCACAACTGCTGTAAGGATTAGCAAGGAATGGAATCAACAAGGGGTTGAAGTAGTATAAATGGCATGAAGAATTTAGGAAGAGAAAATGATAACAAAGACTCCTGAAACCTAACAAAATCACCAAGAGATGTCCTAACAGCCTTTTCTTAGAAGAGCTTTAAAACAATATTTAATAGGTGGAGTGACTTCACTAAAAACTTTGGAAGCAAAGAAATCAGTATGTGCTGTTCCAGGTGTCCCCAACCCCCAGGCAGCACAGCAGAAGGTGAGCAGCAGGCAAGTGAGCGAAGCTTCCTCTGCCACTCCCTATCACTCGCATTACCGCCTGCACCATCCCCTCCCTCCCACCCCATCCTTGGAAAAACTGTCTTCCACAAAACCGGTCCCTGATGCCAAAAAGGCTGGGGACTGCTGTGCTATACCAATTATGAGGAACAAATGCTGTCCCCGCTTTTGTCACATATGCTGTTACTTAAAAAAAAATTTATTTTTTTGATGTGGACCATTTTTAAAGTCTTTATTGAATTTGCTACAGTTTTGCTTCTGTTTTTCGTGGGTTTTTTTTTTTTTGGCCATGAGGCATGTAGGATCTTAGCTCCCAGACCAGGGACTGAACCCACACCCCTGCATTGGAAGGTGAAATCTCTCTCTTTTTTTTTTTTTTGGCTACATCAGGCAGGTCTTAGTTGTGGCACGAGGGCTTCTCTCTAGCTGTGGTGCGCGGGTTTCTCTCTGGATGTGGCATGCGGGTTTTCTCTCTCTAGTTGTGGCACATAGGCTCCAGAGCGTGTGGGCTCTGTAGTTTGTGGCACGCAGGCTCTCTAGTTGAGGCATGCGGGCTTAGCTGCCCCGCAGCACGTGGGATCTTAGTTCCCCGACCAGGTATCAAACAAGCGTCCTCTGCATTGGAAGGCATATTCTTTACCACTGGACCAGGCAGTCCCTGAAACGTGAAATCTTAACCACTGGACTGCCAGAGAAGTCCCTCTTACTTTTTTTTGAAGCTATGGATTGGTGTCTTTCATCAGTTCTTAAAGGTTTTCAGCCATTAGTTCTTCAGATATTACCTGTGATCCTTTTATCCTCCTCTTCTTGGCACTCTGATTAGATTTTTTTTTTTTTTTTGCGGTACGTGGGCCTCTCACTGTTGTGGCCTCTCCTGTTGCGGAGCACAGGCTCCAGACGCGCAGGCTCAGCGGCCATGGCTCACGGGCCCAGCCGCTCCACGGCATGTGGGATCTTCCCGGACCAGGGCAGGAACCCGTGTCCCTTGCATCAGCAGGTGGACTCTCAACCACTGCGCCACCAGGGAAGCCCGTACTGGATCATATTTTAAACTGACCTCTGTTTTCTCTTAAGTAACTGCATCCTTACTCACTTTCAGCTATAATAATTTGCAAGCTTATAGTGTTTACATACATGTTTATCACCTGCTATTTCCAAGTCCCTAACACCATATTTATTAAATTTAATACTTCTTCTGTATCAAAGAATTCAAAGACCTCTGGATTTCAGATCCAAAGAGACTATTCCTCTACTGAAATTTTATTCTATTTCTTATTTTATTCAATCTTTACAGCAGCCCTCTGAAAGGTGTTTCTTCACAGTAGATTGCCTTTCTTTTCTCATTAAGTAAAACTTAGAAGTAATATAGAAGAGATAATCTTTCTTAATATATACAACAGTATACAATATATTCTCCCATCTTGTTTATATTACATAAGCTTATTTTTAAAAGGGCATCAACTTATATATTATCATTTGGCAACTTTTCAACAAAACACTATATTTTGTACGTCTTCCTTGTTAGGACATATCAATCTGCTTTATGTCTTTTTAACAGCTACATACTACTCTACTGTATAAATTACTGTAGTAGAGTTGTGCAATCCCAACTGATGGACTTCACACTGCTTCCAAAGTGTCTTAAAATTTTTTAAATATGCTAATGAATATTCTTTTTTTTAAACATCTTTATTGGAATATAATTGCTTTATATCTAATGAATATCCTTGTACATATCTTTATATACTTGTGGGAGCATGTCTGTAAGATAAATTATTTTAATACGTTGTGATGGTACAAAGATGGCGGCAACTTCTTTGCCCCTCCCATGGAGAAGAAAGAGTCTATTTCAAACTCCCCACTCTCCGATGTGGGTCTGGGCTGGCCAGATTCTGAACTGACTGCTGGGACTTAAGAGACCTGCAACTTCTGCCATCACTGCTCTAACTTCCCTTCTTAGGTCCCAGATGCCATTTGAAAAAGCCCCCAGCAGCCACAAGGAGAGGTTTGCATAGAGATATCTAAGTCTGCCAGCCTACCAAGTGCCAAACCAGTAGCCAGTATCAACTAGCCAGTACAGGTGGGAGATAAACTAAGTAGGAACTAATTCATTTTCAAAAATATTTTCAAGGAAATATTTCCAACCCAGAACTTGCTGGGTTGGACTGTTTTTCTTCCCCAGCCTGTTCAGCTAACAAAATGTTCTTGAAAAAGAAACGGAAAGCCTCAGGGCTAAAATCAAATCCAGGGTACAGCCAGTAAAATGTGGCCTCAAAGTCAAAAATCAAGTGAAGGATGCCCCTATGTTAAGACCTCAGAAAGATTTAAGGCACTACTTTCCACATCCTCTTAGCTAGAAAAAGGTTTCTAAAAGCCTTCATGGCATTATCTCACACACCCGTGAGTGGGGGTGAGAACAATGACCCCAGCAGACAGCACCAGCTGAGCCTCTGGCCAACTCCAGCTGAATCCCGGATGGCTACCAGCATCAACTGCCAGCTACCTGAGTGAGGCATTTTGGAGCTTTCACCATCTCAGCGCAACTAGCTAACACTACGGGGAGAAACCCACCGAGAAATGAGTACTAATATGTTGTTACTGTTTAAAGCCACTAACTTCTGAAGTGCTTGTTATGTAGCAATAGATAACAGAAACACTTATATTGCCAAACTGCTCTCCAAAAGTATTATGGGTCGAATAGTGTCCCTCAAAATTCCTATGTTGATGTCCTAACCCCCAGTTCCTCAAATATGTGACCTTATTTGAAGACTGGGTCTCTACAGAAGTAATCAAGTTAAAATGAGGTCATAACAGTGGGCTCTAAGCCAATGAGTAGTTTCCTTATACAAAAGGGAAATTTGGACACAGATACATATAGCTGCGAACAGACACAGGGAGAAGATGACCATCTATCTACAAACCAAGGAGAAAGGCATGGAACAGACCCTCCCCTCATAAGCCCTGGAAAGAACTGACCCTTCTCACACCTTGAATTTCGGTTTTAAGCCTGCAGAACTATGAGACAACATTTCTACTGTTTAAGCTACCCAGTCTGTGGTGCTTTGTTACAGCAGCCCTAACAACTAATAAACAAGGGCTACGTCAAATTACATTTCCAACAACATTATCTGAGTGTACTCTTTTTCAATACCACCATCAATAACAGATACTGATTTTGAGTCTTAGGACAATTTCATAAACATCTCGTTTTAATTTGCATCTTGGCAAATTCATTCCTATATTTTGCCCAATTTTATGCTGCTTATCAATCTGTAGGATTTAAATTGGTTTTGACAAGGCTACTTAGTCATCTGCACATGTCAACTAAAATAAAATTATTTCTATACAGAGCTATGTATTAAATTTTTAAAGTACACATTAAAATTGGAGCTACAAATTAAAAAATAATTCAAATACATACCTCTTTTCTATAATGATTAGCAGCATCCAAATTATCCAAAATAATGGTGTCTCCTAACAGCATACCAAACACTAAAAAATTCAATTAACAAATTATTAAAATTACGACATCTTTTTTGGTCACATTAGAATATTAACACAAGCTTCTGGTGGTGAGCATGCTGTTGTGTACTCAGAAACTGAAATACAATGATTGTGCACATGAAACATTTATTTTTAAAAAACTGAGATATTTAAAAAAATCTTAACATATATTACAAAGTTTTATTAGAAATAATGCTAGTAACATAAGAATTTTATTCAATATTTTCCTCTAACAGGAAAAATGAGAGAAGTAAATATTAATAAAACTATCACTTATAAACTAAATAAGAACATAATTTTCCATAGTCAGTAATTTATGTATCTGGATCACAAATGTTAACATCTGTATAAAAAAAAGCCATCATAATTTCCTTTACCTGTTTCACAATGTTCTACATTATCTGGAAACGTTAACAAATCTCGGGCAAAGACAGGATCTCCAATGGGTTTAAAATACAATTTTCCATTTCGGTAATGAGGCAGAGCTCTGAATTTTAAAAAAATTTAAACAAAACATGTAACTTTTAATCAAAAATATATATATACTATGAAAAACATATGAATATACTGATTGTTTTTGTGATCATTTAATCAACTCCCTATGCAAGGTAATACTGCTAAATTATTAACCGTTATGCCTTTAGAAATGAAAACGATATTTACCGTATAAAAATATCTTAGTTTTATCTGTACTGCTATTGTCAATTAGTTTGTAAAATCAATATAAACTAACCTTTGTTTAGTTTGACAAGGAAAGGAGAGAAGCAGCCTCTCAAGCTGGCCCTAAACGAGGATGCCAATGATATGACTGTCTCATGTGGAGAGTGGCCCTAGAATAGACGGGGGGAAGGGGCAAGGCCCAAGACTGAGCATACGAGAGGGAAACAGCCCAGTACTCTGGCCACCTGTCCTCTGACACACTGTACAGAATGAGCAACTCAAGTCCAGGGATAACAAGGAGATTCAAGAGATGGAGGCTGACTGGGGTGTCAGGGCTTTCCCCTTCCACATACGGTAGCTTTTCCCAAATCTTGTAGGTAGGAGTAGAGGTTGGGGTGGCTTTAAGAGCTAGTTAACTCAATCCCAATAACAGGCACAATACCAGAAAGAGAGAATAACTAGCTTTTAGAGCAAGCATTAGCCTTAAATATCAGATTCATACTTTCCTTAAATCAAGAATTCTTAACTTGGTCCTCAGGGATTATGAAAAAAAAGAGAGGACCTCCTGGAGGTAAAATTACTTTTACAAAAATTATTACCCTTATAAACACAGTCATTATGATTTGATAGGATTTCCCATGTTGTTTAAAATGGGTGCTGACTGGTAGCAGAGTAGGAGATTTTAGAAGCAGATAGATTTGAGTTCAAATTCCAGCTGTTTCCTGAATATATTTTTAGATTACAAAGTGAAATAAAATGTTAGTTTAATGACACAGTAAGCTCTTAACATTAGTTTCCATTCTCCTTCAAGTCCCCATACCTACCCAGCTGTACACCTTGCAAACTTTGTTTAGGAATCTAAGAAAATTATTGGTCAATACTCTGTTATACATTTTAACATTTTTGTTTTGCTACCACCATTTTGTTTTAGTCTTTTAAGGTAGATTTTTAAAAATGGCCAAAAATTAGAGAACATATAAAATATTTTAAATTTTAGATTAAAAATGCCTAATTGGTTTGCACAGTTATTTCCTAAAAACATACTTTGAAACGTAAATGGGAAAACACTTAAAGAAACCAGATTTATATTAAAACAAAGATGTAACATCCTTAAAAAAAAAAGGTGTAACATCCTAAGTAGATGGTCTCTTATATTTCAACTTAGCTAATGGCAGTTCCAATAGAGAAACCTTCTCTACCTAAATGATGGCTGCTTATTTTCACACGACATAAATAGGACAAAAGACATGTATCTATACTCTTACTCCAAATAAAGGTGTTCCATATTCTGTTAAGAATAATGACATCTTACCATCCTTCCTGTTGCAAAGGCCAAAAATTCGCTTTGGGTTTGTGTGTTTGTATGTGTATCTCTCATACATACAAATAACATTTAATTGGCAAATTAAACTTGGCCAGCATATATGATCAAATACACTGCAATACTGATCTTAACGAAGATCATATTTGTGATGAAGACAAAAATAATGCACATATGCTGAGTCACTTCTCTGTTTAAGCATCTTTTAGAGAAATTTTAAAATTCGGTGATTTGATAAAAAATAGAAAAGAAATTTCTGAAAAAAATCATTACTTTCACTTTTTTCTAACCTTTTCCAATCTGGAAGAGTCTTCTTATAAATAGAATCAAGGGGCAACACCTGCTGACGACCTTGGGTTTCGTCATAGATACGACGTGCAGCATCAGTGGTCAGGGTGACCACACAGTCCATGTCACTTGCCAGATGCCAAGAAATAACCATTGCGGCTCTATCATCTTCAATTTGTGCCAGGTGCGCAATCTATAACCCATTTTAAAAATCACGTAATAAAGTTTTAAATATATATAAATTTGACATTAAATATTTTAAAAGCCCAAGTCTAAAGCAAAAACACTTTTTTTGAAACACTCACATAAATTAACAAAAAAATCTCAAACTGTAAAAGCTTACTGGCTTAAACATATTAAACTGTCTCTTCTGCTATTAAATTTAAAAAAACTGTTCCACAGATTAAACTACAGTAAATTTTGCAAGTAACCAACTAAAAATATTTGGAATATTATCAGCTAGGTGATGTATTTTTTCCCCACATTTAATATCTCTACTATTGGGGTGTGTCAACTGATAAAGTAATCATAAAATACACTTAAACCTAAATATAGTTATATACTATACCCTTCTAAGTAGATCTTTTACTCAGATGACTTTTCAGAAAACAAATCTAATCATCACAGATAAGAATCATTTCTTCTGCTTATATAAACACTTTAGAGCTTAGAATTAACAGTCACTCTCCTATTTACAAATACAGTTGACCCTTGAACAACGTGGAGGTTAGGGCCACTGACCCTCCAAGCAGTCGAAAATCTGCATATAACTTCACAGTCGGTCCTCCATACCCACAGTTTCACATCCGAGGATTCAACCGTTAGGCAGTACTGTAGTCGGTATTCAATTAAAAAAAAAAAGCTGGGGCTTCCCTGGTGGCGCAGTGGTTGAGAGTCCGCCTGCCGATGCAGGGGACACGGGTTCGTGCCCCGGTCTGGGAAGATCCCACATGCCGCGGAGCGGCTGGGCCCGTGAGCCATGGCCGCTGAGCCTGCGCGTCCGGAGCCTGTGCTCCGCAACGGGAGAGGCCACAACAGTGAGAGGCCCGCGTAACGCATAAAAAAAAAAAAAAAAAAAAAAAAAAGCTGTGTATAAGTGGACCCTCACAGTACAAACCCATGTTGTTTAAGGGTCAACTGTATAGCAAGTCCATCAGTATCCATAGGGGACTGGTTCCAGGAACCCCCTCAGATACTAAAATCTGTGGATACTTAAACCCTTTATATAAAATGTCATAGTATCTGCATATACCATCTTGTACACTTTAAATAATTCCTAAATTACTTATAATACCTAATACAATGTAAACATTATGTAAATAGTTGCCAACATATGACAAACTCAAGTTTTAGTTTTTGGAACTTTCTGGAATTTTTCCCCAAATATTTTCCATCTGCAGTTGGTTGAATCTGAGGATGCAGAACCTGTGGATACAGAGGACCCACTGTATTTTAGTCACAAGCTTGCTCAAAGTCCAACAAGGTTGAAATTTTGTGGCAGACTTCTAAACCTCATTTATTGCACTGATATGGTCACATCTACCCTTTATTCTTACCTGATCTGGTAGCAAAAACCTGCCCTAGCAATGAGAACATCACAATGTCTACTCTTGTACAGTAGTCCCCCCTTATCTGTGGTTCCTCTTTCCCCACAGTCAATGGCAGTCTGAAAATATTAAATGAAAATTTCAGAAATAAACAATTCATAGGTTTTAAACTGCATACCATCTCAGTAGTGTGATGAAATCCCACTCTATCCTGCCTGGGATCCCCAAATATCGATATCGTCATGGCTCCATGATCTAGGATCACCCAAAGCAGATAGAAAACAAGATAATAAAATGTAATGCCTCTTAAAAGGCTTAAACACAAACCTTTCCTAAAACGTCTCCACTGCCTTTAGTATAGTTTGGAAGAGTACATGATCTTCTGGGTTTTTTCTTTAGTTCTTCCTGTTCTGATATCTTTTTCTTCAAAAGTGCTTCAATGTGTGGCATCTGTAATTTAAAAAGAAAAATTAACTGCAAGGCCAATTACAGTTACTCGTGTACCAGGCAGAGAAAATAGCAGAGAAAAACCAACAATTTAGACAACTCGAGAACATAGTTACAACTCAAGAACATAAAAGTTACTAAACAGCTAGCTATTCCTTTCTTATAAGAATATGATCATAGTAATGTGAAGAGTCAACCTCACTGATTCTTTTTTTTCTTAGTTAAGAAATACATAACGTATAATAGGACTTATGAGTTATACACATAAAGAATGTAAGCTTTAAAAAAATCTATTGTCTTTTGTTACTTTCATTTTCTTTGCCACCACATATACTGATTATCACTTAGGTCTCTTCAATGCAAGTTCTCAAGTTGGTGTATTATTAATTTAATTTACTGGTGTCATTAGATTAGAAACACAAACTGCAATTTCTTTGAAAAGAGCACTCCGTCATTGTTAGCCCATTTTAATGTCTAGTAAGTGACTAGATTATAATCCACATATGGCTTAGTACGCCAAAACAACAGTGTACATAACATTCCTAATAAAATATGACTGGTAAAAAAAAAAAAAATTACAGGTTAGAATTTAAAAAGAAAAAACTTTCACATATACTTGGAAACTGTACCTGTTGTGTTGTAGGAATGTCAATATTGTGTGTTTTTAGTTCATTTCGCAACTGGGCCTCTTTTAATTTTGCTTCTTCAACTTGGCCTAAAATTAAAAACAAACAAACAAAAACTATCAATTTGTGATAGCCCCCAAAATACAGTTTTTGAAGAATGTTTTCAATCCCTTGTTTTTTTCCTTTTAATGACTGATGCTAAAATGAAAAATGAAGAGTATTATAGAAATTTTAAATTAAACTAAAATCTAAAATTAAAGTTCATTTCTTATACACAAAAATAAAAAACAAAATTAATGCAGCTAAGGGAGGTAGTATGATATGTTGCACACCACAAGTAATCTTGGAAAAGCTATTTAATTCTAATCCACATGACTATACATAATTTATACATAATTGCATAAGGTTATTCTAAGAAACAAATAGGACTTTTAAAAAACAAATTTTCAGTGCTACAAATTGTGTATTATTTCATTACTCTTAGTTCCTATTATCCTCTAAATATCCTTAACCTGTGAAAAAATCCGACAAATAGAGCACAACTCAGCAAATGCCTTGTCTTAAACAGTATACAAACATTATTAAAAACTGTAGCAAATGTTCCATGTATTTATTAAAAAATAAATTACATATTTCTCTGCTGCAGATATATTTTTTGCTGCAGATATTTTTAAATTGAACTACACACAGTCGCATGGCTCAAACTAAAACTTAAATTACATATCACTCTTTCACTGATATTGTCATCCAATGTCTTTTGCCAAATGCTAGAGCTAGATATAAACCTTATTACTGTTATGTCAAAACCTTTAAATTTATATAGATTCAGATTTCTAGTAAAAGTTTCAAATTTTTGTAGGTAAACAAGATATACACTTATTTAACATGCAGGAATACTTCACCTTAAGAAGATCGAATGATGAGTAATATTAACCATCACTACCACCTTTCTGCCGTGTCCTGCAGTTTACTTCTAAGTTCAGAAAATTAGACAATGTTTGTGTCTCATGGCCTCAACCTTCTACCTCACCATTCCCCAAAGCATCATTTGAACACAAAATGACTTACACTTCATCTCATCAAGAAGCTGTTTGCTGGCATCAAATAAACTTCTATACATTATAATAGACTTAGATAATTGGTCCTTTTCTTTTGTAAGTGCTGCCATTTGTTGTTGCTTCTTAACATCTAAGAAAAAATATTCAGACAATTTATTTCAATTTTTAAATTGTGACTTTTCCGAAATGTCATAACATGATTAGATAACTAGTAAGCACCATGTTAATGGAGAGCAAAACAAAGTTATATAAAGTACCACAAACGTACGAGTTTATCCTCTATTTTCCTAGAAACTTACCATTGTAAAACATAAATGGTAGGATATATGATTCTAATGTTCTTGATAAACCTGGTAGCTGAGGCTCAAACACAATAAAATACTCAGTGCTATCCCTTCCAGGACTATTTTCTGCCAGAACTAGACTCTGTATAAGGAAAAAAACAGTAAGGAAAAACGAGATTTAAAAAGCTATTTGTAAATGTATAAATGTTATATATCTCATTGTACTCTGTTTTCAAGTAAGTGGTAAATTTTAAAGGCAAAAGGCAAAATTGACTGACCTGTGAGATTCATTAAGCATTCATTAAAACATCAGCAGCACCATCCAAGACACAGAACTCTCTACCTTTTGTTATTGGTTTGAAAGTCAAATTATCTTATCAATAAATAGTTTATGCAAAAATTATATACAATGGAAAACTATAAGAAAAAGTTATCTTTCCAGGCCAGAAATATCAATGGCCACTTATATCCTGACTAGAAATATCTTCCTGATTCCAACCTCTAAGTTCAAGCAGTGTGAAACAGCTGACGGTATGAGTTATAAAAATAATCACAAAGAAATGCACAAAGCCCAATGCTGAGTTTAAGTTACAGCTGTTACCATGGAAGTAGACCCACCAGTCCCAGGTGACCAAACAAAAGGTCCTGAAAAGCTCTAAAGATTTGTCTTTTGTCTTTTTTAATGTATTTTTCTTCATTAATGAGCGCGCGCGCACACACACACACACACACACACACACACACACACACACACTTCTGATATACTTTGAGACCATAACATATAACTAGTAAATAATGCAATATATTTATATCCTAAATAACTTTTTCAGTCTTACAAGGAAACAATAGGTACTTGTTTTGTTTTTTTTAGACCACAATAAAATTCAGATATAAAATTTTAAAAACTCTAAATTGATAAAACACTGTAAAACAATCCACGAAATAATAAAATTATAAGTCCATCATTAAACCAACCCGCAATCCCACCACTTAGTTTCTGAAAGCTGTTTTCAATGTGTTTACATGAATATAAACACAAAAATAAAACTGTTTGCACTTCAAAAATAACATACTTTATACTGTAGCAATTTGCTTTCAGCACTCATTTTAATCTGTCAATCAGTTCAAGTGAATGTTTAAATACCAATTTTTTACATTTGTGCATAATATAGATACAATACACTATAATATCCTTTCACTGGGTGATAAATATTTCATTTAAAAATTTTTAGCTATTATTTATAATACAGCAAAGAAAGTAGCTTTCAGTACTTCTTGGTGTATTCTCCAGAATAGAGAAATATAATGACTTTTTCCCCCATAAATTTTTGGGGTTTTTTTTGCGGTACGCGGGCCTCTCACTGCTGTGGCCTCTCCCGTTGCAGAGCACAGGCTCTGGATGCACAGGCTCAGCGGCCATGGCTCACGGGCCCAGCCGCTCTGTGGCATGTGGGATCCTCCCGGACCGGGGCACAAACCCATGTCCCCTGCATCGGCAGGTGGACTCTCAACCACTGCGCCACCAGGGAAGCCCTCCCCCATAAATTTATCTATCTATCTATGGCTGTGTTGGTTCTTCATTGCTGTGTATGGATTTTCTCTAGTTGAAGTGAGTGGGGACTACTCTTCTTTGCGGTGCGTGGGCTTCTCACCGCGGTGGCTTCTCTTGTTGCAGAGCATGGGCTCTAGGCGCGTGGGCTTCAGTAGTTGTGGCACACGTGCTCAGTAGTTGTGGCTCCTGGGGCTCTAGAGTGCAGGCTCAGTAGCTGTGGTGCACGGGCTTAGTTGCTCGGCAGCATGTGGGATCTTCCCAGACCAGGGATCGAACCTGTGTCCCCTGCATTGGCAGGTGGATTCTTAACTACTGAACCACCAGGGAAGTCCCTATAGTGACTTATTAAAAGTTTATTTTAATAGGTAGTATCAAATTTCCCTTCAAAAAGGTTCCATCAATTTATCCTCTCACCATCAGTGTATAAGAATATCCAGTTCCCCTGATGCCTGGCCAACACTATTTTTTGTTTGTTGTTGTTTTTAACATTGGAGTATAATTGCTTTACAATGGTGTGTTAGTTTCTGCTGTATAACAAAGTGAATCAACTATACATAAAGATATATCCCCATATCTCCTCCCTCTTGCGTTTCCCTCCCACCCTCCCTATCCCACCCCTCTAGGTGGTCACAAAGCACCGAGCTGATCTCCCTGTGCTATGCGGCCGCTTCCCACTGGCTATCTGTTTTACATTTGGTAGTGTATATATGTCCATGCCACTCTCTCACTTTGTCCCAGCTTACCCTTCCCCCTCCCCGTATCCTCAAGTCTATTCTCTAGTAGGTCTGTGTCTTTATTCCCGTCTTGCCCCTAGGTTCTTCATGACCATTTTTTTTTTTTTAGAGTCCATATATATGTGTTAGCATACGGTATTTGGTTTTCTCTTGCCCTTTATTATTTTTTCATCTAAGGAATCCAAGTTTTGAAAGAATTCTAAAAAGTGGTATTTCTCAAGGAGTTTTAAACAATCAAAGCTTCTTCTGATTGCGTGGGATAACTAGCCAGTGTTACTCAGCACAAAAGCTGAGCCTTTAGTTAGCCTGTGCAGCCGCTGGGCTTTTGTAAATAAGGAAGATTGGTCCCAGGTCCCCATGATTACCTTGTGGATCCATAGGGGCCTGGAGGCCCTGCGTTGTAAATCAAAGACCTATTTGTTCAGCTGATAGAGATAGGACAGCAGGGTGAAGAAACTGCAACTAGAGCCTACTTGTATTGAGAAAGTTCAGCCATCACTCAGTCATACAGAGCTGATGTTTATTATGTTTATTCACAATTTGATTATGCTCAGTGGATAGCACATCTCCAGGAACCTCCCGGAGCCTGGGGATCTGAGCTATGGTCACAGATCATGCAGGAGGCTTCACTGGGGTTGGGAGGCTGAGGGTTTTCCCTGGGCCCATCTGCTGATAGGGAAGGAGGAGAGGCTGCGAGCATCACCATTTCTTAAGTTAGGGCTTTCTCCTTTCTATACTTCTCCACGCCCTATTAGTCGTCGTCATCATCATCCTCTGGAACAAAAAGATCATGCTCCTCAACTAGAGCAGCAAAGTTCTTGCTAATTAGCGTCCCGACATAGAGAAAGGGGATCACAATGGAGAACACCCGGAGAAGGCCGAGGGACATTTTCACCGGTTTGGGCAAAATGGCGCCGCTGCGAGTAACGATGACTGACCTCGATGGTACCAGACTCCGAACTAAGCCGTCCCGTCCGGCGGAGACATCGCCACCTTTCCCCAGGCTCAGCCCGCTCCGGAAAGCCCCAGATCCGACGGGTGCCAGCGCCAGCCAGCGACCCGCTCCGGACGCCATCTCCCAGCTCCCCCCCTCGTCTGGGCACCTGCACCCCACCACCCGGCCCCCGTGCCGCCCTCGGGAAGCCAACATTTACTATTAATCAAGTACTTCTTTCTTCTAAAACAATGTATTAAAAACAACCAGTCATTATTGTTTTAACTAGCATTTCCCTGATTATACTGAGGTCATGCTTCCTGTTTATTAGTCATTTATACCTTCTCTTCCACTAACTACCTGCTTCTGTTCTTTGGTCATTTATTTTTCTACTAGATTGTCTTTTTTCTCATTGATTTGCAGGAAGTTCTTTAGGATGTTTTAAAAATATGTTCAATATACTGTACTATTATATGGTTATACCAATATGTTAATATTATTAATCCTCTATTTATATATATAGTTAAATATAAAATCTTTTCCTTTATGTCCTGTTTAAGGAGGCCTTTCCTATCTCAAAGTTTTATAGCTTGTAATCTGTGATGTACAGTTTACCAAGATACATGGAATAACAGAACTGAAGAGAACTGAGGAGTCCAAAACTGCATCCATACACAAATGGCAATTTGGAATATGAGAAAAGGATAAATATATAGCAGAATAAAACTCAGACACCGCTTTCAGAAATTCCCAGATCAAGTAGGCAAATAATATAAAGAATTTGAATAACACAATTAACAAACTTGAATAATCATAAATTTAGATTAAAACTTTAAAGAAAGCAGTACAAGTTCTTTTTTAAGCCAACAGGGAACATTTACAAATGATTGTGTTTTATACCAGTGTTTCCCAAACATCCCTAATGATAAGAATCACCTGCAGAAACCAGATTCCTCAGCCCTGCCCCAAACCTACTTAATTAATATATGGGTCAGGAGCCAAGTAGGAACTGAGAGATTTCTGCTTATTCAGTGAGATATTAGGAACCTCTAGTGGAAATTCATATGCATGACATGAAGCTGTGATTCCATATGCAGCTGTGGGGCAAGCCTCAGAAATGTGTACAGCAGGGTAAGTAATTTCAAATGCCCATGGCGGAGCCAAGGAAATAGGACAGAGGTAACCAGGATATAGGTAGTGGACTACGTGTGTTCTTCCAATACAAACCGACTCTGCATGTTCAACATGTCTTCCCCACCCTTCTTTGTTTTTCAACCTGTGGTTTTCATTACCTAATTTTTGTTAGGGTACAAGAAAATTTCACTTTACCATCCACTATAAAAATAAGAGAACAAGTGTAAATATAAGTAGCAACTGACACTTGCTCTCAATGTCAAGAGATGAAAAGAAGTATCATGGTTGCAGCTGACTGGAAAATCCTGCTGCTTGGCCCCATACTGCCAAGTCTTTAGAATTCTCCGAATAAATCAGGAATGCAAATCTCTTTGTGAAAACTCCAGAATTTTTTAAATGTTGAGAACTAATTAAAATGGAAATGCTGTAATGTTCGGTGACTGCCAGACCAACCAACAAGTTGAACTTTAGACCAGGTACAAGCTGGCAGTCTCCCCAACTGTAAGCCTAATATTGCTAAAACAATGTGATTTTAGCCCTGGATTAGATAAAAAGATAAACACCACCACCAACAAAAAAATACAGAAAAGGTGAAATTTCGTATTTAATGGTACAGAAAGAATTATTCAATAAACAATACCCAAAAATTTAGTTAATAAATTTTTAAAAAAGATAAAAATAAAATCAAGACCAATAAAAAAATTAAAGGCCTAAGAATACAAGAGCTATCACTGTGAATACAACCCTTCCTCCTGCCCTAATATAAACAAAGCTAAAATCTAAAGACAAACTCAGGACAAACTCAGGAAAAAGCTACCTATACACAAAAGAGCATTAACATCTTTAATATAAAATTAAGAAGAAAATGAATCTCCCAGAAGAAAAAGAGTTAAGGGATATAAAGCAATTATACTCCAATAAAAATGTTAAAAAAAAAAAAGTTAAGGGACAATCCTACAAAGGTCAAAACCATGAAAAATGTTCAAACCTTCCTAGTAACAAAGAAAATACTTAACAATAGGAAGAGTGGTTGAATTTTAAAAACCATTCTATTCAGGATTGGTAATATGAGAATGTACACGTATTTCTGGTGGGAATATAAACTGAAAGGCAATTGGCAATAACTACCAAAAGGCTAAAAATGTACACTCCCTATCTCCAATTCTATTTCTAGCAATTTCTTAAGGAAACAGATTTGTGCAAAGGATATACATAGAAGAAAGCTGATGGAAGCACTGTTGATAAAACTTTGCAAAGAAACTAAATTTTCACTTAGGATTGATCAAATAAATTATGATCATCAATACAATGATGTAGGTTTATACTTGCTGGTAAAGAAATGTATCAGGGATGTGTTAAATGAGAAAAGATTTTCGGGCTTCCCTGGTGGTGCAGTGGTTGAGAGTCCGCCTGCCGATGCAGGGGACACAGGTCCGTGCCCCGGTCCGGGAGGATCCCACATGCCGCGGAGCGTCTGGGCCCGTGAGCCACGGCCGCTGAGCCTGTGCTCCACAACGGGAGAGGCCACAACAGTGAGAGGCCCATGTACCGAAAATAAATAAATAAATAAATAAGATTTTCATGAAAGCAGAGTTCTATTATGTTAATGAAATTTTATACCCTCCTCCATGTCTATATAAATCATACTCACAGAACACATCCATGCAGTGTCAGTGTATACACAGAAAAGTGTGGAAGGTTATACACTGACTTGCTAATCATCAATATCTCTGAAGGGTGATGATATAGTGATTATTTTTGATGTTCTTGCACTGTGTATTTTTTATAGAAGTAAAACTATTTCCATTTTGGGAAAAAAATGAATAACAAAGGTTAGCTGGTTTTACTAAACTTTCCTAGATATATGTACATTTTACCTGGGCTATGTTTGATTCTATTTCTAGCCACAGAATGGTAGCTTTTCAATGAAACATGAACATCAAATTGTCACTGAAGTTAAAATCACTCCAGTTACAGAAAACAGTCATCCACAGGGGAAAAGAGGGTCTTTCTAATAGTAACAATGATCATGGGTTCACTGTGTAATAGCTTAGAGCAAAATCTCAAAATATTTTAGCTGACTTTCCAATTTAATGTTATAATTAGAACATCTTCATAGCTATACATACAAAAGAACAGGTATTGTAATACTGTGGTTTAAAACATTAAATATGGAAACCTTATCTACCGGAAGACAAAAATATTACCGTGATTTCAGCTGAACCTTTCACAAAGGGAAATTCAAGTGTTCTAACTTTCCCAATAAAGAGTGGGGTGTCATCTTCCTCATTAGAGCCTTTGATGGTAGCCGTTACAGTGCCAACCGAATCAATTCCAGTATGATTGTTGTAGTCATCCTTAAAGCAAATAACAAAAAGTAACTAATTAGAAGAGGTAGAAAAAGATTAAACCCAGAGAAGGGCATGGGCAAATCAGAAATATGACCTATTTATAAAGCCCCAAATATTAAATCATTCTGATCCTTCTTACTCCAAACACAAAATTCAGTTCTCAGAGTAAGTGCTCCACAGGCAGGAAATAATCCCAGAAACCATAAAAGAACCATCTAATACAATAGCTCCCATCTAATACAGTGGCTCCCAACTCTATTAAAAGGACTCCCATTTAAAAATTAGCTATGTACTATACCTTCAGCATCTGTATGTGATCTAGGGAAGACCAGTTTAAGAACGACTCATGTGTCTAAAACAAGAAAATACACTGAAGGAGTTAAGTACTCTATCAGCCAAACTTTTCATAAAAATGAAGGGCCACTAGTGTGTCTTACATGTTTTTGTTAATATTCTTAGCAGCACTATTGCTGCTTACCCTCTGGGTAACTGGAAGCTTTGAGGAGCTCATTATGATCAGCCATGAGAGCAGATCTCTTCAAAATAAATACTTTACTTCCTGCCCCTCAGTGAAACGGACACTGAAGAATCAACTTACTTCACACATTCATAATGCATACATAAAATAGTGGATTAAAGATATATTAGGAAAGGTAGGCAGATTTCTGCATTTTTGAGTAATTTCTACTTAGTATATCTGGATTTTATGTATAATGTTAAACATTCTCTATTTGTATTCAAGTATAAAGACATTGATAAGTATTTCATTCATCTGCACAAAGTTTTCCTATAAACTTAAACTGAATAATCCAGATATGATTCTATAATAACTATCTTGCACCCTAAAACTAGGAATAATTTTTCTTGTTACCCTTTGTAATTTGGAAGTAAATAAACATTACCGTGATACGAAGATATAAATCTTTGACCAAGGTCCTACTGGCAACTGAGCGAACATTTGAAACAGCTGGTGTAGCAGGCTGAATTTCAGGAACTAACTTCACAGGTTGATTAGGTAGAACATCCACTATAATCTAACAAAAGAAGCATTCTGATTAACAATACATTAATGGCTTAGTATTAAAGATGAAGAGAAGAAATAGAGAGCATATACTAAATGAAATGAAATATTACCTTCTAAAATGTATTTCCATTAAATTCTTAAAACTAATCAACTTGTAAAAATTGAGGATAAAAGGCATATCAGATTAATTTTTGAATGTTTACCATCTAAAAACAAATTTAGAAACACTTAAAACATATGTAATTTTAAAAAGTTTAGTGCAGTAACAATAATGAAGATAATGTATGTTAAACTACCTTAAACTTCATTATCTAGAATCCTAGTACCTGAAATGTTATTAACTGAAACATTTTCATGTACAATTGATAGGAGCAACCTTACCATGATATAGATTAAAATGTTTACTAACTGAGTCCTCGATATAAAGAGGGATGGAAAAGTAACTTCTGCATCCGGTCAAATTTAATCAACATAATTTAAGTATGTACTATGCTAAAATTCCTGAAGATGGCATTATTTATACCTTTCAACCAATAATTAACCCACTTGTAAACAAAACAACACACTCCTCAACGAAGCAAGAAAATGTGAAGCTAACTAAAGCTAACTGCCATGCATAAAAAGAATAAACAAACCTGCTCACTGTTAAGGATATTTGCTTTATCCATCATAAAACCAAACTGGATACAATATGGCCCCACTTTGTTAGGAATTGCTTTATCCCTAAGTTAAAAAGAAAGAGACAAGATCACTGAAACCTTTTAAATAAAAGGGGAAGAAATTCAAAACATTAACATTTCTTTTCCTTCCACAAAAAGTAAATGAGTAAGAGGAGAGTTACTATTACTACATTCACCTTCATTCACCAAATATTTCCTGCAATATCAGGCTTAATTCCAGATCCCTCTTACCTGGACATTCCATCACAAAACATCTAGAACACAAACTCTGGGTGTGGCAAAAAATGAAAGAATAGGAATACAAAGTTGACAAAGTAAACACAAAAAATGCTGAATTATATATCAACTGAATTTTGCTTCATTTCTACTCAGTTTTATATTGTGAATTTCCTACTCAGTTTTATATTGTGAATTTATAGATTATCCAGCTGATCTTTTTTTTTTTTTTTTTGCGGTACATGGGCCTCTCACTCTTGTGGCCTCTCCCGCCGCAGAGCACAGGCTCCGGACGTGCAGGCCCAGCGGCCATGGCTCACGGGCCCAGCTGCTCCGCGGCACGTGGGATCCTCCCGGACCGGGGCACAAACCCGTGTCCCCTGCACCGGCAGGCAGACTCTCAACCACTACGCCACCAGGGAAGCCCCCAGCTGATCTTTTTATGTTGCTTTGTTTTCCATTTATATATTCTAAATATATAACTATATATATAGAATATATTTATTGTGATTTAATTATCAATAAAGAGCTCAGTACCTAGTAAGAGGTAGACTTACTAGACTATTTTGGTCACAAACACAATGAATATATAAACGACAGTCTATGGTATACCTTGTCTGATACGTGCAATGTGGTTCATGACCTCTAAGTTGGCTCTGCCATGTCATTCATATTCTCAAAATATTGGCATAATGTAGTAAACAAAGGCTGTGAACACACATCTGAATTGAAATTCTGCACTATAACATACACACAACCTTGGAGAAAATTATGTAACCTTTCTCTAGGTTGTGTTTTTCTCTGAGGATAATTCCTAATAGAGTTCCAGTAAGAATGAAACAAGACTTCTGCTCCCAAATGGCAGACCAACACTTCTGGATGAAGGTAACCATATTAAAAAAGACATCTGCTTGAAAATGTTTAAGGGATAATAAGCAAAAGTGAAAAAAGTGACTCAGCAGGATACAAGAGAGCACGGAGACCCTGGGAAGTCAGTTTCATATTTAAGGTTGCTTGACTCCTGGGAGAATATCCTAGGAGTAGAGGTGGACCTAAGGCAGACAGTCTCCCAAGGGAAAAGCAACTGAGCTTAGAATTATCTCAATCTCTGAAAATGGACCAAAATGATAACAGACTGCTAGTGTCTATCCCAGACAACAGACAGAAGCAAATGTAAACTCCATCTAGAGAAAGAGAGTATCTTAGACTTCAAATTATTTCTATAAATATGCATAAATAAAAAGTATGGTAAAATAAAATAAATAGATACATGAAGAGGCAAGAGAATCAGAATGAAAGCCAACAGAAACAAGAGACAATCAAAACAGACCAAAACAAACTACAGACAGATTTCAATAAACTGATTACTGCTCAAGGTAATAAAAGACAAGACTGAAAATTCCAGCAGAGAACTGGACCTTTAAAAAAAAACTAAAAATACCAAACAGAAATTGATAATTCAAAGATGAATTTAATAGCAATTAGATACCACTGAACAGAGAGAGATTAGTTAATTGAAGGTAGCTGAGAAGAAAGTATCTAGAATGAAGAAAGACAAAAATATGGCAAATAGAGAAAAGAGGTTGAGAGAGAATACTATAAGGACTAAGTGCATGTAAATAAGAGTGTAAGGAGGAGAAGAGGGAAAGAATGAGGCAGAAGCAGTATCTGATGAAATAATGGCTGACAATTTAAAAAAACTGAACAAAGACCACAAAATCAAAGTCTATGAAAACCAAACAGGATAACTTTAAAAAAATCCAAACATAGGCACATCACAGTAAAACTGCTGAAAACAAAATTCAAAGCAACCAAAAAGGAGGGTAAATGATAACTTTTCAAAAACAGTTAAGACTGATCGTTAACTTCTAAACAGAAATGATGGGACAGTGAAGGATGGCTTGAAAGTACTGCAAGAAAGAAACGGCCAACCTAGAAAATCATGTCCAGAAAAATAGCTTTCAAGCATGAAGATGGAATATATTTTTAGGTAAAAATTAGATGATTTGTCACCAGCAGCTGTGCACTCGAAAATATTAAAGGAACTTCCTCAGATGAAAAATGATCCCAGATGGAAGCCCTGAGTTGAAGATTAACAGAAAGGATAAATGAATTAAAGTCTAAATGAACACTGATTATATAAAATAATAATGCCATGAAAGATTTAATATACACAACAACAAAGGCATGTTAAGTTGGGAGAGAGAAAATGGAACTTAAGTGTTCTAAGATTCATGCACTGACCAAAAAGAGGGTACAAAATGTAAATTGCCATTTAGACACTGATATGTCAACTATGCATGTTGTAATCCCTAAATTAATTAATTTAAAAAATAAACAGAATCACTTAGAAAATTGTAAAAAATCGCATAACCACCAAGTTAATGAGGAAACGAAAATGAAAGTAAAAATAATAATTTTTTTTTAAAAAAGAAAGGAACAAAGAATAGTTGGATCAATAAAAAACAGTAAGATATAGACTCAAAAAGCAAGCATTGGATCGTTCTCAATGGTGAAAAACTGAAACCATTTCCAATAAGATCAGGAACAAGACAAGGTTGCCCACTCTCACCACTATTATTCAACATAGTTTAGGAAGTTTTAGCCACAGCAATCAGAGAAGAAAAAGAAATAAAAGGAATCCATATCAGAAAAGAAGAAGTAAAACTGTCACTATTTGCAGATGACATGATACTATACATAGAGAATCCTAAAGATGCTACCAGAGAACTACTAGAGCTAATCAATGAATTTGGTAAAGTAGCAGGATACAAAATTAATGCACAGAAATCTCTTGCATTCCTACACACTAATGATGAAAAATCTGAAAGAGAAATTAAGGAAATGATCTAGCTTAAGGAACTTTTTAAAAAGGGTTGTTTATAGATGTTGATTTCAATGTTATTTATAATAATGAAAATGGAAATAATCTAATTAGCCCAAAATATGTGAATAGGTAAGTAAATTATGCTGTATTTTCAAAATAAAATAATCTCTCTATAAAAAAAAAAAAAAAAGCAAGCATTGGACTTCCCTGGTGGTGTAGTGGTTAAGAATCCACCTGCCAATGCAGGGGACACGGGTTCAATCCTTGGTCCGGGAAGATCCCACGTGCCACAGAGCAACTAAACCTCTGTGCCACAACTACTGAGCCTGTGCTCTAGAGCCCATAAGCCACAACTACTGAGCCCGCGTGCCACAACTACTGAAGCCCACAGGCCTAGAGCCCATACTCCACAAGAGAAGTCACCACGATGAGAAGCCCACACCCCATGACGAAGAGTAGCCCCTGCAAGCCGCAACTAGAGAAAGCCTGCACACGGCAACAAAGACCCCCAAAAATAAATTAACTAATTTTAAAAAAAGGCAAGCATTTTTGAAATACGTAGTAGCTAAACTTTTTAATTAAAAATTATTATTATTATTTTTTGGCTGCATTGGGTCTTTGTTGCTGCACGCAGGCTTTATCAATAGAGAGAAAACTTAAAAGGAAACCAAAAACAAATTCTGCAGCTGAAAAGTACAGTAACTGAAGTGAAAATTTCACTACAGGTATTCAAAGGCAGATTTGAGAAGGTAGAATTAGCAAACTTGAAGATAAGACAGTGGAAATGAGAGTCTGAGGAACAGAAAGAAAAATGATTGAAGGAAAGTGAACAGAGCCTAAGGGACCTGAGATGCTATCAAGTGGACCAACATACACATTGTGGGAGTTCAAGGAGAAAAGAGGGAAAAGGGAGCAGAGACCATGTTTGAAGAATGACTGGAAACTTCCCTAGTTTGATGAAAGACATGAATATAAGTATCCAAGATGCTCAAGGAATTCCAAGTAAGATAAACTCAGAGACCCACACCAAGACACATTATTACAAACTTTCAAAGGACAAAGAAAAAGAGAATATTAAGAGCAGCAAGAGAAGAGCAAATCATTACATACAAGGGATCCTCAATAAGACGATGGGATTTCTCATCAGTAAGTTTGGAAGCCAGAGGCAGTGGGCCAATGTTTTCAAAGTGCTAAAAGAAAGAAACTGTCAACCAAGAATCCTACATCCAGCAACTGTTTCTCAAAAGTGAGGGAGAAATTAAGACATTCTCAGATAGGAATTCCCTGCAGTCCAGTGGTTAGGACTCTGCACCTCCACTGCAGGGGGCACGGGTTCAATCCCTGGTCAGGGAACTAATAAGATCCTGCATGCCACACAGTGCAGCGACATTCTCAGATAAACAAAAGCTAAGGGAGTTCATTACCACTACACCTGGCCTGGAAGAAATGTTCATGGGAGTCCTACAAGGTAAAATGAAAGAACAATAGACAGTAACTTGAAGCCACATGGAAAAATAAATACCTCAACAAAGGTAAATACACAGGTAATTGTAAATGCTGGTATTATTGTAACAATGATTTATATCTATACTTGTACCTTTTGCTTTCTATATGGCTTAATAAACTATACACTTAAAGAAATAAAGCAATTATTAGTCTAAAAGGAAAGAAACATTTTTAATAAATAAAAGAAACCTTAGACACCATGTCTCCAAAACCATTTTCAGATTTCAAAGTACAGGTCCAGACTAAAGAAGCGACACTCAAAGTCACATAGTTAAACAATAAAAACCTAGTTCAGCTTTTTTACTTCATAAGATCTTAAGTTTAGAATTACAGAAATGTCCTATATAATAAAATATAAAGTGCTCTGACAACAGAATTCTTCTGATGTTTTTGATGGTTTTGAAAACAAATATATCTATCACAACAATCTTTCCCCAAACCGTTTTACAAAGTTTGCAAACAAAATATTTTCTCAAAAAACTTCCTGACCAAAAATTAAGAAAATAACATTTTCTATTCAATCATAAATTATTTCTCCCTAGCTGAGCAGGCAAATGTTGCCAAGGCTGATTAACTTCATAACAAAATATGCATTAAAATATGAAACAATTTGAGAAATACCTGAAGTAGAAGCAGCCATCTTCCTTGTCATTATCCTTTATTTTATTACAACTAAATATTTCTGCCTAGAAGGAAAAGTAGGGAAGAAGGGGGAGAGGGAGAAATCACAAACATTAAACACAGTGTATTTACGATAAAAATTTCTTTTTCCTTTCACCAAGTGTGAACCCAGATCACATCTGGATTGATAAATACACACAAACACACCCTACATGTATGTATCTTTACCATGCATGTATGACACAAAAGTGAGATTAGTCACAATGGAAAGATATACCATTAATCATTAAAGGGCACAAAACAGATCTTAAAGGTGGTGACATAATTTTAAGGTAATAGCAGCTTGATGGGACTGATGGTATAAATTAAGGAAGCTAGTTTCCTAAACAGATGACTAAACTGAACCATAAATCCTGAAAGATGTCATTAAATCAGGACCCCTGATATGGCTTGGTTCAGTTTCCAATTTGATATTTATTTTAGATTGGCACTGTCTGGTATGGTAGCCAATAACTACATGTGACTACTGAGCACTTGAAATGTGACTGGTCCAAATTGAGGTGTTGTAAGCATAAAATACAAACCAAATTTCAAAGATTTGGAAAGATACAAGAATGTAAAATGTCATAATTAAATTTTAAAATATTGAGTTCATGGTGAAATGGTAACTTTTTGTATATTAGTTTAAAACTATATTAAAATTAATTTTACTTCTTTTTATTTTTTAATGTGGCTACTAGCAGAATTCAGAATTTGAGTATCACGTGTGGCTGGTATTATATTTCTATTGGACTGTACGGCTTTGGACTCTCAAACTGTTATCTCCACTCTACCCCCTTCTTTAATTTACTCTGTAGTCTATCAATCACATCTCCTTCTCTCACTTTCTGTATTATCTCTTAGTGATATTTAGTTTTTTGCCTTGTGCTACTGTTCTTTAGACTTAATTCTGAAACATACTGTGATGCATCTTTAAAAATCCTAAGTGATGGAATGGGTTACTTTCTAGTTCTCCAGGATATACACACTGCATTTTTATATTAAATTACATTTAATTTTATGTTAAATGTAAGAGCTACTTTTAATTTCTAAAATGCTTTCTATGACTCACATTTGCTGGTGGTCGGTTCCCACTGTTTGACAGTTTCCACATTTTCATGGAAATACGTGCTGGATTAATATTTTTAATGATACTGTCATCTTCAGAAATAACAGTAATCATAAAATCTGTAATGATGAACATTAAAAAATTATTTTCTTTCTAGTTCAATCAGTGGATTTGGCTAAATAACTGTATGTTTTAAAGCATACATCTTGTTTAAGTGTTAATAATAAAGTTCTAATGAAGAAATAAAACTATTCTTTAATTAGCCTTCCCCAACAATTTGTCTACAGAACTTAATCATAACAGGTAACTCTCCAGTGCTAAATCTCCCACAGAAATCTAAAAAATACATCTTTGCTATTAATAATCCTTTGTCTTATTTTCACAGTCTGCCAAGCAAGACCAAAAAGGTTAGACTGTGTTATTTGTAGCACAAGGAACTATATTCAATATCCTGTGATACTATTGGGCATATACCCTGAGAAAACCATAATTCAAAAAGAGACAGGTACCACAATGTTCATTGCAGCAGTATTTACAATAGCCAGGACATGGAAGCAACCCAAGTGTCCATCAACAGATGAATGGATAAAGAAGATGTGGCACACATATACAATGGAATATTACTCAGCCATAAAAAGAAACAGAATTGAGTTATTTGTAGTGAGGTAGATGGACCTAGAGTCTGTCATACAGAGTGAAGTAAGTCAGAAAAACAAATACTATATGCTAACACATATGTATGGAATCTAAAAAGAAGGAAAAAAATGGTTCTGATGAACCTAGGGGCAGGACAGGCATAAAGACACAGAGAATGAACTTGAGGACACGAGGAGGGGGAAGGGTAAGCTGGGATGAAGTGAGAGAGTAGCACTGACATATACACACTACCAAGTGTAAAACAGATAGCTAGTGGGAAGCAGCTGCATAGCACAGGGAGGTCAGCTCTGTGCTTTGTGACCACCTAGAGGGGTGGGATAGGGAGAGTGGGAGGGAAGCACAAGAGGGAGGGGATATGGGGATATATGTATACGTATAGCTGATTCACTTCGTTATACAGCAGAAACTAACACACCATTGTAAAGCAATTATACTCCAATAAAGACATTAAAAAAATACATCCTGTGATAAACCATCATGGAAAAGAACATGAAAAAGAATGTATTTATATGTATAACTGACTCACTCTGCTGTACAGCAGTAATTATCACAACATTGTAATTCAACTATACTTCAATAAAAAAATTTTTTTAAAAAAGGTTAGACTACAGATACTCAGCAATCTAGAATAGGCCAAATGGTTACAAATCTATATGCTTTATGTAGTCTGAGAATACAATGTTTACTTTCTTTTATGATTTTCAATAGCATACAGTAGCTAAACTATTATTACTTGTAATAGTTCCTTATATTTATCACCTGTAATATTCTCTTGTCACCTATTACAGTTTTTAATCACAGAAAATAGGTCTTATCTCCCCTAACAGATTTCAAAGGCTATAATTATTTAAAATTATTGTTACTATTTCAATCTAAATATTTCTGGTCTGCTTCTTTCACTGCTTGTAACTATGAACAGGAATTCATCCTCTCAAGAAAACCAAAGTCTTCAAGAAAATTACCTATACAAAGCAAATACAATTTCCTATTGACTTGGCTCCTGCCATATTACACTGAAATCACTTGCTTGACTGTCTCCTACATTAGACTGAACTCATTGAAAACTGTCTTGTTCATTACTGGAATTAGGAGTCTAGCATAGTGGATGGACATAGCAGATGTTCAGTAAATGTTTGTTGTTATGAAATATCTTTAATCATAAATTATGATGTGATGCATTTCCATCCAAATTAAGTTGAACAGTCCTGGTTCTGTCTGGTTTAACAGTGCAACGTATTTAGTAGAACATACCCCCACATTTTTGCCATTTAGCAGTTCATACTTCTTTTGCAGAATCTCACAATTCAGCGAATGAACAAACACAAACTGGTTATCTTAAGCTATCAGTTTATATATGAACTTTTAGTTCATTCTTGACCACTAAAGGAATGTAGGATATAGGGGAGAGGGAAGACATAGCTAAGTCAAATGTACTTTCTTATTTGAAAAGCCACAACATGCTTGCTTTTTTATCATGCTGAACACCCAGGATAAATAATTTATTCCATTAATGTAAGAAGCAAATTAATACTACAAATTTATTTTAAAACTGTGAATTACTCACCAGTGAAAATACCCCCTGCTAAAAAGGAAGCATCTTTGTCATATTTAACATTGAGACGAATGGGTTTTTCAGGGTCTGGAAGAATCATTAACTTAATTATAGGTCCTTCTATGGTATTCTTGTTATAAATGGCTTTAACCTGCATAATATGTTCTCCTCTAAAAAGAAAAAAGGGGAAGGAGGGAAGGGGATTCAAATTTCATTAGTTATAACTAAAAATTCTGAGACAATTTATACAAAGTTTAACTCATTTAGGAAGCCTCTCTACTCCTATTCCATTCCAACTCCTGACTATCACTAAATAGAAGGCTAGTTACTACTCTTAACTTAATCAAGTAATAACAAAAATCAATCTCTATAATACCAATAACTATCAAACTTTCAGTTCTTACCTAGGGGCATAAACACTGAACACTCCCAAATTAGCCCTGCCCCTTTCATCGGTTTTATGCTGTTGGTTTGAAGGAGTGAGCTAAAAACAAAACAAAACGGTTAATTAGAAAATTCTAGGAATCAAATTCTTTTCCTCTATTACTATTTAAAAAGCTACATTTGCACACAGTCTAAAATCTAAAATTGTCTAATTTGAACTAGTTGAAATGATATAATACGTAATCACATAATCCAAAGGATAATAATCACTCAAACTCAATTAAACTAGAATTTTGTGTATTTCAATTATTAAGTTGCAGAATTCAATGTTCAGTTTCAATAACGCTGATATATCAAGTGAAGTTTGGTCACACAAACACTGAAGGTATATTCCAAAACCGGGGGGTTGTGAGAGTCGGCGCAGGAAAAATAAACATAAATACACGTACATAATTTCAAGTCAAGGCATAATACCATGTCCATCGTTAGTTACTTCATCTTTCTCTTAATATTTACTCAGATGTGCTTCTTAAATCTTTGTTGCAATACTACTTTTGCATTGATAACCAAGCTTTTACTTTTAAGTGATTAAGAATCAGTGGCCACATTTCCTAATCATTGGTTAGAAGAGTCTTTTAGTCTTTTGCAGATGCTTCTCCAAAAAACTAGGATCATACTCTTATTACCAGTAGGAAATAATCACTATTTAACTCTCTTGGAAGCAAACATTAAGAACAAAAGTAAATGTGAAGACTGTAGAAGCAGGAAAATCAGAATCTCTCCTAAATCCTAATACCAAATTTCTGTTTAACAGAACCTGAAGATTAGGTAATTATGGTACATGCAGACAAAAAAAAAAAAACAAAAGCAATAGTTGGTGAGACAAAAGTGAGAAAGAGTAACTGAACTGCTAGAATAAAACCCTATATCTGTACCTGTCTCATTTACCCTCCAATCCATCTTCTCTCAACCTATCTCAAAGTCTTTCTTCCATCTGGGTCCTAAATCTTTGTTGCTAAGCCAGAGAAGTAAGTCTTCTATTTCAGGCTATATAGCAGCAATATTGTAGTCTTTTTTGACAGGCTAAGACCTCTGACCCTTTTCACTTTACTTTGAAAATAAGTTCATGTGGATCACAAGTCATTCTTGGCACTTTAACCTCCTGTATAGCTTTAATTTATTTATTTATTTTCGTTTATTGTCTTTTGGCCACCCACATGGCATGCAAGATCTTAGTTCACCAACAAGGGATTGAACCTGTGCCCCCTGCAGTGGAAGCATGTAGTCCCAACCACTGGACTGCCAGGGAATTCCCTCCTGTATAGCTTTTAAGATAAACTTGTTGAGTCCTACAAAATCCCCACTGGGATTCTTAATGAACTAATAGATTAATTTCAAGTGAACTGTGTATTTACATAATACCAACTTTTTGCATCCACTAAAATTATAAAATTCGTGGAGGGATACTCAAGCCTGGCTAAATATAACTCCAAGAACTCGCTTCTGTGTTGCCAGGCAACAACCTGGCTGGGACAAATGAATTCCCTTAAACCAACAGGAGAGACTTGTGAAAATATAACTTTGCAAGGGACTGGCAGCTTCTTCCCTTACCCCTTGCAGGAGGGCATAAACTTTGTGCCAGGCACCCAAAGTCCCCCCTACATCCTGGTTACGCCAATACTAATGTAAACACTTGGTACCTAATCTTGGACTCCCGGTATCCAAGCACTATGTCTGTGCCCAAACATTACGAGGCCATGTTCATGCTTGCCGAATTCCCTAGAACACAAGCCAGTATAGGTCTAACAGCTATGCCCAGGCCCTGGTAGCTCTCCAAAAGGTAGGTGGAGTACAGCTACTCGCATGACTCTTTTCCTTCACCCTTAGGGCTTGTAAGTTTCCCCAATAATACCATTTCATAACCCATACTGCAGGTCATTGTATCTGCCATCATTCACCTTTGTCAGCATTATGTATTCTTAATCTGAGATCCAAATATTATTAATATTGTGTAATAAACACTTAGACATAACTGCAGAATGTTGCTCCTTGTTACACTGTTTGCAAGATATAAACTATACTTCCTCAAACTATTAAAAATTTTTAGGTTACTTAAACTAAGCAATAATGAAGATTATATAAGACTATTTTTTTTAAAAAAAGAAATGTGACACCTAAAGACATAATCCTGAGGATGAAAGCCAGAATTTTAAGTAAGTGAAAATATTTAAGAATGTTTAAAACTTACCTTTAAATTGTTAGCTTTTATAAGGCTTATTTTAACCTGTGGCACAAGTGCTGGATTATCCCACTGATCACAAAGTTGAACAACGAGAGGATTCTGTAATTCTCTTCCGTTAATCACTGGAATGGACTAAAACAGATATAATAATTTTAAGAAGCACTAAAACATATATGCCAAACAATATGATTACTATTTAAGTGAAACAATCACTTAATGTATCTGTTTTATTCACAAATAGCTCCTTTCATCGATTAAAATAAACTTCTGAAATTCAATTATGTTGTCACAAATGATCCTCTTCTTATAGAAATGATTGAAAATTTGATAAACGGGAAAATATCATTTGACATTACTGGCTTCTAGAGCCAGTGAAGAATTCTAAAAATTACATATTAGAAGGACTTCCTTGGAAACAGAAGCTTATCTTAGGTTCTCATCTTTAGCACTGTCATCTACAGTTTAACTCCTCCATCAATTGTCAGCACTCTGCCAGTCTACACGAAGCAATAATGCACAGCTTTCCAGCTCTTGGTTAAACAGGACTAGTCACTGATAATCTACACTGTCTTGTTGGCTTAAGACGTTTCTTGCTTTTCCATTACTTCATGTAAGGCCTGTGTAACTCTGCGAATTTGTGTGCCAACCTATTAATACTGGATATGTCAAAGGAAAACACATTGTCAAGCAAGAAACCTGTCAAAGTCCAATCCTCTGTGTCAGATTTTAAAAGTTAAAAAAAAAAAAAAGATAGGAAAGATATAACTAGCAAAAAAGGAAAGCTGACTTATCATCTCTCTCCTACTAATAATGTTCCCTCCGCTTCCTCCACCCCTCACCTTACTTGAGGAAGTTGTTTACCAAATTACGTTAGGAGGTTGCTAAAAGTGGGAGAAAAATTAATAATGTGTTAGGGCTAGAACTTTTTTTTTTTTTTAAAGATACCCTTGAAGCTGGTTTAGTTTAAATGCTTGACTACCAAAAGATTTTCATGGATAGACTGTATTTTATCTGAAAAAGTTTATAAAAAGCTTGAATATATAAAAAGTGCTGATGTTTCCAAATGTAAATACTACAGGGTCTTTATTCCTAATTATGTAATTGTCTATCCATCAAATAGTAACTACTTTTAAAGAATATCTTTCAGTAAATGACTTGTAGCAAAAGCTTTTAGTTGAACATTTTTCTGGGTAGTAGTGGGAAAAGCAAATATCCAAAATCAAATGTTCATGAATACAAATCTGCCCTTTGCCACTTTTTAATATTGTCATGTAATGTAATATTTCAGAATTTGTTTCCTATTTATAAAGAATGATAATACATCATAATGTTGCTGAAGATTAAATGAGAGAATATATGTGTATATTTAATATATTTTTTTCTATTTATCATGCTTAGGTGTTAAATCAGTTCCCCTTTTCTATTAAAGATCCTGTAGGGGCACGGTAGGTCAAAAATTAAATTAGGAAATTCTAGGAAAACCACATATTCAATGACTATGTTTTCAAGCTTACCTACATATAATGTATCTCTTAACAGAATGAGAAATTTGTTTTAGGTTTTATTTTTAAAACTGTTGGATTTCAATGGTATCTGCAAATAAATCTTGTAATAAGTTTTTGAGTTAGCAAGCTGTCATTTTTTATATTCCCCTCCTACAAAATCATATAAAAACATGAACATGTAAAGATTTTTTCCACCTCAAATGTACACAATTATTTCATGATATAGGCAGTCAACAAATCCTTTACTGACATCATTAGGCACAAATAATGTATTGATTTATGCAATATATGTGCTTCCAGATAAAAAATAAGTACACTCGCTTTTCAGTGAAATCCTTCAGTCAACACAGTATTACAAAAAAATTGTTTTTAAAGCACATTCATACACTAGTTTATCTGTTTTTTTAAACTCACAAATCAAAAAAGGGCAATCTCAAACTAGGGCACAGATATGTAAGCTTTTCTTACATGATCAGTTCCTTTACAGGATAATTTCATTTACTACCACGGTCATGTGAGATGATTTCCCATTAGAAAAAAATAAGCTTTCATACCAACAGATAAGGCCCTGCCACACCATAAGTGAACACCAGAATGTGAACATTTTAAAATTAGAATTCTAAAAATTGATTGAAAACTGAAAGGTAACAGATTTGATAGACATTTGCAAAATTAGTATTGAAGTATTAGTGATTAGTATTTAATTCAAAAAGAGTCATGTCCCACAATGTTCATTCCAGCTCTATTTACAATAGCCAGGACATGGAAGCAACCTAAGTGTCCATCAACAGATGGATAAAGAAGATGTGGCACATATACACAGTGGAATATTACTCAGCCATAAAAGGAAACGAAACTGAGTTAGTTGTAGTGAGGTGGATGGACCTAGAGTCTGTCATACAGAATGAAGTAAGTCAGAAAGAGAAAAACAAATACCGTACGCTAATACATATATATGCAGCCTAAAAAAAATAAAAAGGTTCTGAAGAAGCTAGGGGCAGGACAGGAATAAAGAAGCAGACGTAGAGAGTGGACCTGAGGATGGGGAAGAGTAAGCTGGGATGAAGTGAGAGAGTGGCATGGACTTACACATATTACCAAATGTAAAACAGATAGCTAGTGGGAAGCAGCCGCATAGCACAGGGAGATCAGCTCAGTGCTTTGTGACCACCTAAGGGGTGGGATAGGGAGGGTGGGAGGGAGACGGAAGAGGGAAGAGATACGGGGATGTATATATACGTATAGCTGATTCACTCTGTTATAAAGCAGAAACTAACACACCATGGTAAAGCAATTATACTCCAATAAAGATGTTAAAAAAAAAAGATTTAACTATTTGCATACGAAGGCAAACTAAAGTTTTTATGGATATAATGAATGACTTGATATCTGGTATGCTTTTAAAAATTCCAGCAAAAACATTTTTTTAGTAAGTCAGTGAGAGAGAACAATGAAATAAAACTGGGCAAAAATCAGTAACTGTTGAAACTGGGGGTTCATTATACTTTACTTTTATGCATATTTTAAAATTTCTATTATAATAAAGTACTTAGAATTTGAAGTATTACACTTTTTTAAACAAATGAGGGCACAGTGATGAGTTAAATAATGAAGTATTAAAATTCGTATTACTTTGTCCTTTTGTTATTACTATTGCTACTGTTATTACTCCAACAACAAAATGTAACTATTCTGATCTACTGACATTTTGAAGCAATAAGTCATGTGATATTAAATTCTGTCAATCAAGGCAGGAAGGTACTTACCTCCTTTAACTCTGGCCAGTCTACAAGGAGAAGTTTAGCTGGTGGCCCAGAAATCAGCTGCACTCGAATAAAGTCAGAAAACTCACGCCACGTAAAACAAAGATCCTTATTTCCAGGGGGACCTGGAATAAATTTGATGCCTCTCACACTTATACTTTGTGTATTTTCCTAATGAGGAAAAGCACATTGAAAAGAAACAGGGAGATAATGTTTAGTTTTCAGAAAAATGAAAGAAAATGTTGTCACCACCTATGTGCATACAGATGTGCTTCTGGTATAACAACAGCAAGTAACTTACACATATGCCAATACTGGAGTTCCTTGAATTTCATCTCCTTGAGAGGAGAAACTGAAATTCTTTTTTGTGAAAAGGTTCAAGCTATGTCCTTTTTCCTGATATTTTCCTAATTTCCCTCTTATTTACACTTGCATTGTCTCCTTTTTGCTCCCCAAACAGCCATGCAATGTGCTTGCCCAACACCCTTTGCACTCGCTCTTTCCCCATGACTGCAACATTTTTTTTACCTACATGGCTTTTCTTCAGGTTTTTGCTCACAGAATACCTTAACCAGAGGGGTTTTCTGTGACTACCCTATATGATGGTGCCCTATTCCCACAGCCCACTTTAATTTTCTTCCTGTCACTCATTTCCTACCTGTTATATGCTCTCCCATTACAAGGTAATCTCCGAGAAGGCAGGGGCTTTGACTTGTCACAACCCCATCGCTGGTACTTAGAATGCCCAACATCTGTTAATGGGAATCAATGACACTAGCCTATAATCTTTGCCAGGTGACTGAAGTAGATAAACTGATTCCATACTGGCATGAGCACTGTAGTGTTCACATTTTAATAGTGACCCTTAATGATTTCATCATCTTAAATTTCCATTAAGTACAAATATATTCCAGCAGATTTTAAAAATCAGAGTTAAAATGTCATGTTTTATGATCTGAAACAACTGTTTGTAGAACATTTTCTGTAAAAAGACATTGCAAAACAATAAAAATTAATCTCCCCCAAAAGCCCACTGAGTGCAGGGGAGTTTTTTCATTATTTGGAAAACAAATTAAGCATTCATTAGTACAACACATTGAAAAGTTCAAAATACGTGAAGTCTATAGAATCCCACATTTAATAGTGAAACACCAAATGCCCTTTTGAAGAGGTGATGTCTTAAGTAATCTTGAAAGTTATTCTGGTTTTACCTCATATCTTAAAAATAAAATTTGCATGCACATTAACAAATTGTAGATGAGTATAAATAGAATTAAACACAAAATTCTGAAAGGCACTCTCTAAGGTCTAATGTTGATATTATCAAGGGAATGTACTTCAGAAGAGCAGTACATCTTATGAAGATGTGGAAATGATTTTAAGAAACAACGGCAGGGCTTCCCTGGTGGCGCATTGGTTGAGAGTCCGCCTGCCGATGCAGCGGACACAGGTTCGTGCCCCGGTCTGGGAGGATCCCACATGCCGCGGAGCGGCTGGGTCTGTGAGCCATGGCTGCTAAGCCCGCATGTCCGGAGCCTGTGCTCCGCGACGGGAGAGGCCACAGCAGTGAGAGGCCCACGTACCAAAAAAAAAAAAAAAGAAACAATGGCATATTAAAACCAGTTTTTTAAAATTATTTTTTTTTTTTATTTTTTTGCGGCATGTGGGATCTTCCCGGACCGGGGCACAAACCCATGTCCCCTGCATCGGCAGGCAGATTCTCAACCACTGCGCCACCAGGGAAGCCCGTTTTTTTATTAAAAAAAAAAAACTTTAAAAATAGTGCTTTTTAAAAACAACTTTGGTTTAAAAAAAGGCTCCCTTTTTTCTGTAGAAACTAGGGGTAGACTCCTATTGTTCTGAAAGTGAGTCAAGATAGTATACATCAGTTATAAAATGACAGCAGAAACAAAGAAAGTCAATTTGACTGGAGAATGAGCCATGGGAGGAGATACGTGTGCTGCAGTGGAATACTATGGAGTACTTTAGGTCACCCTAAGGAGATGGAGTCTATAGTATAAAATGCTGATAGGTGGCATAAGATGGGAACTGAAAACTGACACTAGATTTGGTCAGGTGGCACAGGGCAGAAAAACAGTGACAGTGGCTTGCCTGGGAATGATGGTGAAGAATGTGAAAACAGAGAGTACACACAACTCTTCCAAGGAGCTGTACTGTAAAAAGGAGGAGAGAAAGAGGGCCGTACAAGGAAGCTGTGAGCGTTTTTTTATTATAGCATGTCTATATGCTGATGGGAATCTAATTGACAGGGAAAACAAGATGTAGGAAGATAGGTTACAATTTAGGAATAATTAGTGAAAGAGGATGGGAGCCTGTGCATAAGGCGACAGAAAGCAGAGATAGTTCATGTATAACAGCAGTTATTATCTGACTTCATCTACACAGAGAGTGAAGCTAGACAAGAGAAGAACCTGAAAGTCAAAGATGAAACCTTATATTTTACAGTAAACAAAACACCATTAAAAGTTCCTCAGCAGTGCTAAGATATAGTGAAAGTGGTGTTCTGAAAACTAGAAAATAATAGCCCAGCAGATTAGTGGAAACAGAAATTCTAGGTGGGAGGGGCAACAAGGAGGCTATTATGATCATTCTGTCGGGTAAAAGGTATAATGGAGGCTCCAAAAGGAAGAAGAGTTTTGAAAACCATTAAATGCCCTAAATGGATTCAACCTTACTTGGCCTTAGAATTCCTTCTTTTTGACCTACTCGAGCCTGGTAGGTTCCTTGAAGGCTCAACTCCAATATCTTTTCTCGAAAACTGCCTTTAATCTCTCCAAGAAGAATACATTGTGTTTCCTTGCTTGTTTTAAACTGAAATAATTCCACCAGGGTTCTTATTTTTCAAGCTAATCTCAATTAACTGCACAGCTGCAAACTTTCACCACTAGTTTTCTCCCAGGCATTCTATTTAATGCAGGGACCGAGCACCAAGAAATTTTACTCAAATAGCTACATGAAAAACTATCTTTATACACATATCAAAATATTTAAGGATGAAATGATATGATGTATGGAGTTTGCTACAAAGTGATAGATAAGCGGGAAGTGATGAATGTTGAAGCTGACCGATGGGATCATGGGAATTAATTATACTATTTATTCTATTTTTGCATATGTTCAAAATTTTTCATTATAAAACTTATTTTAATGCCTTTTATAATTTTTCACTGTGAACACTGAAATCAAGTCTCTCTTATTTTTGTTCTTCCCAAACTTTTTGTTATATATAAACTGAATGGAATAAGCCAACTGTTATGGAAAACAGCCATACCTGAAAAGTAGTTTTCAAATGTGAGCTATCAAGTCCAATCCCAGCAATTCCCAAGGAAGATAGAGAACTTGGTGAAAATGCTTGAATCTGATTTCCATACTGATCTGTAACTATTATAACTATAAAAGGGGGAGGAAGTTTAATTTTAAAGTATCAATAAAATATACAAATATCCATAAACACACTTATACACTTAATTAAAATTATACTTAGAAACTCATTCTAACTTTGTTCTTGTGTATTTTTTTGGTAAAAAGTAATTATAATCACTTCTTTTATAGTCACTATAAAAGTAATAAGAATATACATAAGTACACTTATATTTACATATTTAACATGATGCTGATGTTAATCAAGTTTTTTACCATGAACATTTGAAGGAAATAATTTAGTATTATGTAATATTCTAGATATAAGAAAAATACAGGATACATATGAACTCACTAATATATTTACTTTTCACTCTTAATATTAACTATTATCATTTCTAACAAAAGTCAACATTCTTTTCAACAAACCATTTTTGCCAAACTGATTTCACAGTTAGGTCAGCATAGGCAAAGACAGGGAAAATGCTTCAATCTTTCCAACAATGGAATTTAAACCATAAACCGTATATAAATCCCAAGTTTTCCTTTCAGATTATGTATGCCAAAACATGAACGTAAGGACATATTATAGAAGTGTTTTAAAGAAAGAAAGCAGGCCATACTAACCTATTTCTCCTTGAAGCTCTTGGCCCATCTGTACAGTTTTTCCTCCTTTTAATTCACATTTTAGATGTTTAGGTTCATCAGGAAGTGGTCTGCAATTGATTAACAAGTTAAAGGCCTTACTTGCACCATTAATTGTAGTAAAAAATTAGTTTAAATATGCTAAAGAGTAACAAATACAACACTCATTTTCTAAAACTTAAAGTAACACCCCTCTAAATACCTCCATTTATATAACGTAACTATTAACCCAAAAGGAAAGAGAGAAAAGATAGCTTGCAAAGAGAGTAGAGAATACTGAAAAAAAAAAAAAAAATACACGTGTTAGATCACAGTTAGCTATGCTGGATTAAAAGGAATTTATGCCATGAGAGCACTGAGAAAGAAAACAGATGGGTCCGTAAGAATGACTCATCAAGAGATCTGTCTCTGGCTGAAGAGTTGTACATCTTACAATTTTATCTCAAACGTGGAGCTATTCTAAGTGTTGGAATAGTATGGAAATGTGTAGAGGAATTAAAGTGAAAAGGGTTGGGCTTCCCTGGTGGTGCAGTGGTTGAGAGTCCGCCTGCCGATGCAGGGGACACGGGTTTGTGCCCTGGTCCGGGAAGATCCCACATGCCGCGGAGCGGCTGGGCCCGTGAGCCATGACTGCTGAGCCTGCGCGTCCAGAGCCTGTGCTCCGCAACGGGAGAGGCCACAACAGAGAGAGGCCCGCATACCGCAAAAAAAAAAAAAAAAAAAAAAAAAAAGTGAAAAAGGTTATTAAAAAAGAGGCAGCCGAGGAACTGACAGGCCAGGGTGAAGGACAGGTTTTCAATATAGCTACTTAAATCTCTCCCTTTTCTATCAGGTGGACTCAGCTTTGAAAATCATCACTAACCAATGAAAGCATTCTTCCTTCTGAACAACACACTGACTGATCACACTGTATCTTTTGGACTTTTCATGTCCGTCATTCTCCATGAGTTTTCACTGTTGCTTGTCCTAGGAGAGCTTTCCTTTATCAAAAGTTCTAGTTCTGACAGATACTAGAGGGTCAATTAAGCAGAAGCTTGTAACGATATTAAGAATTAATCACTATCTTCAGTGAAGCTTTATTCCAAAGACAACCTATTTCCAAAAAATTGTGAAAATTTCTATATTAAAAAACAACTTTGGGGCTTCCCTGGTGGCGCAGTGGTTGAGAGTCTGCCTGACGATACAGGGTACACGGGTTCGTGCCCCGGTCTGGGAAGGTCCCACATGCAGCGGAGTGGCTGGGCCCGTGAGCCATGGCCGCTGAGCCTGCGCGTCTGGAGCTTGTGCTCCTCAATGGGAGAGGCCACAACAGTGAGAGGTCCGCGTACCGCAAAAAAAACCAACTTTGGCATGTGTGCTTTGGAGAAAAGCACTTTTGTGGCCATATGCTGAATTCTGAAATACCTCAAAATATAATATGCCCACAAACCTTACTGTAAATGCACTTTCCAAAGACACATGATCATCTTGGAATGAAACCTGGCAATAGCGCATATCTTTTACAGATGTTGGTACTTGTACATCAGGAAGCAGACCCTGTAGTAAGTGCTCTTTGTTAATCTCAGGAGTCCAGTTAACCTAGAAGAAAAATTATATATTTAATAATAATATAAAGCTTAATCTAATGCCTTCCAACTGCCACTTATCTTACCAAAGACTCTTAAAATTATAACCCATCCTCCCCACCTCTAAGGAAAAAGCCCCTGATGACCAGAAATGATGGTCGTTCATATATTACTATAATAAAAAAGTATCTTCCTCATTGTCTTTCCTGATAATGTTGCCACCATATCTTTCAATGCAATAAAATAAATATTCCTAAGTCATTTCTTTAGCTTCTGTCACAAGATTATCACTGTGGTCATTATAGTTTTAGAAAAGTCATGTCAATCAAATCATGTGATCAATTCTGAGAATTAACAGTCACTCTGTTTTTTTGAAAAGAATCTTATTAATATAGGTTTTAAATGAGATCTAAGTGGACCTGATTCAGCAAGGTGAGAAAAAAAGTTAAATCCACTAATGTACTTAGCATCCTGGTCACATCTTGATCTTAATCCACTCTGGAAGGTTTTCAGCTCTAATTTTAACTTTATATCTCTTAAATTCCATATTTTGTTACCTGATCCATTTTTTAAGTTGATTACCCTACACTATCTTTTTAAACTTCCAATCCTTTCTATTTAAGAATTTTTACCTCAACTTTATGCTTTTAGCCTTCTATAGTTGTGATTCTTAAATCATTGATATTCTAATATTTTAATCCTAGTTTATGCTGTTCTTTCTTAGCTACCTCTTTTTTAAAAAAATTAATTTGTTTATTTTTGGCTGCGTTGGGTCTTCACTGCTGTGCACGGGCTTTCTCTAGTTGCGGCTAGCGGGGGCTACTCTTCGTTGTGGTGCACAGGCTTCTCATTGTGGTGGCTTCTCTTGCTATGGAGCATGGGCGCTAGGCGCGCGGGCTTTAGTAGTTGTCACTCGCGGGCTCTAGTGCGCAGGCTCAGCAGTTGTGGCACACAGGCTTAGCTGCTCCACGGCATATGGAATCTTCCAGGACCAAGGCTCGAACCCATGTCCCCTGCATTGGCAGGTGGATTCTTAACGCCTGTGTCACCAGGGGAGTCCTCTTAGTTACCTTTTTAAACCGTATTTTTATTCTTTATCATACCTTTTTTTCCTTTTTTTTAAATAATGGAAGCAGCAAGCAGGAGTTACACAAAAAGGCTTTCTTCTCTCACCCTAGTTGTGCTCTCTCTTCAATGAATTCCTAGGTCAGTTTGGGTTGGCTTTCCTCAATACTGGAGAATTCTCTAAAGACTACAAAACCACTTTAAGCATATACATTTAATAAAAGTATTTAATATCCTTTATTATCAATAAAGGTGCATGTTTTAAAATGTTTGGAACCCAAGAAATGTACAACTACTAGAATTGAGGCAAAATGTGTCAAAAGCTGGCCATGGGCTTATAGAATGGCAAAAAGAAGGTTATATACAGAAAAAGGCTCTGAAGTCAATGTTTCTCCTTACCCTTAACATGAAAGTAAACTGTGGAAACATTATGAGAAAGCAAGGAATCAGTTCAGAAGTTAGGCTGCTGGTACCACTTTTAAACTACTTGCCTTCAAATCTGCTGATAGAGATAAAAATGGCTTGCCTCCCTTCCAAGCAGGATAAGGATTATTTATCTTGAAATCCTCCCTTCCCTCATTATGGAGAGGAAAATAAACTGGCTGGAGCAAGGGTTATTCCAAATAAGATTTAAAAAATACTGTCAGCTGAATCCTGGTAAACAATTCTTTTAAAATATCAGATCCTGTATTTGGAGACTCAGGATGGCTACAGAATACAGCAGTGCAAAAGAGCGGAATTCCCTGGTGGTCCAGTGGTTAGGACTCCACACTTTCACTGCTGAGGGCCTAGGTTCGATCCCTGGTCAAGGAACTAAGATCCCACGAGACACATGGCATGGCCAAAAATAAATAAATAAAATTCATTTTTAAAAAAACTCTAACCATTTTGATTTGGTTCTCTGTTAAGTGAGCTGTTAAAGTTTCAACATATAGATTTACCCTATTAAGGTACAAATGATACATTTAGATGGCAGGTCTATGAGGACCATCTGAAGCTACCGAGAACTGACAAAAGCATTGTCTAAGGATCACACTTTCAGAGATTGCTATACCAATTTCAAATGGCCAAATCAGGACTCTGTAGTTAACAATACTGTTTTACCATTTTCCTTTAACAGACTTTTTATTTAGTGCCTTCAGAATAGCTACAAAAACACTGCTTTGGTTGGGGACTTCCCTGGTGGCACAGTAGTTAAGAATCTACCTGCCAATGCAGGTGACACAGGTTCGATCCCTGGTACAGGAAGATCCCACATGACACAGAGCAACTAAGCCCGTGCGCCACAACTACTGAGCCTGCGCTCTAGAGCCTGCAAGCCATGACTACTGAAGCCTGTGCTCTGCAACAAAGACAAGCCACTACAATGAGAAGCCCGTGCACCGCAACAAAGAGTCCCTGCTCACCGCAACCAGAGAAAGCCTGTGTGCAGCAGCGAAGACCCAACACGGCAATCAATCAATCAATCAATCAATCAATAAATAAAATTTACAAAACAGACAAACACTGCTTTGGTCAAGTGGTGATCTTGATTCTGAGTATAGAAATACAGTTCATCAGGACTGGAATTTTGTTTAGGTGTCAAAATCAATTTTCTAAGCATGAATTTGTCACACATGAATCATTCAACATTTCAATCTAGTGCATGAAAAAATATCTTATTTAGCCCGGGATTTTATATAACAGTACTATTTTTCTTTGATAAGCTTCTTCTTAGAGGATAGCCTATAAAACTTGTACAGAGTCTTCCAAGCAAGAAAATGAACAGAATTCTTGCAAATAAACAATCTGTTTGAAACACTTACTTTAATTTTCTCTGCTAAAGCTGATGTTAAGTGGATTTCTCTTTCTCCTTCATCATACATTTGAAAAATAAGGTTATGCATAATATCTCCTGCTATCCAATTAACCTCATCCTGATGTTTGATCTGGATTGCCTTTTGTCCTTCTACACTGAATATCTGTAATCTTGCAACATGGCTACTGGGAAGCAACTTAATAGTCTTCTCCACAGGTGCCACATCTTTACAACTCTAGGAAGAGAGGAAAACACAAATATATACTGAATGACGTGTGTACTGAAAACACAGTTTTTGGCTTTAATGGTGAATCTTCCATATTGCTTAAGAATTTATTTCCAACATTATGGGAGATCATCTTATATACTGTTAACATTCATAGATTTTCTCATTAAGAGGATACTACAGTATTAATAATTCCATATTTTATACCATCAACTTATAAATAATGACAGGGGCCACATTCTTAAAACCAAAAACTAGCATATTTGGACTTAAAAGAACTTCCTTCCCCTTTATTTGTAAATTTACTTAAAAGTGTTGCAAACCTGTGAAATTTTAATCATATGACACAGATTTGGTGACCAGCATTTATTAATAAAAATAAAGGTGTAATAAATTAAGAATTTTCCATAAATTGAAGATAAATATTGCAATAAAATATGTTATTTAATGAGCTTCTAGAGCTTTTTCAATTCATTTCACATTGGGGTGAGTGAACAGAGTTGCTTGTAGCTAGATGAGGACTCTAGATGCCCCTAAAGGTTGAGCTGGCGTATTTATAATTTGTTATGGGCATATCAGTGTTCCAAAGATCAGTAACGATGAGCTTGTGTGCTACATAAATTGATTTTAGGCACACAAAATTAAAACACTACATAATTATTTCAGAATCTAGGCGTAGTGCATTCCACAGGATACAAAAAATTCACATAAGTCTAAGCTTAAAATACCTCTACAATCCTATTTCACTCATGTCTCCTTCCTCATCCAGTTCCAGTCATTTTACTGAAGCCCATTCACATGAACAATGACATATTCAAAATTCCTACCTCAGAATATCAGGCAAATAATCCATCCCCTATTATAAGCGCATCTTATTTGCCTGGTTCAAACTTAAGAGTCACTGCTTTTGGATAATATGTTCTAACTGCAGGTTACAAGATATACCTTGGTCTTTGTCTTAACTGACCAGGACTCTTGGTGTTCTGCCTGTTGCTGCTCTGTAGTATTTACATAATTATATGTAAATGCTCTCTTGCTCTCAAGCCCAGATTTCTCCCTAACTCCAAGTCTTTTTCCTGAATCTCCTGATCTTTTGCAAGATGGTATGCTCAAAAATATGTTGCCCACATTATTGAAAAAAGGAAATGCATAACAAATATTTGAAGATTATCAAATATAACCAGCTTCAAAAGAAAAGAATTAGAATAAAGTCAAATCATTTCATTCTAATGTAAAAAAATAAAAGCTTTTACCCTTTTGAGGCTTAAGATATGTTAGCTGATATATACTTAATAGGAAAAACATTGGTTAATCAACTGATCGGGTAATTTATCATCTACTAACCGTATCAATTATGAAGAAATCACATTTAGGTATTTTACTTGTATAAGTATTTGTTATCCCATTTAGCAATCTTAGGAAACCAAATGCTTATATCAACTGCCTGTCCTTCTCTAGGCTGGCTTCACCTTCAGCCATGATGTATATCCAATAACCAGTATCCTACTGGCACATTAACACAGCATCTCTTTATAGGAAAACACTACTGAAAAACCATGTATTTATTTTGTTAATTATACACACATATTAAATGTTCATATATCCTTCCTTCAGTGGTGGTTCCATAGGGACATTTACCAAACTTTCTAACAAACAAGTGTAAACTGTAAGAAATAAGAGAATAAAATAGAACTGATAATTGTCACATTTTAATACAGGAAAAAATAAATTTTAGGAACATGTAATCAATAATAGCTATAGATATTATAAAAGGTTTGATCAAGAAAATTACTAATATTTGATACAAAATGTTATTTACTATACCATTTCATTTTTGCCTTTTCTTCCCTCTGGCCAGAAGAATCACAAATATCTCATTTTAAAAAGTCAAACAACTTTACATAAAATATTATAAAGCTGTTAAAGAATATTTGTATAAAGACTCAATATAATACCAATGAATAACAGTAACAACTTACAGGTATTTCAATTTTTGCTTTAAGCGTCTGGTCTTTTTTGATATTCTGAACTTGAATTGCTGGTCCTGACAAAATACTGGTTCCAGAACTACTGCAATCCACAACATAGAGTGGAAGGTTTGGAGCACCTGAAAACTATGGGAAGCATACAAAATAATTTAAGACCTCAATCAAATGTAACTTATTATTCAATAACTGTTATTTAAATTTTCAAACAATTTAGTACAGCTACTATTTCCGGCTATAAATTAGAAAACTATAAATATAATTCACTAATATACTAGACAATTTCTGAATGAAAAGAGTAAGTTTCTACAATTCTAGGTAAAATTTGTTGATTTTGGAAGAAAAACCAACTTCCTCAACCATTATTCTTTCTTTTTTTAACACCACCTATTTGGGTTTTCCTTTCCTTTTTGTGCTCTTTTACTCATATTCATTTATCCATCCATTCCCAATCCTAAAGGATATTTCCATCATCCCACTCATAAATTAAATACGTCATCTGAAATGAGGAGGATGGACTAAGGAAGGAGAAGAGAGGAATCTGTAGTCCAATACTTGGCACAGCTGGCATCATTACTGGCTTAGGGATGCTGAAAACTATTGACAATGAGATAGCCCAAAAATTTCTCCATGGAATAATCATTATACAATCTAGATATAATATAAGGCTTACTATGAAGGAGCCAAAAGATATAGTGATTTAGTGATTTCCATTTAGTACCACGGGACTCAAAATCTACATATTCTTATAACAGCTTACCTTACAATGAACAATCAATTTTGGTTGTGCTGTTATATTGTCTGATTCATCCAAAACTTCTACCTGAAATGGGAAAGCTGTTCCATTTTCTATAACTAAAATTTCAGAATCAGGTTTCACTTTCAATCGATGAGGGGGACCTACCAGAAAATTATATAATAAAATAGAGATTCAGGTTTCTAAAACTGAAATGTTAAAACAGCAAAAGAAACAGCTTTTAACATTTCAAGTTTTAATATCTTTTAAATAATGCCAAGAGAGAAAAAAGAAATATCCATGTTTAATCATTTCTATCCCCCAAATGCATATATTCTATACATCATGAGAGTGGTCTCAATTATATTAAAATGTTTGATGTCTAGACTTAGTTTTATGTAACAAGCTAAGACATGGTGATAACTCACGTTAGAAATCACCCAAACGTGAAATACTAAAAAGATCCTGGAAAAAAGTATTCAAGAATAAAAATAAAAGTTTATTAAACTACTTTTTTATTTACTACTTTTAACTTTACACAATGAGACTGATTTCTCAGGCACACTACATACCTGTCTCAGGTAATTTTGTTCAAAGGATCAGTTCATATAATGACATAACCAGATAACTTACTTGTTACACTGCCCACAACACTTTGATATCCTAAGCAAGCTGCACCACAAGTTTCCTCTAAACTAATAAAAGAGGGTTTCTATTTCTGCAGCAAGATGACCTGATGTGCCCTATAAACACTGATATTTTAAAATACAATTTATGCTAAATAATGGGAACACAAGTTTACAAAGAACAGTTATATCAAAGAACAGTGTTTTTACCATATGCCAACTCTGTTCTCAGAATCCTTACAATGATCTTGATCAAGAAGGTAATATTATTATCCCCATTTTATGGATGAGGAAACTGGGACCCAGAGAGATAAAGTATTCTGTCCAGGTCACATGGCTACTAAATGGCAGACTCAGGTTAGATCCTAATTTTGTAATTTGAAACCTCTTGACCATTATCACTACACAGTCCCACTTCCTACTTTACCACATTTACTCGCAAATTCTAAAAAAATATTAGAACTATCTGGTAAATAAGAATTTCCTTTGAGTAGATTTGAGTAATCCATACGTTTTAGCTAACCTCTTAAAATAAAAGCATTGTAAGTGAGTATTAACACGTAACAATTTTTTCTTATACTTCTACCAATGGGCCAATCTTTACTTCTAAATCAATTCATGCCTCAGGGAAAGCTCAAACTACACGAATTTGTGAAAGGAAATAGCTATTTTGTTTCTTTTCATTAAAACCAGTAAAAAAAAGGTCATATATGGACAAAGATATGATCACAGTATTATTAATATTAGAGCTAAAACTTTCATAACAAGTCCTGTTCTAGGTGTTGTACAGCATATGCACTTCTCACTCTGCACAGTACTGTGTTAATGAGAACTCATGCATATTGGAAGTGTATCCTCCACTGAGTTACCACCGAAACCATGCAAAGTAAGGGCTGCCCATATTAACTCATTTAATCCTCACAAAAACCCTGTGAATTACGTATTATCTCATTTTACACATGAGAAAACCGAGGCACAGAACAAGTGTACCTCACTGGTAAGTGTCAGAGCTTAAATTCAAACGCAGAAGGGCCGATGCTAGAATATACTCTTTGAACCTCCACAATAGACTGATTCTCAAATTAGCTGGCTTTTTCTACCCTAACTTTACTGCAACTTCATTTACGAGTTGATAAATCATTATTCAAATTAACAACATAAAAGCATAAGAAACTTTCCTTCTTAAAATGTTATTTAGTTATATCAGAAAAAAGACAGATCCAGTTCTAACGTAAGTCTAATTAGTATATCCTTAAGAACAGTTCCCCAATATAGTTTCAATATTCACATTTTTCTCCCAAGATTATTTTTAGAACTTCACTCAAGTCTTTCTAAACGTTTTCCTGTCTTTTATTTTTAACTGGTCATTTCCGTTAGCACTATGTTTGTCACTCAATGTATTTTCAAGATTTGTACCATAACCAAACCAAAAAAACACTTCACCTTTATAAGTGTCATTATATTTTATCATAAGAATATTATTTAAAAGGTAATTAGGAATATTTCTTAAAGTAATATTACCTGGCAGTAAGGTAATTTTCAGAAACTGTGAGTCTTCTTTTAAACCCGGAAAAATAACCTTCAGATTAAAATTCTGTTGGAAAAATTATTTTAATTAAATTCAAGTCCTAAATAAATACTTAAGTAATTTACTACCTCAATTCTGATTTACTTTTTGCTTTTCATTTTCATACCATTATAGAAATCTACTCAGCAAATTTATATTGACTAAAATTATCATATATATGTATGAAAGAGATGCAGGTGAAAAAACTGATTTATATTGCCTTCTTTATAGATAATACTATCTTTGAATTCAAAAGGCATAACCTCTGAATAATTATCAGAATTAGGATGGGCACTATAAAAAATGTGGAAAGTAGTGAAATGGAAAGAACCCAATATCTAGACATATCTAAAAACAATGCAGTGTTCTAGATTAGATCCTGGAATAGAAAAATAATTGTGGAAAAACTGGGAAAATGTTAAAGCCCAGAGTTTTGTTAATAGTATTATATCAATGTTAACTTCTTAGTTTGGATAAATATATAATAGTTGTATAAGATGTTAGTAGAGGAAGCTGGGTGAAGAGTATATGGGAACTCTCTATACCATCTCTGAAACTCTTCTGTAAAACATAATTATTTCAAAATAAGAAGGTTTTTAAAATCTAGAAATCTTTTTAGCAAGTTTATCTTACTAAAGTCAAATTTTCCACGCATTTCAAGTTCTTTTTCCAGAAAAAGCTTAATTCAGAAAGATGTACAGAACTTGCTCTTTAATTTGACTAGGTTATACAATGCAGTACAGTATACAGTACTTAAACTCACATGCTCTATTTTAAACATTATTTTGATAGGGAAAATTTTTAAAATATATATTGAAGGTAATGATACAATGGAAAAAAAGTAACATAATACTTAAGTTACTAGCCACAGTGTTCACATTAGTCATATTAATCTATTAGCTACTTTATATACTTAACTGAAAAATTACCTTATTGGAGTTTGTCTTTACTATCTCTAACCTTATTCCTCCCAAAACACTTCCCTTATCCAAATACCAAACCGAATACTTTTACAGAAGTGAGCTAAAGTTTCTCATATTTTTGTTCCTATTCTAAGAAAAACATTGAAAAATGGAAAAACTTACAGAGAAAAAAGAAGCAACATAGTACTAGATAACTGTTGTAAACGGCTTTGAATGCAAAAAGACTGGAATGAAAATGAAGACAGCTGAAAATATTTAATTCATAAACGTTTAACAAACAACAGCAGCAAATATGCTGGTCTTCTCAAGAGATGTAAATGGTAATGGTATGTCGGGTGACATGATCCTGATTAATTCCTAAGAAACTGACATTACTGTCATCTTGTCACAAAAATAGGTTATTCAATTTTAAATTTCCAATTTCATTTTTACCATATAAGAAATAACATGCATTATAACATGTATGTACAATGCTTACCTTGCCTTGACAAGAGTTTACAGGGCCCTTAGCTGTAACACCTCGAATGACACAATTTGGGCCATTGGTTATTTCTTCATAATGTAAAGATAAACCACTGGAAAAAATAAATTATTTTTTAACTTTCCCTCCATTACCTACAAATAAGCTGCAAATGTTCTTTTCTCTTTTCTTTCTTTTTTTTTTTCTAGCTGTGCCACATGGCTTGCAGGATCTTAGTTCCCTGACCAGGGACTGAACCCGGGCCCTCAGCAGTGAGAACACGAAGTCCTAACCACTGGACTGCCAGGGAATTCCCGCTGCAAATGTGTTTGTCTTCTCATATGACATTCTCATTTTTAATTCATTTTTCTAATAAAATTGTATTTTTTTAAAAGAGAGAAATAAATGAACAGAAGCAAATTCCCATGAGATTTTTACAAAGAAAAATGATCCAACAAGTATTAATAAGTGATACCATTCATGCAGTGAGTAAAGATACAAGGTAGGAAACAATGAAATGCTAGACCATGTATACAGGCCAAAGAAAATGAAACATCCAAATCGGTCAGGCTTAAAGATGTCTACAGACTTTGTCCTGGATTCTTTCAAATCCTTCACCCACAGGGATTTTAGAGACTTTCTGGCACCTATTAAACTGAATGGCAATTTTAGATAAAGTCCAAATAATTAAGTGCAGCCTTGTGCTAATGTAGCCTTGCTAGAATGTATACTGAGACCCTCTAATCTACTACTATGAGTAATGTGATTCCTAAACCACCTCTGACCACCTGTAGATACTTACAGTGTCAACATTTTACTCTGTAAGGGGTAAGGTGATAAAAAAGGAGGAAAGATATACCATGACGGAGAAAAGACCTAATTTTTCTGAAGAATGAAATTAAATATTTAGATATCATCTGAATAAGCTGTAAAAATTAAATAACATGGCTTGTTTGAAAAAAGCTGTAAAGAGGCGTGTAAGGTAAAATAAACTCCCTGAGAAAGATGGACATTAACCACAGACATCTACTTTCACTATCTCTTAAAGCCTCACTAATATAAGAACAAAGGGATTCCTTTTATTTACTTTTAAAGGCAAAGATATGGGAGGTATGAAAGAAGAGACAAGGACAATAGAAATTATCTGCTAGAAAAAAGGACAGACAAGTGGCAAATGACCTAGTATCGTCCCAAGAAAACTGAACTGTGAAACAGCAATGGAAGAAGCTCAAAACCAATATATACCACAGAATTCCCAGGTACCATTAAGGAACTGGTGTTACGAGGTACCCCTAGAAGCAGGGCCAAAAAGAAAGGCCAAAAAAAAAAAGGGGGGGGGTTGATTAAAATTTCGATCCCCAGATCTCCCCTCTCCACCTCTGGCAGATGACTGGAAAATTATTCTCTGAAAAGGTTTAAGCAGAGAATCTGTGAACCTGGGCACAAAAAGTAAGTCGCAGGAAAGGGTAAGATACTAAAAAGAATACAAGGGTAATCCTGAACGGACCGCATGTGGATACTGAGACCTTTTCATTCCCATTCCTACCCTAGTCTTGCTCCTGGACTGGCTAGGAACCTGGACAGCCAAATTATTCCCCTCCAGGCAAGAGACTAAAGATTGTTCTTTGAGCAAACTACCGAGCCCAAGAAAAAGACCTCGAGATACAACAGGATTTCCCCCAACAAAATGTTACAGACAGATCATCCTGTAGTGGAGTTCATACTCAACAGCCTCTCCCAAACTCTCAGGATCTCCTATGTGCATTTTAGTTCTCCATCAGATATAAAAGCAGATGACCAAAGATTAACCAGATATATGAAGAAAGAGATCAAAATCCAACAAATAAAAAGCAACTAACTTGGAGACAATAAACATTATCAGTGTAGGTAACTTTTTAAAAAAAACTACCATTTATTTATCAGCAAAAAAAAAAAAAGTATTACATTCATAAAACAAAAACAGAATCTACAAAAGAACATTCGGAGAACCAGGAAGAACACTTGGAAATTAAAAATACAGCAAAAGGAAAAACTCAATGGAAAGATATAAACATAAAATTGAGAAAGTCTGTCCAAAAGTAAAAAAAAAAACACAGAAAGATTAAGAAAAATGGAAAAATTAGGAAAATCAGAGAACCAGTCCCAAAGGTACATCATCAAATAAATAAGGATTCCCCCCCCCGTCAAAAAAAAGAGAAAACCGTGATGATGCAAGGTAGAAAATGAAGTACTTCAAATAATGAAGAGACCTATACAAAGATGTACCATTATAAAATTTTGCCCTGTTGAGAATTAAAAGTGGGTCCCTATAAGCTTCCAGACAGAATACGTAGGAAACATAAAAAGGAAAGTTAATCATAACAAGTTTAAATTTATCAGCAACAGTAGAAGCTAAAAGGCAAAAATGGAGCAACGTTTTTATAATTTCGATGGAAAGTAGTGTCCAACTTTCAATTCAATCAATCAAGTAGAATACAGACATTTTCAGAGCAATAATTTTATCTTACATGTAAATCCTTTCTTAGGAAACTAGTGAATAATGTACTCCAGCAGAAGGTAAAGGACAAGGGATTCTTTCAAAATTGGAGACGCAGGGAAGGTTAAATGCTAAATAAAATAAGCTACTTAACAATCTCACAAATTCAGGAATGTTTCCTCAAGGACCTGAGAGCAAACTCTATGAAATTTAATCATCAATAAAGGTAAACCCCTATCTCCCAGTTTCCTGGGCCTAACTCCTGATCAACTGACTCCAAATTGCAAACTCTACTCCCAGTCATAAAGATACTTAGCAATTTTTCTTGAAAACATGAATGTGATATATTTTATTCACTTACCCATGTTAACAGAGTAAGATTTCCTTCCTTGCAATCTCTATCAGATTGTGATGAGAATCACATTCTGGTTTACTGATTATTCAATCACAAAATTGTCTTCTTTCTCTTCTACCTTTGTGAAGAAGTTTTCTAGCTTGACAGTAGGTTTTGTTTTTACTATATTTCCCCAACACAAAAGACAAAGGGTATTCCCAGGATGAAGGTGAAGGAAGATCACAGAAGGACAAATGTAACGAGCGTAAGAACAACTGATCCAGACCAGAGCACATGGCAAAGTTCCAAGAAAGATGTCTACAAGAGTATGAAACTGAGGGACTTCGCTGGTGGTGCAGTGACTAAGAATCCGCCTGCCCTTGCAGGGGACATGGGTTCGAGCCCTGGTCTCCGAAGATCCCACATGTCGTGGAGCAACTAGGTCCGTGAGCCACAACTACTGAGCCTGTGTACCACAACTACTGAAGCCCATGTGCCTAGAGCCCATACTCCACAACAAGAGAAGCCACCACAATAAGAAGTCCACGCACCGCAACGAAGTGTAGCCCCCACTCGCTGCAACTAGAGAAAGCCCACATGTAGCAACGAAGACTCAATGCAGCCAAAAATAAATAGAGAAAAAAATATGAAACTGATAGGTTATCTATGTACCAAGCATCTTGAGAAGACACCAGGCAACTGGCAGAGTTACTTAGCAAAGAAAAAAAGAACAGTTGTGCAATGAAGAAAGTAATTAGCGCTTACGTAATCATAATAAAGCAAGCACTAAATACTGATCAAGCCAGAATACAACTTTAATGAAGAATGTGGAACTAGGAAGGAGGTTTATTTGTAATGTAAGTGGCAACAAGAGAGTGTGTCCTCATCTTCCATAAGTCAAGAGATAATGCTTAAAACTGAAGAATCAAGAAGTAACAATATAAAGTTACTTAGATATGTGCAATAGGTACCAAAACATTCAAGTAAGAAAGCTGAAAGTGGTTCTGAGAAGTCGATTGTGGGTGGGGTGGAGAGGGCAGAGGAATTACTCTTTTTTTATATAAACCTCATCCAACGATTTGATTCTTTAGGCTATATGTGTGAATGATTTTTTGTTTAATTTAGTTAACACTGAGAAAAAAACAAACAAATTTACTGAAGGTAAATTCACATAGCCAGGCCACCAAGATTTTTTTTTAAGCCCCAAATCTTAATTACCAGTATGTATGTGTGATAGAGACTTTGTGTGTAAGAATGTCCTATCAAGGATAAGAAGGAAGTTTAATTGAAAACAGGGGTCAACTAATGCACAAATATTTTCCATTTGTGACTAGACATTACTTTTAGTGTTTCTTATTAAGCACATAGATGCTTAAGTATTCAACTCTTCCATTATGGTTTAATATTCAAATGAATATAGTATGTCAAAATCACTTTTTGCAACTCATTTTCAATATTTTTTGTAACTGTTTTGTTTTTCAGGAACTTAACCATGGTATAAATCTGGACACTAAACTAGTCTGTGAGCTTCTAGAAGGCAAATACTATGCTCTTATTCACTTCTGTATCTCCAGCTGGCAAATGCCTGGAATACAGTACGTAGTCAAATGATTAAAAGAGTGAACAATTACAACAACAGGGGAAAAAAGTACACAGCGATAGCAAAAGCATACATTAAAACGTGGGCCCAGGGACTTCCCCGGCAGTCTAGTGGTTAAAACTGCGCTCCCGCTGCAGGGGGCACGGGGTTCAATCCCTGGTTAAGGTATGATCCTGCATGCCTCGCAGCGCAGCCAAAAAAAAAACCAGTGTCTCCAAAAACGACAAATTTGGCAGAAATTTGGAAAACAAGAATTCTTCCTAGGCACCTCAAAAAAAGGTAATGGAAAACAATGAACATCCTCAATTATATAACTGGACACATTGTTTTTCAGGGCTATTTTTTAATATAAGCCAATCATGTCACTCTATAGAGCTATTAAGTAAAGGCAAATTCTAAGGAAGGACCAAATTTCCATGGAAAGTGTAAACTTTATTGCTATGGTTTTAAAAGCAAACCAAAATAAATTTTATTAGCAGGTTAAAAACCTACCAGTAGGTAACCACTAAGTTTAAATGGCCATAATTTCTAAGTAAACAACAAAATAAACATGGTATGGTTTATAAAATTGCCAGGAGAAGTCATATTATACTTGCAAAAAGAAATGGACTAAGACAGAACTATATCAGTCTCACCCAAACAACTGTAACAGTAAATTCAGTCAAAACAAACTTTATTGAGGTAATGTATGTATGACACTACAGCCACAGAGAATAGACTGGGACTAAACAAATCCCCCAGATATCATAAAATATCCACTAAGCATTTTAAATAATAAATCTGAAGTTAACCGAACATAAATAATTTAAGCTAAAAAAAGAAAAAAGTGAATACTTAGCAAATATGAAAACTCAGATTACCTTGCTTCAAAAACTGGCTGAATATCAGTTGATAGTTGACTAGTATGACCAAATTCATCCTGAAACTGCAGAGGGATATTGAATGGGACTCCAACACGAAAAGGAAGATCCAAAAGACCACATAAAAATTTCTCTGGTTTACCCTCTTAATAAAAAAAAATAAACATGAAAAGAAAATTCATCGGTCAGAAGATTCACTGTAGGTAGAAACATCCATTATATACATGGAAGATTAGACTACAATAAAGATGGCATTTTAAATCTGTGCAAAGTTTATATAAATTGTATCTATAATCCACCTCTGAAAATAATAAAGTTACAACTTTATCTCACACCATGTATAAAAGTCTAGAGATAGAGATAAATGTGTTTTTAAACTATGAAATTTTCGAATATAATAAAGGAATATGTTTATAATTTTATCATAGGAAAAACTAAGGCAAAACACAATACTCAACAGCTATACAACGATGTATTTGATAAAGTTCAAAATATTTTATTAGATACAAAGTTAACAGAGAAGCTCTATATGAGAAAATACTTGCAACGTATGCAATAAAGGATTAAAATCCACAATACATTAAAACTTCCTATAAAGATAATAGTTTCAAGTCATCCCCTGGGAAATTAATAGAAATGCCAATTCGAGGGCTCACATCATCCTACTGAGTCAGAAACTCCAGGAGTGAGGCCCACCAGTCTGCAGTTTAGTAAGCCCAGCAGGTGGTTCAGGTAAAACTTAAATTTGAGAACTACAGCTTTACACTATTAAAATAGGCATAGTAGGCACTTCCCTGGTGGCACACTGGTTAAGAATCCGCCTGCCAATGCAGGGGACACGGGATTGATCCCTGGTCTGGGAAGATCCCACATGCCGCAGAGCAACTAAGCCCATGCACCACAACTACTGAGCCTGCACTCTAGAGCCTGTGAGCCATGACCGCTGAGTCCAAGTGTCACAACTACTGAAGCCGGCACGCCTAGAGCCCGTGCTCCACAACAAGAGAAGCAACTGCAGTGAGAAGCCTGCGCACCACAATGAAGAGTAGCCCTCGCTCCGTGCAACTAGAGAAAGCCCGTGCACAGCAGCAGCAAAGACCCAGCACAGCCAAAAGTAAATAAAATAAATTTTAAAAAATTAAAAATAAAATGAAATAGGCATAGTAAAGGAACAGGCTTTCACAGATGACAATATCCAATAAAGGCTAGAAGAGGTACACAACCTAATAATTAAATAATGTAACCACCAACTAGGCTAAATATTATAATACAGGTTAGCCAGGAATGAGCATAGGGAAACAGGAACCCTCAGTCTGTTGATGAGGGTACAAAACCTTTTGGGAGGGCAACCTGACAGTAAATATGTATAAAATGTTAAAGCACACACACTGCAGCTTGGCAATTCTACTTCTTGGTATCCACTCTAGAGATATTCAAGCACTTGTACACAAAGCATCATAATTTTTTTCCATATAGGAATGTGATTTGTAACAGCCAAAAACTTGGAAACACCTGAAATGTTCATCAAAGAAAACTGCTAAACTACAGCATGTCCATACTGTAGAATGTTCCACAGGTGTATTTAAAGAACATGATAGATCTGTATGTACAAAAAGGAACACTCCCCAAGGTGGTTGTCTGATTAGAGAAGGCAAGGTAATCACAGGCACTTAAATCAGCTCTCTAAAACCCCATAAAAATGTGGCACTACAGAGAGTTTTTTTAAAGAGGCCTAAACCTACAAAAACAATGAACAAGAAAAAAGACAACAGTAACAGAATTTGAAAGCTGGAGAATATATGGGCAAGTATAACTGACTTAGCAGAAAGATTCAAGAAATCAAATCCTCAATCATCAACAAAGCAAGCAGGGAGCCAATTTAATTCACACTATATAACACTCAAAAGTCTCAAGAATGGCTCTATCAAGTAGGAGTGAAATTGAAATAAAAAAGGAAGACTTGTTCAAGTTTGTTTGAGAAACAGTTCCTCAGATCCCCACCCCTCAACACACAGAGCCAGTCAACTGCCTTCCTCATCTTCAGCAATATCTGGAAGGTTTCTTCTCCAGGAAAGGTTAAGAGTTGGTCCAAGGAGTAAGGGACACAGCACTACTGAAAGCATTACAGTTTACTGAAAATAGGAAAATCAAGTGAAAGATCAATACTGAACATGAGCAATCCCACTCCTGGGCATATACCCTGAGAAAACCATAATTCAAAAAGAGTCACGTACCACAATGCTCACTGCAGCTCTATTTACAATAGCCAGGACATGGAAGCAACCTAAGTGTCCACCAACAGATGATGGATAAAGAAGATGTGTACATATATACAATGGAATATTACTCAGCCATAAAAAGAAACAAAATTGAGTTATTTGTAGTGAGGTGGATGGACCTAGAGTCTGTCATACAGAGTGAAGTAAGTCAGAAAGAGAAAAACAAATACCGTATGCTAACACATATAAATGGAAACTTAAAAAAAAAAAAAGGTTCTGAAGAAGCTCGGGGCAGGACAAGAATAAAGACACAGACATAGAGAATAGACTTCAGTACACGGGGAGGGGGAAGGGTAAGCTGGGACAAAGTGAGAGAGTGGCATGGACATATATACACTACCAAATGTAAAATAGATAGCTAGTGGGAAGCAGCCACATAGCGCAGGGAGATCAGCTCAGTGCTTTGTGTCCACCTAGACGGGTGGGATAGGGAGGGTGGGAGGGAGACGCAAGAGGGAGGAGATATGAGGATATATGTATACATACAGCTGATTCACTTTGTTATACAGCAGAAACTAACACACCACTGTAAAGCAATTATACTCCAATAAACATGTTAAATGCTGGCACCCAGGTGTTTACACTCCACTCTGGGAAATCTGAACAGCCAAAGAGAAAAAAATCTAGAATTCTCTTATCATAATCTCCCCAAATGATATAAACACTCTCGAATGTTCTATTCTTAACTGTGTGCAAATAACTAATAATGTAAGAGAGCATCTAATAGAAAGGACCCAGAGCAGACGTGAAAAAAGGCAACATGGAGGAAACAAGCTATGAACAAAGTCTGAAAGCGTCAAGAAAAAATGCCACTATTATTAATAGCCTCAGAGAATTAATAGATACTGAATCCATGAAGTTGGAGAAAATACTTTGAAAAGGGAATAACCGGAGAATATTTCAGAAACTAAAAAAATTATAGCAGAAAGGAAAAATTCAATAGCAAGTGTCGAACATCATGTTAAAGAAGTCTCTTGTAAAGTACAGAAATAAAACCAAGAGATGTAAAGCAGAAAAAACAGTATTAGTACACCAGTCAAGAGGTCCAACGTCTTAACACTAGATGTTGAAAGAAAAAACAGAGTAGGAAATCAAAGTAACTCAAGAAAAATCCCTAGAATTTAAAATTTCAGAAATTGGGAACCCCCACACACACAAAAAAATTATCCAAACTTCTGGGGATTGCAGAAGAGGGAGGATAGGGGCGGTTGGACTGGGAGTGGAGGGTGTTTAACATGCAAAAGTTAGGAATCAGAATAACTTTAGACTCTACCAGTAACAAGGGAAGCTAGAAAACAATGATGCTTTCAAAAGTTTATAAGGAATATGATTACCAAGCAGAATTATAAAGCCATTCTAAGACCAAGATGGTTATACAATTGGTCAAACACCTTTTATTAAATTACCTGTTTTCCTCTTGATTTAAAATGCCACCTTTAGCATACAGAGTTACATATTGGTGTTTTGCTTACCTTTGACAGAAAATTTAATTGCTTTAGATGGTAGTGGTCTTCCTGCATAAGTGTCTGCATTACTTTCATTCAGTACAACTTGTAATTTCAATGTATAATTCCCCAACTTTTGAATATTTTCTGGACAAATTAAGAAGAAATTAAAATTCAAGTAAATGTAATACTGATAGAATTTTTAACATTCAGAATAACAACTCACCCATTTTTTTAAACCAGTAAGGCCATTTTCCTCCATGTTGACTAATATGTGAAATGATTTCTTTATTTCCATTTGGAGCTTAATAAAAGAAAAAAATTTTATATTTTGAGAAATTAAATATAGAACATGAATAAGAAATGTCACACTGGCATCAAATGTCTACCTGCTATACATTTTTTAAGGTAGTTTTGAAACCTCGAAAAATCTAAAGCTATCCTATTCAAGTCAATAGCATAATGAAAATTTATTCATTCAGCTGATTAAAATTCCTTTAGTTCTATTCTTAAAAATGTATCTGTAAATAAGCTTAACTGGCACAAACAAAAGAATATAGAAATAATTTTCTTTTGATATTGAAAATCATTTCTTTAAAAGTTTTCTTCAAGAGGAAAATAGCATACTTTATTTACATAGAGTAATCTCTAAGACCTAGTGCTCTATTAAGAGTAAAAAGCAAGACCTAAAGTAGAAGAAAGAAAACAAATAGAAGGATGATATCACTTCTCTGAAATATTCCTTGTTATTTATTTTTGACTTTGGAATTACATGACTTAAAATATTACCAAAATAGAATTAAAATAAAGCAATTCATAAGCAAAACCAAAATGTAGGTAGGCGATATGACCATATTAAAATTTTTTTTTTAATTATTTCAACTGACTTCAACTTTAGAATATATAACTTTAAGGACAAATAGCGCTTCAAAGAAGTCAAATTTAATCTAATAGTACTATTAGTAATTTTATAAGTATCACTATTTTGAAACTATATTATAGGATAAAGCAGTAACTAACTGTTAATGTTGTTAAGAATCAAGATTTTCAACATAAAAGAAATGAAATCAAAGTGGTTAAATAAAAACTCAGAATATCGATATGAATTCATTTTTTTTCTTTTCCAAAAATATTCATGTTTAGCTATCAATCGAAAAGGCTTAGAAACAATTTCGCCCAGTGGCCATGAGCAATCCTAACACTCAGGCCTCTAAATGCCATTCCCCACTGAAAGGAGCTGGGACAAAGAGAGTAGCATGTACATATATACACTACCAAATGTAAAACTGATAGCTAGTGGGAAGCAGCCACACAGCACAGGGAGATCAGCTCGGTGCTTTGTGACCACTTAGAGGGGTGGGATAAGGAGGGTGGGAGGGAGACATAAGAGGGAGGAGATATGGGGATATATGTATATGTATAGCTGATTTACTTTGTTATAAAGCAGAAACTAACACACCACTAAAGCAATTATACTCCATTAAAGATGTTAAAAAAAGAGTAATGGGTGTATCGAGGTTTAGGGTAAACATGTACAAGAAGATTCTAGGATGTCTTGAGCCAGAAAGCAAGAAAGCTCAAATCAAAGACAAAAAAGGGTCTTATCAAGAGGACAGAGGAGCAAACATGAAGGCACATCAAAATCAAGGAAGCATGTCAAATCTATAAAACCCCATACATTCAGAAAAACACGTTTATGAAAATCAAAAAAAACAGCCTCTGAGCACCACAGTACTGTACCAATTCCTGACTGGTAATTTGCAATTAAAGAAAAAGGATTAAGCCTTTATACTGCCTTTCCTATAAAAGCTGTGTTTCAGAGTAAACCAATGACCCTAACTGAAATTTATTACTAACAAATAAACTAGGAAGGATAATAAACTGGGATAATAAATTAGGAAGAAATAAAAGAATGAGGGGATCACCATTTTGCATACCAAATAACTAAGCAAAAATCATTAATGGATGAAACCATTACATCACGGATGAAAGGAGAACTTTATAATCATATTAGCCAAGTGAATTCAATAATCCATTTTAGCAGCACTAAAAGTAGGACAATTAATTACACTCATCAAATGCCTCTTGAGGTAATACCCTAAGAAACACAGGTTCGCTATGGAGTATGGATTCTTGCTTTAGGGGGGAAAAAATGGTGAACCTAAATCTGTTTAAGCTTTTGGGGTAATTTCCAGTCCTCAGGAAATAGATCAAACAATGGAACAAGTTAAATGACATTCCAAAGAAACAAATATGTGAAACACTCTACAGTAAAGTGTACATTTAAAAAATAATTGAATTATATATACTTTAACAAAAAAAAATCTTCTAATTAAAAAAAATATATATATACAGGCAGACCTTAGAGATATTGCAGGTTTGGCTTCAGACCACCACAACAAAACAAGTATCGCAATAAAGCAAATCACATAAATTTTTTCGTTTCCCAGTGCATATAAAAGTTATGTTTATACTATACTGTAGTCTACTGAGTGTGCAAGAGCATTATTTCTTTAAAAAAATAAAATGTTCGTATCTCAATTAAAAAGTATTTTATTGCTAAAAAATGCTAACCTTCATCTGAGCCTTCAGCAAGTCGTAGTAATAACATCAAATATCACTAATCACAGATCACCGTAACAAATAATGAAAAAGTTTGAAATGTTGCCAGAATGACCAAAATGTGACACAGAGACATTAAGTGAGCAAATACCATTGGGAAAATGGCATTAATAGACTTGCTCAACACAGAGTTTCCATAAACCTTCAATCTGTAAAAAAATGCAGTATCTGCAAATGGCAATAAAGCAAAGCACAATTAAATGAGGTATGCCTGTGTGTATTTTTGTTTTTGTTTTTAAATAAGACAGAGGCAGGAGGGTCAGAGTCACAGAGAGGCTGGAAGATGCTACACTGCTGGCTCTGAAGATGGAAAGGGCCACAAGCCAAGGAATGTGGGTGGCTTCTAGAAGTGGAAAAGGCGAGCCTTCCCTAGAACCTCCAGAAGGAACACTATCCTGCTGACACTTTGATTTTAGCACAGTGAAGTCCACCTGGGACGGATGACCTAGAGAACTGTAAGATAATAAACATATGTTGTTTTAAGCCAACAAAAAAAGTTGGAGAAATATAAAATAGAGTGTCACAGAGGCCAAAAATAAGAGTACTGCAGTAAAATTAGTCAAACTGTTCAATGCTGCCGAGGCTAGTAAGACATTTATACAATGAAAGTATACATGACCATTGACTAGTTTATAAATGTTGGAAATAAACGCATAGTGAATAAAACATCTTTAAAATCCATGGACAGACATGCAATATATAGTGATAGAACAATTATTGAAAATATAAATTGAAAATACTTTCAGGCAGTCAAGACAAAAACAACTGACAAAGAAAACCGTAATTCAAAAAGAGTCATGTACCAAAATGTTCATTGCAGCTGTATTCACAATAGCCAGGACACGGAAGCAACCTAAGTGTCCATCGACCGATGAATGGATAAAGAAGATGTGGCACATATACACAATGGAATATTACTCAGCCATAAAAAGAAACAAAACTGAGTTATTTGTAGTGAGGTGGATGGACCCAGAGTCTGTCATACAGCGTGAAGTAATAAGTCAGAAAGAAAAACAAATACCGTATGCTAACACATATATATGGAATCTTAAAAGAAAAAAAAAAAGGTTCTGAAGAAGCTAGGGGCAGGACAGGAATAAAGACACAGATGTAGAGAATGGACTTGAGTACACAGGGAGGGGGAAGGGTAAGCTGGGACAAAGTGAGAGAGTGGCATGGACATACATACACTACCAAATGTAAAATAGATAGCTAGTGGGAAGCAGCCGCATAGCACAGGGACATCAGCTCCGTGCTTTGTGACCACCTAGAGGGGAGGGATAGGGAGGGTGGGAGGGAGGTAGACGCAAGAGGGAAGAGATATGAGAACATATGTATATGTATAGCTGATTCACTTTGTTATAAAGCAGAAACTAACACACCATAGTAAAGCAATTATATGCCAATAAAGATGTTAAAAAACACAAAAAACAACAGACAAGTTAACAAACAAGGTGATTCAAGTTAGGAAAATACAAGATGAGCAATAATACGCAGTTCTTTTCCTTTACCAAAGAGTGGGCCAGGATTCTCATCTGAAACAAGTACTTCTGGCCCATAGGTTCAGAGACACAGTATTTTTGATTTAGAAGGGATCTTAAGGATTATCCAATCAAAATTCCTATTGTACAAACTACTACATTTATGCACATCATATCTTTATTTTAGCCCACAGCTACCTACATAGGAAAATTCAGAATAAAATGTAAAAAAAAAAACCCTCAGAAAACAATTGATTTTTTTAATATGAATTATTCACACTTTTGAAACTCCTAACTTTAAACAAATGTACTATCTATCAGATTGCTAGCTCATAATTACACAAAGATATTAAAACATATGTTATATATTTAAGAACAACAATAAAGATCCAAATTAGTTTGTATACTTACAGTGTAGTATAACTTTGAGCTCAACCAGGAGTTTCTTTGACCCTCCATGACTTGTTCCTGGAAGCTTTTGCATTGCTTCCCCCTTTTTATTCAATATTTCAATTCTTAATGCACCTATCAGTCCAAAATTAAAAATAAGAATGTCTGAGTCACACCCAAAGAATCTGATGAATCTGCTAGGTCTTCACACAGCACTTTAATTTTTCATGGTCTTTTACTATGAAATGTAAGATGTAAGAAAAGCATTTTTTCAGTATTTAAAAACAAACACACACACACAAAAAACCCAAAAACATACCAATGGGGGTTCCAGCAGGCCTAATCTCATTTGGCAATAATTCATCTCCTTCAGGCCAAGTTACTGACAATCTATCAGGGAGCCTATTATGAAACCAGCATATTAATTATTCATGAACTGTGTTAATTATGGTCTTATTTTTAAAAATAAAAGTTACTAGAAATTTTAATATTTATTTCTAATTTTTTTTGACAGGTTAAATCTGAAATCCTGTATGATTAATACTGTAAACATTTCCTTCTCCTCAACCACTGTTGTGGCTACAGAGTAAGACAAAATTTCCCGGTGTTAACAGCCAGGAACTGTGCTTTTTTTTTTTGAGATTTTTCTATTCATTTATAGTACAAGCTACCTTTGGGAGACAGGATAAACTCTACAAATAAAAGAATTACCAGTGAGATTCAGTAGAAATCAAAATGACTACATCATTAGCTATACAAGAGCCACAAACCGTTTTATTTTTCGATTTCCTTTTACTTCTTTTGTACTAATCTTTACCTCTCAGCAGTTACTACCATTTTCTTCTAGCTGTAGGCCAAAGTTTTTTTTTTTCTTTAACAAACTTAATCATAGTGCTGATAACAGTGACACTGTAGATATAAGATTTCCTCATTTTTCTATGAAATACAGGATTCTGTTTTTGTAACAGAGAGCTCTCAGGTTTTTTTTAACAGCAAGAAGTTTGTCACAATACACACATCTAAGACTACAAGTGTCCAAATAGAAGAGCATAACGACACACTCAATAACTGCTAAAAGGACAATTCCTCTTGATTTTTCTTGTTATTTTTTTACCATATGCATCTTGAAAGGTAAATTACCTTGCCATTTCATCTTCTACATATTTTTTCACAGCTTTCTCAGCAACTGTCCTATCCAGCTTTGCAATTGGCACAGTTTTTATTTCATCATACAGTGCCTGAGGTTCCTGAATAAATAAAATTTACACCAACATTTAAAAAAAACTATTTAAATTTAGCTGCAACAAGAACATTTCTTCCAAAGAAACATATTTTTACCCTAGTTAAGTATATAAATCATAATAGCTATTATTACATTATACCACAGTGTTTACTTCCATTTTTCATGTAAACTCCTTAGGCCTAATTAAATAGGCCTTAGGCCATTCAAATTTTAACAAGAGCATAGTATCAGGATAAAACCAGTTCTAGTTTTGAAGTTTTTCATTCTTGAGATAGAAGTCTGGCTCCAATGTTTATGTTTGTGGGCCTTGGATGAAATGTGCACTTTACAAAATTACTGTGTTAACTAGCAATAATATATGTAACATTAATTAAACACTGGGCACACAGATGTTGTTCTATAGATTATTAAAAAACATCAAATATGAAACATAAAAATTCATGCTACCACTACTTTAACCAATGGAAAAGCCAAATACGAGGCAAAACAGAATACCATAACTTTATTTTAACAATTAAGCAAAAGAAAGTAGTACCAAGAGACTTCGAAGAAATACTTTTTGTTATCTGGGGGTCTTACCATTGCAATTTGAACCTCTCCTCCTGTAGCATATACTTCTCCATCATGATCACCATAAAGAAAAAATTTTACAATGCTTCCATAAAAGAGAGGAAGTGTCTTGATTGTCTTGACCTAATATTTAGTTTTAAAACAAGGATTTAGTATTAATATTTACTTTTAGAAAAACAGGTTTAACAATTACTTAACAGAACTACTTTATGCAAGGGGAAAACTCAGCATCTATCATTAGAAAAATTAACAAAAAAAGCATTCTAATATTCTAATAAAGTTATATTTGTGAAGTTCTCCACTTATTTGTAACATGTCTTTGAAAAGACACAGTGGCTTCTTCATACAAAAATGTCATAGCTATGCATGTGTCTAAAATGCCCAAAGCCTTCCAAGTCAATTATTATTAAGGCAAGTTATCTCAAACCCCCATAAATGTTGCTTGCAGACTGTGAACGGTGACTTACAAAGTTATCATTTCTTTCAAATAAATTAGCTCAAAACTTGCCTATAATGTATTTCTTCTCCTTACTTAGCTTGAAAAATCTAAGGGTAATTTCCATTAGTCCAATTCAAAACTTCCCAACTACAAGGACAACAAAAATTTACACCCAACCTACCTTCCAGCCTCATTTCATTTCTGAACTATTTCTCCTCACACACACAATAGGTTGCAGCAACCCAACTCTGTTGCTTGCGGTTTCCCTGCATTTACCTGTCTTCGTCTGTGCTCAGATTATCTTCTCTGAGAAAGCGTTTCACTTGACTACCACACAGAATTTGACAAAACTGATCACTCCCTCCTTGTAACTCTTAACAAATACCTTATTCTCCTGGTTTCCTTCTATCTCACTACCTTATCCCTTTCAATTCTCCTTTGTCAGCTCCTCCTCTTTGTTTTCCTAACCTCTGAATGTTGGAAAAGCAAGCTGTAGCTACACGCACTACTTCGAGGTGACCGCATCTGATTCCAAAGCTTTCGATATATGATGATGAGAGTGTCACATTTGTGCATTTATTACCTTCATAATTATCTCTGCAAACCTGAGCCTTTACCTCTTTCAAGTTACATACACATGCCACTTCATGCACAAAGAATTGCATGATTCACCCTCTTCTCCGAGGCCAATCCGAAGTCAGAAAATTCTCTCCTAAACTATGAGCACTATTCATTCTCTTTTCATAGCACTTACCCCCTTCTTACCTATGATTATTCTGCTTAGGTTATCTCTGTTTTCAGGCTGTAACAGCCTGAAGGACAAAGGACATCCCCTAGACCTCTGCATTCTCCACAATGCAGTCAATAGCACAGTAACTCACGAGCAGCACTCAATAAAAATTTGCTGAAAAATAATTTCTCCATATCACAATTAAAAAAACAAAATGGAATTCTCCATTTGAGTAAAGTTTAGTGCAAGAAACAATAAAAACCTTGTTAATTGAGCCTTTGGCAAAAATCAAGTTTTTTATAAAATGTCCTGTTAAATTACGTAATTAAAATCCGTTTGGCCTTTTCGTTCTTTTCTGGCTCCCGAGGAGCCAAGAGTAAATATATTATTTTTGGTTGTTGATAAATTCTAATACATCTAATTTAGTTTCAAATTCTACTAAAAATTAAATCTAAAAATAAGTTAAACTTACCAGCTGTCCTGCTTTGTATATTTTTCCATCCCATTCTATTGCTGAATAAGTCGCCCAGGGGCCCTGCTTTTTAGAAGGAAGATCAGGACGTGTAATTATTCCTTTAAAAAGTGTAAATTTTATTTGTTTGTCATACTTTTCATGACAGTCCTTCAGCCATAAAGCAAATTCTCTGTCAATTTTCATTCGCTGCTCCTGTAAAATTTTAAAATGTTCTATGAAGTATAGCTACTAATAAACAAATACAACCACAGACACTTCTCATTCATTTCATTTTTCCTTTCACATACCTGCCCACCCCAGAAAATCTAATAAAAGACTAAAATATTTTGCTGGATCCTTCTCCCATATGAATTTAGATTTCTATCAAAGACATTACTAAAGAAAGAAAAATCTTTGCTACACCCTTGGGTCCAAGGTCTTAATGGTCAATATCAACAAAGATTTGCTTCCCTGTTTTAAATCCTAGGATATACCAAAAAATGACAAACACTGGCTGCCTAGGATAAGGAGAACTAGCTGATTAGGTGAAAAGGGTAAGTGGAAGCCTTCTTACTGTGAACGATGCACATTCTAAATAGGGCAATAAAAATATCTTTTTATGTATCAGCCACAGAATTAAATACATATAGTACTTAAACATATGTATGGTATATCTATGGTATTAAAATGTCATTGTGGGGAGTGATTAGGGGGAGAAAAGGTAAAAAATTATAAAGTGATAGTGAAAAAAAGGTTGACAATCATTGCTATGCAAAACACATCTTTCCTTTTAATTATGTATTATATATCTATATTTATTCAGAAAATAAATCATAAAATAAAAATTGTTTTCTAATAATATATAGGAAAAAAATGTGCTATTGCTTATCATTCTTCACCCTGATGGGAGACAGTATAGAGATTTACATTCCAGCGTAAGGTGCTATATACTTGTTTAATGCCTATCTTTAGGAGAATGAGTAGGGAAGATAATCTTTACATAACATGCTTTCACAGAAGACTTTGCATAAAGTTATAGAAGTTCATTTCCCCCTATATATCTTATTCCACAATATACCATTTCCAAATGAAAATGGGGCAAAACTAAAACTGATTTCAGCTTAAGTTTTTGCAGCTTATAGTCAAAGGGCCAGTATGTTAATCATTAAAAAAAAAACTTTTGGTTTTAAAAAGTTATTTGAATAAGAAGTAACATGTACATTGTAAACACTCAAAAATGGCATATATCTTCAAGGAAATCTTCCCCCAATCTGTTCCCAGGTACCAACTCCTTCCTGAATCAGCAAATTACTGTTATCACTTTGTCATCTTGACAAGAATATTAAAATTATTAACTAGGAATGTGACAGTCCGCCTACCAAATTTTTATGCTGTATTTCAATGTACAGCCCTTGTATTCGATAAAAGTATATAAGACTCAATATCCTTTTATTAAGAGCAAAATGAATTTCAACATGTTGTAGGGATGACTGACTATAAATACTGTGTGTCATGTATTGTGGTTATTGCTTAAGCAATTTTAAATTCAGAATAAATGCATCCATCTCTTGGCAACTTAACATTAAACTACTGAAAGAGTAGCATCAAGTAAGTTTCTGAGGTGCTTAGGTAGAATAAAAGTACACTAGTTCTATCCTACTTTTTAAAAAATTTATCACTCTTTTTCTATTGATTAATGTAGATTTTAATACTGATCAATCTCACAGCACCTTTTAGCCCAAAGTATTTCATAGTTCTACCTCAATTTCACCCCCAAGATTAGATTAAAATTGCATATTTAGGTTATTAATATATAAACACAGCTTTTGTATTAGATAAAATTGTTCTTATATGCTCTTATCAAATGGACATGGTTCTGTAGCTTCTATTTACTATGTCAAGGTACTGATGAAGATCTGATAAAAGATCTGTAAATTTTACCTGAACAAGATCTAATCAATTTGAAATTTTTGAGTGAACACATAAATGCTCATGAATGAAAATTTATATTCCAGATTAAATAAAATGAAAAGTACGCAAATTGTCAGTACAAATCTACACTACTAGTGACTTTTGTTGTACTTAAAATAGAACACTTGCAAATATTCAAAATTTTATACTTAAAACCATACCTGTCCATTTAAAATCCTTGTAAAAAGGGTGTTCTTATCTTTCAATTTTAGCTCAAGATCCATAAAGGTCAGTTTATTTGTGCTGACCTGGAATTTGTCATTAGTGAATAATGCACCAGATATCCTATTGTAGCACTCAATCGGTGCAAGCCCTCTCTTCTTAGGAGGAGTACACCAGTCAAAGCTTGAACAGAACAAAGTATTAGTTAGTAAAAAGATTAGATCACAAAACAATATAATTTCAGCAAAAATCAGAACTTACTCTTCAACAGATGTATATGGTATTAGTCGTCCATTCCAAAAACATTCAAAAATAGGTCTTTTCCCTCTTGCTGCTTTCTCAAGTATGAAACAGTCATCATCATCATCTTCATCTTTTAATTCTAGAACAAAGGAATATTGGAACAAAATGTTTATTGCTATAAAGTATACGCAATTTTTACCACTGGGAAATCAATTTCTGTAAGTGAAATGTTAAAGCTACTTCAGAGAAACGGTAACAAAAAATCTTATGATCTTTAACATTGCATTCTATAAAATCTAAAGGTGGCTTTATTCTGTTTGCCCTCAAAAAGGCAGATTTTCAAAGTGGTTCCACACTGCCAATAGTGTTTCTCATTACAAAGTCAATAATTGATTACATACTAATCCATCTGTGTTAGGAGTACTATAGTAGCTACTGAGCCTGCAATCTTTAAAACCTATTTATAAATATGGGAGCTTGAATCCTGTACCTAAACCACAAGCTTCACAACTCTGTCAGAACCAGTTTACTTACATAAAAATCATCTGGAAAATCTACAGTATCGAGCAACAGCAAGTTTGCCTAGCTGGGACAAATTAATAACACTGAATGTAAGTTTACTTTATGATACAGCTAGAATTATAACCTATGTTATAAAGCTCAACTGTCTACATTTTTATGTTTGTTAGTAATACATTTTCATATATTTAGATAAATTAGATTCAAACATTATGATCCTGACATAGTAATACCTCAGTTATTCTAGCATTAAGTCATTCCCCCCACCCCCAATAAAGCCTTCTTCTCCCAAAAAAACCCTCACAAGTTCATCACAAGTAAATATTCCTTTCAATCACACCATTTCACTTGCTCTTAGAGAACCCCTCTGATCTCATTCACCTTACTGGCTATTATTTTAAGACATCATTTGAAGAACTTTATCTTTTTGTCTATAAGCATGCAAAAATTACAAATGGCAAATGAAAAACATGCTAGAGACTTCACGGGAGGGAAGGTCACTGAGTAATAACATGTATGAGCACTTACTAAACAAAGTCGGGCACTATTCTGAGGACTTGAAGCAGTTTCTTATTCAACCCTCACAACACATCTATGAGGCAAGAATTATCACCCCCCCAACTTCACAGATACTGAGGCAGGTGGTACTTTGTCAAAGCTTACACAAAGTGGCAAAGATAGGATTCAAATCAGGAAATCTGGTTCCAAAACCCACAATACTAAGGCTATACTAAAGAATTATTCTGAATGAGAAAATTTAATATTGTTAATCTATGAAAATTCAATGCAATCTCAATAATACCACTAGGATTTTTTTAAAGTGAAAGTACAGTACAAAGTGATTCCAAAGTTTATCCAGAAGAGCAAAAGATTAAGCATTAAGAATTTTCTCTAAAAAGAATAGTGTCTTGCCCTACAGATATCAATATACAGTATAAAGGACAAGAGAGTATCATTACTCATGTATAAAAACACAAAATAGGGACTTCCCTGGTGGTACAGTGGTTGCCACAGTGGTGGCACTCCACCTGCCAATGCAGGGCACATAGGTTCGAGCCCTGGTCCAGGAAGATCCCACATGCCGCGGAGCAACTAAGCCCGTGAGCCACAACTACCGAGCCTGCACTCTAGAGCCTGCGAGCCACAACTACTGAGCCCACATGCCACAACTACTGAAGCCCACGCACCTAGAGCCTGTGCTCCACAGCAAGAGAAGCCACCGCAGTGAGAAGCCTGCACACCGCAACAAAGAGTAGCCCCCACTCACAGCAACAAAGACCCAACACAGCCATAAATAAATAAACAAATTTATAATAAATAAATAAAAACACAAACTAGATCAATTCCTTATAGTAAAAAATCCGGATCTATGCACTTATGGGAACTTTATATTATTATGAAAGTGATATTTGAACTATTACAAAAATCATAACGTTCAATAATTGGTGCTAGGAAACTAAAAACCCACATGGAAAATATTAAGTTAACCCACACACAAAAAAGATTAGAGATGTGTTAAAGATGTAAACATAAAATGATTAAGAAAAAAACCCACAGGATCTTTTTTATAATCTTGAGGTATAAGATACCTTTCTATAGCAAGGCAAAAATCAGAAAGCATAAAGAAAAAACTAGTATGACTAAGTAAAGTTTAAAACTACTTTATAAATACCTACAAAGATAACAGGAAGACAACATGGAGACTATATAAAGGATTACTATGCAGTACATAGCTAAAAATTCACTTCAGGAAGAGATCTATGATAAAAGAATATATAATCTTTCTTAAAGCCACTGCTTTATTCATCTGGAAATGAATATACACAAAAATTAAGAATTATAAAAATTATAAATACTTTAATAACTGAAGATTTGCATGAGGGAAAAAAGTTTTTAAAGTTATCTAACCTCAACAATCCAACTAAGAATTATTGTTAAGAAAACAAATCACTATCCTAAATCACAACTTCACATTTTGTAGCTAAGATAACAGATTAACATACTTGATGGAAAGCATGGATCATCAGGATACGTTTCTCTATCATATAAAAAAGGGTGATATCGGATAATCCCTTCCACTACACCATCTCCTTCAACATGAGCCTTGAACTCAAAACTATCGGCTGCTGTATTTATATACAACGTCTGCATGTCATCTTGTATTTCCCTTAGGTTGATAATCTTAGGTGTCTTCCCCTTTTCAAACACAGAAATCTAAAATAAAAATAAAACAAAAACAATTAAATTCTATAGTGACTTTACTTTTGTTCTCACCTATGATCCAACAACAGAACAGGCAAAAACTACTTTTATTTGTACAAGTAATCATCTAGCTTATTGAAATACATATATATTTTTACTTGGATTAAATAGCTCTAAGTAGCATCTCAAAAAAAATACACTACAAAAAACTGAAAGTAAGCAAAGAAAGAGCAAAGCAGAGGTGAAGGATATATTAAGTGAAGAGCACATTTAATTCAAGGTTTCCTGCTAGAGGTAGGAAGTGGGATAAAGATGTACATGAAATTCTTCCTGACGTGTGGGCAAGGATACTGAAAACTCAACACTCAAATATTCTTTTCTTCTAAATCTTACTTTACCGTTATAAGACTTCTGTGAACAAAAGAGAAACTATTTATTCCTTTTCTTCCCTGCTTTTGAGACATGATATTCAGTAACAGCTCATATCTCTACAGAAGACAGAGAAAGGAAAAACCATATACTATAGTAAACAAAGGTTCCACAAAAATACATCTAGGAATAATCTCTTTACTTGCATATCAAATTAGGGAAGTGTTCTGGTAAAAGACAAGGACAGAGAAGTTGCCTATTTACTGACTGAGTTTTCTTGTCCAGAGTAACTTGGAACTAGAACAGATACCTAATAATTCACAATACTTTAAGAAAGAATTTTATCTTACTTCAATATCAATGTTGTTGAAAGGTCCAACTTCCTTTGATGTACGTTTTTCATTCCCTTTTGGGCCATGAATATAGTAATGATAAATATGCCTAAAACATAGAAGAATACCTTTACACTTTTAAATCACATAAAATTACAGTTCATCTAATCTTCTACCAAAAAAAATTCTATAACTACTATTTGGCAGTACTTACTAGGTGCCAAGCACTATATGAAGCATTTTTAAACAGAGTAAACCATTTAATGGTAAAAACAATCCTGAGATTCAGATATTATTACCCTTCATTTTATATAGAAATTGGAATGCAAGAAACGTATATAATTTAATTTACTTAAGGTCACAGAATTATAGAGTTGGGGGCGCTTCAATCCAAGTCTTTCCAACTTTAAGGCCCAAATACTTTAAGTATAGTTTAACAAAAAAACTAAAACTAGAAGTTAAGAGGCTATAATTCTACTTGTTAGGGATGTTCTACAAAGGACTCAAATATCAGGGAGTATATCAGGATTGAGTAACTTTAACTTATGTCCCCAACATGAGAGTATCATTCTGTAACTCTCATCTTTCTTCTCCTATGACACGGAAACAATCTTATGCCAATACTCCTAAAACGAATAAATTCAACATTATCCCATCAAAAACCACCACTTCAGAAATCTTTGTTATTTTATTTTGGCAAATGTTTCAAAAGATTATATTTGGAGGAGATTATTCACCTCCCCATATCCCGTATCACATGTGTAATTATTCCTCAAGCAGGATTTTAAAATATTCCTTCATATGAATTTTAACTTTTTTAAATTACATTAATTGTCCTAGTTTAAAACACTACTAAGATAAAAGGAAATCACTGAAAATCATGATTTCTTTCTTCAGACATCTCAAAAGTGTTAACATCATAGTCAACAATAAGTTTACAACCATACATTAAGAAAGAGTGCTATAAATAGCTTAGCAAGTGTCTATTTCAAAGAATGGTTAAAGTTATACATCATTCTTTTTAAAAGCAAGAGTTAAGTTATAATTATGTCATTAATGTACACTGAATTCCTTCAGTTAAGAGAAATAATGAAATAACTAATAAAAGATGTTCTTAGAGAAGAAACATTCCAAAGTCCTATTTAAAACTCTTGTGTTACAGAGCCAATAAACATCAATATTCAAGAAAAAAGGCATTCCTAAAATCAATTTCCCCATAAAAAATTTTAATTGTTAATATATATGTATAAAATAGAGAATCTCAAAGTAAGTACAACAGCCCTTTGAATAAATAAGAAAAGATACTTTCTTTAAAAACATGAATTTTGTACAGTATACCCATTTTGCAAGACTAATTAATTCAGGTTAATACAAATTATGGAAACAATCCAGTCAAAGGTCTATACTGTGTAACTACAGAGGAAAAAACGTAAGAGCCATTAAATGTATATACTTCTGATTTGATCTAATGGAATATATACTTCCTAAAAGTTTTCCTGGAATAGGTACGCAAAGATTTATTTTCAGTATTACTCATGTCACATACAGATTTTTTTTTTATTTTAATAGACTCAATACATTCATTCAGTAAACTTTTATTGAGCATCTACTATGTAAAAGGAAACACTGGGATACAGCAGTGCATAAAAAACGACAGACATTCCAAGGTAGAAGGTAGACAAAAATATAAGTAAACTGTGTGGTATGGAAGATTATAATACACGCTACACAGCAAAAGCACAAAAGGGGGATCTGTGGGTGATGAGCTGAATCGGTGAACTCAAGTTTATTTTAAATGTTATCACAGTTGTCAAAAAGCATGGGCCTCATGTTTGTATTTGTAATGACCAATACATTACCAGTGATCGGTACATTATTTACAGAATACAGAACCATTTTAATGCTAACATCAGAGTAATGATTCCTGTACTGAAGGGAAGGAAATGGGATAGGAGTAAAGCAGACAGCCAAGAGGCTTCAATATGTCTGTAATATTTTCTATCTTAAAAAAGATAAGAAGAAACATGTCCTGAATCAAATGTAAATACTTACGCTAACTGTCTCGTCCAAAGAAGGAAATAATTTTTCAAGTACTGTATGTGTTCTGGTTGTACCCCTGTGATAACCACAGCAGTAAAGCTATCTTTTTCCTTCTCCTCTGAGATAAGATGATGTAGAAATCTTTCATCATCATTTGTAATGTGAACAGAATCAGACGGCTACAAGAGTGAACATAAAGTACAACACATTACATGCACCCTAACTGTAATTAACAAATAACATTTACATCAACCTTTAATGTGATTCACTTGGATAATTTCAAATACAGGCTTCAAAAATCTTTTGGAGGAAAATGGCCAATTGCAAACCAGCTGAGTGTGTGACAACAATGCTGTGAGGAGAGGGAAACTTTTACATAGATTGCTAAACTGGCATACATCAAGGAGAATGCTAAACCATAATGCTACACGAACTGGAAAATCATAAAGAAAAGGGTAAAGAAAAATAAATACTGAGTTTAAAACTGCACCCCAAAATTGAGAACACTTACCCTAAGGTGGAATGAGTCCTTGCTTGGGGTACCTACCACTTAACTTGGTCAGGACCAATGCCCAGCCAGCCCTCCAAGTTCAGGAAAACTAGGATGCAGCCTGAACCCAGCTGGCTTAGCCCAAAGGCACTCTGTTTAAAAGGGAGTAAAATCATCCTGGGCCCCAGACCACTTTCAGAGGGAAGTGGGGAGTGGGGAGTGGGGGAATGTTTGAGGATAAGAATTACAAACGTCTCAGTTTTTACTATGAGTCTGTATGTTAAAAATTTCATGTATATATATATATATATATATACTATATAAGTTGTACACATAAAAACGTATAAGGATAAAGATACACACTGAACTATTATGTCTAGGAAACTGGTTTTCTTTTTTTAGTAAGTGTGTATTATTACTTTCTTAATAAAAAATAAAAACCAACCCTCCAATACAATTCCAATGCATCCCTACACAGTAAATTACTAATATTATAGCTACAATACATAATATATAAGTAACATTTTATACAGTGTGAGTTAGTAGATTAGCTTGGGTTTACTGATGATGCAGGTTCATTATCCAAATATTTGGATAGCACCTTCTAAGCCCTATGACTCAACTTGGGCATGAGGAAAATAGGGTTCAAGATAAAAGAAAGAGAGCATCCTTCCTCCCTACAAATTCCATCTAATAGATGAGAAACAAATGATTATAAAACAATGTGCCATTAGAAATCTATAAGCCAAGAACTACAGAGTTAAAAAAATAAAAATGGGGTGACATTCACCCAGCAGATGACTTAATAAAAACATCCCAGACCAATGAGAACATGAAGGATTTGAGACTATAAGGGATACAAGGTAGTTTAGAATATATGTTAAACATATGATGAAGGATGTGGCTGGAAAGGCTGAATCAAGCAGTGGAAATGAGTGCAAGAGAGGATAAATGAAAGGAATTATTTTAAAAGAATTAAATGTGGTGAAGGATTACAGTTACTACTATACTGTTAATAGTTGGAGGAAAGGGGAAGAAAATAAGAAACATTTATAGATATTTGATTTCAGATGTACCAAAAGGGAGTTATTTACAGAACCCGTGGAGAGGGACATCTAACTCAAACTGGAAATGCGTGTGCTAGATAGGATCAATTGGTATTCAGCTGCCATTTGTACCACCTTATGTTGTCCCCTCCCGGGCTGCAGAGGATGGAAAGAAATCAAAAAACATCTATTTCTCAGACTCTTAAATTTTTGCTTGTGGATGCAAATTAGGTTTCACCAATTAGATGTACTAGCCAAAGATTTAGAAGGGAAAAGTGAGGCAAAGGCCATCTCCTGAGGTTTCTTAAAAGTTTTCTGTTACCATGCGAGGTACTGAAAGACCAGTATCCAGGTTCCAGCTTAAGCATCAGCACTGATACAGCACTAGTAATGGCCAGAAATTCTGTGTCCATTGTTGGAGCAATTGTGGCAGCAAGACTTTTCCAACTCCTGGATCAGAGATAAGGTACTGTGTTTCTGAATTCCAGATCCAGCTGTGGTCCTCCAGCTACCTGATTACAGTAGATGTTGCAGCATCCCTAGAAGGTCAGTTTGGAATACCCTGGCATCATTCTACAAGACTCAGCCTAAAGATCATTCCTTCAGCCCTTCCAATAATCATCTAAGCACATCTAACTCCCCTTATGAAACCCTTTTCTGTTTAAAATGGCCAGAATGGATTTTTCCCTTTAAGGAGTCCAGCCTGATTCAATGTTTCAATCTTAAGAAAAAAGTCTTGACAAGAAATACATATTTGAGAACTGTTGGTATTAAGTGATATATATAAGAATGAATATATATACATATGGGGGGGGCATGTGCATGCTAGTCCCCATAGATCAAAAACCATCAACCCCACACACACCGTACTAACTGATAACAGCTTAGGAATAGAGGAGGAGCCCCCAAAAAGTAGGCTGGAAAGGACAGGTCAGAAAAAGAAAAGGACTAGGGACCTACTGGTGCCCATGAAATGTTTGCTGGGATGAACTAGGCACAAAACACAGGAAAAGCTGGAAGAAATGATAACCCAAGAGACCTCAGTACTATCCAAGCTTTATCATATCCATACAGTTCTGAAAAAAATCACTTAAATTCTGTTTCTATTTTTCACCAGTTTTAACATGGCAAATAATATTTCCACCAATATACTTTACAGGGCTTTGTGATTTTAAGATAACATAGAAAAGATAAGACAGAATACTGTTACATAAACAATATATTAAGATATGTAAACTGTTAAATAAATGCAATAAATTTAAAGAGGAAAAGGTGGAATGACAAAATGAAGAAATTTCTCAGACAGAGGATAGTGTTCAGTTATAAAGAAAGTAAAAGTAGCTAATAAACATGAAAAAAATTCAGCCCACTAGTATGAAAGAAAAGGTATTATTTTCACTTATCAAACCACTAACATTCTGCTATCATTCTTCCCTCCCTGCTTTGTTCTTTTGAAAAATAAGGCAATGATTCAACAGGCACTTCCAATATACCTTTGCCGGGAGTGTATCTGATTTGGGTTCAACCTTTCAGAAAAGCGACTTTGTAATATACACCATAAATATTTCTAAGTTCAAATTCCTTATAACAGTTATAAAAATTCTAACAATTTATACGAAGAAAAAACTGCAGTTCAGGCAAAATGTTGTGCAAAGATACTAATAGCAGTGTCTTTACAATTATAAAAAAATCCTTCAAGTAAGCTAAATGCTTAACAGAATAGTCAAATTACTGTACATTTAGCCAAAGATACTGTGAAGCTATTAAAAGTGTGTTGTGTACCAAAATACTTTCTAAAATGAAGTAATACTCAAAATATTAATAAAACAGAGCTCAAAGCATAAGTACATGATAAAGTTTAAACTAGAAGAAAATTCGACTAAATATGTCATAAGTACTTTTTTCTGGTATTTGAGACTGTTTTTATTTTCTTTATAAAATTTTTACAATTTGCTTTATAAGCAGAAAAGAATTTTTTAAATCTTACTTTTAAAAAAGGCTTTAAAAAATCTTTTAATTCTAAAATGTTTCAAACAGAGAAAAGCTGAATGAGTAATACAACAAATACCATGTGCTCACCAACAAGATTCAAATTTGTGAACACTCTGCTTATTAAAATGAGCATTTGAATGCAAATTTATAACAGAAATAAGTTTCTCGTTTACTTATTTCTCTGGAGCTCAGATTTCTTAAAAGTCTATTACCCTATCACTGTTTTCTACTCTGCTTCTATGATTATTATACAACAAATACTTAAAAACTCACACTCAGTTCAAGGAAAAAAGTTTACAATCTTATGAACAATTTCCAGAAAGCTTACTTGGCTTTATGAGAAAATCTGTTTTCTGAAGACTTCAGCCTGAGAAAGCACATAAATGATCACTTTTGCTATTCACATAATTAAAAGAAAAAGAATGAAAATTTAATTTGAAAATTCCATATCTTCAAGTTTTTAAAATGACATTAGTATCTCAGAAAATGAAAAAAATGTTATTGTCCTATCATCCATCCAAAGTAATGAATCTACAATTACTGAGTTAAAATGTATTGTACCTTTCTGTTTCTAATATATCCGCTATATATTGCCTCTTTATTTTTCTCCTTCTTCTCAAAATCTTCTTTAGAAAGTACAAGTTCATGAACATCCTGGGAATCTGCAGGTTTGCTTATCATCTGTTAAATATTTAAAAGAGTACTTTATAAATTCCCACAATTTAAACTGGATAAACACATTTAGAAAGTCAACCTCAAAATATTTTGATCAACTTTCACTTTTAAGAAATATTTTTACTTACTCTGGCTGATTGTCCAACAAAGAAAACAGCCTGCTTGCCCCCAACACCAAAATAGGAAATATCACTATTTAAACTGCGTGGCACTGGTAGTGGTCGAACATATCCTGAATGATCACTAAAATAAAACATTACATTAATGCAATGATGTTAAACAAACTACTCAGGTGTTAAAGGAAATTGTTATAGCAGTTTTATTAAGTGTTAATAAAATGATCCCCGAGCCAGATAACACCCCTATTCAAATGTAAAAGAATCAGAGCCAAAAGCCAAAACATCATCTGGTCCAATGGCTCTCAAAGTTTATTACCCAGACCAGCTGCATCAGCAACACCTGGAAATGCTAAGAAATGCAAATTCTTGGGCCCACCCTGATAAATCAGAAAATCTCAAATATCTGTATAACTCTACAATCTTCCCTTCAAAATTGTTTACTCCTTCAAAACATTAAAATATTGCCTCAATACTAATGGGAATTACAGCAAAGAGATTCTTATTTCCATGTATCATGACAAACGAAGAGCTCTGATTGAACCTCCTACTGCACCATAACAACACTCTGGAGAGTAGGCATCCCTGGTTTCTCCAAATGTAAGCAAGATCGCTAGGGACACCATTTCCCAATATCAGAAATAAACAGAATTGGGGATGAGGCTGGAACCACTATTACACCAAATGAAAAGGTTAGAGAGCAGATGCAGCAGAGCTGGAAAAATTTAGAGAACACAAAGATACGTTCAAAACCACTTACCCATAAGAAACAAAGAAAAAAAGGAATGAAAAATATCAAAGTGGGACTAAAAACATGAACGACTGAAGGATAGTATCTCACACAAGTTTAAATGTACTTGGAGAAAGAGAGAATAGATAAAAGCTGCAAATATTCTCAAACTACTAAAAGGCATAGATCCACAGATTCAGACCAAAAGAGCCCAAACAGGATACATAAAAAGAAATCCGCATCACAGTGAACACTAAAAACAAAACAGAAGAACTAATAAACAGACTGAGAGAGAAATGGCTTTCCAGGCTTTGACAGCAACAGTATAAGACAGTGGAATATTATCTCCAAAGGGCCAAGAGAAAAGGTCAACGTAGAACTGCGAACTAGGGCTAAATGAAGAATTTACAGACGATATCCAAGGAAATTTGCCATTAAGAGATTTGCTCTAAAGGAATGTTCGTACAAGCACAATCTGACATACAAGGTTATCGTAATATGGTAAGTACAAAGGTAATTTTTAAAATATGTATTAAAAAATTTTTAATGTGTTGTTAGAAAAAATGGTGAATATAATTTGTGGGATTTCCATAGTCAGACTTGAAATACTAGACAACAAAAGTATAACTTTGGGAAGGAAGTGATCAGATAAAGTGTTCCAAATTTTTTAATATGGGCGAAGGGAGGTGTTCTTTTAAATTTTGAAGTCTGACGTTAATACACATTTTTAAATTTCAAAGACAACCAGGAAAACAAACATAAATTCTAAAATATTAAAAGAGAAAAAAAGGTAGAACAACATTTTCAAAAGCAACAACAGAAAGATGCAATGAATTTAAAAACAAAGAGAAAACAAAACAGAGAAATAATGGGATAAATAAAAATATTTTAATTGGTATAAAAAGTTCTCACCCATATATCAATAATCAAAATAAAGACAACAATGACCAGGTAAAACACCATAATACCAGACCTACAAAACAAAGCACACAAAAAATAGCCCCGACAACATACAACCGCCATACACAAACTCATCTCCACACAACAAAGACACAAACATGCTCCCATGCAAAAAAGCATGCATATACACAAACACCCCACACAATACACAAACCACACAACATGCATGCACACTTACAGTGCTCCCCCAACACAAACACACAATGTATACAACACCAACTATAAAAAGAACATCTTAAAAGAGTCAGAAAAAACAGACACCATACATTCTGAGAAACAAAGATAAGAATGACAATGGATTTTTCATTGTAAACTGTGCAAGTCAGTAGAAATGGAGTAGCATTTTTAACGTACTGAAATGTTTAACAAAGTCAGCCTAAAATTCTATACTCAACAAAAATATGTTTAAAGGGGGAAGGAGGGTAAGGAATAGATCCAAACTTTATCAGACATACAAAAGCTGAAAAAATTCACTGAGAGCAAACATGAATTATAAAAACTGTTAAAAGACCCTTAGGAATGAAAATGATACTATGGATTTAAACAAAGGAATGAAGACCACCAGAAATGGTAAATATGTGGGTAAACATAAACTGACTCAGGGACTCAAACTAATACTTGTATATGAATGTTCATAGCAGCGTTATTCACAATATACAAAAAAGGTAGAAACAAGACAACCATCCATTAACCTATGAATGGAAAAATGTAGTACAGCTGCATAATTCAGCCATAAAAAGGGGTGAAGTTCTGATACAATCTACAACATGGATGAACCCTGAAAACATTACGCTAAGTGAAATAAACCAGACACAAAATGACAAATATTGTATGATTCCTCTTAAATGAAGTACCTAGAATAGGCAAATGCATTGAAACAGAAAGTAGAACTGTGGTTACCAGCAGCTGGAGGTGCGGAGAATACAGAGTTATCTTTTAACGGTTACAAAGTTTCAGTTTGGGAAAGACAAAAATCTTTGAAAATACATAATGGTAATGGTTGTAAAACACTGTGAATATAATTAATGCTACCAAATTATACACTTTAATTTAATGTTATACTTTTTTTTTTCACCACATTTTTAAGAAAACAACTGTTAAAAAGAGAAACTCATAGAAACAGTAGAAAAATGGTTGACAGGGACTGGGGAGTGTGGGAAATAGGTAGAGGTTGGTAAAAGGGTACAAACTTTCATCAATAAGATGAATAAGGTCTGAGGAGCTAATGTATAACATCGTTAACACTATTGTGTAATTTAAATCTGCTAAGAGAGTAGAACTGTGATAAATTAAAGATGTATACTATGCCAGTAAAACAACAGAACAGAGTAGCAGCTAATAAGTCAATGAAGGAAACAGTGGAAGCGCACACGCGCACACACACACACTCAATTTGAAATAAGGCAGAAAAAAGGGAAATGTGGGGAAAAAGGGAAAAATAAACAAGTAACAAAGATGGTAACCAAGCATACTGATAATCACATTAAATGTAATTAGTCTAAACATCCCAATTAAAAGGCAGAGATCGTCAATTTTAATACATAACCAAATGCTGCCTAAAAGAAACACTCTTTAAATATAACGAGACAGTAGGTTAAAAGGTTGGAAAACGAGTAACCATTTCAATACTAATGAAAACAAAGCTGGAGGAGATATATTAATATCGGACCAAGTTAATAAAAGAATATTACCTGGGAATAAAGAACAATGAAACAAATATGCACGTAAATAAAATAGGCTACCTTTCTCTGCTTGAGTTTTTAAAATTACGTTAGACTGTTGAAATAAAAATAACACGGTCTGATATGGTTCTTAATATATGTAGAGGTAACACTTAAAACTAAATTATAAATGGGTGAGCGTTAAAATACCTAAATAATTTGGTGAGATTTCTGTAATTCACTTTAATTGGCAAAATGTCCATACTAAGAGACTGTAATACAGTATTCCTTGGAGCAGCCATTAAAAAATAAATAAATAAATAAAAGATATACTCGAAAACCACTATAAAGAAAACAGTGTAGTAAAATATGTTCAAGTAAACCACAAAAAGGCCAGAAAAGACAAATGCAAAACATAGGGAACAAACAGAAAAGTTAAAACAGGACATATTTGAGTCCTAATGTACCAATAATTAAAAATATGTAAATGTAATAGTACAAATACACTAAATAAAACTGACAGAGTGAATTAAAAACTGACCAAACCAGGGACTTCACTGGTGGTCCAGTGTTTAAGAATCCACCTTCCAATGCAGGGGACGTGGGTTCAATCCCTAGTCAGGGAACTAGGATCCCACGCACTGCAGGGCAACTAAGCCTGCAAGCCGCAACTACTGAGCCCATGCGGTCTGGAGCCTGCACGCCACAACTACAGAGCCCACGAGCTCTGGAGCCTGCATGCCACAGCTAGAGAGAAACCTGTGCACCACAACTACTGAGCCTGCGTGCCACAACGAAGATCCCGCATGCCACAACTAAGACCTGACACAGCCAAAACAAAATAAAAATAATATTCTAAAAAGACTATAGTCAAAAAAAATTTTTTAATAAATTAAAAAATGACCCAACCATATGCTGTCTACAAGAAACTCATTTTAAATATAATGATATAGGTATTTTAAAAGAAAATGGATAAGAAAAGGTATACCATACAAACATAAACAAAAAGAAAGCTGGAGTGGCTACAGTATCAAATAAAATACACTTCAGAGCAAGAAATTATCAGGGACAGAAGCATTATGGGAACTTCCCTGGTGGCGCAGTGGTTAAGAATCTGCCTGCCAATGCAGGGCACACGGGTTTGAGCCCTGGTCTGGGAAGATCCCACGTGCTGCAGAGCAACTATGCCTGTGAGCCGCAACTACTGAGCCGGCGTGCTGCAACTACTGAAGCCCACGCACCTAGAGCCTGTGTTCTGCAACAAGAGAAACCACCGCAATGAGAAGCCCACGCACCGCAATGAAGGGTGGGCCCCGCTCACCGCAACTAGAGAAAGCCCGTGCACAGCAACAAAGACCCAACACAGACAAAAATTAATTAATTAATTAAATTTTTTTTAAAAAGGCATTATGATGAAAGGGTCAGTTCACTGAAAAGTCCTAACAATCTCAATTATGCATACAAAAAGTAACACAAGTTAAAAATACACAGAGCAAAAATTCAGAGAACTGAAAAGATCAGCAAACCTGCAAATAAGTGGAGCTCTTCAATACTCCTCTCTTCGTTACTGCTACACAGAAAATCAGCAAGGATAAGAAAGAACTGAAAAATATTATCAACAGATGGAATCTAATTGAGATTTACAGAACACTCCTCCCAGCAACAGCAAAACACACATTCTTTTCAAGGACACAGAAAATTCACCAAAATATAGATCATATCCTAGGGCATAAAACAAATCTTAACAAATTTAAAAGAACTGAAACCATATAGAGTATGTTCTCTGAATATAATAAAGTCAAACTAGAAATCAACATACAGACAAGAAAATCTATTGGGAACATTTGGAAATTGAACAACACATTCCAAAAAAGATCCATGGATCAAAAAGCAAGTTGCAAGGGAAATAAAGTTACACTGAACTGAATGAAAGTGAAATTACAGCATATTAAAACTTGTGGGATACAGCAAAAGTAGTCCTGAGAAGAAAATTTATAACACAAAATATTCATCTTAGAAAAGAAGTAAAAATAAATCTGTAAGATTCCACATCAAGATACTATAAAAAGAGCAAATAAACCCAAAGTAAGAAGGGCATAAATAATAAAGAGCAGAAATCAAAGAATTTGAAAACAGGAAAACAAAATTTATCAAAGCAAGCACTGGTTCTTTACAAACACTACCAACAACTATATGCCAATAAAATTGAAAATTTAATGAAATGGACTAATTCCTACTAAAATATAACTTACCAAAGCTAAATCATTAAGAAATAGAAAGCCAAAATATTCTTATAACTCTATGAAGAAATCAAAGCAATAGTTAAAAATTCCTCCAGCAAAAAACATACCACACCCAAATGGTTTCCCAAGTGAGTTTTATCAAACTTTCATAAGTGGTTAAAGTATAAATTAATATGATCACTTTGGAAAATAATTCGCCATTACCTTGTAAGTTGGAACATTCATTTTTAAATCCTACAAATTCCCTCCTAGGCATACGCGTAAAACTTATGTAGATTTGGACCAGGAAACATATATAACATACACACACACCCCATATATAAGATAGTTCTGCTAACAATTGCTAAAACTTGGAGGAGAAAGCCAAATGCCCACTGACTGGAGACTGGATAAATACAGTGGGATTCCTTCTTGGTATATACTAAAGATAACATGGTTATGAAAATGAATGTTCTACAGACCCACACAAATATGCAATCTTAGTAACCTAATATTAAATGAAAATGCAAGTCCCTTGTAGATCAACATATAGTATGATTACATTTTTTCATATTATCAAAAACAAGCAAAATTAGATATATAGATTTAAAAAATGGAAATAGCTAACACATATATATGGAATCTAAAAAAAAAAAAAAGGTTCTGAAGAACCTAGGGGCAGGACAGGAATAAAGACACAGACGTAGAGAATGGACTTGAGGACACAGGGAGGGGGAAGGGTAAGCTGGGTCGAAATGAGAGAGTGGCATGGACATATATACACTACCAAATGTAAAATAGATAGCTAGTGGGGAGCAGCTGCATAGCACAGGGAGATCAGCTCGATGCTCTGTGACCATCTAGAGGGGTGGGATAGGGAGGGTGGGAGGGAGACACAAGAGGGAGGGGATATGGGGATATATGTATACGTACAGCTGATTCACTTTGTTATACAGCAGAAACTAACACACAATGTAAAGCAATTATACTCTAATAAAGATGTTTAAAAGAAAAAAGTAAACAGAAAAACAATACAGGATACTTGTTAACTTTGGTGGCGGGGATGAGGAGGACACAGATGTAAGTTACAGTATATTCTACTTACTGGATTGGGTGGCAAATTCTGGTTATTCAGCTTATTAAACTTTTCAATAAATAAACTTTAAATGGGCATGTCCTGCATTGATACATTGTCATAAACCAAGAATTAATTAAATTCTATGAACAAAATGTCTATTAAGAAAAATAAAGAGTAAACAGGTTCTAAGACTTTAATTACTATGATAATACTTCTAGGAAATATGCTGAAAATACCCTCCCCTAAATATTCTCCTTAAAACACATATGGGGAAGTATAATAAAAGTTTGGGAGGGCAGAACTCAGAGATAAAACAATATATACATACTTAATCTGATTCAAAACTAAGGAATTCTGTTCACTGATTAGGAATGGACGCACTTAATGACCAGGCAGTAAGTTTCCTTTTTCAACCTTTTCCCTAAGTTTCCTTTTCCATTCATGAAAGCCTAACCTAAGCAAAAACCCTAATACAGCAAATAAGGCTGAAAATACTAATTTCCAGTAGGTTTTAGACTTGTGTAAATGAGTCCAGAAAATTCCTATATCCACACTCACGGGCTATATAGATCTCCCTTCATGAAGATAAATATAATCTAAGATCTTAAGAAACAATTTTGCATCACAGAAGGAGTCCTCTGGAGAATTTAGAAAGTCGCCTCCCTCAAAATAAATTTCTATCACAGTCTAAAAAAGTTTCAGAAACTATCTCATTCTTATTCTTCATACAATATAAGAGGACACTATATCTTTGTGAAACAATAGTATTTATTAGAAAAGAGAAGCAAAATCTGCATGAAAATGTATAATAAAAGGTGTAGAAGGTAAGAAAAAGGAATAGGAGAGACGATCAAATTACTAAAAAGAAACAATGTAAGTGATTGCCAGGAAATATGGTAGAGAGACTATGTATATATATTTAGATCTCACTATCTCCAATCTATCACAGGGGAAAAAAATCAGCCACAATGAAAAAAGTAACAAATGGTCATAGGTAACTAACTGAGCTTCTGGAATACACGTGTCTCATCTGTGAGACACAATGGAAATAACCAAATTAAAGTAGGACGCCTAAATCTACATTCTCTAAATTCAAGTAAGTACAAATATCTACTTGAAAGTTCATCTTAATTGCAGAAAAATACTAAAGACAATTGAGCTTTTTCTTTAGGAAAATTAGGGAAAATCCTGTTGGGAGTCCATTTCTACAACCTAAAAGTGGCATGGGAAATGGGCCATGTGGCATGCTATTTTTATTTTCCCAAAAACGGCTGACTGAGTTGAGAGCTTTTTAATTGCTGAGCAAGTTTAAAGTGCAGAAAGTAGCACTGATCCAACACACATCTGAATTATGGCCACCCCGCTGGCCTAACTGATGTCACCCTTCTTTCTTCCACAAAATAATTAAATCAACACATAGTATTACAACAAGGTTCTAGGTATCTAATTTAACTTATGATTGTAACAGTGCCTCAGTCATGAGCAAATTTCCTAGGTCCAGGTAATGTTCTTTACCTTAGGGGTTTGGATTAGACCAGTGTATGCACTTGTCAAAAATCAGTTAACTGAGTGATCACTTCCAGAAGAACCTATGAAAATCCACTCGTTGATAAACACAAAAACAACACCCGAACAAATTGTCAAAATCAACTTTTTCAGAACTGCAAAAATTAACTTAAGTCTTGCAACAATCCAAGGAGTGTTTATTTAAGACACATTGATGAGTTTTGGTAAAAACTGCAAGCTGTTACTTTTTAACATACCCTCTCCCATTCCCCTCTCACCAGCTCCACAGAAGCCTTGAAAACCAACAGCCCTGCAATCATGTTGAAAACAGCTTAGGAGTCACTGGAATGTGTTTGGAGTTCCCCAAAAGCTCCTTCCCCATAGAATTGCCATTATTGGATCTGACAGTTCCATAGAAACTTCCACTTGCAGGGTTTGTCTTTATTTGACCTAACTCAGAACTTGCTCACTGTGAAAAGCATTTTCCTTGGGTCATTTGTCAAAAACAATCAGTGGCAGATGTTTACCATCAAAGCTGACTAAGGCAATGAAAACAGTTGGGAGAAAACAAGAATCTGGGCAAAAACTTAGAAGAAAAAGCTGGGGAATAAGAGGTCCATAGTGGGTTTTTTTTTTTTTTTTTTGCAGTACGCGGGCCTCTCACTGTTGTGGCCTCTCCCGCTGTGGAGCAGAGGCTTCGGATGCACAGGCTCAGCAACCATGGCTCACGAGCCCAGCCGCTCCGCGGCATGTGGGATCTTCTCGGACCGGGGCACGAACCCGTGTCCCCTGAATCAGCAGGCGGGCTCTCAACCACTGCGTCACCAGGGAAGCCCCATAGTGGTTTTTAAAAGCTCCAACACAGTCATGAGTATCAAGGTCACACTCATGTGCAGGATTGTATACATACTCAAGAAAGAACTGAGAAGGCTCTAATCTCTTATTTCTGGTTGACTTTGAGGTTTGGTGCAACCAAGAGTTAAAGGCTAAGGCAGAGCTGTAAACTTCCTGCTGGAACAATAAAACAGCCCAGTATGTACACAGAACCCCTTGGCAAGAGCTGTAACACTTAGTGGTTCCAGACATTCAAGGAAATGTCTGATCAGTTGACCACCAAATTAACTGAGCAGAGACTTAAGGGGCAACACAAGATAAAGAATACAGGTTTTACAGAATTAGTTTAGGGAAGTCACTACACAAACAACAAAAAGACAAAAGCAACAGTAAGCCCTGGGGAGAGAGATAAATCTGATTTCCAGATTTGCCACACTATATAATTTAAAATGTCCTATTCTAGGGACTTCCCTGGTGGTCCAGTGGTTAAGATTCTGTGCTTCCAATGCAAGAGGCACGGGTTTGATCCCACATGCCAGGCATGGACAAAAAATAAATAAATAAAATTAAATGTCCTATTCTAAACAAAAAAACTATGTGCCACACCAAGAAATATTAAAGTCTGGCCTACACACAGGGAAAATAGCACTCAATAGAAACTGTCCCAGAGAAAACCCAGGGATTAATTAGACTTACCAGACAAAGACTTAACTCAGCTTTTTTATAACAAATGCTGGAGAGAGTGTGGAGGAAAGGGAACCCTCCTATACTGTTGGTGGGAATGTAAATTGATACAGCCACTATGGAAAACAGTATGGAGGTTCCTCAAAAAACGAAAACTAGAGTTGCCATATGATCCAGCCATCCCACTCCTGGGCACATATCTGGATAAAAATATAATTCAAAAAGATACATGCAACCCTATGCTCACAGCAGCACTACTCACAATAGCCAAGATGTGGAAACAACCTAAATGTCCATCAACAGATGAATAGATGAAGAAGATGTATACACACACACACACACACACACACACACACACACACACACAGGCGTGCGCGTGCGCAATGGAATACTACTCAGCCATAAAAAGGAATGAAATAATGCCATTTGCAGAAACATGGATGGAACTAGAGATTATCATATTAATTGAAGTCAGAAAGAGACAATTACCATATGATACCACTCATATGTGGAATCTAAAATATAACACAAATGAACTCATCAACAAAACAGAAACAGACTCACAGACATAGAGAACAGACTTGTGATTGCCAAGGGTGGGGATGGGAGAGGGATGGAGTGAGAGTATGGGGTTAGCAAGTGCAAACTAGTATATATAGGACAGATAAACAACAAGGTCCTACATTATAGCACAGGGAGCTATATTCAATATTTTGTGATAAACCATAATGGAAAAGAATTTTTTAAAAAAGGAATGTTATATATATGTATAACTGAATCACTTTGCTATGCAGCAGAAATTAACACACTATAAATCAATATTTCAATTAAAATTTTTAAAAATAAATCAGCTATTTTAAATACATTCAGTGAACTAATAGAAATTATGTCTAATGAAGTAAAGGAAAGTATGAGAACAGTATTTTACCAAACAGAGAATATCAGTAGAAACAGAAACTACAAAGAACCAAACAAATTCTGGAATTGAAAAAAAAAACAACTGAAATGAAAAATTCAGTTAGGTGGCTCATGAGCAGATATGAATTGGCAGAAGAAATAACCAGTGAACTTTAAGGCAGGTTGATTGACATTATTCAGTCTGAGAAACAAACCGAAGAAAAAAACCCCATCAGTGGAGGGGATAAAGATGAGCCACAGAAGACAGGAGAGGAAGACTATTTGAATAATGGCCAAAAACTTCCCAAATTTGATGAAAACATTAATCTAGACATCCAAGAAGCTCAACAAACACCAAATAGTATGAACTCAAAAACTAGACATGCCACAAACCATTAAAAGCCAGAGAAAAAAGAGAATCTTGAAAGCAGAAAGAGAGAAGTGACTAGTCACATACAAGGGATACTCAAGATTAACAGGTGATTCCTCATCAGAAACTATGGAGTCAGAAGACAGTAGACTAATGTATTCAAAGTGCTGATAGAAAAAGACTGTCAACCAAGAATTCTTCATTCAGCACAAGTAGCTTTCAAAAGGGGGCACAGGTTCAATCCCTGGTCAGGTAACTAAGATCCCATATGCCGTGTGGCGTGGCCAAAAAACAAACAAAAACTAAATAATAGGGGCTTCCCTGGTGGCACGGTGGTTGAGAGTCTGCCTGCCGATGCAGGGGACACAGGTTCGTGTCCTGGTCCAGGAATATCCCACATGCCGCAGAGCGGCTGGGCCCGTGAGCCATGGCCGCTGGGCCTGCGCGTCCGGAGCCTGTGCTCTGCAACGGGAGAGGCCACAACAGTGAGAGGCCCACATACCACAAAAAAAAAAAGTAAAGGAAAGAGATTAAGACATTCACAGATGAACAAAACCTGAGGGAATCTGTCATCAGCAGATCTGCCGCAAAGGAGCTACTGAAGAAGAGTCCCTTGGACTAAACTGAAGAGACACTAGAAAGTAACTTGAATACAAGTAAAGAGCAAAGCAGAGGTAACTACATAAGTAGAAAAAGACAGTATAAGTGTATTTTTTACTACTCTTCTCCTGATTTAAAAGAAAGGTGTATAGGGCTTCCCTGGTGGCGAAGTGGTTGAGAGTCCACCTGCCAATGCAGGGGACACGGGTTTGTGCCCTGGTCCAGGAAGATCCCAGATGCCGCGGCACGGCTGGACCCGTGAGCCATGGCCGCTGAGCCTGCACGTCTGGAGCCTGTGCTCCGCAACGGGAGAGGCCACAACACTGAGAGGCCCTCGTACCGAAAAAAAAAAAAAAGAAAGGTGTATAAAGCACTAACTATAAAACTGTGTTGACAGGGTTATAATGTATAATGATGTCCTTTATGTGAAAATAATAATACAGAGCAGTGGGAGGGGAATGGAGCTATATAGGAGCAAAGTTTGTGCGCATTATTGACATTAAATTGGTGTTAATCCAAAGTGGACTGTTATGTATTAAAATGTTAATTGTAATCCCTAAAAAAACAACTGAAGAAGTAGATTAACAACTATTAAAAGTATATTAGCGACTGCAGTGAGAGACAAGATTGACTACAAGTGGTTACAGGGTTTCTTCTAGTGATGAAAATGTTCTGGAATTACTGGTGATGGCTGCACAACTTTGTGACTATATGAATTATATTACCATAAAAAAAATTTAATGAAGATATACTTAAGACAGATGTGAGCCTTTCAATGTAAATTTTACCTCAGAAAAACTCCCTGAATTCTACATAATGATACCAATACTTAAAGCAGCAGGAGAAAGTTTACTGGTATCTGTAATTTATTTTGAACTGAATAAAAAAATGAGATGACCTGAAGGTTAGTCGGATAAAAAGATACGTGGTAACCCAACTGTCAGTGGTAGAAACTTAGTATGAGTATCTTGGGTACTGACTGTAGAATGTCAACTTCTCTGTATATTTGAAAATATTCATAAAATTTTGAGGAAAGGAATAGTGTTCAGTAAACATTCAGATCCACCTTGTGGACTGTTCTACAACTAGCCTGAACTCTACCAAAAAAACGGACAATTTCATGAAAGACACAAATGTAGGGAATTATAGAATAAAGGAGAAAAGAAAGACATAACAAAGGGGAAAAATCTGAATATGGACATTAGATATTTTGAATCACTGAGAAATGTCCTGGGTATAAAGGTATTATGGCTATTTATGAGAACACCGCTGTGAAGGAAATAGATGCTACAGTATTAAGCAGTGAAATATCATAAAGTTTGCAACTTACCTTCAAATGATTTAGGGAGAGAAAGTGTGTGTGCACGCATGTGCACACCCACACATACATAAACAGATAGACAGAAGATAACAAATGTGGCAAAATGTTAACATAAATCTAGGTGAAGGATATATGAGTGCTAATACTGCTCTTTCAACTTATTTGCTGGCTTTTTATTTGAAGTTTTTTCAACTTATTTGTTGGTTTATTTGAAATTTTCAAAATAAAAAAGTGGAGGGAAAGGTAGTACCAAGGTGGGTGAGAGTTCGAAAGAATATTGCCAAATTAGAATTCTCACCTCATCTCCCTCTACCCTCCCCTTCATATGCACTTAATCACACTGGTCTCCTTTCCGTCTCTCAAACGAAAGAAGCTGATCACAGTTTCAGGGTCTTTGTATTTGCTGATGTTCCTTCTACTTGGAATACTCTTCGCCCAGATTTTCGCTTGGTTGTTTTTTTCTAATCATTCAAGCCTCAACTCAAATGTAACCTCAAAGAGGCTGCCCTCTTTTCTAGTCACCTTACCTAAAAGAGATGGCCATCTAACATATTACTCAATATTTTCTTAACAATCAGTAACTGAAGTGCTTATACATTTTTTGGTTTACTTTTGGCTTTTCCTCTACTACAACACAAGCTACAGTCAAGATAGTCAGCTTTTTTGTATTTGTAGGCTGTCCTTCCTTTTCTTCCACCGCCTGTCTCCTATGATACCCATCCTTATATCCAATAAAAAACTAAACTGGAAGCAGTAAAACAAATGATAATTTTTTCTATAGGAGTAGAAGCTAGAGGAGTGAGGGGGGTACAACTGATGCTAACAGAAACTGGAGTGGGTTAAGGGACTGATCCTGGACTCAAAGACAGTATGAGTACATAACACCTATAACAACAACTGACTGTTTACTGATACAACACCTATAAAAAGCTAGGACCAGAACATGCAACAGGTAGATTTCTACCAAAAATTAAAATTTCCCTAACATTTGAATTAAGTTTAAAAGTCTGTGTTGTGCTAAAATCTAGAGAAATCTTAATAAACTGTAGGCTCTACTTCTTTCTACTCTTCCACTTGATTTAACTAACATTTTTCTGACCTTTTTGCCCCAATCCACCATCTGTTCTCCTTTGATTTCTACCTAATATTTCTATCTTATGCTAAATTCTATCTTTAGACTATGAAAGATGTGATCTTTGCCTTCTTTATGGCTATTTTATAAATCCTTGAAGTGGCACATATTCAAGAAAATAGTGAAAAAGAATAGTTGCAGAAAAATCTGAAGCCACGAATGAGAAGTAATAACTAAAATGATAGCTTGTATTTATTGACTGCTTATCACTTGCCAGGCTCTAAGGATTTTACAGGTACTAATAACTCACTTGGTTTTCACAAAACCTTATGAGGTATTATCCCCATTTTACAGACATGTAAACTGAGATAAAGAGAAGTAAACTACTTTGACCAGTGTCATACAACTAGTAAGGCTAGAATTCAAATGAGACCAAATGATTCCACAGCTCTTGTTCTTCACTTATTGCTGCCTCTCACCATGGCATTCTAAGTCTTTACAATTTTGATGAAAATTCTGAGAGTGCTGAAATTTCAGAAGTGAGAAGGCAAATGTATTAACTATATTAATTTTACACATTATTGAGATTGGTCCTTAAATTTGGGTGACTTTCCTTGACACAGCAGAGAGAAAAACAGGACACGAACAAATACTAACTACTTAATAAGAACGCCAACTGATTCTTCCCTAATGTGTTTCCCAAAGAACACAACATAGCTGCCATAACTATCGTATTTAGAGCCACAAGGCTGGATGGAATCACCAAGTGAGGAATTACAAGAAGATAAGGGACCAAGGACTAAGTCCTGAGGCACTGAAACATTAAGAAGATGGGGAGACTTCCCTGGTGGAGCGGTGGTTAAGAATCCGCGGGCCAATGCAGGGGACATGGGTTAGAGCCCTGGTCCAGGAAGATCCCACATGCCATGGAGCAACTAAGCCTGTGTGCCACAACTACTGAGCCTGCACTCTAGAGCCCACAAGCCACAACTACTGAGTCCATGTGCCACAACTACTGAGCCTGCGTGCCACAGCTACTGAAGCCCATGCGCCTAGAGCCCATGCTCCACAACAAAGCCAAGCCACCACAATGAGAAGCCCGCACACCTCAACAAAGAGTAGCTCCCGCTCACCGCAACTACAGAAAGCTTGCATGCAGCAACGAAGACCCAATGCAGTCAAAAATAAATAAATAAATAAGTAAAATTAATTAAAAAAAAAAATTCCTATATACCTCAGGAAATGCAAAAAGAATCATTCAATGGAAGGGTGCAATGTGATTTATGCAGTTTTAACTAAGTATTGTTCATAAAAACTTCATTATAAAAATCTAAATAAATATGCTGATAACATCAAAACCGCCAATGTATCATGTATAACTAAAGAAATATGAGTTCTTATCCTCATTAAAATACCCAGCTGCCCATAAAAAAAGTGAGTAAGGTTTTCTAACCTTTCAAAGTCACCTTGCCTTGTAAATTTTGACAACCTATACACGGCCCAGTTGTTAAGCTGTTTAGAGGTCATTCCTCTTCCATTATCTATCACTGCAACGGCAGGTTTTCCTTGTGTTTCATCAAAATGCTATGAAATAAAATAAGTTCAAAAAGATAGGAAAAGTCAAATCAATATTAAAAACAAGAAAAGTTAATATAAAAAAAGTGATTCATTGGGCTCACTCATACATTGCTGGAGGAAGTATATATTAATACAACTTTCTGAAAGGCACTTCAGCAGTATGAATCAAAGGCCTTAGAATTCTTCATGTCCTTTAACCCAGAAATTCCATTTCTCAGAATTTAGCTTGAGAAACTAATCAGAGATATGTACAAAAGTCTATAAGGATACTCATCACGCCAGCACTGCTTACAATGGCAAAAATATAGGAAAAAAAATCTAAAAGTTCAACAACAGTAGACTGATTACATAATTTATATTATAGTCAATAAACCAAACTGCAGCAGTGGTATATTATATTGCAGAATATTCATGATATGGCTGTGTTTACAATGTACTATTAAGGGAAAATAAAAGATCACAAATAACAAAATGTACACTATGATCACACATACATGTATACATATATGCATAGAAAAAGGGCACGGGAAAAAATTTTAATGACTGAAGAGACATCAGATAATTATTTCTACTTTTAGTTTATCTTTCTTTCCTAATTTTTCTCCAGTGAACCTGTAGTACTTCTATAAAAGGACAAGTTAAATTGCTTTAGAGTATTATTTCCTTACCAATTTGATCTGTATTCTTCTAACACCAGTGTTACGAGACGTGGCAGACAATGAATTATCAATTAATTCTGCAAGAGCAAATGCTGGAAGAGAATGAGAAAACGTTATTGCTTAAGTTTTCCCTCCTAAATACTTCATATAAAAGTTCAAAGTAGAAGAAACTCTGAAGTACCTTAAGCCATCACTTTTATTTTCCAAAGAGCTAGAATTAAAGTATTATCCTGATCCTAATGACACAAACATAATAAAGGCATCACCAATCACCACCAGCATAAAAAAGCAGTCACCAACCCGTACTTGCATGGCACTACACATCATGAGTCAGCCAGCCATGATTCCTGGCTTCAAGGAGTTTATAATCTAAAGACAGACATACACACATAAGAGACAAACAGAAGACCATAACCATAAAATCAAATAGTAGTCTGTGGTACGTAATTACATCATGCACAAGTCAAACGTAAGCACATTTTGAGATATAAGGACAACTATAAAGCAACTATAAAAGTGTCTATTGAGAGCTAATTTAAATACAGATATCTCACAACAGCAACTTGTGAAATGGCAGAATGTATCTGCTTAACTGACACAAAACTGCTCTTAATTTCCTACTACAAAATCAGCCTGGGCTTCCCTGGTGGCGCAGTGGTTGAGCGTCCGCCTGCCAATGCAGGGGACACAGGTTCGTGCCCCGGTCCGGGAAGATCCCACATGCCGCGGAATGGCTGGGCCCGTGAGCCATGGCCGCTGAGCCTGCGCATCCGGAGCCTGTGCGCCGCAACAGTGAGAGGCCCACATACCGCAAAAAAAAAAAAAAAAAAAAAAAATCAGCCTGACCTTCAGTTTATCACTGGCTCGGCATTGTTCCTAACATTCTCCTTTCTCCAGGGTCAGTACCCAAACTATTCTTCACTTTTATTCCCTTAATTAAAAGGGGGAACATAATAAATTAATGTCTATTCCCCGGAAGCTTAACCCAACTTAAGCGTAATTAACCCACAGAGTAGCACTCCAGCAAGCACTTCCACACTCTCAACACTCAGGGGATGTCTATGTTTATAAGCTAGTTAGAAAGAAGTTACCACAAATCAGATATGTATAAAGACCTGGCGAAGGGTATTAACTAGGAAAAGGAGAAGTAGGGACACTGTAGGAAATGCGAGGAAAAAGAGTTAAGAGAAATCTCAAAGAAAGAAATGAGTAGAATTTAGTATATGATTAGATATAAAGGGAGAAAGAAAAAGAAATCCAAGGTGGTTTTGAGTACTTGCTCTAGAAGACTGAATAAATGGTCATATTTTCCATAAAATTTGGAAGGAGAAAAATTTAGAAGGGAGGAAAGAAAAATTCAGTTTTAGATGCGACGCCCTATCACTATATCAAGCTCGGTGAGTAGAGGTGTTCCACAGAGCTGGAACAGACTATGCTTAATAGAGAGAGTAAAGACAGCCAGAGATAAATGCTTCATTGACACAGAATAGTTTAGGCTTGGGTAAGTTCACTTCACGTATAAAAAGATCAACATGACTTAAAGAATTATCCACCATACAGTCAACAATAACCAGAAGTAGCATCAAAGGCACAGGAAACAGAGGCAGGGAAAGACCCAGGAATTTAATGTGAAGTTACAGAAATCAAAGCAGGAGTTTAAACAGTGATATTCTCTGCCTATTCATATAATGACAGTAGGAATGAAAACCCATATAACCAATCTGCAAGGTAATTAATCTATATCAAAAGTCTTAAAAATGAATGTATCTACTGACTCCCTGATTATACATTTAAAAACTTATCCCCAGAGAAAGAATTAAAGATTCATTCAATATGCAGATACTTAAACCATTTCACCTAGATTTACATGTTATTAACATTTTGCCACATGGCTCCTATGCATTTTTTAATTTAATTTTTATTTTATATTAAAGTATAGTTGATTTACAATGGTGTGTTAGTTTCAGGTATATAGCAAAGTGATTCAGTTATACATATATATAAATATATATATTCTTTTTTTTTACATTCTCTTTCATTATAGGTCTGTGCTATATAGTACGTCCTTGTTGGTTATCTATTTTATATATAGTAGGGTGTGTATTTTAATCCCAAACTTATAATTTACCCCCCACCAAATGCATTTTTTTTTTTTTTTTCGGTATGCGGGCCTCTCACTGTTGTGGCCTCTCCCATTGCAGAGCACAGGATCCGGATGTGCAGGCTCAGCAGCCACGGCTCACGGGCCCAGCAGCTCCGCAGCATGTGGGATCCTCCCGGACCGGAGCACGAACCCCTGTCCCCTGCATCGGCAGGTGGACTCTCAACCACTGCGCCACCAGGGAAGCCCCCGCAAATGCATTTTTGACTTAGAATATTACCAACTTACATGGGTTTATCTGGTATAGAGGCATAGAGGAAACATAGTTTGCAATTTTAAATAGGGTGAACAAGATAAGTTTTGTTGAGAATAGAAAAACAAGACTTGAATGAGGTGAGGGACTGAGACAGGGGCTATCCAGGCAGAGGGCCCTAAGCTGAGAATAAAGCTGGCAGTGAAGAGGAATGAACAACAAGAAGAGTTGTGGAAACGAAGTCAGAGAGATACAAAGCACAGCTTCTAAAACCATGCATGTAATTGTAAAGACGTCGGCGTTTACCCTTAGTGAAACAATCTGACTTCTCAAACCTTACGTGTACAGGCATGAAAAGAGAGAGACGAGGCCACTGTATAATCTCAGTAATCTATGATGGTGCCTCAGACCTAGTGTTACCAACAGAAGTAAAGAGAAATGCTCATTTTAAGATAAACACTGATGATAGTGCCAAAAGGATTTTCTGAAAGATTGAATGAGACAAAGAATCAATTGGATTTTTGGTTTAAGCAACTAAAAAGAACCAAAATTAATTTGGATGGAAAACTATGTGTAGTATATTCCCATCTTAGATATCCTAGTAGAGATGCCACATGGGCAAGTGGATAGACAAAACTGGGATTCAGGAGGTAAGTCTGGCATTATTTTCAATATTTAACTAAAAATGACCATTTCTCACTACCTCCATTTGGGAGTCACTTCCATAACTATGGTACTTAGAGCCATGAGATTGGATGGAATCACCAGTTGAGGAATTAGGAGAAGATAAGGGACCAAAGACTAAGCCCTGAAGCACTGACACATTAAGAAGATGGGGGGACTTCCCTGGTGGCGCAGTGGTTAAGAATCCGTCTGCCAATGCAGGGGACATACTTCCCTTGTCTGGGAAGATCCCACATGCCGCGGAGCAACTAAGCCCGTGCGCCACAACTACTGAGCCTGTGCTCTAGAGCCCGCGAGCCACAACTGCTAAAGCCTGCATGCCTAGAGCCTGTGCTCCGCAACGAAGAGTAGCCCCTGATCACCGCAACTAGAGAAAGCCCACGCGCAGCAACGAAGACCCAACGCAGCCAAAAATAATAAATAAATAAAATAAATAAATTTATTTAAAAAAAAGAATTAGTCACAAGAACATGCAGTCATTTGTAACAATTAAAAAAAGACTGAAATAACTTGAATGTCTAATAACAACAGTACACTGTTCAAATAAATTACATTATCTAAATACTGTGTAACCCCTAAAACAAATATATATTGACATGCATATTAAAGATGTTCATTACATTTTAAATAAAAAGGTAGGTTAAAAAAGTATGCATTGGGGGGCTTCCCTGGTGGCGCAGTGGTTGAGAGTCCGCCTGCCGATGCAGGGGACGCGGGTTCGTGCCCCGGTCTGGGAAGATCCCACATGCCGCGGAGCGGCTAGGCCCGTGAGCCATGGCCGCTGAGCCTGTGCGTCCGGAGCCTGTGCTCCACAACGGGAGAGGCCACAACAGTGAGAGGCCCGCGTACAGCACAAAAAAAAAAAAAAAAAAAAAAAAAAAAAGGTATGCATTGGGAATTCCCTGGTGGTCCAGTGGTTAGGACTCTGTGCTTTCACTGCTGAGGGCCTGAGTTCAATCCACGGTCAGGGAACTAACTAAGATCTCACAAGCCATGCAGCGCGGCCAAAAAAAAAAAAAAAAAAAAGGATGCATCATACAAAACCATTAAAAAAGAAAAAAAAAGTCAAACAATATAAAGAGGTCTGAAATGATAAACACCGAAGTGTTGGTGGTAGTTACATCTGGGTGGTAGAGATAGGGATGTTCTTTATGCTCTTTTTGCTTATCTATGTTTTCTAATTTTCTACCAACTCTAATGCATATACAATGAAAAAAATTTTTAATAAGAAAGTTTATAGGGAGTTCCCTGGTGGCCTAGTGGCTAGGATTCCTGGCTTTCACTGCCAAGGCCCAGGTTCAATTCCTGGTTCCTGGTTGGGGAACTGAGATCCCACAGGCCACAGCACAGCCAAAAAAAAAAGAAAAAGAAAGTTTATAATGAACATCTAAATAGTATTAAACACTTTGGCAGGGTCCAGACAGAAAAGATTCTCTAAATCAACTAGCAAACAATCCAAAGGTGGGATAAAAACTGGCAAGTAGTAAAGGTGGAAGGAAATGATAAAGAAATGATAAAGAACACAAACCACTTACTTGTGCTGTTCAGCTATAAAAAATGTGCAAGGTAAAACAAATATTTTCTCAACTGGGAGAGGTGTACGTGAGGCCAGGAAGAATAAATCAGGAAAGGAGAGTGTACAGGAGATAGATGTGTAAGTACAAGACCTCTCATGAGTCAAAAAGGAATGAATTCTCATTCTACATTAGTTTTCAAGGAGAGGTATCTTTATTCTGAAGTAAGATGACTTAGGTAGAAAAAGAAATACACTGTGATGAAGAGACGAAGTAAGGACACTCACAAAAACTGATCATAGTCTGTGAATAAAGTAGAATGAGAGATCTTTTTTAAAGTGAAGGACTAAGACGTGTGATCAGGGGATAAAGGTGAGTGACAGTTTATCAAAATTAGTATAAATGGAATACTTACGTAAAGGATTTTGTCCTTCACTTGCATAATATTCATACATGCCACTTTTAACCAATGTGTCATAGTGAGGTAGGAAGTCAATTCGTTCTTTTGTAGCTGTTAGTAGTAACTGACTGACTGACTGTAGCAGGTACAGAGTGACTCCATCTTTAACAGTCTCATCTGTAATCAAGAGGTAACATCTTAAGTGCTAAGCTAGCATCCGAAACACAATGAATTTATAATTTTAAATATACAAACTGTATCTATGAAATGACTTTAAAAATTGTACAGGCAAATCCCCAAACAATGGATCCATCTATAAATTCAGTTGTGTTGTGTTTTGTTAAGAATATCAATGGAATAGGTTCAAATACTTCCACTCATCTGAAACACTCAATTCTTAAGTTGTCACAGAAAATCAGATGAGGAACTATATTAAAGTGGTATCAATATGAATGGAGAAGAATGATTAAATCCAAAAAGCAATCAGGCATGATAAACTGGCAAGTCTTAGAACATAACTGGGTAAAAAAAGATAATGGAAGAATCCAAGTTGGTCAGAAGAATTAGCTTCTTAAGGGCCCAAGTAGAAGATCTGTGCTAGGTGTTGTGCTGAGCAAGGTCTCATCTTCTGTAGCCATAAATGATATCAACTCTTTTCCTATAATCTTGCTTGAAAAATATGAGCTCTGCACAAACTGGATGCATACAGCTAGTTTCCTCCCCCATCCTCAAAACATCACAGTTTTTTGATGCTTATCTATCTCATAAAATAGTCACTGCTCTATGATATACTAGAACATATTAAATATAAAAGCATAAACATAACATTGCTTACCAAAATTATCACAGGTAATTTCTTTCCTACTTGTTGTTGTAATAACAAATTTTTCTTCAGGTGAAATGCCAAGTGTCTATCCAAAATAACAGAATAAAATCAATTATTATACAAAGGAAATAAATACACTATTCAAGTTTACAAAAATATGAAAATATTAATAAGGATATTATAATCTTCTAACAGTGTTTCATTTATTTGAGAAATATGTCTTAATGTTCTAAAATTTTGCCTTTGCATAATTAACCACAAATCTATCTACAAATTACCTAGATTTTTCTGCTATTATATGTCACCTAGGAACACAAGTGATTAATTGAACATTCTGAAAGGGTTTAACATCAGCAGGGCTCTCTTAGACAAAAAACATATAATTTTATGTCAATATATAAGTAAACTTATTTGGAGCAAAGTATTAACACTTATGTTCATATATATTAAATATTTAAATATGCAAAAACAAAAGTACTAGAAGAAAATAGAGGTTAATATTTTATAACACTGAGGTTAAGTATAGCCACACTATGCAGGGTATCTGCATAAAGAATCTTTATATCTATTATAACCCCTTCCAAAAGTATAACTTAAAAAAATTAAGGCAACATAAATTATGGGGGGAAACTACAACAGGAAACAAAGTGTTAGCATCCTTACTTTTGTTTCAGGTAATGATGAACTAGTTAATCTAGACCAACCTTACACAGAAGATTACTAAAAAAATCTAGACTAATGATATTCAAGTCTTCAATACTGATACTAAAAACCCTACTGGTCACTACTGAAACTAACTGAGGCACTAACTCCTTACTCTGAACACTGACAAATTAAAGGGAAAGAACAAAGCATTTATCCTGTTTTCTTGTACCAATTAGATTTCAGGGTAACCATATATCTCTAATTGATGAGGCAAAGTTGTTCTTTTGCCTCATCGATTAGAGAGGCAAAGAATTCCTGCTAATAAATACAGGAGGAATGGCAATCAGAATAGCACCATCAATGAATGAACCTTAAATTAAAACTTGTTTATGGAGGAATCCTGCTGAAACCACCTGAATCCCATTAATTCAATCTTAGCATTTCTAAGAGTGGGTAAAATAGCCTTACATTATGTGCCTCCTGATGTGATGTAATATGAAGTACCAGCACCACCTATGAAGTATTTTTTGCTTCCCTACCCCAAAGAAGCTGAACCTAAATCTTAATTATAAGCCTTTAAAAATAACTTCTAGTTTATAGGATATGTTGAGTTAGAACAAGCTAAATTACACCATAAAGGAGCACAGACAAATCCAGAATGTGGAATATGAGAGACAAACCAACTTGATTTCTTCAACAAGTCAATGTCAGGAAAAACAAAAAAGACTGGGGGAAGGTACTTTGCTCAAATGCTCTAAATTTTAGAAGAATTAAGAAACATAAAAAACCAAGTTCAATATAAGGACCCTGATTTAAACAAACCAACTATAAAAAAACATTTCTGAGATAAACAAATCTGAATATGGATTGAACAATACTATTAAAAATGTTAATTTTGATGGTGTGATAATAGAAGTGCATGTTGAGTATATAGGAGTGAAGTAAACTAAGGCCTGGAATATGCTTCAAAAGGCAAAAATGAAGCTAGTGTGGTAAATACGTGGAAACTCTTGAATGTGGATGATTATACGTGGTTTCATTATACTATTATCTCTTGTGTATATCTGAAACTTTTAATGAGAAGAATTTCTAACTTAAAATATACTATTATAGGGCTTCCCTGGTGGCGCAGTGGTTGAGAATCTGCCTGCCAATGCAGGGGACATGGGTTCGAGCCCTGGTCTGGGAAGATCCCACATGCCGCAGAGCAACTGGGTCCGTGAGCCACAACTACTGGGCCTGCACGTCTGGAGCCTGTGCTCCGCGAAAAGAGAGGCTGCAATAGTGAGAGGCCCGTGCACCGTGATGAAGAGTGGCCCCTGCTCGCCGCAACTAGAGAAAGCCCTCGCACAGAAACGAAGACCCAACACAGCCAAAAATAAATAATAAATAAATAAAAGCCATTTCTAAAAAAAAAAAAAAAAGTTAAAAAAAAATATATATATACTATTATAGACCAGTGGAAGAGAATAGAGAACACTGAAACAGACCCTCACATACATACACAGGGAGCTTGGCAAATAGGGGAATGACATTACAGATTGATGAGAAAAGAATAAACTATTCAATGAATATTACTGAGACAACTACTTAATTGTACAGAAATAGATTTTTGAAATCCCCATCTCAACATACACAAAAATAAGTTCCAAGAGAACTAAGGCAGCTACATTTTAATCCAAAATTGTAGAGGAAAAATAGGGAAATCATTCTGAGAGGAGAGAGAAAGGATTTCTGAAAATACGTAAGAAGTGCAAGCCATAAAGAAAAAAACTGGAAAACACGAAAAGATGCTCATCCTAGTTATCAGAGAAAATTAAAACTTTGATTATCATTCCCACAAGGCTGGCAAAAATTTTAAGTCCTGATAATATAAAGTATAGGCCTCCATTAAAAGAATCACACATGATGAAGTGGAATTTAACCCAGGGATGAAAGAATCTTTCAATATCGACAAATCAATGTGATACACCACATCAACAAACTGAAGAATAAAAACCATATGATCATCTCAATAGATGCAGAAAAAGCTTTTGATAAAATTCAAAATCCATTTATGATAAAAACTCTCCAGAAAGTGGGCACAGAGGGAACATACCTCAACACAATAAAATCCGTATATGACAAACTCACAGCTAACATCATACTCAACGGCAAAGAGCTGAAACCATTTCCTCTCAGATCAGGAACAAGACAAGGATGCCCACTCACACCACTTTTATTCAACATAGTTTTGAAAGTCCTAGCCACAGTAATCAGTGAAGAAAAAGAAATGAAAGGAATCCAAATTGGAAAGGAAGAAGTAAAATTGTCACTGTTTGCAGATGACATGATACTATACATAAAAAATACTAAAGATGCCACCAGAAAACTACTAGAGCTCATCAATTAATTCAGTAAAGTTGCAGGATACAAAATTAATATACATGAATCTGTTGCATTTCTATACACTAACAACAAACTATCAGAAAAACAAATTAAGGAGACAATCCCATTTACCACTGCATCAAAAAAAAAAAAAAAAAAAAAAAAAAACCTAGGAATAAACCTACCTAAGGAGGCAAAACACCTGTACTCTGAAAATTATAAGACACTGATGAAAGAAACTGAAGATGAACAAAGAGATGGAAAGGTACACCTTGTTCTTGGATTGGAAGAATCAATTTTGTTAAAATGACCATACTACCCAAAGCAATCTACAGGCACAGTGAAATCCCTATCAAATTACCAATGGGATTCTTCACAGTACTGGAACAAACAATTTAAAAAATTGTATGCAAACACAAAAGATCCTAAATAGCCAAAACAATCTTGAGAAAGAACAGAGTGGAAGATTCACACGTCCTGACTTCAGACTATACTACAAAGCTACAGTAATCAAAACAGTATGGTACTGACACAAAAACAGACACACAGCTCAATGGAACAGAATGAAAGCCCAGAAATAAATCCACACACTTATGGTCAATTAACCTGAGACAAAGGAGGCAAGAATATACAGTGGACAAAAGACTGTCTCCTCAATAAGTGGTGCTGGGAAAACTGGACAGCTACATGTAAAAGAATGAAATTAGAAGATTCTCTAACACATATACAAAAATAAACTCAAAGTAGTTTAAAGACCTAAATGTAAGACCGGATACTATAAAACTCCTAGAGGAAAACATATGCAGAACACTCTGACATAAATCACAGCAATACTTTTTTTGGCTCTGTCTCCTAAAGTAATGGAAACAAAAGCAAAAATAAACAAATGGGGCCTAATTAAACTTAAAAGCCTTTGCACTGCAAAGGAAACCATAAACAAACCAAAAAGACAATCTATGGAATGAGAGAAAATATTTGCAAATGAAGCAACCAACAAGGGCTTAATTTCCAAAATATACAAATAGCTCATACAGCTCAATATAAAAAAAAAAAATTAAAAATGGGCAGAAGACCTAAATTGACATTTCTCCAAAGACAGACAGACAGACAGTCAACAGGCACATGAAAAGATGCTCAATGGCACTGATCACCAGAGAAATGCAAATCAAAACTAGGATGAGGGACTTCCCTGGTGGTACAGTGGTTAAGAATCCGCCTGCCAATACAGGGGACATGGGTTTGAGCCCTGGTCTGGGAAGACCCCACATGCCGCAGAGCAACTAAGCCCGTGAGCCACAACTACTGAGCCTGCGCTCTAGAGCCCGTGAGCCACAACTACTGAAGCCCACACGCCTAGAGCCCATGTTCCACAACAAGAAGCCACTGCAATGAGAAGCCCACGCACTGCAACGAAGAGTAGCCCCCGCTCGCCACAACTAGAGAAAGCCCGCATGCAACAATAAAGACCCAATGCAGCTCCCCCACCAAAATAATAATAAATAAATTTAAAAAAAACAAACAAACTAGAATGAGGTATCCTCTCACACTGGTCAGAATGGCCATCATCAAAAAGTCTACAAATATTGATGCTGGAGAGGGTGTGAAGAGAAGGGAACCCTCCTACACTGTTGGTGGGAATGTAAACTGGTACAGCCCCTATGGAGAAGAGTATGGAGGTTCCTTTAAAAATTAAAAAGAGTTACCATAAGATCCAGCAATCCCAATCCCACTCCTGGGAATATACCTGGAAAAGACAAACTCTCTAATTCAAAAAGATACACACACCCCAATGGACATTCCAGCACTATTTACCATAGCCAAGACATAGAAGCAACCTAAATGTCCATCAACAGATGAATGGATAAAGAAGATGTGGGGGGTGTGTGTGTGTGTGTGTGTGTGTATGTGTACACACACACACACACACACACAAAATGGAATAGTACTCAGACATAAAAAAGAATGAAATAATGCCCTTTGCAGCAACATGGATGGACCTAGAGATTATCTTACGAAGTGAAGTCAGACCGAAAGACAAATATCATATATCACTTACATGTGGGCTCTAAAAAAAAAGATACAAATGAACTTACTTACAAAACAGAAACAGACTCACAAAAATAGGAAACAAACTTGGGGTTACCAAAGGGGAAAGCGGGGCAGAGGAGATAAATTAGGAGTTTGGGATTAACAGATACACACTACTAGGGAATTCCCTGGCAGTCCAGTGGTTAGGATTCGGCGCTTTCACTGTGGTGGCCCAGGTTCAATCCCTGGTTAGGGAACTACCTCCAAGACGCATAGCCAAAAAAAATACAGATACACACTACTGTATATAAAACAGATAAACAACAAGAACGTACTGTGTATAGCCCAGGGAACTATATTCAATATCTTGTAATAACCTACAATGGAAAAGAATCTAAAGAAGTGTGTGTGTGTGTGTGTGTGTGTGTGTGTGTATGTGTGTGTATATCTGAGTCAGTTTGCTCTACACCTGAAACTAACATTGTAAATCAACTATACTTCAATTTTTTAAAAAGTTCTACTAAAAAGACAGCTATATTTTGAAGGATAAAAAAATAAAGTATAGGCCTCCATATAGGGAAGGTGGATCTTACACATTTCGGATAGGCCTGAAAGTCAGTACAACCATATTGAAAAGCAATTTGGTATACTTTAGTAAAATTAAAAATACTCATATCCTATGCAATTCCACCCAAGAGAAATGAAGCTATAGACATAAACTGATGGGGAAAAGATTCTATTTGCTTACAGAAATAAAAATTGTCTTCACAGATCTTAGGCTTTTGTATAATCAAGACAGTCTTGGGCTTCCCTGGTGGCGCAGTGGTTGAGAGTCCGCCTGCCGATGCAGGGGACACGGGTTCGTGCCCCGGTCCGGGAAGATCCCACATGCCGCGGAGCGGCTAGGCCCATGAGTCATGGCCGCTGAGCCTGCACATCCGGAGCCTGTGCTCCGCAACGGGGAGGGGCCACAACAGTGAGAGGCCCGCATACCACAAAAAAAAAAAAAAAAAAAAAAAAAAAAAAAAAAAAAGACAGTCTTTATTTCTCAGTTCTTTACTACTTTATTTCTACAATGTCCCAACTGTTAGATCATGTGGTTACATATCCTGTAGGAAAAAATACATATTTTTATAATTAAATTAAATTTTAAAGATCTATGTACATCTGAAGAGTACTTATATATATATCATACAATCTCTCCATAGTTTTATTATTCAATTAAGATACATAAGCTATCTTTTCTCTCTGCTTTATCTATAATCCTTTATAAAAATTATTTCTCAAATTCATAACTTCTCTAAATATTTTATAGCTCTGGTATTCGACAAACATAAATTAAATGTTTTTACATTATTCATTATGCTTTTATTCAAGATGTCATACTCTTCTCTCTCCAATTTTTGGTCTAAAAATCTATCTTATCAGATGTAAACTAAAGTCTTCCGTGTATCTGTACTCACCTGGCGTTGAATACAGATACATTTCCTCTGCCTTTCTCTATATGAAAGCAGGATGACATTCTATTTGGGCAAGAGTCGTGACTGGGCTTTTTCATTTTTGTAAGAGCACTTCAATTCCACCTTTTTCTGGGTTAATGTTAAAGCATATGTCTTTAACATTGTCTTTAGGTTAGCTTCAAACTATCTGCTGCCCAACTTCTCTCAAAAGCCAATTTTAAGAAATATTTATGAAGGGCTAACTAACTTGTAGTCCATAAAATCCTGACTACTTTAAACTTCATCAATGGATTAGGTCACTCAGAAGTTATATAGTTAAAAAAAAAAAAAAAAAAAAAAAAAAGAAGTTATATAGTTCAATGCATCTCTCTGAACAAAAACTAGCCTTTAATGATGTGCTTTGGTATTATATCCAATCGCTCTGTCCCTGAACCACACCAAAACCAGGAACACCCACATTGCACTTGGGTGAGAAATCTCTACAAAAATTTGGGTGGTAACTGCTTAAAGCAGGCTGCAATACCCTAAACAACACACAGCGTACCTTGCATTAAAAGACAAGATAAGAAGAGTCTCTCCTATCTCTAAGAATGTTGTCCAATTTATCAGGATTTGTGAGGAATCTAGGGAGAAATTTTTCTCAAATCAAAGGTTTGCATCGTTAGCAGCTGGAATGTTTTTATTTTATAGACATTGTGGATTTTGTATCAATTACCTTTCCTTCTTTGTTTTGACGCCCAAGAAACTCAAAGCTGATTTCATGGCTCAGCACTGGTATACGCTTTAATCAAATGAACTTCCACTTATTAGTTCTCAGGTTACTTTTCTACGCTTTCCTACATCTACCTTCTTTTACCTTTTTTCTTTTCAACTTTTGGACTTTTTAACGTAATATATCTTATGTACAAATTGTGTTTGAAGGAACAGATTGATTCATTTAACTAAACAGCTATAAACCAACTATTAGGTAAGGCTCCTACCTTCAAGAAGCAGAGACTATTTTTTAAGTATGATGGTATAACAAGTGCTACAGAAGGGTGACAAGGAATAGTGGAACCACACAAGAGAAGGAGTAGGCATTTCCTAAAAATTAGGGGTGGAGAGCAGGGTTTGCACATATGGGTCTTAATGCCTGGGCTATTAAGAACTAGCCAAAAAAGTTATTTTCTAATCTTTGATTCTGCAAGGTCACAAGGGCTCAAGTGAGTCAATAACTGCTTATCACAAGTGTAAGGGCTTCTGCCAAATCCACCTTTTCCTCTTCCTTCCTCTTGATTGCTCCTCTTTTCTACAAAGTGCGCTTTCCCCAAATAACAGTTTAGGACCCATAATACTTTCTAGCACTACAAAACACTTATTAGTTTGTTTTCAGTTTTAATGAAAAACTTTAATTTAGTGCACTATCTGCCTCTTCCCCTAAAACGGAAAATGAAGCCTTTAGTAAATAGTAGTGTGGACACTGTGGAGATTGTTTTAAAAAAATACAAGCTTTAGAATCAAACAGACCTAGATTCCAATCCCAGTTTCATTGCTCATGAACTGTATAAACTCAGACTTCATTCAGTAACTTATTTCAGTTCTTCATGTCTGTAATGGGGACAAAGTTATGGGATTAGGTGGCATAATCTAATGATGTTTTAAACTCTCAAAAAAAAAGAAAGTTAGCCTTCCTTTTTTTACTAGTTCTTCCCTCCCACTTCTAATCAAATTTAACCTTCTCTGTTCCAGCAGGAAAAAGTGGGAAGGAGAGGAAAAGAATTAGTCAAAGAAAATATTTCCCTTGTTAAAATACTGAAGGAATGGAATGAATATATCTGTTCCCTATAACAAAGAACATCATTTGAGGCTGAGTGGAATAACAAAAAGAACTTGGCTTCTGGGTTTGAGTTCTAATTTTTGTACTATCTGTTTGACTTAAGTGAGTCACCATCTCCAAAAGTGAGTTTCCACTTCCGTAATAAGAGGTTATTATACTCTTCCCCTATATATGTAACAGACTTACTGACACTTCTCATATGGGAGAATTATTTCTAGAGGGAGGATAGATTAGTACAACCTTTCTGAAAAACAATTTAAAAATACGTATCAAGAGCTTTAAAAATATTCCTGACCTTTGATCCAGGAATCTCACTTCTAAGATTCTAAACCAAAGAAAAATAAAGACATAAAAGACTATGCATATAAGGGGAAAGAATTTTAAAAAGAATATATATATATGTAACTGAATCACTGTGCTGTACACCTGAAACTAACATGACATTGTAAATCAACTATACTTCAATGTTTTTAAAAAAGGAGGAAAAAAAAGTTTAAACTAAAAAATAAAAACAAAATAAAATAAATCTCCAAAAAGAAGACTATGCATTCAAACATGTTTATCATGGCATTGCTTAAAACTGGAAGTAATGTAAATGTCAACAAAAAAGAGAGATCTGGTTATGTAAACAGTGGTACAAAACAGACCACTTCGATTATGAAGACGTGCATTAAAACAGAAAAATACTGACAATATTAAGTGAAAAAAATGGAATATAGACATGTATTATGGTTATTTAAAAATGGGGGGTGAGGGTAAGGATACAAAGAAATAACTCCAAGTGCTAACAGTGGTTATAAATTTCACAGTGAGTAAAAGGTTTACTTTTTTCCCTCTGGTTCCTTATTTTCTTTAATGTGCTGATAGTTTAGAATCATTTTTACATGTCATGACTTTAAATCATTTACATATAATCAATATAAATATTTTATATAATCAACTACAAAATTAATAAACATGAAGAGTTTCCTTTCCCTGATGAATATAAAACATTCATCCAAAAAAAAGAGCATTCATTCATTCATTCACTTTTCAAAGACATGGGAATCTGCTATAACCATACACAGAATGAACTTCTGAGTTTATAAAATTTTGTCTGCATTCTAATTTGGCCATTTACTATGTGCCAGGCACAATTCCGGATGCTGGGAATACAGAACAAATCAAAGTCCTTCCTCTCAAGTCGTTTTTTCCCCTGAGTCTTGATTTCAATTATTTCAGCAACTAGTACACAGAGTTCATAGCACTAAAAACATCAGCCTGCTCAAGTTAAAACACTGCTTCACACCAAGTCCTTTTGCCTTGGAAGCTAAGTGTTCTCTATCGCTTAAAAAGAGCCCCAAGTGGTTAATGCAGCTGACGAATATACCCCTTCTTTGAAGCTCGAGCACCAGCAACACCTCAGATCTAGAAAAGACTTCCCAGTTTAAAGTAGACCTTTTCCTACATAATCATTAACTTTTAAAGCAAACTAGTACAGGGAGTATATAGGTCCTTTGGTGTTCCGCAGATACCCTCGGACACCATTTGAGTGGTTCAGGAACTCCCAGGGGGCTGGGGGATGCAGGAAACCAGAAGGGCAGCTCCACCTGCGAAGCTCTCTAGATCAAGTGCTTCCACTACGGAAGGACCCCGCCAGGGCGGGCCTGCGAGCCTTCTTGACAGAACGACCCAGGAAATTACTGCATCACTGAACGAACCTGAGGAAAATCGACTCCAGGAATTTAACAACTTCTATCACAACACTCCCAACAGAGCCATCGGGGAGAACTCCGCTCTCTTCTTTAAAAAAACAAAAACAAAAACAAAAGTTCCACCCGAAAGAGAAACAAGTGGCTTTCCTGACTTGGAGGAAGAGCTGCACGGCCTCAGAGGCTAAGGTCGCCCCGGGCCCATGAAACCCGCGGTACCAAAGCCTGGGCGGCGCGACCCCCGGAACAGGGCCGGGGCAGACGGAGGCCCACCAACCGCCGGCTCCGCACTCCAAGGCCCGCGCCCGGACCGGCCCCAGGCTTCCCCGCCCCCCTCGGGCATGGCGGGCACCCGGGAGGGAGAAGCCAAAGCCGCAGGACCGGGGCCGAGTGACAGGTTTATTGCCCCCGGTGGGCAACTGGGGCTTCTCGTCACCCTCCCAACCTCAACTCTACCCGCGCATCCCTCCTTAGCGTACCTGACACACTGAAGCACGGAACGCCGCAAAGTCCGAGCGCTCCGTGACCTGCAGCGCCCGGTCCCCGAGCTCCGACTCCTTCTCGCGCCGGTCAAACAAGTACACCGTCCTGTAGCCGTCGCCGCCGTCGCCTCCGTCGCCCTCTCCGGTCCCCACCGAGGGCCCGCCGTCGTCCGCCGCTGCCATATTGGGGAAGAGGAGAGAAAACAGCAGCGCCGGCCCCTGCGGCCGTCGCGCTAAAGGCCGAGGTACAGGCTCCGCGCGGCGCCTTCAGCTCCAGCCCCCGGGGCGGCACAAGGCCTCTACCCCGGCGCACTCAGCTCCTCCCTCGGCGGCGGCGGCGGCCGAGCAGCCGCAGGCGCGAGGATCACCCGGGAACCGATTCGAACGAGCTCCTACCCGTACACCACGTCACTTCCGCGGCCCGCCGCTCCCGCAGAGGAGGGGGCGCGCGGCGCGCTCCTCGCAAGGCCTGGTCCCGCGCCCGCTGCCGCCCAGGCGAGGTCGCAACGCTACCCGCAACCAGGCCCGCCGCCTGTAGCTGTGGCGCAGGAGAAAGAGGGGCCGCCGGCGGCGCGCAGGAGGCGGGGCGAATCCGGCAATCCGCGCGGGCCGGGGCGGGGCTTCGGAGCCCGCTGCCCGGGGCCCACCCTTTTCGCCCTAGCGAAGTTGGAGGGAAGCGCGGTCTGTAGCGGGCGGCGGCGCTCTGAGGAAGCGACCCGGTATCCGAGGCGGGAGAGCCTATCCCGCGAGCGGCGTGGGGAGTCTTCCGAGGGATTGTTTTCTCCCGGCCCAGAGGGTCCTGGTACCTTCCCGCCTCTCCATAACCCCGACCGAGCCTATCCGGCTTCGAGCTCCTGGCGCCGCGGCAACGGCTGCGACTTCAGGACCAGGTCGCGTGAACGCGGTGGGAAGCGCCAGGCCCGCGGGCCTCGCGGTGTGGACCTGCCCCCGCCACGAGCACGTGGGTCCCCACGGGGGAAAAAACGACGCCGAGACACCCTGAGCCGCTTTTTCAGTCCCATTTCCTATTGGTTATGTGTGGGCCGCGGCATGGACCTCCGAGACAAAGCGGGGCCCGGAGAACCTCCCCACCGAGGTTCTGTGACGTCACCGCGGTCTCCAAGGGTCCCGGCGACCATATCTGCCCGATGTACACGCCTACCCAACGCCGCCGCCACCACGCGTCTGGGAGTCGTGCACAAGAAACCCTATGCCACAGAGTTGTTAAGAATAAGTTAAATAATGTTCGCAAAGGGCTTTTTTTTTTTAATACAGGAGATTCTATTAATCTATTTTATACATATTAGTGTATACATGTCAATCCCAATCTCCCAATTCATCCCACCACCACCCCCCGCCACCCCTCGCATTTCCCCCCTTGGTGTCCATATGTTTGTTCTCTACATCTGTCTCTATTTCTGCCTTGCAAACCGGCTCATCTGTACCATGTTTCTAGATTCCACATATATGCGTTAATATACGATATTTGTTTTTCTCTTTCTGACTTACTTCACTCTGTATGACAGTCTCTAGGTCCATCCACGTCTCTACAAATGACCCAATTTTGCTCCTTTTTATGGCTGATTATTATTCCATTGTATATATATGCCACATCTTTAGCCATTCATCTTTCGATGGACACTTAGGTTGCTTCCATGACCTGGTTATTGTAAATAGTGCTGCAGTGAACATTGGGGTGCATGTGTCTTTTTGAATTATGGTTTTCTCCGGGTGTATGCCCAATAGATTGCTGGGTGTATGGTAGTTCTATTTTTAGCTTTTTAAGGAACCTTCATACTTTCTCTGTAGTGGCTGTTATCAATTTACATTCCCACCAACAGTACAAGAGGACTCCCTTTCCTCCACACCCTCTCCAGCATTTGTTGTTTGTAGATTTTCTGATGATGCCCATTCTGACCAGTGTGAGGTGATACCTCATTATAGTTCTGATTTGCATTTCTCTAATAATTAGTGATGTTGAGCAGCTTTTCATGTGATGCACGTCTCCCCTCCGCCACCGCCAACACGCGGCTGAGAATCGTGCACGAGCACGCCTATGCCACAGAGTTGTTAGGAATAAGTTAAACGATGTTCACAAAGGACTTAACATGCACTACGCTTTCAGTAACAGCCTTTATTGCGCTTCATTAAATATCCTTATCCTAGCCTGTAGTGCCCTAACTCAACAACAAATAATATTGTCATTGTTAGACGACTAGGTTTAGTCATTTACTCTCCAGGTCTTAAAATATTTAGTGAATATTTTGTGCTTGAGAGTGACATGTAAATTCATTAAGACTGGGGGATTTTTTTGATTCTTCAAAGGTTTGGGTGATAAAGTATATTTTCCATTTTACTAGGTTTGCCAAAACCTTCATGGTTAATTACATGGATAGACTAATCATTGGTGTATGTTAGAAACCTAGATTTGCTTGTCCAAATAAAGATGCTCCAGAATTGTAGGGTGTGTGTGTGTGTGTGTTTGGCTAGATATATAAGGTATTAAAGGTGGAAAACACAGTTGGAACAAAAGTGTGAAGGCATGTGTTTGGGAGGAGCGTAAATAATAAGGGCTGGAAGTGGGGAGAATGGAACAGTAGATGGTGGAAGATAAAACTGGGAAGAGGCCAGATGTGGCCAAATGCCATTCATGTTCCTGAAGGGAGATATGAGGGAAAGCTGAGACCAAAGTAACCCCGACTCCTATGGGATTTCTTTGACCTCTCACATTTTACCTTACAAATTCAAGTGAACTTTTTGTTATAGTCCATTATATAATGGTGTTTGATTTAAATGACAAAAAAAAGTTCTTCCTATCTTGATGAGTGAAATGAATTGCCTATTTCATCAAATTGGGACTACAGCTAGAAGTTCATCATCAGGACAATTTCTCATTTCTCTATAATACTAAATTATGCAAATGCATGGGTACAAACAGAAACTCTTTGTATGTCTTTAGAAGAGATTTAAAGATCATCTCACTGAGGAGAGATACAAAATGCCACCAGAGAAGTGTACTACAATATTACAGGCAACTATTGGTGGAAACACAGATATGTATCTTCTTGAGAGGTCAACTCTGAATCACTGTCTTCTGTGGCAGTTTGGCAGTCTGAAACATTTGCCAGTCAACTTTTGTTCTCAGAGAGAAACTCCCCAGATAACTTTTTCAGCAAAGAAAGATGATGTTTGTTTTTTGTTTTTTTTAATTAAAGTATAGTTAATTTACAATGTTGTGTTAGTTTCAGGTGTACAGCAAAGTGATTCAGTTATACATATTGATATATATATATATTCTTTTTCAGATTGTTTTTCATTATAGGTTATTTCAAGATATTGAATATAGTTCTCCGTGCTATACGGTAGGTCCTTGGTTTTTTTATCGATGATGTTTGTTCTTTAATTTTCATCACAAATAAATAAGAGTTTGAAGTGACCCAGTGCCACAATTAGTTCTCTTTAATTGACTAGTAATTTTTCTTTTCATTAGCCATCTTATCGTATAGAGTATAAATATTTAAGTATCCCTGTATCAGTTATCTCTTGCTGCAAAACAACATACCCCCAAACTTAGTGGCCTCTTGTACAACTCCTCACTGCCCTCCTCCTGGGAGAAAGTGAATAACAGCTCTTCAACTCCACAATTTAAAAACTCCTCCAATAAAACTGTGTTGCAAAAAATGGGAAAGAAACAGAATAGAAAAGATTAAAATGAGTCAAAGAGGTAGAGCCTGAAGGTTTTGTGATGGAAGAAATATTGGACTGATGTGTAGTGAATGGGAAGGTGGTGTATATCCTTCAGCAGAAGAGATTTACAGGTGCTAACAATACTTGAAAACTGGAAGAAAATTGAGATCATTCAAAGTTAAAGTATTTCTTATTTCTGAAAAAGCTGGTAAAGAAAAAGATGACACAAAAGTAAAATCTTTATCTGACAGTGAATCTGATGACAGGAAATCAAAGAAGAAAAGAGATTCTGCTTTGCCAAGATGCTTTGCCAGTGGTCTTGATCCTGAGCAAATAACTGTGTTACATACAGCAGTGGATAATTAATATTTCTCATGAAATGGAAAGATGCAGATGAAGCAGACTCGATGCTGTAGAAGAGGCAAACATGAAGTGTTGTCAAATTTTAACTGCTTTTACAAAGGGAGACAAACTTGGCATTCTTGTCCAGAAGATGATCAATAATTGTTTACATACATACAAAAATCTGGTCTTGGTTTATGACTTATTAGTATGAAAAATAACTACATTCTAATGAAAATCAAGTTTGATGTGTTCATTTTGAGTAGTAGTAAGGGAATTGTAGAGTTGTTCTTGTTTTTATTTTTTTTCTATCAAAAGCACAGGTTACTTTGAATAAATAAAACTTTCTGTAGTTGCTTCATTTATCAGAACAGAACGTTTGATACCATGGTTTATTATTTTCTCTGCATTAGAGAACAGCTTTTCTAAAATGTTAGACAAAATTTCCATAGTCATTACTCAATCAGAATTTCCATTTATAATTTTTAACCTATAATGCCCAAGGACCATTCTGGGTTTATTTGTTTTTATCTGTATACATAAATACATACGTAAATGCTTGTTGTTGGGTCTGGGTTTTTTTTTTTTTTTACATTCACCAAAACAAAAAAGGCATTTTTTCACAACCATGAGTAAGTGCGTGTTATTTCTGGGATGCCATCATTCTGAGCGACCTAGGAAATAGATCACCTCAAGCTAAACTGAAAATTTTCCTGAAGCCATAACCTTTCAAATCAAACAGATGTCCCTAACACCATACACAAAAATAAACTCAAAATGGATTCAAGACCGAAATGTAAGACCAGACACTATAAAACTCTTAGAGGAAAACATAGGAAGAACATTCTTTGACATAAATCACAGCAAGATCTCTTTTGATCCACCTCCTAGAGTAATGGAAATAAAAACAAAAATAAACAAATGGGACCTAATGAAACTTAAAAGCTTTTGCACAGCAAAGGAAACCATAAACAAGATGAAAAGACAACCCTCAGAATGGGAGAAAATATTTGCAAACCAATCAACAGACAAAGGATTAATCTCCAAAATATATAGACAGCTCATGCAGCTCAATATTAAAGAAACAAACAACCCAATCACAAAATGGGCAGAAGACCTAAATAAACATTTCTCCAAAGAAGACATACAGATGGCCAAGAAGCACATGAAAATCTGCTCAACATCACTAATTATTAGAGAAATGCAGATCAAAACTACAATGAGGTATCACCTCACACCAGTTAGAATGGGCATCATCAGAAAATCTACAAACAACAAATGCTGGAGAGGGTGAGGAGAAAAGGGAACCCTCTTGCACTGTTGGTGGGAATGTAAATTGATACAGTCACTATGGAGAACAGTATGGAGGTTCCTTAAAAAACTAAAAATAGAATTACCATATGATCCAGCAATCCCACTACTGGACATATACCCAGAGAAAACCATAATTCAAAAAAACACATGCACCCCAATGTTCACTGTAGCCCTATTTACAATAGCCAGGTCATGGAAGCAACCTAAATGCCCATTGACAGACAAATGAATAAAGAAGATGTGGTACATATATACAATGGAATATTACTCAGCCATAAAAAGGAACGAAATTGGGTCATTTGTAGAGACGTGGATGGATCTAGCGACTGTCATATAGAGTGAAGTAAGTCAGAAAGAGAAAAATAAATATTGTATATTAATGCATGTATGTGGAACCTAGAAAAATGGTACAGATGAACCGGTTTGCAGGGCAGAAGTTGAGACACAGATGTAGAGAACAAACGTATGGACGCCAAGGGGGGAAAACCGCGGTGGGGTGGGGATGGCGGTGTGCTGAATTGGGCGATTGGGATTGACATGTATACACTGATGTGTATAAAATTGATGACTAATAAGAACCTGCAGTATAAACAAACAAACAAACAAAACCAACTAATACTAAACTTTCTTTGGGTTATTTGTATGGAAATACGTTAATATAAATGTTTCAGACATTACATGAAATTTCTAAAAATCTTATATGTTCTGGTATAATGTTATAAGTCATAATTCTAGTTATTACTTTAAAATGTATATCTCAGAAATAACTAAATTTCCTTGTCAATTGCATTATTATGAACTTTCATCAAATCTTTAACCGTGGTCATTTTTAAGTCTTTTGTCATTTGCAGACAGTTCTGGGTGTACTCTGATGTTTTCGCAAATATATTCCTATAAAAGTGTTTCATCTTCAAGGAATTCATGGAAAAGACTCTGACAAGTACAGGTTTCTAGTAACTGACTATACGGCTGAACTGAATGAATAAGCATTGTCAGAACTCTAATGGAAAACTGATGAATTCATAAAAGTGCTAACAAAAGATCAAGATGAAAAAAAATTAATTACATGGGACTGAGTGAACTGATGAGAATGATTCTAATTTCTGTGACTTTCTGTTTGAATAAAAAAAAAATCCCACAAGGACTCAGAGGCAAAAAATACACAAATCAATTTTCACTGCAAAGTAAAGGAGCTGTTGCAGTGGAGGATTCCTGGACTGAATGTCAATATTATGACATAGTATGAGTGTGTTTCGTGTTTGGTAATTGCAATCATTGTTGCTTTTGTTGTGGTCATCCATTTACAATGCTTGGTGTCAGTTTATTTATCTCTTGTTAAAATAAACTACAGTGTGTGTGTGTGTGTGTGTGTGTGTGTGAAAAAAAATTAATGTGTACTTATGGAAAGGAAACAAGCCTTTCCTAAAAGAATATGTTGGTTGAAATGAGGGTCCACCAAAGGTGATGAAACCAAAACAACTCAAATAGATGATTCTGTAATTAGTTGGTCAATTTAAATATAAACAATTTAAATTGGATAATTTAAATATAATGTAAGCAATTTAAACTGGACAATTTAAAGCAGTCTTATCAGAATTCCTATCTATATCTATAGTTGTATAAATGCAACAGTTTATTTGCAAAACTCCCTGAAAGGAAAAATTTTATCACTACCGACAACCTCCCCACTGCTTAGGAAACTAAACAAATACTGGTGTGTTTAATTAGCCAAACAAGGCTTTAATGGGCATTTAAAGTTCCTTCTAGAGAACCATTCCTTTATGAAAATTTGAAATCCTTATGTTACATTAACTAAAAGATCATGAGTCATGGACTGTCTGTTTGCTCATGAAACTAATCAGATGATTAGAGATGTTGGACCCAGTAGGATAAATGAGTGACAAACTTTTGCAATCTCAACTAGTCATCCACATGTTTTTTCTTTACCCAACCATTCCTTACATGTAGGCTCGTTCTTTTCAGTATATGTGTTACTGGTTCAGCAGAAATCAGGAAAAACTAATTTTGTATTAATCAGAATGTTATCCAACTGTATATTGCTTATTATATTGTAAATATTGGTAGACAGTGGTCAGTAAATAGTTTCACATTAAAAAAAAAAACTTAGTACAATAGCTTCAAATAGGAACCATTTATTTGCTCAGGTTTCTGTAACTTGGACTGAGCAAGAACTTGGGCAGTTCTGCTGTGCTCACTTAAGGTCACAAGCAGCAGTCACCTGGCCGCTTGACTGGGGCTGCATGGTCTGTGATGGTCTCACTCACGTGGCTGGCAGTTAGCTGAGGCTGTTGAGAAGTGAAGCTCACGTTCCTCTATTAGTCATCTCTAATAGGATTGCTTGGTTTCCTACTTAGCTGTCACAGAACTTCAACAGAAAAAGCTCCAATATGCAAGTGCCTATCAAAGTTCCACTTGCATCACGTTTACTGATCTCATTGACCCAAACTAGTCACGTGGTCAAGCCCCTGAGTGGTTCCCTCCCATAACAAAGGGAAGCTTACAGAAATCCCTGCTGATCTGGAGGATAGCATTGCTATATGTGTACTGTGATGAAACCAGTTTGAAAAAGTATTACAGATATAACATAGTTGGCAGAAAGCAGAGGGGGGGAAAGAAATCTTGTTAAGATTTGCTGATGAGACTAAATTCCCCCAAAATAAAAATAAAGGGCATGGAAAGTGAGTTTTTAAATACTCCTATTTTCTCAAATTTATTTTTTAAGTATATTTCTTTCTGAAAATGTAAGGACAATTTTAGTGACATGAGTTCAGACTTTGCAAGCTAAAACACTTTCTGTAATACAGTTTATGACTCTGAGCCCCAATCTACCAGACTGGTAGAGAACATTTAGGGGCTCCTTCTGTTTCCAGTTTTTTTGTCTGTTTGGCCGCTCCACAGGGCATGCGGGGTCTTAGTTCCCCATCCAGGGGTCAAACCCGTGCCCCTGCAGTGGAAGCACAGAGTCTTAACCACTAGACCGCCAGGGAAGTCCCTGTTTCCAGTTTTAACAAGTTCCAAGCTCTGGGTGGTAGCGGAAGAGGCTCACCCTTGTCTATATACCCTCTTTAGATCTGGTGGCTTCCTGTTGCTTTTGTGCCACTTGGGATGGGGGAATCACTTGCAAGCCTTCTTTTGATCCTAACTCCCTAAATGTACTGTATAGCTATTTAGGGGAGTAGGGAGGACCATCTCTTCCTACCAGCCTAAAGGAATCTTTTTTAATCTGGAGAAAATTCTTCTCTCTTCATCATTCTTCAAGGTACTTTATCAATGCTTCTAAGTCCTTTTCTCATCTCCAAAGTCCTTTTCTCTATCCCCTCTCCAAAACTCTCTGAATTCTCCTAAGAATTTAAGTTTTTAGGAAAAAAAAAATCCCTGGGGAAAGTATCCTTTCTACTCTGCATCCCATTTCAGTTATCCATTGCTGTATAACAAATTACCTGAAAATCCAGTGGCTTAAAACAGTCATTCTCTTTATTTGCTCACGGTTTGGGCAGGGCTTGGCGGAACCTGGTCCACATGGTATCAGCCTGGGCAGTTTTTAGAGGAGTCACTTCCCAGACGCCCTACTTACAGGGTTGGCAATTTGCTGCTGGTTGCTGGCCAGGAGCTCTGCTGGGGCTGTTGCCTCTGTCCCATGCCTCTCCTCATGGCTAAGTTGGGATTCTCAGAGGGGTAGTCAGACTTCTTACGTGGGGGCTGGCTTCCCCTAGAGCACAAACAAAAGTGGAAGCTTATAGACCTTAAATTTTAGGACTTGAATTGGAACAGCATTCCTTCTGCCATACTCTGTTGGTTAAGGCAGGTCACAGGGCCATCCTGGATTGATGGCACAAGGGACTATGGCACAAGCTGGAATATGGGAAACTTGGTCCTTTGGGGGCTACAAGAGTAATAGTCTTTATCAAAGTTCTCCTGGGGCAAGAAAGCACAGAGCCTGCTATTTTCTTGAATTAATGTAGGGAGTTGGTTGTGGTTGGTTAAAGGAAAATAAAAGAAGAAAAAAAAAGTTAGAATATGTTAATATCTCAAGATATACCTCTAGCCATATAGGCCTTTACCAACTTTATCCTGATGCATTAACTTTAATTTCCATGTCATCTAAGGAACTAGCTTTGAAAAAACATCTTAAATTTTAAAAATTAACTGTTTGTGTTTTCACTTTTTGGTTATAAAACACTGATTATTTTTCCTTCAAAAATCCATGCAGTTGAATTTTTTCTTTATATACAAAAAATAATACTTAGCACTTATTGAGCTCTTCAACTGCCAGTACTTCTACAAGGACTTTACATTTTCTTGTTCAATCTGGCAGCACGTGGGATCTTCCCAGACCAGGGATCAAACCTGTGTCCCTTGTATTGGCAGGCAGATTCTTAACCACTGCACCACCAGGGAAGTTTTTACATTTTTATATTTACTTCATATATATAAAAGAGTATATATAATCTAGATGTCTGTTAAAAGACAAACACACGTGTAGCCACCACCCAACTTAAGAAAAAGAGTATTCCTGCTACTTTGAAGGCCCCAGTGTACCCCTCCCAAAATGTCATCTCTCTACTACTGAGGTAATCTCTATTCTGAAATGTGTAGGTATTTTTTCCCTCTGTTTATAATAGATTCTTTGGTTTTTTAATGTTTTTGAATTTATATACCATAAAAGAAAAACAATATACTCCTGCTGTGTGTGTGTCCTCTGCTCTCAATATTCTTTTTATTTTATTTATTTATTTATTTTTGGCCGAGCCACACAAGTGGGATCTTAGTTCCCTGACCAAGGATTGAACCAGCTCCCCCTGCATTGGAAGCACAGAGCCTTAACCACTGGACCTCCAGGGAAGTCCCTGCTCTCAATATTCTACCACAACACTATCTCACTTCTGACCCCAGATGTGTAGGTTTTCCACACATCAAACAATCTGTGACACCAGGCGGGCATCCTACAGTTTAATTCAATTCTGACACTATCTACCTAGAGAAAGTGTCCGATCCCACAGGTTAAGGGTTCAGTCCTACAGGACTGCCCCCTTCCCTACTTCAGATGCCCAATCACAAGTCCAGGTTGTTACCTGTGCTTCTAACCCAATGGCTATAAGTCAGAGGGTCCCATGACCCTCTTTGCAGTTTCAATTAATCCTTTAGAGAAGCTCACAGAACTCAAGAACACAATTTACTTACTAGTTTACAGGTTTATTAGAAAAGGTACAAATCAGGAAGAGTTAGATGGAAGAGATGTATCGTACGAGGTATGGGGAATGGCTGTGGAGCTTCCCTGCTCTCTTTGGGCTTCCGCTCTCCCAGAACCTCTATGTGTTCATCAACACAGAAGCTCTCCAAATCCTGCCTTTGGGGGTTTTTTTTGGAGGCTTCACTATGTAGGCAAGATTGATTAAATAAATCTCTGGCCATTGGTGACTGATTCAACATTCAGCTCTTCTGCCCTCCTGGGAGGTACAGTGGAGGACTGAAGGTTCCAACCTTCTAATCCCAGCTGGTTCCCTTGGCAACGAGCCCCCATCTTTTGAGGCTTTCCAAAAATCCCCTCGTTAACATAAACTCAGATGTATCCCTCATTAACATAAACTCAGATGTAGTTGAAAGGGGCTTGTTATAAATAACAAAAAACACCATTATCATTCTTATCACTTAAGAAATTCCAAGGTTTTGGGGACTATGTGCCAGGAACAGTGGACAAAGACTAAATAATATATATTCCATATTATAAATAAAAATATTGCATATACATTTATACATTCTTCTGCAACTCCTTTTTGCTCAGCGTATTTGTGAGATTCAGTCATGTTGATGCGTGTAGCTGTGTTTCATTCCTTTTTTTATTGCTATATAGCATTTCTTGATATGAATACACCACAGTTTTCTCATTTTCATACCAATGGACATTTTAATTATTTCCAGGATTTGGGTGTCTTGCTTGCTTGTTTTTGCCTCTTTTTAAAAAAAATTTGTTTTTGTTTTTGTTTTGGCCTTTTTAAAATCAGGCTCCTATGAATATTTGTGTGTATATTCTGATGTTCTTATGCAATGGATGTACTGCACAGCATATATGTCAAGTGTCATAGAGTATGTGTATTTACAAATCTACCCGATAATGCCGAATTATTTCCCAGTAGGATAGAAGAGTTACTGCTGCTCCACTTTCTTGTCAACACTTAGGAGTGCTTTTTTACTTTAAAAATTTTGTCAGGGCTTCCCTGGTGGCGCAGTGGTTGAGAGTCAGCCTGCCGATGCAGGGGACACGGGTTCGTGACCCGGTCTAGGAAGATCCCACATGCCGCGGAGCGGCTGGGCCCATGAGCCATGGCCGCTGAGCCTGCGCGTCCGGAGCCTGTGCTCTGCAACGGGAGAGGCCACAACAGTGAGAGGCCCGCAGACCGCAAAAAATATATATATATATTTGTCAGTCTGGATGTAAATTAGTATTTCATTGTGGTCGTAATTTGCAGTTCCCTCCTTATAAATGGGATTGAGCATCCTACCATATGTTTACTTCCTAATTGTGTTTGCTCTTCTGTGAAATGCCTGGTCATGCTTTGTGCTTATTTTTCTATGGGTTTATTTTTTTCCTATTGATTAGTAGGAGCTCTTTATATATCATGGCTACTAAACTTCAGTTGGTTATATGTCTTATTAACAACTTTCCCTAGTTTGTGGCTTGTATTTACTCTTTCTTTCTGTGATCTTTCAATGAGCAGTAGTACTTGATCTTAATGTGATTAACTTTATCAATCATTTCCATTATCGTTTGTCTGTTTTTAAGAATTTCTGGGAATTCCCTGGCAGTCCAGTGGTTAGGACTCTGCACTTTCACTGCAGGGGGCACGGGTTCGATCCCTTCTGGTTGGGGAACTAAGATCCTGCATGCCACATGAAAAAAAAAAAGAATTCCTCTACTACCAAGGTTTTCTCAAATTTTATTCTTCAAGTTTAAATTTTTTCCATTAAAAAAATTTGTCTTTATTTAGTATGGAGTTGATTTCTATGCATGATACTGAGAAGGGATCCAATTTCTTTTTTTAATGAATAATTGTCCAAGCATCGTTTATTGAACAGGTAATCCATCTTTTCCCTGCTGTAACCTGTGTAACTTTTGTCACATACCAAGTTTCCATAAATGCATGCTTCTGTTCTTGGATTTTCTAGTCTGTTCCATTGGTTAATTTCCCCCCCTCTCTGCTAATATTGCACTGTCTGAATTATCTAGCTTTATTATGTTTTGAGATCCTATTGGGCAAACCACACCACCTTATTCTTCTTCAGGAATGTCATGCAGTTTTGGTTCTTAAGTGTCCCTGCAAGAATGATGACTTCCTCCTCTTCTTACTCAGTGTTTTCTCACTTTAGAGACACTTGAGATTGTGGTCAACTGCATTTCCACGGCAGCAAAACCCATGGTTCAATAAGGAGCTGAGTACATTATAAGCTTTTTAAACTGACTGTATTGCTTACTGTTAAGGACTTAGCTGTGCTCATTATGAGATGCCGCAAACCCTTTTTCATCTTGTTCTTAAGCACCCTGTGCATTCTGATTCAATTACAGCACTAGCACCAGGTTCCATAACAGCACAGAAGGATCAAATTTTCTAAGCACTCACTGCTTATATAAAAATTTCTCCTTCTTATGTTTTCATGATTTTCACCCAACTGAACTAAATGGGAAAACACGATTCTGCTGATTTTGTTTGTATATATACATGCATGTGGCAATACTTTTAAGAGGAATAAAGTTGGAAATGTTCTCCCCCAAATTCTAAAAGCAAAATTGACCCTCTGGACTAGAATGATGTGCTGCTTTATCCTGTGACTTCTCCATCCCCTCATGTCCCATACTGAGAAGGACGGCTATCAGCAGTCAGAAGCAATAGAAAAATTTTCTACATGTGAGTGGCATAATATGATCCGTTCTAAAAAATATAACTTTGGCAACAGTGTTCCATTCTGTGCAGACACCATGTTGTACAGACTATACCTTATTCACATGATCAGTAAAGTGACAGTTATTAAAGATCTATTATCATTTGTTCACTCATCAGATACTTATTGTGTGCCAACTAGATGGTGAAGTTACAAATCAAAGTTCCCATCTTCCCCATGCTCATATTCTACAGGGGGAGATGAAAACAATCTAACAATTAAATATACAGAATGTCAGGTGGCAATCAATGTGCTGTGGATAAGAATTTCAAAGGATGTGGAGTCCCAGGGGCTGGAGGGTCACAGTTTTATATAGTGATCAGAGAACATTTTCTGATAAGGTGACATTTGAGCAGAAAGTGGAAGGAAGTGAAGGAGCAAGTTGTAAAGGTCTATGAGACGAATGGTCCTGGCAGAGGGAAAAAGAAGTACAAAGATCCTGAGTTCTGAGCATGGGTGGCATTATGACAGTAATAGAGGATGCAAACAGACAGATAAATGGGGGAGAGAAGGAATAATGGGAAGGGCCTTATAGGTCACCATGATAACTCTGGCATTCATGCTGAAGGAAATGGGAAGTACTGGGGGACTTTGAGCAGAGGTGTGATAGGGTCTGACATATTTATTTATTTATTTATTTATTTATTTATTTATTTATTTATTTATTGTGGTACGCGGGCCTCTCACTGTTGTGGCCTCTCCCGTTGCGGAGCACAGGCTCCAGACGCGCAGGCTCAGCGGCCATGGCTCACGGGCGCAGCCGCTCCGCGGCATGTGGGATCTTCCCGGATCGGGGCACGAACCTGTGTCCCCTGCATCGGCAGGAGGACTCTCAACAACTGCGCCACAAGGGAAGCCCGGGTCTGACATATTTTTATTTTATTTTATTTTTAGGGGTGTCTGACATAATTTTTTAAAATATTTGTTTATTTATTTGGCTGCACCAGGTCTTAGTTGTGGCATGTGGATCTAGTTCCCTGATGAGGGATTGAACCCACGCCCCCTGCATTGGGAGCGCAGAGTCTTAACCACTGGACCACCAGGGAAGTCCCCTGACATATTTTTAAAGAGAACTTCTTTGACTGCTATGTTGAAAACAGACTGTAAGGGGCCAAATGTAGAAACCAACAGACCAGTCAGGAGGCTGATTCAATAATCCAGACAAGAGATAAGAGGGCTTGATCTATGCTAGTAATGGTGGAGCTGAAGTGAAGTGGTCAGATTCTGGATATATTTTGAAGGGAAGCTAAAAGATTTGCTAATGATTTGGATGTGTGGCATGTGAAAGAGAGAGGCATCAAACCATTCTCCAAAACATGTGGCTCCTTGGGAAGTATGGTGCATACTTGCATATTTTTGGCTACCCAGCCTCTCTATCCCTTCTTATGTTTGGAGAATTCCCCATCATATAAATCTAGGCATCAGACAGAGCACATCACCAACTGAAGGTGTGGCTACCAGTGCCAGAAACAACTTGTTCCAGTCTCCCAGGCTGCTGAGGTACACCCATGTGACCAATCAGACATTAATGGGGCGTCCAGCTCGTGAAGGCAACAGAGACACCCTTAGCCCAGTGTGGAGTGGTGTGCGCTGTGCAAGGGGCAGTGGTGTCCTCATGGGACCTGTTCATGAAGTTAACTATGCTCTGGCCAAGTAATTTTCTAGTAGGGTTTGCCAGCCTCCCAGCAAATCTACAAGCTACACAGCTGCCTAGTCAAAAATACTGTTCCTGCTTTTATTTTTTTTTAATTATTTTTTAACATCTTTATAGGAGTATAATTGCGTTACAATGGTGTGTTAGTTTCTGCTTTATAACAAAGTGAATCAGCTATACATATACATATATCCCCATATTTCCTCCATCTTGCGTCTCCCTCCCACCCTCCCTATCCCACCCCTCTAGGTGGTCACAAGGCACCGAGCTGATCTCCCTGTACTATGCAGCTGCTTCCCACTAGCTATCGGTTTTACATTTGGTAGTGTATATACGTCCATGCCACTCTCTCACTTTGTCCCAGGTTACCCTTTTTAATTTTTAAAAAAATTTTGGCCATGCCAGGCAGCATGTGGGATTTTTAGTTCCTCAACCAGGGATCGAACCCAGGCCCCCTGTATTGGAAGCATGGGGTTTTAACCACTGGACCACCAGGGAAGTTCCTGTTTCTGCTTTTAAAAGAGCCATAGATAGTTTCTTTTCCTTGTAAATAAAAACCCCAGTTGATATATTAGGGATTAATATTCCTACTATGAATGTTATCGTATTAATAGCTGTCATTCATTAAGAGATTGAAGCACTTATATCAATTAATTCTGCTAGATAAATATTATTCCTGTATTAGAATTGAGGAAACTGAGACATAAAGGATAAATCACTTGCCCAAGGTCATATGGCTAGTAATTGACAGAGCCAGGACTAAAATCCAAATTTATCTGACTCCAAAGCTCAAACACTTATACACTGCAGATAAGTTCATTTTGGGTTCATATAATATTGTGAACTATCATTTTTCCATTAATTGAGCCCTCTGTATAACCTCTATGTATATTCACAAGTGTTAAATTTCCTTGAAATCCTGAAGTGCTGAAATAGTAAGATGTGTCATTGTTTTGAAAACTTATCATAGTCGGGTGAAAACCATAAATCTAATTCAAAATAAATGCTAATGTTTGTTAGTTTTGTTTGAAATTTGGGCAAACTTTTCTGAAAGTTTCAGTTTTAATAGATCTTGTTTTGATCAGTAAGAATTTGGAGGTAAAGTTCTATATTGTCAAATACACCAAGCTCTTTTTCAGATGGCATTTGTTACCACTGAGACCTTCTAGTATGAGAGCTGACATTAAGTACTATAGCAGACTCAAAAGCACACACTTATTGTGCTCTTTTAAAAAATTAGCTAGAGTATCTATAGTTACTTAAAATACAGGGCTGGCTGATGGTTTTGAATATTTGAAACTCGCTGCTTAAAAAAAAATGTTGCTTACTAATAAGAGGAGTGACTAAAAAGGAACGAAACTGGATTGTTAGAAAAGAAATTGCGGTTTGTGAGCCTCTGAGAAGCACTCAGAGGAGGAGCACGTTATGATAAACATCTTGTTTTAATGGTACAGCACTAAAGAAGTGATGTGGTGTTAGGGGCATGAAAACTGAGCTAGAAGTGAGAACACTTGCTCCCAAGTGTCAAACTTACCCCCTCTCTAAGCTATGCAACTCAGGGCAATTCCACAAATATTGAGCACAATATTAACAAGGCAGAGATGAATAAAACAGACAAGAAACAGAAAACTGTGATGCCTTATTAGAAGTGTTCATTCAATTATTCATTAGTCCATTCAGCATTTGTTGTCAATTACATGCCTATCTTGTGTCAGGTGCTGGGGTTTCAAAGATGAACAAGGAAAAAGCCCTCCCTGCCCCCCACCTCTGTCCTCCCAAGGACCCAGAGGCCCAGGAAATAATGACCAGCCTTGCTGTGGCACTGACATTCTACTCCGCCCTCCCACAGATTTCCGTGGCCCTTCCCAACTCTTCCTTTCGCTACCAGCCACCTCCCCACACCCTTAGTTTAGCTCACCGGACTCAATTTAGATCTTATTCCCCCAAGTAAGACTTTCCTGTCTCGGGGGGGGCTGCCTCTGCCTCCCCAACACCTCCTGGGCCAAAATGATCTTTAGACACCTCAAGCTCTGAAAATATGACTGTTTCTCACTCCATAGATAAAAATACAAACAATACAAAACTATGATAAGGAAAACTCTATATAATTAATCTGCTCTTCCAGATATTCTAAACCTTGCAAAGTCAAATGCACTTTATCATTACACTGGACATGTCCGAGAATATACCAACTTTTGCATACACATTCACGGGGTTCATTGATTTTCTGAGGTCCATCATGGTCCCCAGATGATACTAAAATACTGTTTATTCCAGAATTAAGAAAGGAGTCAGATCCTTAAAGGCCTGGACTCACCAGAAGATTCTGTACTCTGTCAGGATGACAATGGGAGCCAGGAGCTATCGAAGGTTTTTAATCTCAGATGGGGCATGCTTACATTTGCACTTCAAGTTCTCTCGAGCTGTAGTATAGAGAATGGATTACAAGCGTTTACCTAATAACTTGTTGGAGGCTGTTATAAAAACCCAGGCAAGAGATTATGGTTAACTGCTAAAGGGTACTGGTTTCTTTTGTGGGGGAGGTGATAAAAAAATATCTAAAATTAGATGGTGGCAGTGGTTGTGCAACTCCATGAATATACATAAAATCATCGTTTGTATCCATTAAAGGAGTGAATTTTATGGTATGGGAATTATAGCTCAATAAAGATGTTTTCAAAAAAGCAGCAGATTAAAAAAATAAAAACTCTCACACCTAAACAAATAAATGAATAAATAAGTAAATAAAAGAAGTCATGGTTGGGTTATAGACCTATATGAAAGACTTTCAGAAGATAAGAGAAGGGAGTGAGGAGAGGTAGGAGTCAAGGATGACTCCAGGTTTTGGGTTTAGGCTACTGGGTAGGTGAGGAGGAGAAGACATGTAAGTGATCCTGATGTAATGGAAGGGATTCTGGAGGGAACAATACAAAAGACTGGAATTGCCCCAGGAAGACTCCAGAGACTCTTTTTTTTTTTTTTTTAATTAATTAATTTATTTATTTATTTATTTTTGGCTGTGTTAGGTCTTCGTTGCTGTGCGTGGGCTTTCTCTAGTTGTGGCGAGTGGGGGCTACTCTTTTGTTTTTGTTTTTGTTTTTGTTTTGCGGTACGCGGGCCTCTCACCGCTATGGCCCCTCCCGCTGCGGAGCACAGGCTCCGGACACGCAGACTCAGCGGCCATGGCTCACGGGCGCAGCCGCTCCGAGGTATGTGGGATCTTCCCGGACCGGGTCACGAACCCGTTTCCCCTGCATCGGCAGGCGGACTCTCAACCACTGTGCCACCAGGGAAGCCCAGTTTTTTTTTTTTTTTTTTTGAGTGGGGGCTACTCTTCATTGCGGTGCACAGGCTTCTCACTGCAGTGACTTCTCTTGATGCAGAGCACGTGCTTTAGGCACCCGGGCTTCCGTAGTTGTGGCATGTGGGCTCAGTAGTTGTGGCTCGAGGGCTCTAGAGTGCAGGCTCAGTAGTTGTGGTGCACGGGCTTAATTGCTCCGTGACATGTGAGATCTTCCCGGATCAGGGCTCAAATCCATGTCCCCTGCACTGGCAGGCAGATTCTTAACCACTGCACCACCAGGGAAGTCCCTAGAGACTGTTGCCTTGAAGAAAGGAAGGACAAATTTACTTGCCCTCAGTGCAAGAGTGTCAGACTTCTTTCTGAAAAAGCCAGAAAGACTGGCTCACCAAATTCAAAACACAAATATTTAAAGGGGAAAAAAAGGCAAAACTATCAAGGGTACCAAGTTTTTATTAGTCTGTTCATGGTGGGGAAAAAAAAAGCACACTAAGTCTCTCACACAACCACCATATTTACAAAAGTCACCTGTGCTTTCAGACACCAGCATAACAAAGATCAGGGATAACATTGTCTCAAGAGTCCAGGTTTGAAGGAAAATTTTCAGGGCTTATTATTCTGGAGACCAGAACCGTTCAGGATGACTCTACTATTTTCAGTTTATCTAGGAGTGCAAAATGGTTTTATCATGTTCCTACCTGTAGTATATGACGAGCTTAATCATTTTGGAAGCAGAACCAAGTGGCAGTTTTGCTTCTATAGGAGATTAGTAACAGGATAAAGCATGCAGAAGAAAAGAAAGGATGCAGCAAGGATAGGACTGATAGCATGTAAGCATGGAGTTAGTGGGTTGGGCATGGCAGGTGTCTGAGGCAAGGAGAAAGTGTTATAGGGGGAAGTAGTCACTGTTACTGGGCCTCCTGTCAGCCCTGTGTGGTCACTCAGGTGCATCATAGGGCCTGTGAAGACACATAGCACTCAGGTCAAGTAGTTTCTAACATTTGACTTGGGCTCCAAATAAAATGTTGGATACTTGGAAGTATCCAACATTGTAGATACCTGGAAGTATCCAAGATTGTAGTACTTGGGGAAAATGGAACTGAACACCCAAGGGGGATCCTACTCAAATTGTTGCCTGCCTCAAAGAGGGTTACCTTCTTAAGGATATGACAGCAGTCCAACTTGGACGCCTCAGGCTTCATCCGGTGGCAAATAATGAATAAGGTATTTCGAGGCTTCTTTAGAAAGAAAGACTCAAAGCTTACAGGAACTCATCACCTCCGGCAATAACAAACTGAAGCCTCCACATTTGGCAACAGAAGGCAAATTTATACGCAGGCTCTATAGGATAGAAGACTTCAAAGCTCCAAACTTCCCCTGGGGAATCTCTTTCTGCTGCTGCCACCACTAGCTCCTCTTTAAGACTCCAAAACCTTCATGAACATAGATCCCTCTTTAATTCCTGGCAGCACAGCTGAGATTCGGCTAGGGTATTCAGACTGTAGTATGCATAAGAAAAACCTGTAAGGGGTGTTTAAGACAGATTCGTAGCTTCCATACCTAGATATTTTATTTTATTTATTTTTAAAAATAAATTAATTAATTTATTTTTGGCTGCGTTGTGTCTTCGTTGCTGCGTGCGCGCTTTCTCTAGTTGCAGCGAGCAGGGGCTACTCTTCGTTGCAGTGCATGGGCTTCTCATTGGGGTGGCTTGTCTTTGTTGAGGAGCATGGGTTCTAGGCATGCAGGCTTCAGTAGTTGTGGCACGTGGGCTCAGTAGTTGTGGCTCACAGGCTCTAGAGCACAGGCTCAGTAGTTGTGGTGCATAGGCTTAGGTGCTCTGTGGCATGTGGGATCTCCCCGGACCAGGGCTCGAACCCGTGTCCCCTGAATTGGCAGGCAGATTCTTAACCACAGCGCCACCAGGGAAGTCCCTTATTTTACTTTTTACTATTTATTTATTTATTTATTTGGCTGTGCTGGGTCTTAGTTGCGGCATGCCGGACCTTTAGTTGCAGCATACAAACTCTTAGTTGTGGCATGTGGGATCTAGCTCCCCACCAGGGATGGAACCCGGGCCCCCTGCACTGGGATGGTGGAGTCTAAGCCACTGGACCAACAGGGAAGTCCTCATACCCACATATTTTAAATCAATCAAGTATGGGACTAGGAATTTTTTTTTTTTAAATAAATTTATTTATTTATTTTTGGCTGTGTTGTGTCTTTGTTGCGGTGTGCGGGCTTCTCACCACCGTGGCCTCTCCCGCTGCAGAGCACGGGCTCTAGGCGCGTGGACTTCAGTAGTTGTGGCGCACGGGCTTAGTTGCTCTGTGGCACGTGGGATCCTCCCTGACCAGGGCTCGAACCTGTGTCCCCTGCATTGGCAGGCGGATTCTCAACCACTGCGCCACCAGGGAAGCCCAGGACTAGGAATTTTTATTTTTGACAACTTCCAGGTGATTCTAACAGAGGTAGTCCAAATATGACATTTTGAGAAATACTGGACCAAAGAAGACAAAAAGGGTGATGAATATATAAAAGACTGTGTTGTCTGATTTACAAAATGCAGCTGAATCATTTGCAGCACATAGCACTTGCCTTCAAATGGGCAGAGAAATCTTCCTCTAACAATTGGTAGTTCCCGGAACATGTCTACATACATATAGCTGATTCACTTCATTGTACAGCAGAAACTAACACAACATTGTAAAGCAATTTTACTTCAATTTAAAAATATATATATATGGGCTTCCCTGGTGGTGCAGTGGTTAAAAATCTTCCTGCTAATGCAGGAGACACAGGTTCGAGCCCTGGTCTAGGAAGATCCCACATGCCGCGGAGCAACTAAGCCCATGTGCCACAACTACTGAAGCCTGTGTGCCTAGTCCATGCTCTGCAACAAGAGAAGCCACCACAATGAGAAGACTGCGCGCTGCAACTAGAGAAAACCCGTGCATAGCAGTGAAGACCCAACACAGCCAAAAATAAATAAATTAATTAATAAATTAATTTTAAAAAATGTAGTCCCCCAACAAAGCCCAGAGAGAAAACACAGGTTTACCCCATGGACAGTTTCTATTTTCTATCTAGGTTTCACTTTCCCGAAAGAGATCTAAGCTCTTTCCTAAAAACTGGATATTTCTCATCCTCCCCCTACAGGGCAGTTGGCCTGTTACAGAGTTAGAATGTAGTATCCCCACAAGAGATACATAAGTATTATAGCAAGTAGCTCATTTACTTTTACATAACCATATAAATTATGAAAAAGAAGGATGGCTTGTACTTTTCACATTCCTCAAGTCTTTTTTTTTTTTTCTTTAGTTCTAAACACTCTCATCAATAGTTCAAGTTGACCTTTGCCAAGCCCAGGCCAGTTCCTCTTCATAGAGGAGGAACTGCTTGAAGTGGGGTCTTAGTTGCGGCATGCCGGACCTTTAGTTGCAGCATACAAACTCTTAGCTTGTATGTGAACAGCTTGAAGTGAACATCACTCCTATAATTGCCTCACTGCTGTCCCATGGGACTTAGCTCCTAATACTTCTGGAATGTAATCTAGAGAAGAAATATTCTCCAAAGCAAACAGTAAGTTTGTAGAAATAAAACTGCATAAATCACACTGGATTCATTGCACATCGCATCTCCATTCCCAATCATACATAGATGAAGCCTGGACTTTTTCAAAGAAGTTTAGTTGGAGCAAAATACACAAAAAATACTCTCAGTTTTCGTTCTTCAGTTTTAGCGTAGATGTTTCCTGCTTCTACAGCTGTTGGGTGTGTCCTTCCTCCTGTTCCTGTGCTCTAAGTGTAAAAAAAAAAAAAAAAAGCCTTCTCAACAAAGAAGAAAGAACTCAAGCAGAATCACACGTATATACACACACACACACATGCATGTGCACATATACACACAGGGTCCCATGAACGTTTTAGACTTTCAGATTCATAGCATCTCAACCTTTTCCATTTTCGAGAACGTTTTTGCCTTACGTTGCAAAACTAAATCTGTTCAACCCTGTTGCCTTTTCAGAACAAAGGGAAATTTATACCAAATACTGTATTGTCTCCAGTTTTGCTAGCCTGAGACAGAAACTGCTTGCTACTCAAAGTCAAATTTCTCAAGGTGTTCTAACTCAAAGCCAACCACAACAGGAAGGGGAAGTACAGTACATGCTCAGTATAATTTTGCTGTTTTTTCCCCATCTGCCTAAGTCTTCTCACAGAGTAGAACACCCGTGCAAGTGCAGGAAACAGCTTCTGGGTATCCGAGGTGAGGTTCACCTTAGATATTCCAACAACTGATGAGTGACCTCTTATTTCCACGTAAGCTGAATCTCCCCTTTTCCTCTGCTCAGCTGAATTTTTCCTTGAGTGCTCTTCTAGAACCACAACCCTACTGTGGCTTTTCCATGGCTTTCTAGTCAGCCAAATTACTTTCCCCAACCAGGACCTCTAGCTCTAATTAGAACCTGGGAAAGAGCAAAGCCACTCTGCTAGCAGTCAGACGGTGATAGACAATGTTTTCAACAGGACTCAGTCAGGCCAACAAGACAGTGTCTCTAACCAAACATAACTAAGGCTGTGCTGCAGTTGCAAAAATGACTAACGAGCCATCCTTTCTTAGAATCAACCGGCATGAGCCCGAACCCCACTCTGTCTTACTGAGACATCCCATGATTAGTTCTTCCTCACTGCAGCGACTTCAATAAACCCAACTTTTTTCTATAGGTGTGGCCTGGTGGTCTTTTCTTTGGTTGGTGGCTTTAACTGGCTTTTGCTGGCTCTGGTGGCTTCTTCAGCTCTGAGTGCTGTCTCACAGAATTGGAGTTCCCCAACTCTCCCTCCCCCTAGAAGCTCCCTTACTACCTTCCTGCTCAGAGTGTCAGAGCCACTTCAGCCTCGCCCCCTTCTCCACGGCCAACTTCATTTCTGGCCTGATTCATTTCCACAGCTTTCCTTGCTTGGCTGAGAATGGACAATTTCAAATAATCAGCTGTTTCACCTCTCTAAATTCCTCTTCCAAGAGGTGAGGCACGAGGGTGTAGGTATAAGAACACATCTGGGATTCCTTTTCCAGGGTCCAAATAACTTGAACCTTGACCCGCCTGGTGCTTTGAAATCCAAGTCTCTCAAACAGACCTAACCTCATCTCCCCTACTGCAAAGCTGGCAGGTACCTAGGGAATCAGTTTGACAACATTCCACTTCTCTCCCAGCATGCTGGTGGAGTTTTGCATTCTCTACTCTCATGAGCAAAGGACCTAAGGGCCTTCTCTCAAGACCACTGGATTAACCACCTTATTCTCCAATTTGTAGAGAATAGACACTATTTCTGAGGCTGAAAGATAAGCAGGGAGTAATTTTTCCCTTTAATGACTTTGCTCTGTTTGCATCCTCTTTTAGACATAATTCCCAAAGGCTTCCCTAAGACAGACCCATTTCTACCGGTGAACAGACTACCTTTTATTTTTTTAAATTTTGTGTGTGTGTGTTAGTTTCTGCTTTATAACAAAGTGAATCAGTTATACATATACATATGTTCCCATATCTCTTCCCTCTTGCAACTTCCTCCCTCCCACCCTCCCTATCCCACCCCTCCAGGCGGTCACAAAGCACCGAGCTGCTCTCCCTGTGCTATGTGGCTGCTTCCCACTAGCTATCTACCTTACGTTTGGTAGTGTATATATGGATAAAGAAGATGTGGCACATATATACAATGGAATATTACTCTGACTAGCTTCTTGAGCACAGATACCTTTCTCCTTTCTTAGTTGAAAGACCTGCCAGTGGAGAGCAATTCATCACCCCGTCCTCCACCACAGTGGCGCTGTCACCTCCCTTTCATGGGCAAACAACTCAGGACCTTCCCTCCTTGTATCTTAACCCAGCACTTGTCTGGTGGGTGGACTCTTCTGCCCCAGAACTGATAATCATCCTCCCAGTCGGAGGTTGGAAGGTCTGCAAGGGATAAAATATCCCACTCTCATAACCCTCTTACAGACTGTTGGTGAAGCGTGTCCCCCACTTGCTCAGTTGCTTGATATTAGCCACTTACCATCCCCAGTTTGACCGCATGCACCCTGCCCCTAACATTTACGTGTAACATTTACATTTACATCCTCTAAGTGTTATGCTACAGTTTGCACAATTACTCAGCTTCCCCGAGAATAAGCTGACTTCCCCAATACTTTTCTAAGTTGCTTCACAAACTTCTGTGCCTTTTTTATTGGTTTCATGTTGTTCCCCTGGGAGACCTCTCTTCCTCCTATTAAACTGTTTAACCCCCAAGCGATAACACACAGAGAAAAATATAATGAATGCCCACAGAAGTCAGGTGGCATAATAGTTCAGAGCTGAGGTTCTGAAATCGCACTGCCTGAATTCTGTTTTGCCGTTGACTAAAGAAGTTTTCAATTTACCATTGAGAACTTGGCAAAATCACTTAACCTTTCTTTTTCTCAATCTGTGAGAGATCAAGTAAATAAAAATAAGTAAATTATGGGAACCTTAGTAATATAATTGGTAATTATATATAATTGATAAGGTAGATCTGATAAATGATATATCAAATAATACATCCTAAAAAAGAGAATATGCTTTCCTTTCAATTGCCCGTGAATGTTCACAAAAACTGCTAGGCCACAAAGAAAAACCTTAGCAAAGTGCAAACAATAAATAGTAAAGATAGCATTCTCTGGTCTCCATGCAATATAAATAGAAATTAATACAAGTTAGGGCAACAAAGCTCCTTTTATGTGGAAATTTCAACCCATTTTAAACAATTCTTTGAACGAAAAAAAACCACTAACTGAAACTGTAGATGATGAAAACACAGCATCTAAGAACCTAGGGGACTTCCCTGCTAGTCCAGTGGTTAAGACTCCATGCTCTCAGTGCAGGGGGCCTGGGTTCCATCCCTGGTCAGGGAACTACATCCCACATGCTGCAACAAAAGATCCCGCATGCTGCAACTAAGACCCCGCACAGTCAAATAAATAACCAAATTAAAAAAAAAAAAAGAACCCGGGGTGGTCTTGCTTCAGCCAGCTCAGCTCCGAGGCCTCCTGCGCTCAGGCTCTCCCTCCTTCGCTCCCAACCTCGGAGGATCCAAGGCAGGAGGAAATCGCTGTGCTTGTCAGCCACCATGTCTTTGGCATGTGCAATGCTGGCTTTGCTGGAGATAATGCCCCCTAGCTGTGTTCCCATCCATCCTCGGGTGCCTCAACACCAGGGTTTCATGGTGGGTGTGGGCCAGAAGGACAGCTACCTGGAGGACAGGACCCAAAGCAGGCACAGTGTCCAGATCCTGAAGTACCTCGTAGAGCAGGGCATCATCACCAACCAGGACGACGTGGGGAAGATCTGGCACCACCACAACTTCTACAAGGAGAATGTGTCTTTTATAGGAGCAGGAGCTTCAACCTTGCAGCTCGGGGCATGGGACACACACAGTCCTTAATGGGTGACTGGGAGGAATGGCAGGTGGAACAACGTTGGCTTCCACCTCTTGATTCCTGGTCCCATGGAGCCTTCCTACTGGGGACACGGCTCTACACAGAGCTCTCTGATTTAATAGGTATGTTGTATCTTTTTTTTTTTGGCTGGGCTCCATGGCTTGCAGGATCTTAGTTCCCCCACCAGGGATCAAACTCCAGCCACCGCAGTGGAAGCACTGAGTCCGAACCACTGGACCACCAAGGAATTCCCATAAATATGTTGTATCTTAAAGGATGGGGAACTCTTTCAGTGTAAAAGAGATTAAATAGATTTGACAACTAAATGCAATGTGTGATTCTGAATTGGATCCTGGGCCAGGAGAAAAAAAATCCTAATAAAGGACATTATTGGGACAACTGGCAAAATTTGAGTAAGTTCTGTAGATTAGGTAATAACATACCAATATTAATTTCCTGATTTTGAAATTGTCCTACAGTTATACAAAATTGTCATTGTTTTTAGGAAATATACACTGAAGTATTTAGAGGTAAAGGGGTATCATGTCTGCAACTTACAAGTGAGTCAAGATACAGAGCTAGCTAGCTAGCTAAATAAATAAATAGGGAGGGTGGGGGAGAGAATGATAAATAAGTGTAATAAAATATTAGCTAGGGGATTTGTGTGAAGGGGGTTATTTGTATTAGTCTTACAACTTTTTAAAAGTCAAATTATTTCAAAATTAAAAAAAGAAAAAATATTTCTATAGAGGAAAGGCTTAAAAGAGTAACATTGAAAACAAGGTAAAATAACAGAGATCAAAGCAATTCGGGAAAGACTGACTTAATTCAACACAGGATCAAACATAAGATAAACAATAATCGGCAATTGATGTCCCTAAGTGGAACTGGAAACTATGACAACCCTACTGTTCTACGACAAAACGTTGTAACTGGAGGAAGTTACATGAAGGCAGATTTTGGTCCAATATGAGACAGAACTTTCAGGCAAGCAGTGATGCTTAGCCATCAAATGCTTCGAAGTAACGAGCCATTTGGAAGCAGTCCTATCACCGAAGTATTCAGAAGAGGGCCAGGTAACCATCTACAAAAATGCTGTGGCCCCCCTTGGAGGCCTTTCTAAAATGCACATTTGACTTCTGATTTTGATTTAGTAGTCAAAACTATAAGACTTCTAGAATAAAACATAGGTGTAAATCAGTGATGCTGGCAAAGATTCCTTAAATACTACACAAAATGCAGAAAGTATTTTTTAAAAAAGTGATAAATGGGGTCTCATCAAAATTTAAAACTTCTGTTCTTCAAAAGACACTATTAAGAAAATGAGAAGGCAAGTCACAGACTGGGAGAAAAATAAATATATAAAACATATATGGTTGAAAAAAAAAGCACATGAAATGATGCTTAACACCTTTGGCCATTAGGGAAATGCAAATTAATATCACAGTAGATAGAACCATACACCCTTAGGATGGCTAAACTAAAACCATACAAGTGTGGTTAAGGACGTGAGCAACTCACACGCTGCAGACAGGAACATATGATACAACCACTTTAGGAAACATTTTCTAAGTTTCATGAAAGTTAAATATGCATCTACCATATGTGAACTAGCCATTCCACTCCTAGGTGTTTACCCAAGAGAAATGAAAGGATATGTCCATGCAAACATCTGTACATGAACGTTCATAATGACCTTATTTATAATAGCCCCAAACTGTAAACAACCCAAATGTCCATCAACAGGTACATGGATAAACAAACTCGATATATACATACAATGGAACACTACTCAGCAATGAAAAGGTATGAACTACTGATATACAGTGCAACGTGGACCTCACAATTTTCTGAAAGAAGCCATACAAATGTACATACTATATGATTCTATTTATAGAAAATTCTAGAAAATGCAAACTAATCTATAGTAGTAGAAGGGAGATCAGTGCTTGCCTGGGGATGGGTGTCAGGCAGGTGTCAGGTAGGGGCAAGAGAAAGTATTGCAAAGGGCAACGAGGAAACTTTTAGAGGTTTAAGATATATTCAGGGCTTCCCTGGTGGCGCAGTGGTTGAGAGTCTGCCTGCTGATGCAGGGGACGTGGGTTCGTGCCTCGGTCCGGGAGGGTCCTGCGTGCCACGGAGCGGCTGGGCCCGTGGGCCGTGGCCCCTGGGCCTGCACGTCCGGAGCCTGTGCTCTGCAATGGGAGAGGCCGCGGCAGTGAGAGGCCCGCGTACCACAAAAACAAACAAACAAAAGATATATTCATTAGCTTGACTGTGATTTTGATTTTATGGGAGTGTATATGTATGTTGGAACTTAATGAAAAGTTTAAATATGTACAGTCTATGTCAATACACTGTAAAAGGTGCAGATTCTGATTCAGTAGGTTTGGGGTGGGGCCAAGGGTCTGCATTTTTAACAAGCTCCAAGGTGATGCTGATGCTATTTCCATACCATGTTCTGAGTGGCAAAGCTCTGAGTCTTTATTTTGTCATACATATATATCACTTGAGTACACAATAGATTCATATAGCAGGTATCATACAGGATAGAGCAGGCAGAATATTTCCAACATTGAAGCAAGTTCTATTGGATGTTGGAGTCAAGATGGTTGAATACATTGGTAACCATTCATCTTGCCATACCTATTAATTATCTCTCAGCAACGACCTGTCTTTGTTTCCACGCTGTCAGGCTGAATGCCCTCTCTTCATAAAATGTTGCTGGAATCCCGTTCTGTATATTGCTTACGTTTCATTTTACCATGTTCTTCATTCTGACTTATATTAGAGTTGGAATAAAGTTAAAAGAATAGAAAATTCAACTGGAGGCAGATTTTAGTTCAATTTGAGGAGGAGCTTCCTAACAACTTAGACCTGTCTAAAAATCCCACTTTCTAATATGACTCCCTCACCATCCAGAACATTCATGTTTCAGGGCTCCTGTGGCTGTACTCAGGATTGAGCGCAGGTTCAAGAAGCTCAGGGTGGCCTCTACCACTAAGACGCATGACATGAGTAAATCAGAACTTCTCTAGGAATATATTTTCATCTCTAAAATGAGGGGGTTAAACAAGATTATTCCTTCTGATTCTCGCATTCCATATTCCTTCTACTTACTTCAGAGTAAAGATGGCATGAAGCCAGAAAGAACTTTAGCTTCTTAGCTCTGGATAAGGAGTGGGTCTCTGTGTCCAAAGTGATTAGGAAAGTTTTTTAGTCAGTCAGTGCCAACCTTTGTATGGTTTATCCCAGGGATTGGCAAACTTTCTGTAAGTGGCCAGATAGTACACATTTTTGGCTTTTCAGGCCACATGATCTCTGTCACACACACTTAACTCTGCTCTTGTAATGGGAAAGCAGTCATAGATGGTATGTAAGTGAATGGGTGTGATTAGATTTGGCCCACAGTTAGTTTGCTGACTCCTGGTTTAATTCAAAATACCTATTTTTCTAACCATCTCAAATTAGGCAGAGAGATCATGGGAAAAACACACTTTATTGATATAAGTTTATTAACTACAGGTACATAATATAATTGGTCTTTCATATCTAAAGATAACAGTCCAACCAGTTATCATAATTTCAGGTTATACATACCTTAAGTTAATGAACTAGATTTATAAAAGATATAAAAATATTTCACAGGCTTGGGAAGATGTGGTCATGAGACTTCATTGTAAGGAGGGATATAGGATATGCTAGAGATTTTTCAAACCTACAAAGGACATTTCAAAATTTCCACTGTTAATAAAGTTCTCGCTTAATCAACATTTTATCTTCATTCATCAGAAGCCTTAAGTAGAGCAGCTTTCTTCTTATACTTGTCTCCAATCTCTCTAATATTGTCCAAGAGATCTTCAGACGTGTATTCTTCATACTCTCTATCAGCTTTAGCAATCTGCTCCTCAAGATGTTTCTAGTGGAAACAATTAACAATTGTTAGTGTAAAAACATTAATTTCTTTTAAAGTGTTTAATTGTGAAATCTACAAATAAGAGCATAACATTTGTAAGAAGAGGAATAAAAAGAATACTCCTGCATCCACCTAGCAGGCTCCTTTTGTGCCCTTTCCTAATCTTACACCCTCTTTTCTCCCAGACACAACCATTTTCCTGAAAGGTACTTTTCTTTATACTTTTACTACACACACAGATTAAATATATAAACGATATACTAGTTTAGTGGTACCTGGTTTTAACCTTCATGTTTACTGAACGATATTAAATGTAATGTGTTATGACTTGGGTTTTTTTCCACACAGAATTTTGAGATTCATTCATGTTAACGCATATAGCTATAGTTTATTCATATACTGCTATATAACATTCTGTTGAATGAATATACCAACATTTACTTATCCATTTTACTGTTAATGAATTTTTGTTTGTTCCCAGGTGTGGAAGGCTGACTCCTCAAAGGTGTCCATGTCCTGATCACCAGAACCTGTGAATATGCTATCTTACATGGTAAATGGAACTTTGAAGATGTGGCTGAGTAAAGGATTTTGAGAAAAGGAGATTATTCTGCATTATCCTGGTGGGTCCAATGTACAACGGTCTTTGTAAGAGGGAATCGGCAGTGTGGGAGTCAGAGAGAGAAGACATAAGGACAAAAGAGAGCTCAGAAAGGACAGACGATGCTGTGTTGCTGGCTTTGAAGACGGAGGAAGAGGCTGCAACCCAAGGACTGCAGGTGACCTCTGGAAGGTGGAAAAGGCAAGGAACTGGATTCCTCCCTAGACCCTTTAGAAGGAGTACAACCCGGAGGGACCATTTTAGACTTCTGACCTCCAGAAATGTAATCACTCAAATCATTTTCTGGTCTGTGGTTCAGATGAACAATACTTGTTAAAAAAGGATCCATGGGGCTTCCCTGGTGCCGCAGTGGTTGAGAGTCCGCCTGCCGATGCAGGGGACACGGGTTCGTGCCCCAGTCCGGGAGGATCCCACATGCCGCAGAGCGGCTGGTCCCGTGATCCATGGCCGCTGAGCCCGCGCGTCCAGAGCCTGTGCTCCGCAACGGGAGAGGCCACAACAGTGAGAGGCCCGCGTACCGCAAAAAAAAAAAAAAAAAAAAAAAAAAGGATCCATGAAAGGTTATAGAGCCACTAAGTGGTTGAACTAGGAAGAAGTGGGTAGAACCTAGGTTTTCTGACCTAGTATTTATTCCAGGATGCTTTTCTTAGTTCTTACCACTAAGCAGAGAAAAGTACTGGCAAGCAAGCAGCAGTTCATGTCATTCAGGAGAGATGAGGGGATATAAGATCAAATGTTCTGTTTTCAAATAAATGAAAGCCTATTAATGTGATATTATGAGCTTTTTTTCCCCTTGAACAATTCACAACTGGGAATACATTATCTCCTAATAAATTACCAAGGAATTTTAGATTTAGCAATTTATTTTAGTTTTTGGGCTCTGTACAGCAGGTTGGAGGAATAGTTTTATTGTTAAACTTTCAAGCTATGTGAAAGGTGGAGCTAAGGTAGACTTCATGTTTCTGATATACTATTTTCTGTGTTTATATGAAATTAACAGAAAGGAATGTTAAAAAGAAACAACCGGTACTTCCCTGGTGGTGCATTGGTTAAGAATCCGCCTGCCAGTGCAGGGGACACAGGTTCATTCCCTGGTCCGGGAAGATCCCACGTGCTGCAGAGCAACTAAGTCTGTGTGCCATGAATACTGAGCCTGTGCTCCGCAACAAGAGAAGCTACTGCAATGAGAAGCCCGCGCACCGCAATGAAGAGTAGCCCCCGCTCGCTGCAACTAGAGAAAGCCCGCACAGCAACGAAGACCCAACACAGCCAAAAATAAAATCAATAAATAAAAAGTCCATAAATATATTTAAAAAAAACTTATAAAAAAACAAACAAACAACAGGCTATAAATGGAGTCACTTGAGCTAAGCCTATGTCACTAAAAGGGACTTAATACCTAACCTAATTGCAGTTTCAACCTTCCCCAGGAACGTAATCTTTACTGGTCCTCTTGGAATTTCCTGGTCAGCATCAGTGAGGTAATCTGCCTCATAACAACCTTGTATCCCATAAAGGGAGGTGACCTTGCCATCTTGCCTGAAATAATCCTTTTTAAATTTATGATTTCTTTGTCCCCCCGCCACCCCCTACCCTGCCTTTAAAAACCTTTTCTTTTCTGTAGCTCCTTGGAGCTCCTTTCTGTTTGCTAGATAGGATGCTGCCCGAAACATGAATCACTGAACAAAGCCAATTTGATCTTCAGATTTACTCAGTTGAATTTTTCTAACAGTTTTGGTTGCAGCCACGGGATCCAAAGTGAACTTCTGATAGGGTCTCAGGAACAATGAGAAATGCAGGTGTGGTACCCATGAAGCCTTTGGTTCACTGTCTTTCTCACTGTTTCTGAGGGCCGTGGGTAAGTTCCTCTCAGTTCTGAACTCTGCTTTATTTGTGTCAAGGCTCCAGATATAATTGGCTTTCCACACGTTTCCTATTTGACTGGAAACTCCAGCCCTTGATTCTGCCCCAAGAATCTATTCACATGAGAACTGTTAGTGGCAGTTCCAAGTTCCCATTTATGTGGAGCCCCTGTCTGCAATCCCATTTGTTGAGGTTTGCTGGCTCAATCCTTTTCCCACCCCCCAGGTGACACACTGGAAACTGGTGTTACCAGCTGGAGTAGGACACGGTCCGACTTAAGAACCAACTGGGTCTGGAATCAGACTGGGTCTGATTTAGGTGGACTGGGTCCAGTGTGAGGCCTCAGATGAATAAAATTTTGTTTTAAGCAAAGGCTATTACTTATAATGGTGATCTTGGAAGAACTTCCCCCCCCCCAAAAAAACCCCCCTACAAAAACAAATTAAAAACCCAAACAAAATGCCCCTCAAAACTTAAACTAACAGGGCTTCCCTGGTGGCGCAGTGGTTGAGAGTCCACCTGCCGATGCAGGGGATATGGGTTCTGCCCCGGTCTGGGAGGATCCCACATGCCGCAAAGTGGCTAGGCCCATGAGCCATGGCCACTGAGCCTGCGCGTCCGGAGCCTGTGCTCCGTAATGGGAGAGGCCACAACAGTGAGAGGTCCATGTACCGCAAAACAAAAACAAAAACAAAAACAAAAAAACCCTTAAACTAACAAATAAAAAACCAAATAAATAGAAATAAAAATAAGATCCTTAAAGTCAAAAAAGTACACTACCTTCAGACATACCTGCTTATGGTCTCAGAAGCTATAAATATCTACAAAGGTGGCCAAAATTTTACTAAAGACAACCTGGAATTTTGTGTCTTGAGGACTTGGCTTGGTAACCATCAGATTGCGAGCCCCAAAATATGGCCTGCCTGACAGAAGTGTGTGCTGAACTGCATTTGTGGCCAGGGTCCTACCAAACTGCCACCAGCCCTCGGGGAAAGTACAGTGGCCATCATGAGGAAAGTTCCAATTAGATAGATAATTTAAGAAGTGCACTTAAAAAGTACACAAAAGCCTCTAAAAAGCTTCAAAATTGCAAAATAGTTCATTGAAAGGTTTGTTACAAAAGGCTAATGAAAAAGACATAAGAGGCACTTAAAACAAAAGACTAGAAGACTGACATAACTCCTGCTGCTGCCCTTTATCCTCCTTTACTTGAGTATTCATTTAGTAATCCTCTCTCTTTCTACTCTGAAGAGACTTACAAAACCATATACAAAAGTCGCCAAGTGAATGGCCCTACAGATGCAACCATGTCTGCCTTCAAGAGAGGGCCTCCATATGGGCCCCTCCCAGAGCTGACAGAAGTCAGGGATTTTCTGGTAAACTGCTATATTATTTCCTTGAACAGCCAAGGGAAATGAAAATACTTTAAAACCCCACTCGGAGTCTGCAGATGAGATCCTGGGAAAATCGGCAGAAGCTTCCTAAGGGTAAGAATTCTTACTATAGTCAGATCTCCTGGACCTCTGTTTGTAGTACCCAGTAGAGAGAGGAATATAAAATATCTTTTGCACCATTTTTGGGGATGCTGCTTAATTACAAAATTAATATACAGAAATCTATTGCATTTCTATACACTAATAATGAACTATCACAAAGAGAAATTTGGGAAACAATCCCATTTACCATTGCATTAAAAAGAATAAAATAGCTGGGAATAAACCTACCTAAGGAGGTAAAAGACCTATACTCAGAAAACTATTAGACACTGACGAAAGAAACTGAAAATGACACAAATAGTTGGAAAGATATACCATTTTCTTGGATTAGAAGAATATTGTTAAAATGACCATATTACCCAAGGCAATCTACAGATTCAATGCAATCCCTATCAGACTATCAATTGCATTTTTCATAGACCTAGAACAAATAATTTAAAAATTTGTACAGAAACACAAAAGACCTCAAATAGCCAAAAAAAATCTTGAGAAAGAACAGAGCTGTAAGTATCATGTTCCCTGACATCAGATTACACTACAAAGATACAGTAATCAAAACAGTACGGTACTAGCACAAGAACAGACACATAGATCAATGGAACAGATAAGACAGTCCAGAAATAAACCCATGTACTTATGGGCAATTAATCTATGACAAAGGAAGTAAGAATATAGACTGGAGAAAAGATGGTCTCTTCATTAAGTGGTGCTGGGAAAACTGGGCAGCTACATGTAAAAGAATGATATTAGAACATTTTAACACCATATATTCAATACAAAAATAAACTCAAAATGGGATTAAAGACCTAAATGGATGACTGGAAACCATAAAACTCCTAGAAGAAAACATAATCAGTACACTCTTTGACACTGGTCTTAGTAATATTTAGAATATAAAATAGACATTTACACACACAGAATATAAAAAAGACATTTACACACACACACACACACACACACACCAGAATATACAAAGAAAATCAGGCATGGCTTTCTTGACGTAAGAGAAACGATTTTTGGCCAAAGTCATTTTGTGATCTAAGCCTGGCCTCAGTGCTTGCCCTTGAACAGGTCTCAATAATTAATGATCTTAAGGGAACAGAAGAATGCAGAAACAAATTGTTATCAGACAAGAGAAATGACAATAGCAAAGGTATTTTATCTGTTGTAAAGACTTCCAGTTCTGTTTCAATGTGGAACATTAGCCTGAAGTGCTCAACCTCCAGATCAACTGGAACCTAAGGGACGATGATGTTGACCTTTTCTGACACTTGTGGCTTGAAGCAAGTAAAGTCTGGACTCTGTGGACCGTCCAAGCCCCTTCATGAATATGTATGTACCCTTAGCTTAAAACTTCCCCAACTTTGCTGTTTGGGGAGACACTGCTTTGGGAAAGATCCCTGGTGTTCTCCTTACGTGTTGCAAGTAATCATAAATCCTTCCTTCCCCCAGTCTTGGGCTTGGTTGTGTCTTTTGGCTTGATACCCACCAAGAGGCAAGCCCAATTTTGAGGTAACACTTTTACAGAAAAACTAAAGATATTTGGGTCTATTGGTAAACATGTCCAGTGCCACACATAGAGAAATTTACTATGAGAAAATATGCATTTTTAGAAATTATAAAAAGCATTTATAAATTTGCCAAGCCACAGAATACCAATGTGAGTCACAATTGCTTACTTCTTAGTTTCCACCAGCAATTAAGGTTTTTAAGGGTTAAAAATTCTAATACATATGTTATTAAAGCTACCAGAAATAAAAAGATAGCTGTAGAAGGTTTATAGAAAAGGAATCTCGTGAAAGGAATTTATGCATGATCAAACTGGGAAAGACAGAATGAATTTATTATTAGGATTTTAAAAATAAGCTTTAAAATCAGTAGTGTACTTATGTAAAATTAAAACTTAAATTTCTGGGGCTTCCTTGGTGGTGCAGTGGTTAAGAGTCCGCCTGACAATGCAGGGGACATGGGTTCAAGCCCTGGTCCAGGAAGATCCCACATGCCGTGGAGCAACTAAGTCCATGTGCCACAACTACTGAGCCCATGTGCCACAACTACTTAAGCCCATGTGCCTAGAGCCTGTGCTCTGCAACAAGAGAAGCCACCGTGATGAGAAGCCCACGCACCACATGAAGAGTAGCCCCCGCTCACCGCAACCAGAGAAAGCCCATGCGCAGCCAGCGAAGACCCAACGCAGCCAAAAGTAAAATTAAAACAAAAACCCTTAAATTTCTTTCATCTGTTAAAAGAACAAAAATTTCTTGGACTATTGGTCTGCTTCTAGTAAGTGATTCAAAGGTTTTTCTTGATCTTTTAAGCAATCTGCCAAGAAAAGAAAGATTTTGTGTCTTGTCAAAATAATTTCCTGTGTTTCATGTTTTTTAAATCAGTTCTTTGATTACTTAAGAAAACTGAGTCTTCCTTATTAAAACAGCTTATTCCTTATTAAAAATAGTCTTCCTATTAAAACAGTCTTCCTTATTAAAACAGCTATTGTTTTGTTTGTTTGTTTTGGCAACTACTTAACTTTCTGCATTTGCCTTCTAAGACTCTGTCACTATGGATAGATAAATAACTTAAGTATTGTTTCACAGTGACCTGTCTGACCAAGTATTTTAAAACCTTTTGATAAGGAAATTTCCTTGTCAATTCCATTATAATAAACTCTTATTAAATCTTTAACAATGGGCATTTAAAAAAAGTCTTCTGTCATTTCAGACAGTTATTGTTTTCCTCAGATGCTTTTGTAAAAGTGTTCCTACAAAAGTGCTTCATCTTCAAGAAGATTCACGGAAAGGACTTTTGAAAAGTACAGGTTTCTGATAACTTTGAAGATCATAAAAATGAACTGTGTAAGAATTTCCAGAATTAATGGAAATACAAGATTTAAGCAGAACAAGAATTAATGACACGGGACTGAATGAACTGAGGAGGATGATTAAAATTTTTATGACTTTTTGTTGTAAAACATTGCTGGTTTCTTAATTTTTTTGTTTTTCCAGATTTAAAGAAACCTTTTCTCTTAAGCCATTTATGACTTAACAGCAATTGGTAAAGTATATCTTTGTAAACTAAGATGAAACATTTACTTTTTCTCCTACCTGAACACTCCAGAATTCAGAAACTCTTAAATATTCTTTTCATGGCAATATAATTAAGTTATTGCATAAGTTCAATATGAATCTGTTCTTGTAACAGGATACGACTGGAAACACTGGCTATATTACCAAGGCTTTAACTGGATTGTCATATTTGACAGAGATGTACATAAACTCAGATGGGACGAGACAGTTTTAAGGAATTAAGTTTGACTTTATGGAGCCAATAAAGCCCCTTGAAAACTTGACCTGGTACCTTGCTTACAAGGTTCCAGCAAAGCACTCTTAAAAAGAACTTACATGGTCAATCACTATTCTTGCTGTGCTTCTGTAAATAACCAAGCCAAATTTAATGCAGACAAATTAGTTTTACTGTGATTACCCATGGAAAAAATAAACAGGGACAATTGCAGAGAGAAAAGTTATGCCTGCACCTTTGTGGATATTAGATTCCAGTCCTGTTAATTGTCTTTGAGGTTTTGTCACATATCTGTAAATTGGACTGGATCCTAAATTCTTCTAGCTCCTCAAATATCTGGCTACAACCCTCCAAACTAACATTTCCAAATTTCTCCTACACTTCTAATTTAGAGTCAGTAATAATAAAGACTGCCTTGAATTTCCTTGGACGAGAATTATAACAGATCCTCCTCACTACCCAGATGGCAGCCAAATTTCAGGGACGTGAATCTCAGATATACATCTCCAGCTGAAGAAGGCTCCACCTGACATCTGGTCCTATATAAACGCTGGAGACCTCCAAATCAAACTGATAGGAAGAGAAGCAGCTGACACTCAAGTAGAATGCTTCCTCCCAAGATGCTGGATCAAGATTCATGCTTTAATTAAACATGAAACCCTTTCTTCTCTTTCTTTCCTTTATTCTGGCATTGGCCTGAAAAGATAATGCCATTATCTGTATCTCCCAGGTCAATGCTCAGGGGGGTAACATTTCATATTGCTGGATCGGTCATTAAAAAAACAAAACACTCTGATAGGTTCATGATGCAAGAGATCCCTGGTCTGTTTCTTCATTTCTGGTTAATAACCCCAAACTTGGGGAATTTGGCATCCAGGCTCTATACAAAGTGACACAAGGCGAGGGTAACCAGAATAAAGCTGCCTGTGTGTTCTACAGATCCTTAAAATTTTACTGGTCTCAATGGCTGTCACATTTCCAGTACTGAGCACAGATTCAAATGGGAATTACCAGGAGGGATTCATGACTCTGGATTTGATTCCTTTGAGAGAACCCTACCTTCCCTGGGTAGGAGTTACTGCAATTGAGGCTATGATCAGGAACCTCTCGTTAACTCTTGAAAGCATTATGGAATTTGCCGCTAAAGCAACAACTGCCCAACAAAAATCCTTAGACTCTATGGCTGAAATTGTTCTTGATAACAGGATAGTCCTTGATTATGCTTTAGCTGAGCCAGGAACTGTTTGTGCTGTGGCCAGCGCCACCTGCTACACCTGGATTACCACTGCTGCGGAAGTTGAAACTCAGTTAACATAAGATCACTGAGCGAGCCACTTGGCTTAAAAAGGCGACTCCTTCAGTGGGGTCTTTGACTTATTTGGCTTCGATTGGTTTGGGTTTTGGGGACCATGGCTTCAAAGTGCACTTCAAACACTGGGGATTATCTTGCTTATTATAATCATAATGGTCTCCCCAGTGTGTTGCATTCTCTTAAAAGCTTTAAATGCATGTTTGCAGCTGCTAACCAACAAGCAAATGATTTCCCTAAGACTGGAAAATCAGTAAAGAAGCAAAGAGAATGACCAAATCAACAATTGTGATCTTGGAGCTGGGATCTGTGAATATTACATGGATTAAGCAAGAACATCATGACCTATGAATACCACACAAAGCATCAACAAAAACTGCAAGCAATAGTTGAGAGTGGTGCTAACGCCTTAAATTTTGATCATGACTCTCTCAGACAAGCTGAGAGTGTGATCAAAAGGGGGGAACTGTTAAAAAGGAACCACAGGCCCAAAATGGAGTCACTCGTGCTAAGTCCATGTCACCAAACTAGGACTCGATACCTAACCTAACTGCAGTTTCAACCTACCCCAGGACTGTAATCTAACTGGTCCTTCTGGAATTTCCTGGTCAGGACCAGTGAGGTAATCTGTCTAATAGAATCTTTGTCCCACAAAGGGAGGTGACCTTGCCACCTTGCCTGAAATAATCCTTTTTAAATTTATGTCTTCTTTGTCCCACTCCCCCTCTGCCTTTGAAAACCTTTTCCTTTCTGTACTCCTTGGAGCTCCTTTCTATTTGCTAGAAGGGATGCTGCCCAACACATGAATCACTGAATAAAGCCAATTTGACCTTCAAATTTATTCAGTTGAATCTTGCTTTGTAACAGGAAAAATATTTGTTATTAACACATGCTCTTTCATCTTAATCATAATTAAATCTTAAACGTACTAATATGTTTTCAGTATGTAGAATACGGCCTGGCACAACATCATTATATACTGTTGATGTAATAAATATCATTGTACGTTGTTTATGCAAATAAAACAGATTATTTTTTATTAAGGGCTTGTACCTTAAGCAACAAGAAGAGTAACTTAATAATTAAGTGACAGAGTTGCACAACCCTCACCACAATCTTTGTGCCCATCTGCCCTTATTCCCACCCCAGCTCCTGGCAACCACAAATCTACTTTCCAACTCTGTGGATTTGCCTTTTTGGAACATTTTATATTAGTTAGTCATAAATATGTAGGCTTTCACATCTTTTACTGAGCATAATGTTTTTGACATTCGTTCATGTTGTAGCATGCGTAAGTGCTTCTTTCCTCTTATTGCTGAACCATATTCCAATATATGGGTATATCATTCACCAGTTAATAAATATTTGGGTTGCTTACACTTTTTGGCTATTATGAATAATGTTGCTATGAACATTTGTCTACAAGTCTTTGTATGGACATATATTTTCATTCCTTTTGGTGGGCTGATACCTAGGAGTGGAACTGCTGGGTTATACAGTAAACCTATGTAAATCAGATCACTTTATGAAATGCACACTGCTACACAAAATTCTTTTGATAAATTTTTACTAGATCATATTTTCCACAGAAATAAAATTTATCATTTAATTTCTGTAGAAACAAAACAGAAATACATAAAAGTTTTAAAAAGCTTTCTTAGAATGTAGGAAAGACCTTCACACACTTACCTCTACAGACCCTACGTGTGTAGCAACCATCTCTAAAAGACGCTGCAAGTTATTTCCCACTTTTCGTCTTTCTTCAGTTGTGGTCTGCACAACTAGTTGGCATCTGTAGGATCAAAATTCTTGTTTGAATTGTCTAGGACAAAACCTAATATTATCAGTTCTAGCTACCTCACTTCTTTTTATATTCAATAAAACCAGGCTGTGATTGGTATAGGTGCTGCTTGCCCAGTGTATCATTCACAAAGGTCCAGTTCACAATCATTAAAACAGAAATAAAAACATTTTCAAAGATCCCATGCAAGCAACAGCACAAAACAGCACCAAAACCTCATGCTTTAATATACAAAGCTTGGGAGCAAACTGTTTACCTGAGTCTCTAAAAGGATTGTAAACTTAATCAGGGACAAGACATTAAATATATATGAATGAGGAAATAGGAGTCTTAGGCATTCAAATCTAAATTAAAAACAAAGACTATATGCCAAAGATACCTTCAACTAAGTTTTCTGTCCCTAGGCTACAAATAAGGAAACAAAGAGGTGTGATTTTCTTAAGGATTAAGGTGTGATTTCTTAAGGTTGGATACTTCCAACCTCAAAGAAAGTTTATTTTGTAGTTTTTTTGAGGGCCCCTTAACACTTAAAAGAAAAAAAGTGTATTTTAATATAAATTAACATAGAGCCTATGGGTTAACTATTCAGTCCCCTTCTGACTGAAAAGATAATGGGGGGCAATAGCTATAATGGTAGCAGAATGTATTTATCTAGGGAAAGTATCTCAAGTGTCTCAAGCTGTTCTGCTTAAGTTCTACTCATCACTCCCTCTGCCCCAGATAGCTCTATAATATAAATTAAAGCAAATAAACTTAGGCCTAGTTTTATATAAATGTTAAGTAACTAAACTGAAAATAAACATTACAAATCTTGGGAAGATGAACTTACTCCCGCTGAATAGCATCTAACTCATTCATAGCTTCACTGAGGCCCTCGTTAACTGCACTCTCCAGCAGGTGCTTGTGTTTCTCCAAGGACTCCAGCTCATTGGCACATTTTTTGTCCTCTTCCTCAGCTTCCTATCAGGATAAAGTCATGGTTAAGTTTTTTCAGTATTCACATTCTACGCACTCCAGGAGGATTTAAAAAAATGTATGTAAAGCATTTAAAAAAATCAGGTTGCACCATCATTTGTATTTGCAGGATGCTTACTGCTTTACATGTAAGAGACTTTTAAAACGGTCTTTTGGAAATTTTATACTATAAACATAAATGTGACCTTTTCAATAGGCCTATACAGAATTCATTTAGCAGTAATTTCAAGTCTGTACTACAGGAAATATACTGAATCACAAATGCAAGTATAAAATATTAATGGAATACTAAACATGTTCTATGGTAAAATAGCTGAATTCCAGAAAAAAGTCCTCTAGAAAAACAAAATAAAATAACTCCTTAAAATAAACTTTGGGTGAGAAGATTAAACTAAAGACAAGTTATAGGATATAGCTTAAAAATTTCAGTTTGATGTCAGAATAGATGCCTAGTCCATTAACCATGACATGGCTTTGGATAACCTAAACAAACGGGCAAAGTTCTTACCTTAACTTTTTGTTGGTGAAGATCATCCAGCTTTTGAACTTCTTCTTTCAGAGTTCGCACACTTCTCCTGCTTTCTGTGATCATTGTATTTAACTTGAGGAATATAAAACTTTGGTTGAGAAATCATAACTACACATCAAAAAAATTTTAACAAGTTATAAAACTTTTATGTTATCAATCAACTAACTAATCCATGTTATTTCTTCTAGTTCTCGTGGGCTCTTACCTTTTATTTGTCCTATAAATTTATTATTTCCCAAAGAGAAGTTAATTTCAAGAAGACATGTTTTTTAATACATAATATTTAAATGCAGAGTGGTATAGTAGGGCATTAGTTAGGAATTAAAAATCTGGCCTAATTCTCACTAAAATAAAGATACCAATATCTGTTTTTCCACTAGTAGCTGTGGGAGTACTTTTTAAGATCTCATATATATTATACAAGTATTAAATATAATTAATATTCTTATATTAACTTAATAAATACAAATTGTTTTGCTCTCTAGTTTTGAAGTCTCACTTTATTTAGATTTTATCTACTTGAGTTAGTTATCTAGATTTCATTTGTGTGTTCACTTTCTGGGATGTTAAAGAGAACTATTTATATTGATTTTGTTTGATAATATTTGCTAATTGGTTATAGTCAATGCATTCTTCCAAAGAGTAATAAAGTAACTACATTTAATCTTGTTCAAGCTTGAGTTTTAAGATCTGATGAAACCAAAACTGGGAAAAAAAAAAGTGTTTCTAAAAAAAAAAGAAAAAAGCGTTTCTGAAGTTCATTTCCTGTTGACAAGTGCTGATACCAGTTGATATTGGTAATTAATAGAGAATGTTTTTCAGCTAGATCAAGATGATAATATTTCCAACAGGAAACAGGAAATAGTTGACATCTTTCTTTAAAAGGATGATTCTACACATACATAAATTAAAAAAATATATACCTTTTGGGAAAAATTTAGTGAAACTATTGTTATTTGGCAAAAGATAGGATGGTAAAATGACCAAACTTATTAAAGAAACCTGCACATAGTACTTTTTTTTCCCTTTTTCTTTTCTTGCATATAGTAAGTCTCGTTCAGTCATCCAAAGTCCCTTGTAAGGGACATTCCTTTCTTATTTACAAGAAGAGAAGAGTGGGCTGGAAAGAATGCTGTTTACTCAGGATCACACAACTAGCATACGCCCAGAACTCAAAACTAATTCCAAGGTCTTTTTCTAATACCACTTGTCTTTCACATTTTAAAGACCAGAGCTACTGAAGCTATAAACTTTGCTTCCAGTCTAAAGATATGCTACTTCTGAAGTGAACAAACTGTTTCATTAAACTCATCTGCATTAAGACCAATCAACACCCAAATAATCAGAACTTCCACTAGGCCCTCCTGGTTGATCAAATGTGTTGTTTACTTTTATCTGAGCAGCTCTACTTTCCATGTCAGCTTTACTAAAGTTACATCAATTAATTAAACATTTTCTTCCCCGACTACAAAAGTACACATTTCCACTGTGGTAAACAGGGGAAGCATTAAAGAAAATAACAATCACCAATAATTCTGCAATCCCTAAGACCTACTAAGATTTGGCTTCCTCCCTCCCTCCCTTCCTTCTTCCCTTCCTCTCTTTCCAAATTTCCTTCCCTCTTTCCCCCCCTCCCTTCTTTCTTAGCTCTCAAGTTGCTTATAAGCAAAGAAGATACCATTAATTAGATGATTTTTTTTCTTCTATAATTGAGATGACAGAAGCCACTAGACTGCCTCCAGTCAACCAACCAACCAGCATGAGACCTTTCCTTCTTCCTTCCAGTCAGTTTCAGGATGCAGGGCACACATTTTCTTCATGAAGAGAAGTAACCCCTCCAGCTCTTCTCTGGATCTCATGCCTTTTTACTTCTTCATAACCAGACTCAAATCCATCAATTCCTTTCGTTCCTAATTTTTTAAACTTTACCCTCTTTCCCTGAACTCTCTCCCTCGTCATTAAAACCAAACAAACCCCTCCCATAAACAAACAAACAAATTACACACAAAAAACCAAAAATCTTTCCCACACACCACTTTCCAGCTACTGTTCCATCTCCCTTCCTTAGATTCAAACATTTGCAATAGATTTGTAGTAGTCCCTGAAGAACTACCTTTTCGGATTATAGTATCTTCCTCTTTTACCATTCAAACTCCACCAGTAATATGCTTTCTGGCTCTTCTGGTTCATGAAGTTGCTCTTGCAAATGTCATGAGGAACACCTTTACGGCTAAAGCCAACACGCACCTTTCACACTTAATCTGAGTAACATTTGTAGTTACTGATCACTCCCTACTGAAACCTTCTTCCTTGGTTTCTAAGACCATGGAAACTCCTGGTTTCCTCTTTAAGTCTTGGGAGGTCCTTCTAATTCTTTCTTATAGATTTCTCTTTCTCTGCTTGTACTTTGGATGTGGATGTTCTCCTAGTATTCTCACCTTGGCTGTATTCTCATTCGCTCACTTAGGAGAGCTCTCTCTCATTCTCACACCTGGGGAATCTCCTGACTGTAATTACATGTATGCTAAAAATATCTGTCTGTATCTATATTATTTCCAAACCCCAACTGCTTACTGGACATTCTCTACTTTGATATCCCAGAGACCTGAAACAGCATATCCCAGCCTGAAATTCTCTGTTCTACAACCTTCTTTGTATTCTTTATCAAGGTTTTAGGACATCACCATTGACAAAGAATCTCTCTTTGACCAAACTACTCAGGATCTTCTGAACTCTCTTCTCAATTAGGCTGCTGACTTTTGGGCGTTCATGTTTGTCTCTGTATTATCCAATTTTAAGCAAGAATCCTGCTAAGTCACTTTAACCAGAATCTCCCATCCCGAATAACTGATCTGGTTCCTCATCCTCTACCATGCCCCAGGTGATGGCTGATCACCTTCGCCTGCCTTCAGCAAGAAACCTGTTAGGTTGGTTTAGCCAGAATCCCCCCTTACCCTGATATTTCCTCTCAGTAATTTTCTATCCACTGATCCCCACTCTGCTCCCTGGCTATAAATTCCCACTTTTCTTTGCTGTATTTGGAATGAGCCTAGCCTACTACAAAACCTCACTGTAATAGCCCCCCCCCTTGAATAAAGTCTGCCTTATCACCACTAACAAGTGTCATAAATAATTTTTCTTTAATACCATATACCAAAGCTGGACACCTGGACATTCTTAATTTCTCACTCTTCCTTAACCTTCACATCCAAGTGGACCACTAAATTATGCTGTTTCAATTTTTTTTTTTTTGGCCGCGTTGTGCAGCTTGTGGGATTTTTAGTTCCCCGACCAGGGATCGAACTCCGGGCCCTCAGCAGTGAGAGCGAGGAGTCCTAACCACTGGACCCCCAGGGGATTCCCTGTTGTTTCAATCTTCAAATCTCTTTTCTCCATCCTCATTGCAGTAGCGTTGGTTTGAATCCTTATGGCTCAGGATACTGTTAGATCTCTTGTGTGTCTCTAGTCTCATGTACCTCTAACCTGTTCTTCAAAATGTCAACACTGTGAGCTTACTAAGATACACAGCTTTTATTCCCTTGCTTAAAAACCTTCAATGGTCCCTGCTACCTATAGAATAAAAATTCAACCAGTAAGCAAGAACAAGTAGGTCTCTTCAGAATTAGGTTTTTGTTTCTCCAGGCTTCTCCTCTATCCTATTGATACTTAAACTCATGGTAATTCTTTTTTTTTTTTTTTTTTTTCATGTTAATTCTTTAACATGCCATGCTCTTTGGTCTCTGGGCCTTCAGCAGTAGGGATGTGTGTGTCCTTTCATGTATCCACTGGCCAACTCCTTCTTGTTATTCATCACTCAGCTCACTTACCACTTCCTTCAGAAAGAACCTTGTGCTTATCTTTGGTGTATTATAAGTATCCACGGCATGCTGTATTTACACTCCAAAAGTATTATGATGAAAGTGATTGCTTTCATGTCCACCTTTCCACACAAAATAAGAATTCACAAAGGCAGATATTATATCACCAACACTGATTACAGTACAGGCATGTACAGCAGACTCTTAAAAAAGTTTGCTAAACAAATTTCAATTGCTAATATTTAATTTAAACTTTACACTTTATTCGTAAGTATGATTGGTTTAATTTTCTTCTTTTGTGATAATCTTCGTTAGGTTGCAGTATGAGGGTTACACTAGCCTTATAAATTCCCTCCGTATTTATAGTGTTTCCATTTCTCATTTTGTTTTTTCCTGCTTTTTCTTGAACGGTTTTGGCAATTATTTTAAAGTACTTATCAGATTGATTAGTTTTGTTATTTTAATCTATTAATTTCTGTTTAACCTTTACTATTTCAAACGCTATTTTACCTTATGCCATCTTAACTTGGTTAAACTACTTGTCAAATTAGAAAAAATAGTTTTAGTTTTTAGTCTCAAGCATATGACATCACTGACCACTCCCTTTTTTTCCAGTTTTATTGATATAATTGATGTATAACACTGCATAGGTTTAAGATGTACAGCAAGATGATTTGATATATGTATATATTGTAAAATATTTACCACAAAAAGATTAGTTAGGATCACTCCTTTCTTGAAAAGTCTTCCCTACTTTGCCTTTTATAGCATATCCTCTTCTGATTATTCTTCAACTATTCTGTCTACTTCTTCTAAGTGCTTTTCCTACAATTTCTTTCTTTGGCCAATCCTTTGCCTCTTTCTTCTACAATTCTCCCTAAGAAATATCACCCACATCACTGGCTTCAACAATCACATATATACTAGAGACCCTAAAATCTGTACTTTCAGACACAATATCTCTTTTATGCTCTGAATCTGTTGCTTCAACTCCCTTTTGGTTTTCTGTGGTCAGTGGACAGCAAGCTCATCTCCCAAGCTGTCCTGGTTACTCCCAGCACTAGGTTTTCCTCCTCTAGGCTGCCCACCCCAGAAAAATGGAAGTCACTATTGATCCTTCTTTCTCTCCTAGCTTTCTTTTCTTTTTTTAACTTTTTGGCCTGGCTGCACGGCATATGGGATATTAGTTCCCTGACCAGGGATCGAACCCACGCCCCTTGCAGTGGAAGCGCAGTCTTAACTGCTGGACCGCCAGGGAAGTCCCCTCTCCTAGCTTTCATCTGGCCACGAAATGCTTGGGTCCTACCTCCTTAACATTTCTTAAACCTGTCCCCTTCTTCATTTTCTATTCTAATACTATGGTTTAACCTCTTAATTTCAGTTCCCCTCTACTAAGTCATTTTTTTCTATGCCCAAAGGAGTTTTGCAAAAAAAATGCAACTCTGATTAGCATAACTGCATATATTGGTCTTTTCCAAATGGGCTTTATATTTCATACAAACTTTAGTTATATTTATCTTTGGAACATTAATATGGGGCCTAGCCTATTGTAGGCATTTCATAATCGCCTTCCCACCCTGCCCAAACTTTCCTGCCTATAGCTTTTAAAGTTTCAAGTCAGGGACTTCCTTGGTGGCGCAGTGTTTAAGAATCCACCTGTTGGGGCTTCCCTGGTGGCGCAGTGGTTAAGAATCCGCCTGCCAACGCAAGGGCCATGGGCTCAAGCCCTGGTCCAGGAAGATCCCACATGCCGCGGAGCAACTAAGCCCATGTGCCACAACTACTGAGCCCACGCACCACAAGTACTGAAGCCCATGCACCTAGAGCCCGCGCTCCACAACGAGAAGCCACCGCAATGAGAAGCCCGCACACTGCAACTAAGAGTAGCCCCAACTCGCAGCAACTAGAGAAAGCCCGCACACGGTAATGAAGACCCAACGCAGACAAAAATAAATATAAAAAAAAAGAAAAGAGGAAGCCATACAAGGCTAAATTCCTTTAAGAAAAAAAAAAAGAATCCACCTGCCAATGCAGGGGACACGGGTTCGATCCCTGGATCCTTGATCTGGGAAGATCCCATATGTCGTGGAGCAACTAAGCCTGTGTGCCACAACTACTGAGCCTGCGCTCTAGAGCCCACGAGCCACAACTACTGAGCCCACGTGCCACAACTACTGAAGCCCATGCACCTAGAGCCCACGTGCCACAACTACTGAGCCCATGTGCCTAGAGCCTGTGCTCCTCAACAAGAGAAGCCATCTCAATGAGAAGCCCGCGCACTGCAACGAAGAGTAGCCCCTGCTCGCCACAACTAGAGAAAGCCCGTGTGCATCAATGAAGACCCAATGCAGCCAAAAAAAATAAAAAAAAAAAACATAAAAATGTTTCAAGTCAGTTGAAAATATGTTTCAGTCAAGAGGTTCCTATTGCTTGAAATTCACACCTTTTTGAGTCTTCAGGTTTATTGCCCATTCCAACCAGAGAGAAATTGAACTGAAGCAGGCTAAAGGAAGACTTTACCTCAAATAACCATCACCCCTGAGGAACACCTGTTAAAGCAGCCCGAATTCCTATCTTCTTTCCATACTGTGATGTTACAAAACCCACAGATTTGTAGAAACCCCAAATTATAGTAACAATAGTATCATGAAACTCTTCACTTATCTAACAACATTTTCTGTTTGTGGGAGGTGTGAAAAAATTCTAATACAAAATTACTTTAAAAGTTATCTGTGAAATGCATAGATTTTATTTCCAGAAGAGAGAAAATAAATGTTTGTATTCTCAAAAAAGGCAGGATTTCTTTTATATCTTGAAATCTGTTAGCCAGAACACAATCGTTCTCAAAAAGTTGAATTAGCTAGGCATTTCCTTTAACTGTTTGGTGTTATATAAATAATACCTTTTGCTTGCATTTGAGAAGTTTTTCTTAACTTTTCTTAATCAACTATAACAATGTTTACTCTAAAGGTTATTGAATATAATAGTATTCTTTCTCAGGTATATTGGTGATATTATATTGCAAGTATCTCAGAAGCAGGAATTTTCTGAAACTACTTTTGGAAATAGACTCTTACAGGCATTTAAAGTTGAATCTCCCTGAATTCTATGGCCCTGAGAAATCTGGTAAATGGAAGTCTCTTAATGCATCATAGTTAGTTAGCTTCTAACTGCAAATGATAACATACTTACTTTTATGGTAGTCTCCTCAATTCCCTTTTACTATAAAAAGGAATATTACTAAATTATCTTAAGTTAAAGGAGGCAATTCTCCGTTAGAAAAAAAGCAAGCTTTACTCAGTTTCATATCACTTCATCATCAATGATATGGGAAGCTTAGAATGTTTAAGTAACTTAAAAAGTTACTTCAAGTATTTCTAGGTCACGGGTATACCTCTCATTTTTCATAATATTTTATTAAAAATTCATTCCTTATCAATCAGAAAACACAAAATGTTATGTTTGTTTATAATGACTCTGTTTCATTACTTACTTGTTCTAAAGTATCCTCTAACCCCATCTTTTTATTTAGAGCTTTATTAGTTTCTTCTTCAGTTTGGTTCAAGAGTTCTTTGAGTGGTACCTATAAAATACATAGGAATATGGGTTACATATGACATATGTAATTACAAAATTTCTCTCATGAGGCACCTTTTGGAGAAAAAAAGTGAAGCCATGGTATCTTTAATGTAATACACCATCAGTAAGAAAATAAAACAAAAATTTTTTTAATGTAATTTCTGTAACTATAGAATGTAACTTGCTTTTGGTTTTGAATAATTGCAAAATTCTAGATTTGCTTCTCTACTCTAGAAATTCACTGTTATTATTTAAACATTCTATAAGTACACTTAGTTTAATTGAAGTACACTTGAAAACAGCTTATATGTAGTTCTTATTTTTATGCTATGCTCTCTAGGTGCATCATTTTTCTCTTAATCCTTTTCAATTATTTAGTCTTACAATTATCTGCTTATATTTCTTCTTTATTTTTACTTATTTATTCTTTTGGCCACGCCATGTGGCATGCGGGATATTAGTTCCCTGGATTGAACCCGTGCCCCCTGCAGTGGAAGCATAGAGTCTTAACCACTGGACCGCCAGGTAAGTCCCTCTTCTTTATTTTTTTGCTCCTCATTCTAACTCTGTTATAATAGCAGAAGACTTGAAACATGGCAAATGTCCATCAGCAAGGACTGGTTGAATAAGCCACACAATGTAGGACTGAGGCTACAAAAGGAACGAGGAAGATCTCAACACTATCAGGGAGAGGGAAATTCCCCCGCTACCCTTCTTGAGTTCTTGTGGCAGGACTTATAACAAAACTGAGAGAAAAGGGACTCTCACCACTCTCCCTTCCACCAGATCCTGCAGTCAGAGACCCTAGAGGCTGACATGGCAAGAAATCTTACCTTCTGCCTGCTTTGGCATATGTCCCAGGATCTCTCAGTGGCAGCAGTTTTCCAGCTGGTGATTTCTCCAGGCTGGCTTGTCAAAACTGCCTGGGAGAGGGAAACTTCCCCCTCCCCAACAACATACTACTGTGAGAGATCTGGGGTGGGTTGATCCGTGAATAATGGAAGGTGGGTGTCCAGATATAACTCAGGGACAGCCAGATGGAAGAGATGCATAGGGCAAGGTATGTGGGAAGAGGTGCAGCGCTTCTATGCTCTCTGGGCATGCCACTCTCCCTGCATCTCCACATGTACACCAACAAGCTCTTATCTGCTGGCATTTCTTATATTTATCCTCTATTCTACTGATTTTGTTTGAACACAGTACTTCATTCCTTCCCCTTTTTCTTTTATTGAGATGAAACTCACACTTTAAAATGGTTAAACTGAAATAATTAAGTTAAAATATTAATTTAACATAAAATTAACTCTTTTAAAGTGCACAACTCAGTGGCATTTAGTACATTCACAATGCACTCTCATTCTAGAAAAATTTCATCACTCCAAAAGAAAACCCTGTGCATTACTATGTTTTCAGTAGGTCTTTTGAAGTCACTGCTGAGTTTTAATTTTGGCTGTTCTTTTTTGAAAGATGCAATTGCCTCTTTAATCTCTTTAAGAACTTTTCTCCAAATACTACTTATAACAGTTGGGGCTGCATCTTCTTGATGCTATTTCTATTTTTATTGTCCTATTATTATGTAAAACTATTTCCAGGGAGCCAAAAAAAAAATTTCCCTCTTTTCTGAGCATATGCATTCTTTCTGAACCAGGTAATCTTTTTTACAGCAATTTAATTCAGGAAATTGTTTTCTTGAACTAGCATGAAAAACTACTCAAAATAGAGGTGAGTAAACTCTATCTGCCTGCCTGCCTATCTATCTACCTACCTAACTATTGCTTGAGAAACAATACAGTAAAAGATTAAATGTTTACTGGATGCATTTTTTTCTATTAAAAATGAGTTTAGCTTTATTTAATCAAAGTCTGTCCACCAACAAATTGTAATCTGGGAAAGTAGGAACTGTATCTTTCTAGGTATTTTTTTTTTTTTTGGCCACACTGCACAGTTTGTGGGATCTTAGTTCCCTGAACAGGGACTGAACCTGGGCCCAGCAGTAAAAGTGCCAAGTCCTAACCACTAGACCGCCAGGAAATTCCTCTTTCCGGGTATTTTATCTCCAGCATCTAGCAGGTATGGAACGTAGTATGTACTCAATAAATAATTTATGGGATAAATGAGTGATTCTAAGGGGAAAAAAATGTATGGCTTTAGATTTTGATTGACATGCTTCTATTAAAAACTATTTTGAAAACTGACATTTTTGGGGGGGGCCACTAAAATACTAAAATCTGTGAATAATTGAGAAGTTGAAATTAACATTTTTTCTTCTCCAAATTATACCTTTGACTATATTTGAAAATTATGTGCAGTTTTCTCATTATTGACTCCTGGTGCTACTTAGTGCTCTATTATATCTCATGCCTTCACGTGTGTCCTTGTGCCTGAAACTTTTCCACAGGCCACCCTCATAAACATCTCATCTTTGAAGATTTCATTCCAGGTTCACCATCTCTGTGGGGACTTTTCTCTCAATTCTGAGAACTGATCTTGTTACCATACCTTGTAAAGGCTTCTAATAAAGCACGTATATAGTATTTATTTTTATGTCTTTCTCGCTGAGGGGACTAGTAGCAACTTGAGAGCAAGTATCAGGTCATTTTTGTCTTTATAATCCTGGCGTCTATTTTATATGTAATCATATCTTTTATTGGATAGTTGAATAGGTGAAGTATGTAGAGAGGAAGACAAGGCTTTATAATCTGGAGAGTAAGGTACAATAGAGAGCAGATGTGTACTACCAAGAGGAAAGAAGATAAAAAGTTTCAGTGCTGTATTTCTATGTTCAGTCCTGAGTTATGGACATGCTAAAGTTTAAACTCTTACTTACAAATATTATGAGCCAGACATCAACCATATCATTTAAAAACCTTGTGAAGTACTCACGATTACGTACATAAACTTGAGCTCTGTATTTGACAAGGCAGTTGGCACCAGCTTCAGGATTAAACTTAATTTCAAAGTCATAACCTTTGGAATTTTCAGCACCCTTAGGGATAAGTTTTAATTTTCTAGCCAACTTATGATACTCTGCTAATTGTGTTTCAATCTGTAAGAAGAGAACACAAAAACAGACATTAAAAAAACCCAGAGCCCCATTCCATATGGTTTACAATTGGCATTTTGGGGCAGTTTTACACAAAATTATGTGTTTTTTAGTAGTTTATAATTTAGTATTTTTATAGTAGTTTATAATTTATTTTTTTAGTAGTTTATAATTTAGTATTTTTAGTAGTAAGAATGGCAGTTTTAAAATATAAAGAATGAAAGATTTTTTTCACATTAAATTGTAGGATAGTTTTAACACCATAATTAATTAGTAAGTAATATACTACTGTTCCTCCATTTATCTGACAAAGAGTTTGGAATAAAAGTCCATGTTTAGGTATTAACTAAAATTTACTTTTTAAAGTACCAGAGAAATTATGAAACGAAAACAAACTTAGTTTTGTCAATGTACAAAATATTTCATTTATCCAAAATTAGAGAAATGTAGTCACTTAAGTCTCAAAACATTATTTCAACTGTTTTGATAAGAATATTTTACTAATATGTTCCACATTTCCTGGTCTCCTTCCCTTTGTTCAGGGCTCTGTTCAAATTACATCATCAGAAAGGCTTTCCCTCTAATATAACACCCCCAATTTCTCTACCCTCTTGCTTAACTCTTCTTCATAGCACTTATTACTATCTGACATATATTACTTATTTGTTCATCTCCATTACTTGAAAGTATGCTCCATGAAAGCAGTTGCATCCCCAACACCTAAAACAGTACTTGGCATACAGTACCTAGTTTTTGATTAAATAAATGAATTTGCAGAGTCTAGGCAATTTATTTTCATACTGCTTCCTCCATTTAGTACATACTTAGTTTCTCACTGCTGTTATCCACCCATAAAATTGAATACTTTGAAAGAATGAAATGGCAAAAGTACTTATCGGAATCTGATTAAATAATTTGCAATTTCCAAAAATTTATCAGCTCTCAAAAGCAATACTACTTATATGTTAAATTTAAGATTCCTTATTAATAAATCAGGAAATCATTTCAACTACTATAGTAGCTCTCTAGGGACAACTAAAGTATGTAGGTCTATTTGTCCTTACAGTAAATGATCACAGGGGTAGTTTCTTCTGTTTTTCAGTAGGATTTTATTTCTGTAGTAAAACAGCTTTCTCAAGCCCATGCACTTTATCACACCTAACTGCAGGGAGAGCAAACATGTGGCACATTTCTCCTTCCCACAGCTAATTCAGACAGTGAAAACTCATCACACTCTTTCCTGATGAGTCTAGATGCAGCCTCAATGTCTATCTCAACAAAGAGCTCCAGAAGGACACTACCAGTCAGAGGTGGCATGTGGAATAAAAATCAGTCTAGAAATAAAGGTAATGGGTGGAATGTTTGTTTGCCTTTTGCGTTCTGCTACCATTCTTTAATATCTCTCCTACTCAGTACCCTAAGGCTTTCTTCTCACTGTCCATGGCCCTACTCTTGCCCTTCCAAGGCCACTGCTTACCCACTTCCCAGATAACTTTCTCCTTTCAGCCTGATCCTCCAAATCAAACATAGCATTCATACAGCTAATTTCGCTAGTTAAACAGAGTTTGCCTAAGTCCGGAGACTCGTAACTTCCCCTTTCCCACACAGTGCTTGAGAGAGAAAATATATTAATAATTGTTGAAGTGACATTTCAGGTTCCCGACCTAGTCTAACCACACTTTATTTTATAAATAAGGAAATTGAGGCTATGAGAAGTCAGAGGACACGCTGAGGTCACAGAAACATGTGGTGGCAAATCCAGGGCTAACACAGGTTTACCAAATTCTAGGTTCAAAGACTTTTGGGATCACCACCACAGCCTATTTCTTAAAAATGTATATTTTTCTCCTTAATACACGGGGACAGAGATTACCAGGTCAGGAGTATGAGGGAGCACATATGAATCTCCAATAGCATTACCTACAATTCAGCTTGTTATTTCTACTACCTTACTGCCACAGATCCTTATCTGACTGGTTTGCTCCCTTCTACCCATTTTTCACATTACCAAAAATGAGATCTTTCTGAAATATGATCTTATCTGTTTAAAAATTTTAAAGGCTTCCTGGAGCTTTCAGGATAAAGTTCAAACTTCTAAACGTGAAAAGGATCTTCACCACTTGGTCTCTGCTTATCCTTGAATCTCATCTTCTGCACATGCTCCTGTCCCTTGCTACTAAGCTCCAGCCATACGAAAACCTTAGGGTATCAGAGTGCACCATGCTATTTTCTCCCTGAGCTTTCCCATAGACTTCTTTGTTTGCTGGCTCCCCTAGCCTTGCCATGCTAACTCTCCCTTATACTTCCCAATTCAGTTCAGGTGTACATCTTCAAGGAAGCCTTTCTAAAATCTACCTCCATCCATCTCCCCACACCATGCGCACCAAAATCTTGGTTAGGTGTACTATATGCTCCCTCAGTACACTGTGCAAACCTCTATTGGAGGTCTGATCTCATGGTAGAAAAATATCAACTAGAATGGAAGTTTCTTAAGCTTCTATGTCTTTTTATCTCCCCTCTATGCCCAGCATGGTAAGTGGCACACAGCAGATGTTAAATAAATGTTTAAGTAGTGAGGAGGTAAATGAAGAAGTGACTCATATCCACTTCTGGAATAAAAGGCTTGGGATTTATGAAAATTATTTTCATGGCCTTAGAGACTTTTTTGCTCACTTCTTGTTTCACTATTGGAAAATACAGGCTACCTTAAAAATGACAGAGAAATTGGGCTGTTATTGAATTGACATAAAGGGATGAGCGTGTTTTTAGTAAAATGTCAATGCCAAAAAATTTTACCTCTTTAGCCAATTTATTCTACCCACTCAGTTGTTCTTAACTGGGATATATTTTTACAAACGTAAGTTTGAATGAAGTGCCACTCTGGGAATGGTATGACATACCGCCTCTTTGCCTCGGGCATATTTCAGTTCCTCATTCCACAACTGCTGTTGTTCAGACTCCAGGTCCTTGGTTAATTTATTAATGGTCTGCTGCAATTCATTTCTTTCGTGATTTATTCTCTCAATGTCTGCAACTGAGTACTTCTGGTTATCAACAATATTCTGTAGTCGAGAATTCTCCTGTTTCATTGTTTCACATTCTAGTTCTGCATTGAAAAAGAAAAAATCTGTTAAGTTCCTTCAATTCCTACAAATAAAGTGATGCCGTTATTTAATAGAGTTGATCCCACACATAACGATTATGATTAAGAATTGTTAGACTTAACAGATAGTCTGCTATTGTTCAGTTAAAATGCTTTTAATACTCCTACATGATTCTCTGCAAAAAGTCAGAAAAGCTGCAAGTTTTTCACAAACAAAAAATATTTATATAAACATACATCAGTTTATTCTTATTTCACTGATATTTTCAGTGGTTTCGTAAGATATTAAGCAACCATAATGGTTAGGTTCTTGCTTTACTAAAATGTGTAATCATGAACGATGATATTGTACCAAGAGAAGATACAAACAGCAAATGATCATGAAAGGGGAAGAAAAGTTATCAAATTTATAATATTTGGTGTTCTATCGAACAGTGATGCCAACATTTTATGACTCATAGCTTATAAAAAATATGACAGTATTTTTAAGCAGACTGGGATGCATGGATGAGGATGCTCATGACCAAAGGGGTCACAGAAATCATCCTGAGGGCTGAGAGGATCAAAATCTCGGCTTTGTTATAACTCAGTCGTATTGTAGTACTGTAGTTGGGAAGCTCCACGCCTGAGCTCAAAATGAATTAATGGTTGGTTTAAGTAAAACTTCATTTATTACAGGAATCAGCACAAAAAATCCACAATATACAATATCTATAGAGTTACATATGTCTCATTCACACTCTTGGCCATGAATGACTGAATAATCAAGAAAGTTAAAAAAATTCAGAATAAAATGTTTTAGGTTAACAGTTATCAAATTATTGTCTCAAACTAAATCACTGTGAAATGGCAAATGATTGCTGAAGTATTTCTCTCTCTCCTACCCAGTTTGCCATTACTGGAAAAAAAGTCTCACAAGAAAAGTGGGAAGGATAAAAATTCTCTAGATTAAATACCAATAAGGAAGATAAATTATCAATGTTATAAAGTACTGATTTAATTGCATTACAAACATTGCTATAATAAAAAAATTAATGACTCCTTGTCGTCATGGAGAACAAACATTAGTGGTCAAGTTTAAACTATTTAAAGAGTTGGTTTACAGCAAAGCTAATATATGTAATCAGACTTATTTGGAAAAAAATAAAACAATTTAGCAAATACTCCAGATAATTACTGTCCTTGATTTTTGACAGATGATCAATATTCCATAGACTAAGAACTAAATCAAATATCCTAAGGACTATCTACTTAATTCCTACATGACACAGATACAGCCTGTAAAACCCTAAAAGAATAAAACTGAAGCAGGTTGAGGTCTGGGAAAATAGTACAGTAGGTTCATATAGTTATTTATTTATTTTGTAAACTGCCAGCCAATGGCTCGATCTCCTTTTGGCACCATAGAAGCAACAATCAATTCATGTGTCACAGTATTTTCAGGGTTTTATGATTAAGATCCATATGTTTATGAAAACAAGGTTAGGAGCACACCAGATATAAACAAGCTTTTTTTAGTTGGGCTTTTATAGTACTAGCATCTTTCCATCTTATTTTCAATCAACTTAAGCTGCTGAGTAGCTTAGGAGGTGGTGATAGAGGATAAGGCAAATATAGCAGACTGAGGCCAGCAGAGATTTAAAAATCTGGCTTATTAATTACAAGGTGGAATAGAAGATACATTTATATTCAGGCAGCTTGTGTTCTTAGATAAGGTTCCCCTTGGCTTTAAAAAGCCAGGTGTCTGAAAACACGTTAGAAGGTGTAGTAGTAGGTTGAATAATGACCACCCAAAGATAGGAAGTCCTAATCCCTGGAATTTGTAAACATTACCATATTTAGTAAAGGGGTCTTCACAGATATGATTAAGTATTTTGAGATGAGGAGATTACCCTGGATTATCGAGGTGGGCCCTAAATGCCATCATAAATGTCCTTAAAAGATAAAGGCAGAGAGAAATTAACATAGGCAGAAGAGAGACACCCACACACACAGAAGGTAATGTGAGGATGGAGGCAGAGACTGGAGTGACAGGGCCACAATCTTAGGAATGTCATCAGATACCAGAAGCTGGAAGAAGCAAGGAATGGATTCTCCCACATAGTCCTGGGAGGAAGTGTGGCCCTGCCGGATTTCCGACCTCTAGCATTCTGTGAGTGAATAAATTTCCATTGTTTTAAGCCACCAAGTTTGTGGTAATTCGTTACAGCAGCCTCAGAAAACTAATACATAAGTCACTAAAAACTTGGTTGCCTGATAAATTACCATTAGAGGCAAAAAAGATACAGATGACAAAGCTGTCTCTACATGTGATAAGTCCCACACAGGTCCCCATCCCAGTCTGAATGACCTCTTTCAGCATTAGTTGTGCTTACCTACTCTAGAAATTTCTTCATCGAGGCCATTCAATTTCTGGTCAAGAATGGCTGAATGAGACTCCAAATTGCTCATGTATGCCTGATATTTTTGAACATCTGCTTGTAAGGAAGCTTTCAGTTTTCTCAATGACTCTAGGCGATTCTTTAAAAGAAGAGAAAGTGCGATTAGTTATTCTCGTCAATAATGATGCCATACTTTACTTGAAAGTTAAAGCAATATTATTTAAATTCATCTTAGAGAAAGGTAAATTAGTTTCCTTTTCACTTTTAGAGGGAGTCAAAAAAACTAAAACGGTAGCTTACTGTTATTACCCAATTAAGAAGATGTACGTACTTTTCAGAAGTCAGTTTGGGACAGAAAAAGTCCAGGGCCAGAATGAAAAAGAACAAACATTTAAAATCTGTTATTTTACAGAACAGCCTAGGGGCTTCCGCAATATAAAACACAAAATAAAATTAGATATCTGGATATTATCATTTAGCTTTTAGAAAGACCTCTGGATACAATATATTATATAAACCCATTTATTACCATTCTCTTTCCACTAACTACAAAACTCAGGGCCTCTTGTAAGTAGTGCTCCCTAGAGGTATATAACATGCGGACCTTGTTCTAAAGATCTTTTTGGTCTTATGTAAATAGGTAAGACTCTTTCATCATATTCTGAACACTATTAGTCCAAGACTGACAGATCATAAGGGAAAACAAAGCTCTAGGGATACCAAACATGTTTTCATTAGGAGTTCTGTCCTATGTAAAAAAAAATTAACTTTTAAGAAGCTTATTTTTTTAATGTATTATTTTAAAAAATAGATAAAGAAACAGCTGGTGTTGTCCAAGGAGACCCAAGAGTATAAGTAAGTGTATAAGCCTGTTGAAGATAAGCATGTTTACTAACCGGTTCTTTTTCTCTTTCTTGTTCCAATCTTGCAATCTGTTCATTCAATGCTCTGTTTTTCGCTGCTAATGATTCCAGCTTGGAAGCATCTACATTAAATAAATCCTCTGGAGAAAAAACCCAGAAACTTCATAAGGTCTCAAATCTGCCTAAAAAATTCTCCCCCAGGTTTTTATCATTGCTCTCTCCCTCACTTCCTCAAGTCTCTACTCAAAACATCCCACTGAAGGACATCCTACCGTCTGTAAAACCGCAACCCTTCCCTTTGGTCCACCACACTGTCTACCTCCCTATCCTACTTCATTTTCCTCCGGAGCACTTATCACCATTTGACTTACAGTTGTTCATTTGATTATTGTCTCTAATAGAAGGTAAGCTCACAAGGGCAGAGATTTTTACCTCTTATTCATTACTGTATCCTCGGTGCCTACATGGTGGCTGGTATACAGTATGTACATAATAAATATTGTTTGAATAAATGAATATAATTCATATGCTTAATTAATTATAACACAATATCAAAGCAAAGATGCTTTCAGTGTTAGATCACTATGAATTTTCCTCTTAAAAAAAAAGACAACATCATTTTCTTTGCTCCCCTTCTCATATGGACAAACTGAAATTGTCCCGCTTCTTTTTTTTTTTTTATAAAATATTTATTTACTTATTTGGTTGCGTTGGGTCTTAGTTGTGGCTCGTGGGCTCCTTAGTTGTGGCATGTGAACTCTTAGTTGCAGCATGCGAACTCTTAGTTGCAGCATGCATGTGGGATCTAGTTCCCTGACCAGGGATCAAACCCGGGCCCCCTGCATTGGAGTGCAGAGTCTTAACCACTGTGCCACCAGGGAAGTCCCTGTTCCGCTTATTCTTCAGGAAAGTATATCCCACGGAAACAAAAGAGAATGCTTTCACTTTTTGTGCTAATAGTGGCAGGGTGATCTCCTATTTTGATTGATTCCATAGTCTTTGGAGGATCGCTTTACACGTCTTAAACTTATCTATTTTACCTACCACTGTGGCATTTTATATACAAGACTATTACAAAAAAGGAACAACAATGTAAAATAATACTCTGGAATATTTTAAAGTTAGCCAGTAAATACCAAATGTCACTAGATTAGCTAAGTGGAAAAATAATTTCTTTCTTTGGAAATATCATAGCCCATTAACTATGTGACATAAATTTTGAAAGAGACCATAGATCTTTTGACTAACCAGTACTTTAATTTCTAAAATAATAAAGCAAGGATATCACAGGGATATCATCCCCCAAGAGGAATAACATTTGCTGATTATATTGTGCTCCGGGTAGCACATTTGACATTTTATAAACATGGCCATCTAATCCTGCAAAACTTTGTTAGAAAGGTTAAGTAGTTTGTTAACGTCACACAGCCAGTAAGGGGTCATGCCTCAGGTCTGACTCCAACACCAGTATTCTTTCTGCTTAACCTTTACTCCTCTCCACCAAAGAAACAGTTATGATAAAAATCAGGAGGCATCTAAACGCATTTACATTAGGCATAGTAAGATGGGCTACAACTCCTTGAGTGGAGTTAAATGACCCAAAGCAAGCACTCTAGGAATGAGAACACTTACTCAGCTTGGACTGCAACTCTGCATTCATCTCTTCAAAGCTGTCGGCACCGGTCATGAAACTCTCATAGCATTTTATGGTGTAGTCCAAAAACAACTAATTGGGTTAAGCAGATTTAAAAACAAAGCCATGATTCTCTATTTAGTTTATTTCACTTTTCTAAGTAGAAATTTAAATTTGAATTAAAAAAATAAAAGTCAAAAAAAAAATAAAAAAAATAAAAGTCAGGAACACTAAGTGGTTACACGAACTCCTGTACATGAGATACAAACCTAGGGAATATCACTAATTATGCTGCACAGATTTACTCAGTCTGCTACTTCTGTAGTGAATAATAAGGATGAAAAGAATACTTCAATTTGGATGAAGGTGATACTTAGTAAATGGTTAAAAAAAAACCCGTATCTTCAGAATTTTGAGAAGGTTAGACAAGGAAGCTTATTAATAAATATAATTCAACATAAAATGTAAACTTGAGCATCTTTAGGGATAATCTAACTAATTAAAAATTTAAATGAATTGCTGATCATTTAAGTCTAATTAAACTGACAAGATCTAGTTGTGAAAACCAGAGCATAATTAATAAAGGCTATAATTTACATTGTAACTTCATGCTAAAACATGGCATGGTTAGTAGAGATCTAAACACTAGACTATTAGTACTCTTAATATTTATCCAAGAGAAAATAATACTCTATTTTGCAATTCTGAGGTGTTTTGCTTACTGAAGATGTGTACTTTGTTAGGAGGCAAGGATGGCTGATCAGAATTTTCCACAGCCAGATGAAGTACACATCCCTCAAGATAAACCAATTCCCTTTGTGCTGATTCTCTGCTTACTAAACAATCTTACTACTTGGTTGATACTGAAGGGGTGCCCTGAATAGGGGGTATGAGTATTTCTGTAACTGGAAAGATGTGTCACTGGTGGTAAATTAATATATTTTTATTCTTTTTCAGATGTGAATTTGGTAAGAGTGAATGTTTCCTTAAGTTTGGTCAATTGTGATTTTGCAGGTTAAAAAAAAATTGAATTTCTAGACCTACAAAGCTGAGGCTCAGAATCTGATGAAGTTGGATACTTCGGTAACTCTTTTTAATTAAATTTAAAATTAATTTTTACTTTAAAATTAAAAATAGCACTTTATAATTTCCCAAGTGCTTCTCTATATATTGTCATCTGAAATAACAGCTAAAATAGCAAGAATAACTTTTACTGTTTTAACATTTAGGATGAATATCAATAAATTTAATATTTAGTCATTTAGTAGGTATTATAATTTTATTTGGGTGAGAACTGAGGCACCAATAAATCTAGTCTAGTACATATATTGCAACATGGGAAGAGAATTCTCTCAAGAGGATCAAAGGCTTTCTAGCTGCTTCTCCAGCAAGGATCACTGATGAAGTAGTAATGGGGTATGATATTCTTTGTTTGAAAAAAAAAAAGAAAGCAACACTACCATGCCAGTCAGTTGATACATCTTTCTATTTGAACTATTTCCCAGGTAGTAATAAAAGATGAAGCTGAGGTTATTTCCACTTTCTTTTTATGACAAATGCTCCAAAGAGTGAAGAACAGAGAATTTTTTTTTTTTTTTTATCTTTAGGGTCCTACATAGTAGGACCTATATATGCTATAGGAACTATATATGCCGGGGACATTAATGTTTAATCTCAATACTATAAATTCATTCCTTGGAGTTGGTGTTTGCTCCCTTTGGATATATAAATTTATGTATTTTAGGAAATAGGGTAGGGTTAGTTACATAGTTAAGGCTCCAATACAGGATGGTTTGGGAACCAATTTAGACCATCTATTTACTTTTATCTCAATCACTTTTGGAAGTGGCAACTCGTAAGTGCAATATGCCTAACTAAAAAGCCAAAACAAACAAAAAACCCACATGCCATCTATTTAAAGACCCAGTCTTTCAGGCTTTGTGTTGACAAAATACTATATTACAATAATGATGCCAGTATTGATACCTTCATTATAAAAGATAGGGGAGAAAGAGAAATATTACATCTGTACATATAACAATAACGTTATGACGTAATTCTAATTGCATTGCTTTTTTAACTTACTTAAAATTTACAAATTTCTGTTCCTAGTTACTTTTAGGAAACTACAATGTGATTTCAAGAGTAATTCCATTCACTAATATTTCCCAAAATCAGTTTTAGCAGATTTTTCAGGAAGCAAAAAGCCAAGTTCTACAAAAGAATATATCACTTTCAATAATAACACATTTAGTTAATATTAAGATAACTCTAATGTTTACAGTAATGTAAGGTACCTTATTATGCATAATTCCATCTTCAGTTTCTTCTCCCCAAGGCTGTCCATCATCAAATAAAGGTGAGCTTTCTTTCATGGCATTATGTAACTATTTAGTACACAAGCAAAATATTAAGTTGATGAAGTTTCTGAGGAAAACACATAGCTTTCATGTTTTGTCAAATTTGTTTTCAGTGTCATTTTTAGGAGCATTCACATTACTGCCTGACAAAGTCTCGTGAGAAGTTATTCTTTTAAACCTTAAAATATAATCCTTTTGATATTTTAGTAACTAAATCCCTTAGGATTAAAAAAGGATGGGCTCCATGTTTAGTTCTATTCTATAGTGAAAAATATGCTGATCTTTTTTATACACTTATTGAGAACATATACACACATTAAAAAAAATTTATTTATTTTTGGCTGTGTTGGGTCTTCGCTGCTACGCACGGGCTTTCTCTAGTTGTGGCGAGCAGGGGCTACTCTTCGTTGAGGTGTACAGGTTTCTCATGGCGGTGGCTTCTCTTGTTGCGGAGCACGGGCTCTAGGCACGTGGGCTTCAGTAGTTGTGGCACGTGGGCTCAGTAGCTGTGGCTCGTGGGCTCAGTAGCTGTGGCTCGTGGGCTCTAGAGCACAGGCTCAGTAGCTGTGGCGCATGGGCTCAGTTGCTCTGTGGCATGTGGGATCTTCCTGGATCAGGGCTCAAACCCGTGTCCCCTGTGTTGGCAGGGAGACTCTCAACCACTGCGCCACCAGGGAAGCCCCCTACACATGTTTTAATGCAATTCTGAGAATCCAAAACAGAACTGCCACAAAAGGTAAGCCAAAAGTAATTATTTCTCTTTTATATAAACTCAATTTTGGTGCCCAAATGTTATCTATTGCCTCCTTCAGACTGTATAAGCATGCACTTTAGATTGAATTTTACAATATAAAATCTTCAGAAATACAAATATTTAACCTTGAAAGTGATAACAGATAATAAATTATAGCAAACATTCAGATGTTATAATTAACAAGCTAAAAGGAAAATGCCTAAAGGTTTTTAAGGCACATAAATTCCATTTTGGAACACATGTTTTTATAACTTGTTTTAGAAATATAACCTTTTAAAAATAAAAGAAAATTAGAAAATTTAAATGAAATCGCTATAAAATGTAAAGATATCAACGTATATCTAATATAAGGAAGACTAAACTCTACAAAAACGGACTATGCATTAGGAGTGTAAAAGAAGAATGTGGTTTCTGTTGAAAATATTTCTTTACATTTTCTTACCCTAGTATTCATATATAGATAGGATTGCTGAGTGGGGATACTGTCCTTAGTCTAGAGTAGCTTGTCCTATCTGCTCCTTTCCTATTCCAAAGGCGCTCATTAGACCTTTTGTATATCTAGGGTGGATGCAGGTAAGCTCTATCAACTCATCCTTTACCTCTTCTTCCCTTGACAAGGCCTCAAGTGACAATCAGATTTAATTAAGTCTTAAAGACATGTAAGGCAGAGCCCAAGATGAAGAATAGAATCTCATATCTTATCATCAGGGTAGATAAAGACAGAGTTTCTGTTGCCTTGTCAAAGGTCCTTGTGAAAGCTCTTGCTACTCTGCAAGGTTCAAGGAGAGCCTTACAAGGGACAAACAGATCCCCAGGAACTATAGGAAAGACTCTTACTACAATAACTAGAAGTTCTTCTGTACTGAGAAGATTTGGTTGAAAATGTTTCAACCTGAAATTGGATAGAGATAACCAGAAATATGGACTTGAGTAATCATTTTTTACCCAGAGGTGGCATTTACCAATAAAATACTACTCCTTCATATTATAAGAAAAGAAAAGGACTCAGAGGGATTTGAGATGAGTAACGCCCTAGCCCACTTTGGTTATTAACTGAAAGGTTAATCACAGAGCTAGTGGAGCAATATGCACCCTCCTATTCATGTTCCTTGGTGGAGGGGAGACAGGGCAACTTTGGCAAAACTCCTATCACTCAAACACCGTAATAAGGATGTGCTTATAAGCTCTGTGCTAAGAGGCATAATGAGAGAGAAGAAATAAAACTTTACTTACAAAACATTAACAAACTGAATTCAGGAGTATAGCAAAGGAATAACCAACAATGAACAAACAGAGACTATTAGGGAACCAATATCCTATCATGTCATACCAACAGGTTGAGAAAAACAATCATCTCAATAGATCCTGTAAAAGCATATGATAAGGTTCAATGATTATTCTTGATAAAAATTAGAAAGAGGCAGATAAGCTTCAACATGAAAAACATTATCTTCTATCTGGAAACATCACAACTAAATGATAAAACAGAAAAATTTTTGTTTGAAAACAGTGGTACCAACAGAAATCAATCAAGAACAGTAATAATTAGGCAATTCAATAAGAGCAGACAACTATAGGTCAATATCCCTGATGAGAATATAGAGGAAAACATTTTCAATAAAATATTAGCAAACCAAATTCAGTAGCACTTTGAAAAGGTCATTCAACATGATTAAGTGGGATTTATCATGGGATGCAAGGATGGCTCAATGCATACAAATCAATAAGTGTGATACACCACATTAATAGAATAAAAAACCCAAAAGCATACAATAACTCAATAGAAAAAAAGTATTTGACAAAATTCAACGTCACTTCATAATAAAAACTCTCAAACTGTGTATACAGGAAATGTACCTCTACATAATAAATCTCATATATGACAAGCCCACAGCTAATATTATACTCAATGGTAAAGAACTGAAAGCTGTTACTCTAAGATCAGGAAAAAGTTAAGGATGCCCACTGTTGCCACTTTTTTTTTTTTTTTTTTGCTGTACGCGGGCCTCTCACTGTTGTGGCCTCTCTCGCCGCGGAGCTCAGGCCCCGGACGCGCAGGCTCAGCGGCCATGGCTCACAGGCCCAGCCGCTCCGTGGCATGTGGGATCTTCCCAGACTGGGGCACGACCCCATGTCCCCTGCATTGGCAGGCGGACTCCCAACCACTGTGCCACCAGGAAAGCCCCACTGTTGCCACTTTTATCCAACATAGTACTGGAAATCCTAGCCAGAGCAATCAGGCAAGAAAAATAAAAGGCATCAGAATTGAAAAGTAGTAAGTAGAATTATCTCTATTTGCAGATGACATGGTTTTATATACAGAAAATCCTAAAGCCCCCTCAAAAGCAAACAAACAAATAAAACCTGTTAGATCTAATCAACAAATTCAGTAAATTTGCAGGATACAAAATTAAAATACAAAAATCAGTAGTGTTGCTATATACTAATGACAAATTATCTGAAAAAAGAAAAAAGGAAAATGATACCATTTACAATAGCATCAAAGCAATAAAGGAATAAGTTTAACCAAAGAGGTGAAAGATCTCTACACTGAAAAGTACAAGACAGGGCTTCTCTGGTGGCGCAGTGGTTGAGAGTCCACCTGCTGATGCAGGGGACATGGGTTTGTGCTCCAGTCCGGGAAGATCCCACATGCTGCGGAGTGGCTGGGCCTGTAAGCCATGGCCACTGAGCCTGCGCGTCCGGAGCCTGTGCTCTGCAACGGGAGAGCCACAGTAGTGAGAGGCCCGCGTACGGCAAAAAAAAAAAAAAAAAAAGTACAAGACACTGATGAAAGAAACTGAAGACACAAATAAATGGAAAGATATCCTGTGTTCATTGCTTGGAAGAATTAATATTGTTATAATGTCCATATTATGCAAAAGCATCTATAGATCAATACAATGTCTATCAAGATTCCAATGGCATTTTTTAAGCTGACTAGAGAAAACTATTTAAAAATCTATACAGAAGACCACAAGTGGCCAAAGCAATCCTGAAAAAGAACAACAAAGTAGGAGGCATCACACTTCCTGAATTCAAGCTATATTATAAAGATATAGCAACCAAAACAGCTAGCATAAAAACAGACACATGGACCAATGGAACAGAATAGAGAGCCCAGAAATAAACCCATGTATATACATCAACGAATATTTGACAAGGGAGCCAAGAACATTCAATGGTGAAAAGACAGTCTCTTCAATAAATGGTGATGGGAAAACTGGATATTCACATGTAAAAAAGAATGAAGCCAGAACACTGTCTTACACCATTCAAAATAATTAACTTGAATTGGACTTGACTTAAATGTAAGACTCGAAACTATAAAACTCCTAGAAGAGGAGGTGTCAGTGCAGCCATTTCTCACTAGGCACTCTGATCTTAAGTGCCAGGTGCGAGGCCTCGGCATGAAGCACCCTGTGAACAAGTGAAACTAGATGAAGCACAGAGGAAAAGAAAAAAAAAAAAGCAAGCTGCTAACCATCTGAAAAAAATGCCTCTGCGACCAGCCCATCCCAGCGGGAAAGTTGCACAATCCTCTTAGATAGCCTCAACCACCAGAGGGCAGACAGCAGAAGCAAGAACTATAATGCTGCAGCCTGTGGAACAAAAACCACATTCACAGAAACACAGACATGAAAAGGCAGAGGGCTATGTACCAGATGAAGGAGCAAGATAAAACCCCAGAAAAACAACTAAATGAAGTGGAGATAGGCAACCTTCCAGAAAAAGAATTCAGAATAATTATAGTGAAGATGATCAAGGACCTCGCAAAAAGAATGGAGGCAAAGATCGAGAATTTGCAAGTAATGTTTAACAAAGATCTAGAAGAATTAAAGAACAAACAAACAGAGATGAACAATACAACAACTGAAATGAAAACTACACTAGAAGGATTCAATAGCAGAATAACTGAGGCAGAAGAACGGATAAGTGACCTGGAACACAGAATGGTGAAATTCACTGCTGCAGAACAGAATAAAGAAAAAAGAATGAAAAGAAATGAAGACAGCTTAGGAGACCTCTGGGACAACATTAAACACAACAACATTCGCATTACAGGTGTCCCAGAAGGAGAAGAGAGAGAGAAAGGACCCAAGAAAATATTTGAAGAGATTACAGTTGAAAATTTCCCTAACATGGGAAAGGAAATAGCCACCCAAGTCCAGGAAGTGCAGAGAGCCTCATACAGGATAAACCAAGGAGAAACACGCTGAGACACATAGTAATCAAATTGGCAAAAATTAAAGACAAAGAAAAATTATTGAAAGCAGCAAGGGAAAAACGACAAATAACATACAAGGGAACTCCCATTAGGTTAACAGTTGATTTCTCAGCAGAAACTCTACAGGCCAGAAGGGAGTGGCATGATATACTTAAAGCGATGAAAGGGAAGAAGCTACAACCAAGATTACTCTACATGGCAAGGATCTCATTCAGATTCGATGGAGAAATCAAAAGCTTTAGAGACAAGCAAAAGCTAAGAGAATTCAGCACCATCAAACCAGCTTTACAACAAATGCTAAAGGAATTTCTCTAGGCAGGAAACACAAGAGAAGGGTAAGACTTACAAACACAAATCCAAAACAATTAAGAAAATGGTCATAGGAACATACATATCGATAATTACCTTAAACATGAATGGATTAAATGCTCCAACCAAAAGACACAGGCTTGCTAAATGGATACAAAAACAAGACCCATATATATGTTGTCTACAAGAGACCCACTTCAGATCTAGGGACACACTCAGATGGAAAGTGAGGGGATGGAAAAAGATATTCCATGCATATGGAAATCAAAAGAAAGCTGGAGTAGCAATACTCAAAGCAGTTAAAATAGACTTTAAAATAAAGAATGTTACAAGAGACAAAGAAGGACACTACAAAATGATCAAGGGATCAATCCAAGAAGATACAACAATTATAAATATAAATGCACCCAACATAGGAGCACCTCAATACATAAGGCAACTGCTAACAGCTGTAAAAGAGAAAATCGACAGTAACACAATAATAGTAAGGGACTTTTAAAATCTCACTTACACCAATGGACAGATCATCCAAACAGAAAGTTAATAAGGAAACACAAGCTTTAAACGACACAATGGACCAGACAGATTTAATTGATATTTATAGGACATTCCATCCAAAAACAGCAGATTATACTTTCTTCTCAAGCGTGCACAGAACATTCTCCAGGATAGATCACATCTTGGGTCACAAATCAAACCTCAGTAAACTTGAGAAAACTACCTAGAGACAAATGAAAATGAAAACATGACAATCCAAAACCTATGGGATGCAGCAAAAGCAGTTCTAAGAGGGAAGTTTATAGCTATACAAGCCTACCTCAAGAAAGAAGAAAAATCTCAAATAAACAATCTAAACTTACACCTAAAGGAACTAGAGAAAGAAGAACAAACAAAACCCAAAGTTAGCAGAAGGAAAGAAATTATAAAGATCAGAGCAGAAATAAATGAAATAGAAACAAAGAAAACAATAGCAAAGATCAATAACACTAAAAGCTGGTTCTTTGAGAAGATAAACAAAATTGAAAAACCATTAGCCAAATGCATCAAGAAAAAGAGGGAGAGGACTCAAATCAATACAATTAGAAATGAAAAAGGAGAAGTTACAACAGACACTGCAGAAATACAAAGCATCCTAAGAGACTACAAGAAACTTTACGCCAATAAAATGAACAACCTGGAACAAATGGACAAATTCTTAGAAAGGTATAACCTTCCAAGACTGAACCAGGAAGAAATAGAAAATATGAAGAGACCGATCACAAGTAATGAAATTGAAACTGTGATTAAAAATCTTCCAAAAAACGAAAGTCCCGGACCAGATGGCTTCACAAGTGAATTCTACCAAACATTTAGAGAAGAGTTAACATCCATCCTTCTCAAACTCTTCCAAAAACTTGCAGAGGAAGGAACACTCCCAAACTCATTCTATGAGGCCACCATCACCCTGATACCAAAACCAGACAAAGATACTACAAAAAAAGAAAATTACAGACCAATATCACTGATGAATATAGATGCAAAAATCCTCAACAAAATACTAGCAAACAGAATCCCAACAACACATTAAAAGGATCATACACCATGATCAAGTGGGATTTATCCCAGGGATGCAAGGATTCTACAATATATGCAAATAAATCAATGTGATACACCATATTAACAAATTGAAGAATAAAAACTGTATGATCATCTCAATAGATGGAGAAAAAGCTTTGGACAAAATTCAACACCCATTTATAATAATAACTCTACAGAAAGTGGGTATATAGGGAACTTACCTCAACATAATTAAGGCCATATACAACAAACTGACAGCAAACATCATTCTCAATGGTAAAAAAGTGAAAGCATTTCCTCTAAGATCAGCAACAAGACAAGGATGTCCACTCTCACCACTATTATTCAACATAGTTTTGGAAGTCCTAGCCACAGCAATCAGAGAAGAAAGAGAAATAAAAGGAATACAAATTGGAAAAGAAAAAGTAAAACTGTCACTGTTTGCAGATGACTTGATACTATATAGAAAGAAGCCTAAAGATGCCACCAGAAAACTAGTAGAGCTAATCAATGAATTTGGTAAAGTTTCAGGATACAAAATTAATGCACAGAAATATCTTGCATTCCTATACACTGATGATGAAAAACCTGAAAGTGAAATCAAGAAAACACTGCTATTTACCACTGCAACAAAGAGAATAAAACACCTAGGAATAAACCTACCTAGGGAGACAAAAGACCTGTATGCAGAAAACTATAAGACACTGATGAAAGAAATTAAAGATGATACCAAGAGATGGAGAGATATAACATGTTCTTGGATTGGAAGAATCAATACTGTGAAAATGACTATACTACCCAAAGCAATCTACAGATTCAGTGCAACCTCTGTCAAATTACCAATGGCATTTTTTACAGAACTAGAACAAAAAAATCTTAAAATCTGTATGGAGACACAAAAGACCCCGAATAGCCAAAGCAGTCTTGAGGGAAAAAAACGGAGATGGAGGAATCAGACTCCCTGACTTCAGACTATACTACAAAGCTACAGTAATCAAGACAGTTAGGTACTGGAACAAAAACAGAAATATAGATCAATGGAACAGGATAGAAAGCCCAGAGATAAACCCACGCACCTATGGTCAACTAATCTACGACAAAGGAGGCAAGGATATACAATGGAGAAAAGACAGTCTCTTCAATAAGTGGTGCTGGGAAAATGGAACAGCTACATGTAAAAAAATGAAATCAGAACACTCCCTAATACCATACACAAAAATAAACTCAAAACGGATTAGAGACCTAAATGTAAGACCAGACACTATAAAACTCTTAAAGGAAAACATAGGAAGAACAATCTTTGACATAAACCATAGCAAGATCTTTTTTGATCAACTTCCTAGAGTCATGGAAATAAAAACAAAAATACACACATGGAACCTAATGAAACTTAAAAGCTTTTGCAAAGCAAAGGAAACTAAAAACAAGACGAAAAGACAACTCCCACAATGGTACAAAATATTTGCAAATGAATCAATGGACAAAGGATTAAAATCCAAAATATATAAACAGCTCATGAAACTCAATACTAAAATGAAAAAATGGACAGAAGACCTAAATAGACATTTCTCCAAAAAAGACATACAGATGGCCAAGAAGCACATGAAAAGCTGCTCAACATCACTAATTATTAGAGAAATGCAAATCAAAACTACAATGAGGTATCACCTCACACCAGTTAGAATGGGCATCATCAGAAAATCTACAAACAACAAATGCTGGAGAGGGTGTGGAGAAAAGGGAACCCTCTTGCACTGTTGGTGGGAATGTAAATTGATACAGTCACTAGGGAGAACAGTATGGAGGTTCCTTAAAAACCTAAAAATAGAACTACCGTATGACCCAGCAATCCCACTACTGGGCATATACCCTGAGAAAACGATAATTTAAAAACAGACTTGTACCACAATGTTCATTGCAGAAGTATTTGCAACAGCCAGGACATGAAAGCAACCTAAGTGTCCATCAACAGATGAATGTTTAAAGAAGATGTGGCACATATATACAATGAAATGTTACTCAGCCATAAAAAGAAATGAAATTGAACTATCTGTAGTGAGGTGGATGGACTTAGAGTCTGTCATACAGAGTGACGTAAGTCAGAAAGAGAAAAATACTGTATGCTAACACATATATATGGAATCTAAAAAAAAAAAAAACAGGTTCTGATGAACCTAGGGGCAGGACAGTAATGAAGATGCAGATGTAGGGAATGGACTTGAGGACACGGGGAGGGGGGAAGGGTACGCTGAGACGAAGTGAGAGAGTAGCACTGACATATATACATTACCAAATGTAAAGTAGATAGCTAGTGGGAAGCAGCTGCATAGCACAGGGAGATCAGGTTGGTGCTCTGATACCACCTAGAGGGGTGGGATAGGGAAGGTGGAGGGAGATGCAAGAGGGAGGGCATATGGGGATATATGTATACATATAGCTAATTCACTTTGTTATACAGCAGAAACTAACACACCATTGTAAAGCAATTATATTCCAATCAAGACGTTAAAAACAAAACAAAACAAAGTCCTAGAAGAAAACATAGGCGGTAAGCTCCCTGACAGTGGTCTTGGCAATGATTTTTTGGGATTTGAGACCAAAAGCAAAGGCAACAAAAGCAAAAATAAACACATGGGACTATATCAAACTAAAAGGCTTCTGCAGAGCAAAAAAGTGATCAACAACATGAAAGGGTAACCTACGGAATGGGAAAAAATATTTGCAAAGCATTTATCTGATAAGGTGTCAGTATCCAATATCCATAAAGAAGTAATACAACAATAGCCAAGAAATAATGAAATTTTAAAAATGGGCAAAGGATCTGAGTATACATTTTTACTAAGATATTCAAATGGACAACAGGTACTCAACATCATGAATTATTAGGGAAATGCAAATCAAAACCACAGTGAAAACCTCATGCCTTTGAGTATGGCTTACATGAAAAGACAAGAAATAAATGCTGGTAAGAATGTGGAGAAAAGGGACCCCTTGTGCACTGTTAGTGTAGTTGTACATTTGTACAACCACCACAGAAAACACTGGTTTCCATGGAGGTTCCTAAAGAAATTAAAACTAGAACTACCACACGGTGCAACAATTCCACTCTAGGTATGTATCTGAAGGAAACAAAATCACTACGCTGAAGAGATTCCTGTACATATATGTTCACTTCAGCATTATTTACAACATGGAAACAGCCTAAGCATCTATTGACAGATAAATGGATAAAGAAAATGTGGTATATGTGTATATATATACACACATACACATATGTACACACAATGGAATACTATTCAGCCATAAAAAGAAGGAAATCCTGCCATTTGTGACAACATGGATGGACCTTGAGGGCAGTACTCTAAATGAAATAAGTCAGACAGAGAAAGACAAATATTACATGATCTCACTAACAGGTGGAATTTTGAAAAAACAAGCCAACAAAAAGAGATCATATTTGTGGTTACCAGAGGCAGGGGGTTAGGGAGTAGGAGAACTGGATAGAGGTCAAAAGGTACAAACTTATAGCTATAAGATAAATAAGTCCTGGGAATGTAATATACAACATGTGTATACACCAAACACTACTGTTTGGTATATCTGAAAGTTGCTAAGAGAGTAGATCATAAAAGATCTCATCATGTGGAAAAAAACCATTTTTCTTCCTTTTTCTTTTTGGCATCTATATGAGATATGGATTTTAACTAAAGTTACTGTGGTAATCATTTGGCAATGTAAGTCAAGTCATTACACTGTACACCTTAAATTTACAGTTCTGTATGTCAATTATATCTCAACAAAATTAAAGAAAAAAAAAAACAAGGGGAAAAGATGGGTTATCCAATAAAAGGTATTGAGATATATGAATGAGCCATTTAAAAAATAAAATTGTCTTTTCTTTAATGTTAAAATAAATTGCAGATGGTTTAAGATTTAAACACAATACAAAGAAGCCATAAAAATACTATGGAAAAAAGCGAAAGCACTTTTTAAAAAACATGGGAGTAAAGGAGACCATCCTAAGTGTGGCTAATTACCTAGGATTCTGTTAAGCGGGAAAGAAAGCATAAGAAACCTATGAATGCTCTCTCATTGATTCTTACATTGTTATAGTGTTCAGTTGCACTACCTCAAGCAAATTAAGATAGGAAGGAGAGGATTTCAATCTATGCCTCCAAGTCTATGTAATGGACTTGGAGGCATCTCAAGAGGTCCCTCCCCGATAGAAGCCAAAGCAGGTACTCCATACAGAAGCTCCTGTATCACTGTGGAAATGCTATCTCCCTAAAACATAACAATGACCTAAGCTGCTTAGGCAAACAAGGGTAAGGTGTTCTAATGACAATAGTGGTATTTGGAGGGAAGAGCAGAGAGGTGGTTACCCAATGTCCACGTGTACCACTGAGGAGAGGCAAACTGAACGTATAAAAGTTATATATAAAGTTCAATAAAACTTAAGTTCTGTTAATGGACTATGGTAGTGGATTTCTACTTCTCTCTTGAAAATTGGTGGTGCTGAATGTACCAGTACATCTCCTGGGTCAAAAGCCATCCCCAGTGTCTGCCTACATTTAGTTATGCGCTTGCTGACGGCCAAGAGAATGTCAGGGGACAGTATTAGTTCTAAGGATTCCAGCACTAAGTAGGACAGGAAACTCAGAAGCTATAGAAGGAAGAGACTACATTAGACTAGGTAACAATGTACATACTTACATTTGCAACCAATTAAAATACAGCACATAAATCAAAAGGATAATGAGGGAAAAACATTTGCACCATATACATAAGAGCTTATTTACCCAATTCAACTCTTTTTGACATACAAAATGGCGATCTTGCAAATAAGATAAAAAAGTCAAAAGACATGAATATGCAGTTATAATGTGCGAATATTCAAGTTTAAAAACAAAAATTGCAAATACAAAAATATTATCTCTTGCTTGTCATGTTGTCAATTATTAAAAACATCGATAAGCTTAATATGTAAGGAGTTCAAATATAAAGGCTTATAGTAATACTAGAAAGAAATAAATATAAAATAGGCCAAAAAAGCACATATAAGCAAGTTATAAGAAATAGCAATGATAATGATAAATCATTCAAAAACATCATCACTTTAATAATATATTAAAACAAACTACATTTCCACCTCCCAAATGGGTAAGAATTTTAAAACAATAATGCCTATCATGTGGGAAAATGGGTATTCTCAGACATTGTTGAGGACCTTTTAACTGGTGCAATTTTTCTGGAGGGAAATTTGTCAATATGTATCAAAAGTTGAAAATATACACATAATTTGCATAGCAAAAACGCACCTTTAAAACTATATCCTAAGAAATGTTTTAAGTTGTTGCCTCTGAGTTGTGGGATTATGAGTATACCAATTTCTGTGTACGCGTTTCTGTATTTTCCAGAACTTTTGCAATGAATATGGACTTTAAATAAAAAGGGAAAGAAAACCAAATTCATGATATGGGGGAAATTCCTACTGACTTATTTTGCTGTGTTTTTTTTTTTTCTGTTTGTTTGTCTGTTTTTGAGCTGTAAAACCTCATGAAAACAAATGATCTCCTTGCCATTGTGATATTTCCTTTCCTCACTTCTGGAATCATATATTAACATTTTGAAGAACTTAAAATAAAAAGTGCTTTGAAAACTGAAAACTGATGCAGATTTTGAGATAATTGGTAAAAGCAAGATTGGGAGAGAAACAGAAATACCCTGAGGTAAAAATAAATCTTTCCTATATATATCATTAAAATGAGAAATCAAATACCTTGATGCAATCTATTAGCCAAACCAAGGCTGCCACAATGTGAGGCCATGTATGAGGGGCCCCCACTGTATACATGGAGCTTTTCGATAATGCAAAAGGATACCTATGAAAAATCAGAAAACATAAGCCAGTATGTTAATTTTGTAAAAATAATGGCTAAATTAAGCAAGAAGTTACATTAAAAAAAATTCCACATATATACCATCAGTCTCGACTTGTTTAGAAGATACTTGTTGAGATTCTCTCCTTCGTCTTCTTACCCTCAAATGGTTTTGTGTATTTTGTTTTATTTCTCTGGAGATTACTTTGTACATATATCCCCTAAGCAGAACTTGATTTACAACCAACATGCTGGACTTCTCTCCTGAAAGATTGTTCCCTCAAATCCAATGTACCCCAAATAAACCACATGTATGTATTTCTCCTCCTCAAATCCACTTCTCCCCGTGTTTATTCTACATAGGCTTTTCTGGACTTTCTTACTCCATTTTCACCAGGCCTTCAATCCTATCTTTTCTGTTTCTATAAAATCTGCAGTAGCTAGCCTATTCTATCTATTCCTCATCACATCAGTAGTTGAGGGCTTTATGATCTATCATCTGTAGTTCAGTAATAATCTCCAAAAAGTTGTTTTTTTTGCCTTTTCAATTTATCTTGCATATGTGGCCCATAGTGACCATCTTAAAATATATTATTTCTCTAACTCAAAATCTTTACACACTTATTGAGTTTCATTCTTTTCTGTGTTCCAACAATCTCTCTAGGCTAATGAGAAATATAACATACAAACCCAAGATCTTTAAAGATTCTTGGAACCTCTTCTTCAAACTTTGTGTCAGGAAGTTCATACGAAGGGCACAGGAAGCCATAAAGAAAAGTGAAGATCTTTAGGAAGTCTTTAACAGAAGGAGCCTGTAGAGATTTCATGGATACACTATATGCATAACCGTTTTCTGAAAGAAACTATAATAATTTTTATGAAACATCAAACATTTTACAATAGGAAAATTATTGAAGAATACTTAAGAAAACACTCACAATTTCGAATGGTTAAGATTATAAAATACCTCACAGAGCTGTCGAATACATTGCTGAATGAATGCTTTGTCATTAAGTGGTCTTGGGTCCTTGATTTTTTCAGAAGTGGAAAATATACCAAATTGACTATTCCGGGATCCATGTCCACTAGTTCTGTAAACATATTTTTAAAAAGTCAGTCAAAATTATTTCCTTCTGTGGTCAAGCCTAAATTATTTCAAGGCAATTTTATATTTTAACATCAGCACCAAACATTAAAGTTCAATTCTTTGGTTTTTATTTAACTAAGATTTCTCTTACTCAAAGCAGAGAAAAAAAGAGCAAATAATGAAGATCAAAGTATAAAATGAGGTGGGAAGAAAAGTACACTTCTGGTGCCCTGCATTACTAACACATACATCATCCTCTAAAACTGTGCATTTTGAGTCCACTAGGTCTTCTGTACCAACTGTTCTCCAGGTCTATTCAATAACCCAGATCCTTTCAACAACCTACTTGCCCCTCCATGATTGCTCCTTCATTTCCAACTGCTTTATTTACCATTATTTATTGCAGGAAAATTTGAGATGTTGAAAGATTGTGCTTTTTTTCATAAACGTTATTGTGTCATGCAATATTATGTATCTGATTGTTATTTACCATAAATATATGTTGCTACTTTTTAGTCATTAATAGCTATAGCATATATGCTCCATCTTAAGCCCCTCCTCTCAAAATAAAACATCATTTGTTTAAATCTTTATAATGGTTTCTTTTGCTTCTCTTTGTGGCCCAATTTACCTAACCATTGTAGTTTATTAAATATCCTCGGGACAATACTTTTCCTTTTTGGACAGATGCCACAAAACTGAGTTACAATGAACACTGCTGTAATGTCTGAACTCTGTTCATCAAAACAATTTCTCCCTGCATGTTTACTTGCTGCTTTCAAGTTCTCTCCTGACCAGGATCTAAAAGTTCTTTACCTTGGGCTCTCTGATGCCACTGCTCTGATTAACTAGCTAATTAGCTAATTCTTCCCCTGAGAATTTGCTATTTGAGATACACTTTTCTACATACTGCTATTACTTAATCTTTAATTTTTTTTTTTTACTAGGAAAGAATACACGTATAGACTCAGCTCTTATTCTACACAAAACTGTACTAATAGATAGCTTTCCAAATTATAAAAGAATTTCCCAACCAATCAAAATACTGTATCATTCAACTTGTAGTTTAAGGGAATAGGGTCTAGAAGCAGAGTCTGGTTAAAAATTCTGTCTCTGTTACTAGTTGTATGACCTTGGGTAAACTATTTAACCTCTGTGCTTTAATTTCCTAATGTCTAAAATGAAGACAATAACAGTATCTACACATAGGGCAGTTCTGAGGATTGATTAAAAGAGATATAAAATAGCACTTTTCTGGCTTACAAAAATGCTCAGCAAAAGTTAGATTTTATAATCATTAGCATCAGTATCTCTGACATTCAGCTCTGAGATGAAAGTTACATTACAAAAATGCCTTAAGATTTTTTATCAACTAGAATAAACACCAGAAACAGTTTAACTTGGGTTCATGACAAAGACTTTTCATAAGGTAACAAATATGTCATCTCTAAATATTTTCAAAATATAATTAAATAAACATTTGTTTTAAAACAAAGTTATATTTTGTTTTTGGTGAGATGAACAGTTTCTCTATTTTGGAGTTGGAAATTTCTTTAAAAAATTAACTTTATTGAGGTATAATTGCTTAGAATAACATGCACCTGTTTAAAGCATACAAGTTGATGAGGTTTGACAATATTTACACCTGTGTAATCTCTACCACGATCAAGATATTAAACATTTCCATCATCTCAAATCTTATCCCACTTACCAGTCAATCCTTACCCTACCCCCAGCCTAGGCAACTACTGATCTACTCTAGACAGTGGTTCTCAAAGTGTGCCCTAGGGGATCGAGAAGTCAAAACTATTTTCCCAATAAAATTAAGATTTTTTTCACACCTTTCATTCTTATTCTTTCGTTGAGTGTACAGTGGAGTTTTCCAGAGGTTGGCTACATGACGTCGGATATTATAACAGACTGAATTCCGAGGCAGATATGAGAATTCAGCTATCTTCTATTAAGCCAGACATTAAAGAGATTTGCAAAAATATAAATGTCACTCTTCTTACTGAAATAGTTTTATTTTTAAAAAATTAAAGCATTTTATATTAACATGTAATGGGTTACTGTTATTTTATTTTACTTTTTTTTTAATATTTACTTATTTAATTAATTTATTTGGCGGCTTCGGGTCTTAGTTGCAGCACGCAGGATCTTTGTTGAAGCATGGGGGATCTTTTGTTGCGATGTGCGGGCTCTTCATTGCAGCATGCAGGCTTCTCTCTAGTTGTGGCGTGCAGGTTTTCTCTTCTCTAGTGGAGGTGTGCGAGCTCAGTGGTTGTGGTGCGTGGGCTTAGATGCCCTGCCGCATGTGGGATCTTAGTTCCCCGACCAGGGATAGAACCCGTGTCCCCTGCATTGGAAGGCGGATTCTTTATCACTGGATCACAAGCGCAGTCCTGGGTTATTGTTATTTTAAACTGAATTAATATGTACTAATTTTTTTCCTCAGTTTTATTTTCTAATATAGTTAATATCAACAGATACAGCCCACAAGATAAAAGCTCTTTGGAGTCCTTAATATTGTAGTAAAAAAAAGTCTTTGGCTAAGATGTTGGACTAGATGATGGTTCCTAATTTTAAAATGCTATGATTCCATAGTATGTGAAAGCTATGTGTAGAATTTTCAATCAAGTATTCACTTGTAACAATGAAATAGTGGTCTAAATGTGCTGATATATCTCAGCATAACCTAAAGCAAATATAACCATTTTAACCATTTAAAACAGAGGAAAACTAGATTATAACCTTCTCTTGAAAGGGACCATGCCATCTAATTTTTTGTACTTTGACAGCATCTAGCTCAATGCATAGCTATAAGAATCCCTTCCATTAGAATTAATAAAAAAATCATTACCTTTTACCAAATACAGAGACTTTTCTTTCAGATGTGGGTTTGTTAATACTCAATTTTCCAAAGGTTGATTTCTCTTTGCTTTAAGAAAAGGAGAAAAACAAACTCTTTAAATAAGTGGAAAAATATTAGTTCAAGAAACTTTTGTAAATACATTGGAACCAACCCCTCTTCCTCATTACTTATAAGAATAATTCAAAATCGTGAAAATTTTTAGCAGTAATCATAGCTATCAAAAATAGGATAGGTTTACAACATAGTATGAGTTTTAACACTAAAATGTTAAGAAAAAAGGAGGAAAAATCCCCATATCTACATTGTAATTTTAATTATCCTAAAATATGTACATTTATGGATAACAACTTCAAAGGAAAAGAAATAACTTAAAAATAGATATTTTCAATCATAGAATGATAGCCACATTTAAAATTTTTTATTTTGAGGCTCACTCTTTATTAGACTGCAGCTACACTTAAGAACATACATTATGTCAATTACAGACCAGAAACATTGACAAAGGCAACCTTTTAGCTTTGAATGCAATTCAAGGCACAAATCTTTTGGAGTAGTAATGTGCAACAGTACAAAACATTTCTCTGATTTCAGAAGAAAAAAATGTATAAATATTTCAAATTTCTAAAAGTAGCAGAGGCTCATACTATGTAAACCCAAGTAACTTAAGAACAGTTAGCAAGTAACTTGTACCTTGGTAATAGAGAAGGAATGATAGCACTCAACATGGTTACAAATAGCCTTCTCTTAATTGTAAGAAATTCATTCATAGGGAAAAATTAGTTTATGATTTTAAGTTCTTTTTTCCCTCTCATTTTATTTTTTATTAAAAAAATTGAAGTCCAGTTGATTTACAATGTTTCAGGTGTATGGCAAAGTGATTGAGATACACACACACACACACACACACACACACACACATACTTTTTCAGATTCTTTTCAATTACAGATCATTAAAGGATATTGACTATAGTGACAGCAAGTTCTTTGGGGCACCTTTTTTTTCCAGTGAATCCTGAGGAAATAGTTTGGAGAAGTGGTGTTCTGTAGGCTGCTACTAAACTGCAGCTAATTGTCAGGGCAAATAATACCTTTCATTGAGAACTATGCTAGTTGGATACACCTCAGTAAATAGTTACAGCAGAGAACCTGCTCAAACAAGCAGCTCTACAGTAAAGGAGGAAAATAAATGAGTGGAAGAGTGCTGAAAAGGAATTAGCAGTCCCTCAGGGATTGCCTAGCAAAAGACGTGTCTTTGGAGATTTAACTATCAAATGAGATAAAACACAACACCTAGTAACATGCCCATTTTTTGGCCTTCACTGACTCCAAATTAGGTACCACTGAGAACAGATAAGATTCATCACAATATGACTCATACTACATCTTTGTATTAACCTCCTTTACAGATTTCTTTGCCAAAGACAATAAGGCATAGGTACTCACGTTTGAGGGGTATGGAGGCCTGGTTTATTTAAGTCCTGGGATCTTAATTCCTGCATAGAGAGGCGGCCAGCACCACCGGTAGAAAATGAACTGCGTTTCATGTTTATGACCTGCATTCACGAATTTGGTAATGAACAAGTCTTTCCAGACACAGATGGTACATTAAGCAACAACAATTATCTTTACCCTCAAACAGAAGGGCAGCCAAGTTTCACTGTTTTTTCAAGATAATCTTTCCCGGTCTATCTTTGCTTGTTCATGTAAGGTGAAGTCCTAATTTGCAGGGAACATCTATCTATTTAACTCCATTTAAAAATACTCAACACAGGGCTTCCCTGGTGGCGCAGTGGTTGGGAGTCTGCCTGCCGATGCAGGGGACACGGGTTCGTGCCCTGGTCCGGGAGGATCCCGCGTGCCGTGGAGCGGTTGGGCCTGTGAGTCATGGCCGCTGGGCCTGCGCGTCCGGAGCCTGTGCTCCGCGTCGGGAGAGGCCACGGCAGTGAGAGGCCCGTGTACCGCAAAAAAAAAAAAAAAAAAAAAATCAACACACATAAACACTTACTAACTGCCTACCATGTACAAGGGAGCGTGAAAGCAATGCAAACAATACAAAGGTGAATAAGGTATGATTCCTACCTTCACAGGGTATTTATGGTAGTTAAACTCCTAAATCCTAACTCAGACCACATCACCACTGTTGGCTGTGCCTATTTCAATGGGAAGTCAGAGGCTACTGACAAGAACTACCTCTGATGTTTCATTTTCTTTGGTCTTGGAGCAGAGCTATTCAGTTTTCTTTTCCTAATGTCCATCTCCCCTGCTCTGTCCTTAACCTATTGTTTCCCATTTACATTATTCAATTACTGCCCCTCGTGCTTCAATCTCCCTCTCATCAAGGATAAATTATCTAGTCTAAAGACTGTTTCCATTTTCTCAGACCACATTCACATCTCATTCCCTTCCCATCTACTGAAACGGTTGCCTCCTGAGATACTCATGACTGACAAATCTTTTGATCCTATCTTAACTCTGAGGCATTAGACACTATACACCTAGCCCTTCCAGGTCCTGCCCTGGTTTCCAAGAAAGTGGACATCTGTGGTTATCCTTTTACTTCTTGGGGCTCGCCTTTGTCTTTTAAACTGATTACACTCTTTACTTCTTTGTTTGGCTATTTCTTATTCAGTATACGCTTCTGATCTATTAAACTTTTCCACTCTCACCTATCTGTCCACTCCCAATCTCCACTTAAAATGTACTCTTAAAATCTGAGGTTAAGACTTTCAGATGTACTCCTTACACGGCCACCAGGATGTTACACTAGTATCTCAAACGCACCATAGCAAACAGTTCTTCATCTCGTCCTTCCTCTCCCTGCTCCCATCCATTCTTCCCCTTTTCTTCTCTCCATGTCCTCTTCACCCCACCGGTGTCACCTTGCCCTTCCCCTTCTCCCTTGGAAAATCACTGCCATAAGAAATTTATTGGACTCCGGGAAACTAGCGCCTAGAACAGATGGGGCCCGGGGGCCGGTTACAACAGCAAACACCAAAACGTCTCTCCTCAGGGCCCGTGAATCTAACTTTTTGGCGCCCTGGCGTTCTCCCTCTAGCCCAGTGCTGCCGGAACAAAATTAACGCAAAGTCATTAGTCACCTTTCTTCCAGCTTCCCGATACGACGCAGGGACCGAACTGCTGAAACCGTGCTATTGCCCGCTAGACAAAACGTCAGCCGCCAAAACACAACCTCCTTCCTCCACCCGCCGGCGCCGTTCGAATTTTAAAATCTCCGGCGTCGCTGACGTCATCGCGCACGACATGCGCGCGTGCGCAATTCTCGGGCGCCGCTCGTCGCCGGAACTCTGCGTGTTGGTGAAGTGCCGCCGCCTCACGGGCGCGCTCGGGCGTGTTCCGGCAAGCTGTAAGCGTCCTCTGAGAAGTCTGGTCCGACCATTAAATTTAGCTGTGAACGCCCAAGCGCTTTACGTCCCTGAGTAGCGAGCAGAGCGCTCCAGGCAGCCCTTGAAACGTTTTTTCCGTACAGCAACATGGCGGCTCCCGTTGACTGTTAGAAAAGGAGATTTGTTTTTTCCTTTGCCCTGAAAGGAGTGTCTTTGAGGACCACTGTTTAGATGGGTGCTGTTTCATGAAGCAAGTCTGGGAAGGCGGGGTGCACTTTTCTGACAAGGGAGGCGGCGAGGTAGGAGATAGTGACGGCCCAGTGTGGGCGCAGTCGGCCCCAGGGTCGCGCTGCTGAGCCGCCGCGAAGGTTCGGGCTCAGGGCATGAGTGCTCTCTGGGGTTCCAGGTGCTCTAGCGGTGGCCTGCGGAAAGCTGGAGGATCCAGTGGGGGGCCGAGAATTAGGAGAGAAAAGTGACCTGAGCACAGTAGGTTACTTTGCTAAAATATGACATCCCCCCTTACCTGCGTTTGAACTCAGAGGCAAACACAGCCCCAAACTTGGAGAGTGGTGGGTGGTGGGAGGGGAACTCAGAGCCGAAGTCTGGATACCTGGGTCTTGTAGCAATTGTGCCATCAACCAGTTGTAATTTTGGGCACGTCTCCTTTCCTGTCTGAGTTTAGAACTTAATTAGGAAAGTTGGGTTTTACTTCTAGTGTCTAATTCTCAGAGGTGTTTGTTTGTTTTAAAGGAAGAATGTCTGTGGTGCGTGAGCTATCGCCAGGATGGTTACTGGATCATCTTTCTTTCATTAACAAGATAAGTTATGAACTTCACCAGCATCATGAGCCTTGTTGCAGTAAAAATGAGCCTATTTCTTCTGTTCACCTTGATACTCTTCACATGGATTCTATGTCCTCTTTTGGAGCCTCTGCTACCTGTATTGCTTCTACCACTAAGCCAGAAAATGATGATGGAGGAAATTGTGAAATGCTCATACAAAAATATGTTTTTCGATCTGAACTGTTTGATGTCACCAAACCTTATATAACTTCTGATATTCACAAAGAATGCCAACAAAGTAATGAAAAGGAAGATCTAGTAAATGATGTTAAGAAAGAAATCTCCATTTCTGTTAGTGGGAAGGTAATAAGTTTTAAGAAATTTAAATTTTTCTACAGAGAACACAAATTTATTATTCCAGCATCTCAAATATCTTGTGATTTACTAAGTATAAAGAATAGTCAATAAAGCATAATAAGACTTTAGCACATCCAGAGTGATTTTTAACTTTTTGCTAACATTCTACCATTCTTAGAAGACCAAATTTGCATATTTCAGAAGTAAGCAAAGTTGATTCAAAAGTGAATGCTCTGTAAATTAAACAAACAAAACTAAGTAACAAAAAAAGAAACTCTGTCTGCCTAGGTTTTCGTATTAATTGCATGTTTTTACACCTATTTTTGCTCAAAAATATGTTTCTCTGTAAAATTCTAAAGCAGTATAAAGGGGGAATTTTAGAGATTTATCCTTTGGGGATAAGCTTGTATAATAAATGTTTGGAAGAAGGGTGATATTTTTGAAAAGTTTCTAGTGATAAAACTAGACAGCTACTATGGAAAATATATATTCTTAAAATATATATATTTGTATACACATTGGTGCAATCAAAAGTTTTGAGAGTGCCATATAGTCAAATAAATTATGCATGAATACTTTTTATGTATTTGAAGAGCTCAGAGGTGATTATACAAAGTCCATTTCAGATAGATCATATTAACATTTTCTTTGTTAGAGATAGGAATTACATTCGTTATTCACCCAATAAATGTTTCAGATCTTTCTATGTGCTGTTGTACAAGGAGTGATGAAACAAGATAAATATAATCTCTGCCTTTTTAGATCTTACAACTGAGTGGGGAAGAAAGATACTAAATAAGAAAGCGTGTTGAGAATTAGAATAAGGAAAGTAATAGAGAGTCCATGTATTTATTCAGCCAAAGAACTTTTGTTGTTAGCCTGCTAGGAGTTATGCCACCATGTAGGCACTGAGATTTCAGCAATGAAAAGTACAAAGTCCCTGCTCTATATTGCAGACTTACATGTTCTTTGCTATGGAGTTGTTAGATGTAGGACAGTGTTAATATATCTTATTTATACCTAATCCTCAGATTACACATAAAGATCTATTAAAAGTACATTGCAAATTGTTTTTGTTGTAGAAATTAAGAAAGTTCAGAATAATTATACCATATATCAACTGATAGATGACACTGGTGACTCTTATACAGTGTCACAGTTTCCTTGTGTTCTATGGATGTCAGTGCCATTTTATTATGTCATACTAGTTCTTACTAATAGTAGATAATGCCTACATGGCCTTTTATCACCCATTAAGTTTGTAATAATAATAATAATTATTATTTGGGAAATCTTACCTCCCCAGTCCATACTCTTTGCAGTAGGTATTACCTCTTAAAGAATGAGATACACAATATGGAAAATGTGATGAAAAAGGAAGTACTAATATATTTCAAAATATCATTATTTTGATCATGGCCACATAATTTTTTTCCCTGTAATTTACTCTTTAGAAGCGTAAGAGATGTGTTGTTTTCAATCAAGGTGAATTGGATGCTATGGAATACCATACAAAGGTACGGTGTAAAATATTCATTGATGACTTTGGAAGGTTAATGTGAACTAGTATAAATAAAAGGACAACGTAAATAAGGATGTTCTTAAAAATCAGTCATTTTTTAAAAAATTATTATTTATCTATTTATATTTACTTTTGGCTGTGTTGGGTTTTAATTGCTGCTGCCGGACTTTCTCTAGTTGTGGCGGGCCAGGGCTACTCTTCACTATGGTGCACAGGCATCTCATTGCAGTGGCTTCTCTTGTTGCGGAGCATGGGCTCTATGTGTGCGGGCTTCACTAGTTGTGGCTCGCGGGCTCAGTAGTTGTGGCTTGCGGGCTCAGTAGTTGTGGCTCACGGGCTCTAGAGCACAGGCTCAGTAGTTGTGGTGCACAGGCTTACTTGCTCTGCGGCATGTGGGATCTTCCTGGTCCAGGACTTGAACTCGTGTCCCCTGCATTGGCAGGCAAATTCTTAACCACTGCACCACCAGGGAAGTCCCTCAAGCAGTCATTTTGATCAAGGTTAGAATTTAACACTGGAGTGATTTATCATTACTTTTATTGTAATGGACAATTTAAACCAATTTTTATTAAAATCTCATGTACTTCTCATTTACATATTTAACATAAGTAAACTTATGCTATATTGGTTAAGTCCAGAAATTTTCTGAGTTATAAAAGCCTACTGTCAGTAGGTAAAACAACTTAAGATAGTGGCAGAAGAAAGTGAATAATATGAAGGATGTATTTCTAGAACTTAGAGGTTACTGAGATCTGGGAGTTAAAGAAATGAGAGGAAACAGAGGGTTCAAATTGTTTTAGATCTCATTGTCTTTCCTACTTTTATTTACTTAATCTTTAATTGCTGACATTTAGGTATAGTATACACATGTCATTTTCTATGTTTATGTGTGGTATCTGCAGGATAAATTTCGACAAGTCAAATTTCTGGGTCAGAGGGTTTGAACATTTTGATAGATACTGCCAAATTGCTGCTATGGAGTTTGTATCATCTTATTAGCACACTAGAAATGTATACTTTTGCCTGTTTTCCCACATCCTCACCATTACAGTATATTATAGTTTTTGATGTTTGCCAGTCTAATTGTTGAAAAATAGTATTTTAGTATGGCTTTAATTTGCATTTCTTATTATGAATGTAGTTAAGCATTGTAATGTATGTTTAAAATTCATTTGTATTTCTCTTATGTGAACTGTTTGTTTCCTTTGCATACTTAAAAAAATTGGATTGTTCTTTTTCTTACTGATTTATAGGAGCTCTTTATATGCTGGGGAAATTAGGTCTTTGTCGATTATGTAAATTACAAGTATATTTTTCCCAGTTTGTCATTTTAATTTTAATTATGATTTTTTTTTGGTTTTGGTTTCGCCATGCAGACAATATTATATTTTCATTTAGTTGAATTTATCATTTTTTTCTTTTACGACTTCTGAATTTTGGAATCATAATTAGAGAAGTATTCCTTCTTTAAGGTTTTAAAATAATTTCCTATGTTTTATTCTAGAACATTTATGATTTTATTTCAAATTTATATCTTGATCCATTTAGACTTTATCCTGGTATACAGTGTGAGGTATGGATCCAGTTGACTACCTATATGTCCTACCATTATTCATGTAGTTTTTCCCTCCTTATATGAGATGCTTGATATACTAAATTCACATAAGTATTTGAGTTTATTTCTGGACTTTTTTTTTTTTTTTTTTGCGGTACGCGGGCCTCTCACTGTTGTGGCCTCTCCCGTTGCGGAGCACAGGCTCCGGACGCGCAGGCTCAGCGGCCATGGCTCACGGGCCCAGCCGCTCCGCGGCATGTGGGATGCTCCGTGGCATGTGGGATCCTCCCGGACCGGGGCACGAACCCGCATCCCCTGCCTTGGCAGGCGGACTCTCAACCACTGCGCCACCAGGGAAGCCCTATTTCTGGACTTTAAGTCTTACTTGTTTGTCTCACTATTTATTTGCCAATCTCTTTTGAGATTTTATAATGTGAATATGTTTTAATATCTTATGTGGTAGTTACTTATTCCCCACCCTCCACCCCCCCCACCCCCCACCCTGGGCCATCTTATCATTGCTACTTTTTACAGAATTTTCCTGGGCTTTTTGTTTATTTTCCCACATGAATTTTAGGATCAATTTTAGTGTCTGGTTAGAAAAACTAACCTGTTGAAATTTTTATGGCAATCAAATTTATAAACGTTTACTATTAGCATCTTTAAGATGTTGTGATCCTACTCCAAAACATAAATGTGTCTTTCCATTTGTTTAAGTTTCTGTTGTTATTCTGTAAAATTTTCTTTATATATATCTAGCATTAATTTAAAAAAATTGAATGTCTTGATTTTTCAGGTAATAATTATAACTCTTGCAAATATTAATAGTTTTACTTACACCTCTATAATTATTATATCCCTAATTTATTTATCTTCTCTAATTGTATAGGCTGGAAAATATGATACAATATTAAGTAACGTTTGTGAGAATATCTATCCTTGTCCCTGACTTTGTAGGAGATGATTTCCTCTCCACTGGGTTTTGGGCTGAGTTGGAAATATCATGTTAAAGAAGTTTCTGTGTATTCTTATTTATTGAGTGTTATTATCAACTGTGGTTACTGAATTTTATCAAATGTTTTTAAAGCATCTATGGAGATTGAATGGATGATTTTTCTCCTAATATTTTCCTTTGATTTTTAATCATATGTAAACCTTACATTTGTAGTATATATTCCAAATGACCATGATGTATTATTTTTTAAATGTTCTGCTGGATTTTGTTTGCTACTATTTTATTTGGAACAGTCGTAAGTGAGATTGGTCTGATATATTTAATTTTTTTGTTTTATATATATAATTATATACAGATATTTACATATTTCAGTGTTGGAAGTTGGAAGTTTTTCTTTTTTCTCCCCAATTCTCTGGAGTAATCTGTTCTTTAAAAGTTTGGTAGAACTCCCCTTTGCATCCATCTCAGTATGTTGCTTTTTTTGTGGGGATACTTCTTTGACAGCTTTTCCTTTTTCCTCTTTGGAAATCAATTTTAGATTAAAAAAATTCTTTTGTAGTTAATCTTGGTAAATTATGTTATCTTAGAATATTATCCATTTCATCTAATTTTTCAAATTTGTTTATGAATAGTCTGTTTCTGTGGTTATTTTGCCTTCACTATTTATGTTTACTTCCTTTTCCTTGATAGATTAGCTAATGCTTTGCCTAATTTATTAGTTGTTTTTGAAATTAATTTACCTTAAAAATGTCTAACTTATTTCTGCTTTAATCCATTTTAATTTATTCCTTCTGTTTTTTTCTTTTTTTTGACTTTTTGAGTTGTCTTAGTTCATTTTTTTTTCTTCTTTTTTTTTTTTGATGGAAGTATTCAATGTTATGATTTTTTTTCTTGGGGCACTGCAGCATACCATAGGTTCTGATATGTTGTGTTGTAATTGTCATGATGTGAAATTTCTTTGATATATCATGGTTTTCTAGAGATTTGCTTAAGAGTTGTTTGTAATAGAGTTTTAAATTTCCATGTTGGAATGGTATTTTTGGTTTGATGGTTAATGTTATATTTATCTCCATAAAAAAATGCCAAATTGCTTTCCAAAGTAGTTGTACTGTTTTGCATTTCCCACCATCAAAGTATAAGAACTCTCTTTGCTTCATATCCTCACTAGCATTGATATCATCAGATTTTTGATTTTAGGAATTCTTTTAAGTGTGTAGTGGTATTTTATTGAGGTTTTAACTTGCATTTCCTTAATGACTAATAATGTTGAGAATCTTTTCATTTGCTATACATCCATATATATCCATCTGCTATACATTCTTCGTTGAAGTTTTCATAGGATCAGTGGTTTTTCATCCTTGAGTATTTGAATTAATTCACCAGTGAAATTATCTAGGCCTGGCGTTTCCTTTTGGGGAAGGTTTTTAGGAATAATATAAGGTTCTTTAATAGATAACAGAGATTTTCAGATTTTCTGCTTTTGCTTATGTCAATTTTGGCAAGTTGTATTTTCTAAGAAATTTGTCTGTTTCATCCAACTTGTCAAATTTATTGGCATGAAGTTGTTCATAGTATTCTCTTATCATGCTTTTAATGTCTGTAGGATTTGTGATGATACGTGATGCCCTTTTTCATTCCTGATGTTGGTGATTTGTATTCTTTCCTTTTCTTGCTAGGGGCTTGTTGTTTTGTTGTTGTTGTTTTTTCAAAGAACCAGCTTTTTTTTGTAGCTTTTTTTTTTTTTTTTTTTTTTACTGTGGCAAAATATACATAAAATAAAATTTACCACTTTAACCATTTTTAGGTGTACAATTCAGTTGTACTGAGTACATTCACATTGTTTTGTAACTATCACCATTATCTCCTGAATGATTTTTATTTTCCCCCAACAGGGAAGTGCCTATTTATATATTTTTTTGTTAATGGACATTTGGGATGTTTCCACCTTTTAGCTATTGTGAATAATGCTGCTATGAACATGAGCGTACAAATATCAGTTCCAGTCCCTGCTTTCAGTTTTTTTGGGAATATACCCAGAAGTGGAATTATTGGATCATATGATAGTTCTAATTTTTTGAGGAACTGCCTTATTGTCTTCCACAGTGGTTGTACCATTTTACATTGCCACCAGCAATGCATAAGGGTTTCCAGTTTCTCCATATCCATGTCAGCACTTACTTTCTGTTTTTGTTTTTTTAACAGCCATTCTAATGGGTGTGAGTGGTGTTTCACTGTGGTTTTGATTTGCATTTTTCTGATGATTTATGATGTTGAGCATATTTTTATGTGCTGTTGGCCGTTTGTATGTCTTTTTTGGAGAAATGTCTGTTCATGTCCCTATTCATGTCCTTCACTCATTTTTAAATTGGGTTTTTGTTGTTGTTATTGAGTTTTGTTCTTTTTTTTGGCCACGGTGCACGGCTTTTGGGATCTTAGTTCCCTGACCAGGGATTGGACCTGCACCCTTGGCAGCGAAAGCCTGGGCCAGCGAATTCCCTAGGAGTTCTTTTATATTCTGGATATCAACCCCTTATTAGACACATGAATTGATGTCAAGTATATTCAAAGAACCAGCTTTTAACTTAATTAATTTTCTTTACTGTCTATCTATTTTCTATTTTGTTGATATCTGTTCTCTATTATTTTCTTCCTTTTGGTTTACTTTGCTATTTTTCTAACTTCTTAAAGTAGAAGCTTTTGTCAGTGAATTTAGATTTTTTTTAATATAAGCACTTAAAGCTATAAGGTTGCCTTGAATCATTGCTTTAGTTGCATTCCACATATTTTGATATTTTGTATTTTCACTTTCATTCACTTCAAAATATTTTCTAATTTCCTCTGTGATTTTATCTTTGACCTATATGAATTATTTAGAAGTCTGCTGTTTCATTCCCAGATATTTGGGGTTTATCTTGATATCTTCTTGTTACTGATTTCTAACTTAAATCCGTTGGGGTATAAGAATATACTCTGATGATCTCAATCCTTTTAAATTTATTGAGCCTTTCTTTATAGTCCAGCATATGAATTACCTTTGTGACTGTATTGTGTGCTATTTTTAATGTATTTTTGAATACGTATTCTATAGTTGTTGGATGCAGTGTTCTATGAATGTCAGGTTAAGTTGGTAGTGTTGTTCAGAACTTCTGTATCTTTAGAGATTTTTGGTTTAATTGGTCTATCAATTACTGGGTAGATTTTTCTTAGGTGAGTTTAGAATGATGTTTTTAGACTAAGGCTGATTATTCCTTTTTACTGACACAAAATCTGTTATCTACCCAATACCCCTGTCAAGAACTGGGATGAAATGTCTGAGATTTTACTCTATTTGGAAGCTAACAAGCTAGCAAGTTTAGGTCTCAGATTTTATTAAAATAGATTTAGACCTAAGATTTTATTAAATAAGGAGTTTATTGCTCCCTGCATAGCAGGAAACATATACTTTTTGTTCACAGACTTCCCTTGTACTCCATGGGGACGATGCCAAGGAGCCTCGGTGTATGCTCTGCATGCAGTAAATTTGGTTCATAGCTAAAGAACCCTAAGGTTAGGGAACCCCAGTTTTTTAAAATGGGTTGCAAACAAACCTGTCCAGCCTTTTGTCCCAGAGTGAGCCTTTATTAACCTGGACAGCAAACAGATCTGCCTTCTGGCTTGGAGGGAGACATGATCTCCGTCTTCCATGCTATATGAATATCCTTGTGTTGGAGGAACTGATCTTGAGGATATGACCACTGGTTGACCTGGACACTTGGAGGCTCCTCACCCCTCCTTTGTCTTTGGACTGTACACTCTGCCCACCGTTCCCACAGTGGGAGCTGTTTTCAAGGACATAGCCTTGAGAGAGTAAGCTGTTGTTGAGACGATCTGGACTGTGTATGTGACTGAACCCAGTTAAGAACGCTGTATAAACTTTTAGGATTCTGGGCGACAGGTACAGAGATCTACTTGTCTTGCAGCCTCCCAAGACAAGCCTCGTTTGTAAGTTCTCTTGTTGTTAAACCTGCCATCTTCCCATCTAGAGTGGTCTGCCTCTTTTCTTTGGTCTCTCCTTGCCCTCTGTGTACAGGGGCCAGTTTCAGATTTCATCTGGGAAGCTCTTGAGGTTACAAACCAACACCTTGAAAATTTATTCTGGAACAAAAGCTATCAGTGCCTCTGCTCACACAGCGAGACCCGTGGTGAAATGTCCCCCAATTGTCCTGTGAATCATGATGTTTTCTGGTCTGAGTGTTGGAAACAAGTACTATTCTTGGCCCTGTGAGAGCTCAAGACACTGTTTCTTTTAGTCCTCTTGGATGATTCTTTTCTTGGCCTTGGATAGTTCCCCCACACACTTGGAGTGATCAGTATTTAGGGGAATTTCTCCAGTGTGACTACCTGCAGATATACAGAGTTCTCTCTGTACAGCTCTTTCCTCTCTGATACTCTCCTGGGTACTCTGTCTTGGCATCCCCATATTCTCAGCTCTGTCTCCTTAACTCTGGATTTCTTCTAGACTCTGCTCAGATTCTTCCTGTGCCTTGGAAAATCTCCAGGCAGTTAGCTGGGGCAGTCATAGGGCTTACCTATGATTTCTTTCACTCTCCTTTGTTGCCTGATGTCCAGTGTCTTGAAAGCTTTTGTCCCTATTGCTCCATCTTGGTTGGAAGTGGAAGTCTCTGGCTGCTTTGAGCATTTTCAGCAATTTAATTGTGATGTTCCTTAATGTAGTTTTCTCTTCCTCCTCTTCCTCCTCCTCCTCCATTTGTTGATCTTCTTGGATCTGTGAATACATAGTCTTCAGCAAATTTAGAAATTTTTGGCTGTTGTCTCCTTAAATATATTTTCTGTCCCCTTCATTTTGGGTGCTTTTATTGCGTTGTTTTCAAGTGCATTAACCTTTTCTTCTTCAGTGTCTAATCTGCTGTAATTCCAATGTAGTGTATTTTTCACTTGTGCATTGTAGTTTTTAATTTCTAGACACTCAATTTGGTCTTTTCTTATAGTTTCCCTATCTCTTCTTAACAGGTTCATTTTTTTCTTTACATTTTTGAACATATGAAAATGGTTATAATGAGTGCCTTAATATCCCTTTCTACTTTTTTTTCCTAATCTTTAAAAATGGGCTGCACGGGCTTCCCTGGTGGTGCAGTGGTTGAGAGTCCGCCTGCTGATGCAGGGGACACGGGTTCATGCCCCAGTCCGGGAAGATCCCACATGCCGTGGAGCGGCTGGGCCCGTGAGCCATGGCTGCTGAGCCTGCGCGTCCAGAGCCTGTGCTCCGCAACGGGAGAGGCCACAGCAGTGAGAGGCCCACGTATTGCAAAAAAAAAAAAAAAAAAAAAAAAAAAAGGGCTGTACAAGCCCTGTGTGAACTCTGGAGATTTCTCCCTCTGATCATTTTATCTGGTTCTTTCCCTGACCTTGGGTATTTCATCACATACATGTGCTGATCACTACTCAGCTGGAGACTTGACCCTCTGCAGCTCTCTCCTCTCTGGTATCCTTCCCTGCAAACTCTGGCTGCCTTGGCCTTTCCAGACTCCCAGCTGTATTTCCTTAACTCAGAGAGATTGTTGGGCTCTGAATGGGTCTCTTTCCTGTACTGCTACCTAGAAACTTTCTCAAGGCGGTAAGCTGGAGCAACTCGTTTCTCCTTTTTTAGGGACTACTGTTCTACACTGCTTGACATCCATCCAAGGTCTGAAAACCGTTTTTTAAAAATAATTTTTTAAAAGTAATTTCAGATTAAAGGTACTCCATCTTGTCCAGAAGCAGAACTTGGCTTTTAATTTTATAATTATTTTGGTTGTATTATTGAAAACCTTTGTTTATATATTCATTTTATAGAGTTAATTTTTTTCTTTTTCTTTTTTTTTTTACAATTCAAGCTATATTTTATAAAATCAAAGGTATATTTATTTTAAAATTAAATTACTAGGGGGACTTCCCTGGTGGTCCAGTGGCTAAGACTCCATGCTCCCAATGCAAGGGGCCTGGGTTCAATCCCTGGTCAGGGAACTAGATCCCACATGCTGCAACTAAAGATCTCACATGCTGCAGTGAAGATCCTGCATGCTGCAACTAAGACCCGGCGCAGCCAAATAAGTAAATAAATAAATATGTAAAAAATTAAGTTACTAGAAAAATTTAAGATTAAATGTGATTTAAACTTAATTCTTTTTTTTTTTGGCCACACTGCACAGCTTGCGGGATCTTAGTTCCCCGACCAGGGATTGAACTCATGCCCTTGGCAGTGAAAGCATGGAGACCTAACCACTGGACTGCCAGGGAATTCCCTTAATTCTTTTTATAAATTAGAAATTCCACTTTTTTTTTTTTCCACTTTCTTTTAGAAACATTATCAAATTTATCGTATAAAGTTTTAAGGATACATTTTCTATGTATTCAATATATTGTTTGGTTAGTTAATTTTCAGTGAGTTTATGAGATTTGTTTCATTCCACGGTTAAGAAATACCATTTCAAAGGTATATTCACACTTTCTCTTTTTGTTGGATAAAGTTATTTTCCTGTAAGCATTAAGAATGTTGATTTTAATCCAAGAGTTGAAATATTCAAAGCATAGTAGGAACTTTATTATTTAGAAAATTGTTTTAATGTCAGTGACTTTTTATTTATTTTTTAGTGACTTTTTAATGTACTTAAAAAAATTCTTTTACAGATCAGGGGGCTGATTTTGGATGGATCTTCACAGTTAATCCAAGAAGGTCTCAAAAGTGGCTTTCTTCATCCACTTTATGAAAAACGGGACAAGTATAGTGAGCCCATTACTTTACCACTTGATACCTGCAATTTGTCAGAATTATGTGAAATGGCAAAGCATTTGCCTTCTCTGAATGAAATGGAACTTCAGACGTTACAATTGATGGAAGATGATATATCTGTTACAGAGCAGGATTTATTTTCACGGATTGTTGAAAACAACTCTAGCTTTACAAAAATGATTACTTTAATGGGACAGAAATACCTGCTGCCACCAAAAAGCAGTTTTCTTTTGTCTGACATTTCTTGTATGTACCCGCTTCTGAGCTGTAAGTAATTATTATGTTTATTATTAGAAAAAGATAATTTTTTTGTGGCCTCCGAAGTCAAGAACAAGTCTGAATGTTGAATGAGCACCAGCATTTTGTGATAGGGTAAACAATTTTCTCAGGGTATTTTTCTTTTAAATTCAATTTTAAAGTGCTGACTTCTGTCTTAAAAATTAAAAAAATTCTTATTACAAACAAATGGTCAAAAACTTAACTAGTCCCCAAGAGAGTAAACATAGTTACTGTTCTGTACTTAGGAATTCAGGGTACAGTTGGGGTTGACCAAATAACTTTATTTAGCTTTTATTCATAGCAAAGTAGAAACACTTCATATACAAATGTTAATTCCCAAACCATTCCTAGCCTTTTAGGTTACATTTTAAGCTACTGTTCAAGTTTATTATCTAAAGTTTCTCAAAATATTTTCCTGTATAAAGTTAAGAATTTAGATATTTAAGTCCAGAGTCACATACACCTGAATTTGAATTTAGATTCTGAAGCTTAACTGTGAGTCTTTAGGCACTTCACAAAACTGAGCCTCAGTTTCCTAGTCTATAAAATGGATATGATAATACCTACTTCCAAGGGTAATTTTGGGGATTAGATGAGATAATCTGCATCATGAGCTTAGCTCAGTGATTTATGTTTCTAACAAATTATAACTATTATAATATTCTAAGGGATGATGTAGATAAGAGGTATATTGACCAAATTGAATTTAATCTGCTGTTTAATGTTATTTGGACATTTTTAAGCAAAATTTTACATTATTAACATAACATAGCTTATTAATGAAAAGCTTTATTTAATTACTTTCAAACCGTCTTATAAATGATTGGTTATTCATGTCACAGTGTCATAAATTCTTCAGGGTAAATGACAAGATAACAAATTAATGAGAAAATCATGCTGTATTTGAACATTTTTTTCCCCATTCTTTTTGATCTTTGTTACTCTAATAGTTTAAAAACCATCACTTCCTTATTTTAATTTGCATTCTTTTGATCACTTATGAGATTGTACATTTACAAAAATATACCTCTGTTTATAAAAGGAAAAGGGACAGCTCTTCCTCACAGTAAAATTCCAATTAATAAATGTAGGTAGAATGATGTAACTAGAAAATTTCCATTTGGCACACATCATAGTATTTGGGTGTCAAAATAGTGGATGAAAAGATGAGATGCAGGATATTTGCACAGTCTTAAAATATCTCCCTGCAAAATACTTATTAATTACAAAAGTAAAACTGGAGAAACCTGGCTGACAGCATTTTAACCAAATGATCAAAGGTAGTATCACTAATAATGAGACATTTTGACACTGTGTTTCCTGATAATGGCATGGTGATACTCTTGCCAAAAATAAAGAACCTAAATTTAATCACGAGGAAATACCAAACCCAAACTTGAGGGACATTCTATAAAATGACTAGCCAGTAGTCTTCAAAAGTATCAAGGTCATAAAAGACAAAGAAAGACTGAGGAACTTTTCCAGATTGGAGGAAATTTAGGAGACATGGCAACTGAATGCAATGTGTGATCCTGGTCCAGAGAAAAGGACACTAGTAGACTATTGGGGACATTTTGTTGTGGTCAATATGTCAGTTAAAAGACAAGTTTTATTTCATGTAAAAAGTTGAAAAACAAAAGCAAAAAACCCACACCTACCCTATCTAGGCTTGAAAGGACCAAGTTAATATGGCTACCAAGACTTATAGGACATTTATAAATCATTGTTGTCTAGCTAAGGGAGCTGTAGTTATTTTTAGGAAGTCTCTGCAATAGGTGAAATTATGTTAAAATCCCAGAGGTACTAAATTATAAGGGGAATCTCTTAATTATTTTAGATAAATTATTTGAATAAATGCCACAAATCCTTTTCTTGCATTCCAGTATATTTGTGTCTGTAGTGAATGCACTTCATTGTTGAAGAACATGTTTAGTTTTTTTTTTTGCCATGTGGCATGTGGGATCTTAGTTCCCCAACTAGGGATGGAACCCATGCCCCCTGCAATGGAAGTGCAGAGTCCCAACCACTGTACCGCCAGGAAGTCTCAGAACATGTTTAGTTTTTAAAGTGATACGTATAGAAGATATTTTCTGAAATTGTCTCTTTGTTTTCAGGTAAGAAAACATATGATGTAATTGTGATAGATCCACCATGGCAGAACAAATCAGTTAAAAGAAGTAACAGGTAAGTATAAATAATTTATCTATTAGATATACTTTCTCAAAGCTATTGTCCTTTGTACATTCTAGTTACATATGCTAAAAGCATTACTTTATGATAATAGATTGTCTGAAACTACTAAAACACTTTCGTTTTAAGATTTTAATTCCCTTAGGTAGATAATTCTCTTGAACTAGAACTATATGTAGATGTAGGTTAAGAATGTTAAAAGTAATATATTTATTAATGATTAAGGTTACTGACTGTCCAGTTCAGGGATGTTTCTATAACACCAAAAGGCAACATTTTTGCCTTCTTTGATATCAAATTCTAAAGTTTAGAAATATGTGCCAAAGTACAGTATTCCTTAATACTGCTATGAATGAATTGGTCTACTTCATTCTGAAATTTGTTTTTATTTATGCCATTTCGTTTATGTAACCTTTTAGAGCGATAAGTTCAATTAGTTAGTAAGATGACATTCCCTTTTAATAGCTTTTTAAAAAAGTTTTTCCCTCTAGTTCTAGTGAATGTCTTCAGTTGTATTTCCTCTCTCTTAGATTTTCTAGACTGAACAGTTCCTATTACCTTGACTTAAAGTTCGTATGAAATTTCTTCTCCACAATTATCTTTTTATGCTTTTTGTTTATGAGCTGTACCAATAATTGGACTTTTTTCTCTTAAAGTTTCAAGGATCATACAAAGAATTCCTGTAGCTATTCTCTATATGTGTGTATTTGTGCATGTGTGTAGATATCTATGTATATATAATTTTTTTCTGAACTGTATGAGAATAAATTATTTAGGAAGAAGTAAGTTACTCTGGAATATTTTATTCTGTATTCTTAAAAACAAATATATTAATATTTTCTTATATAATCATAATGTAATTATCAAAATAGGTAATTAATTTTCCTTTTTAATTTTCTAATTTTCCTTTATTAGAAAAAAAGGAAATCATATAGGGCGATACTGTGATATATGTAAATATCTTGTTACCAGTTTTAGCATCTGTGGTAGGTAGAATACTGTTGTCCCCCCTCCCCCCACACCTGTCTCCATGCCCTTGTCCTAATCCCTGGAATTTGTGAATATGTTAGGTTACATGGAAAAGGGGAATTAAAATTGCAAATGGAATTAAGGCTGCTAAGAAAAGGAGATTACTATGCATTATCTGGTTAGGCCAGTCCTTAGTTTAGCTGTAGACAGGAGACCTAACTGAGGGTATTTCTCCCTTTTTTCTTTTCTGTTATTTTTTCTTCTCTTCTTTTCTTTCTCCCTTCTCCACCCTCCCCCTGCCCAAGTCTTCTCTCCTCTTCTTCCCTTTAAAAGTATATAGTATATAGAAAAACTAACCAAAAAAAAAAGAAAAAAAAGAAAAGAAAGGAAAAGTGTATAGTATAAGCATATTTATAGGCTGATGGTAAGGAACTACTAGAGAGGTTGAAAATACAGGAGGGGAGTAATTAGCATCACTAATAGACTAGAAGATGAGAGTAAGAGAACACAGCTGGAGGGATAAGCTTTAAATATATGAAGCCATGCTATCCTTTAAGAGGAAATGTATAGCAATGGGTAAGTGAAAGCGTATAACCAGGCGGGAGAGGGTTAGGTAGTTGAAGCAGTCCGATGGCTTTTTTTTTTTTTAATATATGCGTTAACTTCATCTACAAAGAGTGAGTTTGGGCGAGACTTGAAAAGAGATGAAGGTTTGTAGTAGTTGACCAAGGATAAGTAAAAGAATTGATGAGTAGTTTTGAGAACCTAAGAATGGACTTAATTGAGCCAATTCTTCAGTTTAGCATTTTTCTCCACCTGATTTTTTCCATATGAAGAAGTTGAATTGAATTGTGTTGAAATTGAATTGAATTTAAGATTGGAGGTTTGCAGGAGTTATGGGGTGAAAGAGTAAAGGGGAGATTGGAGTTAGGGGTGTAGTGAGAAGGCAGAGGAGTGATTGGTGGTTGGTAGTATGTGAGGAAGAGGAGAAAGTGTGGGCAGGAAGAAACTGATAGACTCAGTAAAGTGGAGGAATGGGGCACTGACTGAATGCTTTGATAAAGTCAAAGAATTGGTGACTGAGAAGAGGTAATGGCCAATCATCAGAAAGTCTAGAAACAATAAATGCTGGAGAGGGAGTGGAGAAAAGGGAACCCTCCTGCACTGTTGGTGGGAATGTAAATTGATACAGCCACTATGGAGAACAGTATGGAGGTTCCTTAAAAAACTAAAAATAGAACTGCCATATGACCCAGCAATCTCACTGCTGGGCATATACCCTGAGAAAACCTTAATTCAAAAAGATACATGTACCACAGTGTTCATTGCAGCACTATTTACAATAGCCAGGTCATGGAAGCAACCTAAGTGTCCATCAACAGATGAATGGATAAAGAAGATGTAGTACATATATACAATGGAATATTACTCAGTCATAAAAAGGAACACAATTGAGTTATTTGTAATGAGGTGGATGGACCTAGAATCTGTCATACGGAGTGAAGTAAGTCAGAAAGAGAAAAACAAATACTGTATGCTAATGCATGTATATGGAATCTAGAAAAACGGTACTGGTGAACCTAGTGGCAGGGCATGAATAAAGACACAGCATAGAGAATGGGCTTGAGGACACGGTCGGGGGAAGGGGAAGCTGGGACGAAGTGAGAGAGTAGCATTGACATATACATACACTACCAAATGTAAAATAGATAGCTAGTGGGAAGCAGCCACATAGCACAGGGAGATCAGCTCAGTGCTTTGTGACCACCTAGAGGGGTGGGATACGGAGGATGGGAGGGAGGCTCAAGAGGGAGGGGATATGGTGATATATGTATACTTATAGCTGATTCACTTTGTTGTACAGCAGAAACTAACACAACATTGTAAAGCAATTATACTCCAATAAAGATGTAAAAAAAAAAAAAAGTAATGGCCAGAGATCAGTGTATACGGTTTCAGAAATGGAGCAAGTTTGAGTGATGCCAACGTCCAGGTTTTGGCCACTCGGAATTATTGAAGTGGGGTGAATGCAATTGTATTTATTTAGGGGAAGAATAGGTGAGTGTGTACATTATTTAGCCTGTGCTTTGAAATTGCCCAGGATACTGGCACGATTTATGTTGGTGAGGTAGAAGGATCTCAGAACTTAAATCCTCATTGAATATGGAGAGTGAGGATGTAATAGGTTCGATAAGGAACATTGGAGGCTAGATAGCGTACTTCTCAAAGAGAAGGGGATTTTACACAAAGGTAGCTGGCTGATAGCCTGGAACTGGCAATAGGGGAGCTAGGAGAATACTGACCTCTCCTCTTCCTGTTGTGTGTGTTGGGTGCTGGAGAAAGGGCCACATTGGTTTGATGGGGTATTGTAGAGCAAGTAGTGTTTTAGCAAGAGAAACTAGACTTCATACTACTAACGGCCAGGAGGTGCAAGACTGTAGAATTTTTTTTTGTAATGAAAGCATGAGAGTTTCAGAGAGCCCAGTAGAACTGATTGGGAAGGATGAAAGAAACAAGATGATAGACTGAAGATGTTCGTGGGATATTGAGATAGTAGTTTCAAGAATGTTAATGGGGTCCCTTTGTAATGTACAGATTATCAAACCATAATATTTGCTTAATTTTGAATGTTAGAAAAGCGTATAGAAAATATTAGTAAAATTACTGAAATGTAATACATTTAGAAATGATAAAGAAGTATGGCTTCATCATTTTAAATTAGTAAAAACTAAAAATATTATTTCTGACTTGCTTGTAATAATGTGTCCACTGGGTGTCAGTGTGGCTTCATATTTAGTTGCACAAATAAATATAGGAGCTTTGTGGAGTCAATGTTATACAGGTCTTCTCCCTGCTTATTTTTCTTTTTCGCAGCAAATTTTGCTAATTTTTTTTTTGTTTATTTTTAGATATAGTTATTTATCACCACTGCAAATAAAGCAGATACCTATCCCTAAGCTGGCTGCTCCAAACTGTCTTGTTGTTACTTGGGTGACGAATAGACAGAAGCACCTACGTTTTGTTAAGGAAGAGCTTTACCCTTCTTGGTCTGTGGAGATAGTTGCTGAATGGCACTGGGTAAAAGTAAGTTTAGAAGTTAATGTATTTGTTAACTTTATTTGTTAATAAGGTGTGACATACAAGTCACATAAAGGTAGCATCTACTTTTTAATGCTTAACATGTCACCGCTCTACTCCTTCAACATGGTCTAATTAAAATGTTTACTTTGCTACTAAATACCTTTGTCTTCTTATTCTCAAGACTTTTAACCTATTTGTTCTGTATATTTTTGTAGTAGAATCCCAAACTGCTGGCCTTCAGAAATCACTCGGAGATATCAGGATGACATTTTAAAAAGCTCTGATGTCTGTAGTTTAAGAAACAACAAACAAAAACTTTGGGGAATTTGTCCATCACTAAACATAGAAATTGTCTTACTGTTCATCTTCTTCCTCTTTACTCATCCAAAATTTCAGCTGCCCTTTGTGACTTCTGTCTTTCTTTCTTTTTTCTTCTCCTTCCTCCCTTCCTCCCTTCCTTCCTCCCTCCTTCCCTCCCTCCCTCCCTCCCTCTCTTCCTTCCTTCCTTCCTTCTTTCTTTTTTTCTTATGTTTTTGGGGATGAGAGGGAGATAGCAAAGAAATCTGTGGAAGAGTTGGGAAAATGCTAGAAGCAAGGACCTTTTATACTTTAAACCTTAACTTAGTTCCTCAGTGCCTGTTTTTGAAAGAAATGATTCCAACTCTTGGATTGGTTGAATGATCTTTAATATCTTTGCTTGGTATAAAAATACCAAAAAATACAAAAATATAAGGCATCAGTTCAGAGTTCATTGGACATCCTTTTAAAGATACATTGTCTCAGGTGAATTCCAGAAAACCCCTCCTAAATTTTAAAAAGGTAAACCAGGTTATTATGGGTTGAATGTTTTAACATTTATATAATATTTATATAACTGTATATTCATTTTAGACACAGGTTCTATTTTTATGTGCTTTGTGTACTTTGTAGTGTACTGGAATAGCTTCTAAAAGCTGTGTACATTATTTATTTGCACCTATTTTGTGAGACTTGGCAAACAAACACTTAAGTTGTGTCTTTGCTTTTACAGTTGTGCTTTGGGCTTAGCTTTGGTTGATTTGCTGTAGGACCATAACAGGAATATAAAACTCCATTCCACTCTGTCTATTATGGCAGTTCTTTTATAATCAGAGACTGAGGCCAAAGTCACGAAAATGTTACCTTCTGAAATCAAAACCAGTAAAATGCTAATACATGAAAACTAAGACTGTTCATTTCTGGTAGTAATCAGTTCTATGAGATGGTATGATATGACTATAGCTTAAAACAAAAATATGTTTTATGAAATACTTATTAGGTAATTGAACATATTGTTATATCAGAAGCAGTAATCTGCATTGAGTATAAAGGATATCCAAAGAATAAGAATTTGCCAGTGTTTATACAGTGCTGTGTGGAATAGATGCTGTTTCTCGTGGGCCCTAGAGGTGATAAAAGGACTTGGTTTTTTAGATACCTCGATATAGGGTAAAGGGTTCCACAGAGAATAGATATGAATATTCTGATAGTGAAAATATTTTCTTCCATGCTTAATTAATGATTTGATATTGTTATTATAAATTGTGTTTTGAGTTTGATTAGCTAAAGTGAGTCTTTGGGAGTCTGATCACTCCAGGATGAAATGATAAGATTGAATTTCTGGATTTATAATGCCAAGAAATTGGACCACGTATTGTCTATCTCATCAATCCCTGAGCTTCTTTCATTATTAATTTTAGCTCTGACAGTATTTAATGCCATTGTTTCCTATAAGTAAAGGAAAATAGTGTAATTGACTTAGTCACATTGCCAGTAATAGGTAAATGTTATTTGAACAAATAAATGAATTAATGATGGCATGGTTTCCAATAATAAATTTTAATGAAAAATAGAGGTTTTTGTGTGCAAGATGATAAAATGATACTTAAAATTTTTTAGTCCTTCATAGCTGCCTTGTCCATTATGGTAGTCACTAGCAGTATGTAGCTCTTCAGCACTTGAAATGTGGCTAGTCCAAATTGAGACGTGGTGCTAAATGTAAAATATAAGTGTTTTGGATTCAAAAGACTTAGTATGAAAGAAAGAATATAACATACCTCATAATATTTTGAATTGATTACATATTGAAATGGTAATATTTTAGATAGGTTAAATTAAAAATAATTAAAAATTATTTAAAACTTAAAATACAATTAAAATTAATTTTGCCTCATTCTTTTTGCTTTTTTAAATGTTGGTACTAGAAAATCTAAATTACATGTGTGGCTTAAACTTGTGGCCCACATTATATTTTTATTGGACTGCGGTAGCCTTGAGGTTTAATACTTATTTTTCTTTGGTGAAAATTGTATAGTGGTAGGAAAAAATACCCAGTCCTTTTCCTGGATATTTACAGATGTATGGGTTGTTTTTGTTTTTGACTCCTTTTCATCAGATCACCAGTTCAGGAGAGTTTGTGTTCCCATTAGATTCTCCGCACAAAAAGCCTTACGAAGGTCTTATACTGGGAAGAGTTCGAGAAAAAGCTGCTTTACCATTAAGGTAGGAAAGGTGATTTTTCAAAATTGTATAAATGTAGTGATTTTAAGGCTTTTAAAAGTTATTAATACAGTGATCATTAGTTTTTGTTAATTTTTACATTTTTGAAAATCTGAAAATGGCTGAGATAAGTGTGAATGGTACGGCACATGAAATTTTATATTATCTTTTGCTTTATCTAATGTGTAAGAGTCATTATTGTAGAAAAGGAAACTATCTGAAATTTCTTAATACTTAGGTTGTTGATTTTCATTATTTCTATTCTTAAATTTATTATAAATTCAGATACTATTGGAAAGTTGAAAAAAAATCAAGGCAACTGTGGCTTATATGTAAAAAATTGTCCTCTAAAATATAATTTACGTTTTTGTTCTGTTTTAATAGGAATGCAGGTGTAAAAGAGCTCCCCATTCCAGATCACAAGTTAATTGTCAGTGTGCCCTGTACGCTTCACTCACATAAGCCACCTCTTGCTGGTATGTTTTTATAAAATAGTTATGACTTATGTGAAATTGACAAAAGGGTTGAATGTATTGATAGTATTTGAATAGTCTAGAAATTTGGAAATTAAATCAGATATATGTTATTTTAATTAATATTCTAAAATCATATAGCAGAATTTATGGAATAGAGAATAGATTTTTTTTTTGCTACAGAAAGCTTTATTGTTTCCAATTGGTCAGTAGCTTGGGAGAGGGCTCCAGGCGGTTACATAGCTGCCTAGTGGCAGCAGGGAGAGGCTCAGGCAGAGGCCCTGAGACCAGGAGGTGGAATCGGGCCTTCAAGGGCCACTGGGCTCGAAGGCTACTGGTCCTAAGTACTCGCCTAGCCCTGGCTGGGGGCTGGCCAGCCTGCGGAGGTTGGTCAGGTGGTCATCCATCTTCTTAAGTCTCACCTCCTTATCCAGGAGGTGGCTCCCCAGGAAGGCGCAGAGATGGTCTGTGTGGGAAGAACCCAGGGCATGCAAACCCAAAAGGGCCTGGTTCAGGTTCTTCTCCGAGCCCATGGCAGCTTCTGTGGCGTCCAGGGCTTTGCCCCGCTCATCTTGTGGGGGCTTCGGCATGTCCCGGAAGAGGGCGCTGCTGCCACACTGGTTTTGCATCTTGGAGAGGTGCTGGGCCAACCCGCTGAAGGAGGCAGGGCCCTGGCCCTCCAGAGCCGCGTTGTGGCGCTCGGAGCAGAAGCCCTGAGAGAGGTAGGTGTAGCAGGCCCGCGGATGCAGGTCCACCAGGTGGGCGACCGCACCCTCCACTTGGGTGGAATAATTCTCACGAATCTGGGAGGTCATCGTGGGTGGCACTAAGGAGCTGACCGCAAAAGTGGTGTTGTTTGGTCCCGGAGGTCGCAACTGGAAAAGGGTCTGGAGGGTGGTTGGTGGTTGGAAAAAGGGTCTGTTATGTTAAAACACTGTTGAAGTGGAGACGGAGCAGCGTGACCACCCAGTGCACCCATGCAGATTAGTCCTACATTACCTCAGCCTTTCCTCTTCGCCACTTTTTAGGTTCCCCTTACTAACTGGGTTGTTATCCCATCACTGCCCTCAGCAGAATGAAGACTGATGGTGCATGTGAGGACTAGTTCTGCTAGGTGCTTTATTGTACTCTCAGGGTTCTATCCCTTGCTGGCTCTAAAGCCAAGAGCGCAGAAAGCAGAGAGATGATCAACTATCAAGAATTCCCTTGATAGTTGGTAGACACTCTCAGTTTTATGTTGAGTTGGTGTTGCTTTTCTGAACCATTGGAAAGGTAATTGCTGCAGCCTGCAATTCTTACTAGTCTTAATGCTATAGTATAATGTCTATCATTTAATGAAGCTAAGCAGCGAGGAATAGTGGAAAGCTTTAGCTTTTCAGATTGACTAACATGAGTTTGAATCCTGGTTCTGCTACTTGAGCAAGTTACTCTAATAATTTTCCACCTGAAAGTCGACATTTGAAGGGGGAATAATGATATTTAATCTTTCAGAGTTGTGAGGATTGTTTATATTTGAAATTCTGTAGCATATAGTAGAAGATCAGTAAATGCTAAATTTTTCAAGTGAAAGAATAAAAAAATAGGAATGTAATAGGAATAGGAATATGAGAGATACTGAATTTGACATTCAAAGTTTACTGTTAAAATTTTTTCTTTAGAAATATATATTTTATTAATTTGGTGGTCCTGGCTTAAATCAAAACTTTCACGCTGCCACTCAGGAAGACTATAGGCTATCAGCTTATCACCTGATTTTGCAGAATATGGGATAGTTCATGAGCTAGGATACATAGAAAGGTGAATTCAAATTCCCAAGAGAATGCTTATTGGTAGCATTTAAGATTTCTATTATCTTAAATTGTTTATACTGAGAGTCTTTAGTGTTAATTCATTTGAGAAATGTTCAGATGTCTACCTGTTGATCCATTCTTTGACTTAGAGGGATTCTTAGTGAATAATTGCCTGTAAACTTTGGACTGTTATAGATTCTTTAATGCAGTAAACATTTGACTTAACTGACAAGTGTAGCTGTACTGTTCTTTGAGAAAAAAATTATGTTTGCCACCAGTTATACTCATTGGAGGAAATCTAATTTGTATTCTTCTCATTTGAATTTTCTTTATCATTTGGTGAGTACCAAAGCTTAATTTAGGGTTTGTCTTAGGGCTTATTTTTTTACTTTTAAAAATCCAAGCGCCAGACCCAAAAAACCTTTCATTCCCAAATGATAAACTATTTCTTAATTCATTTTACATAGATTATGTTTAAAGAGTAGTCTTAAGATATAAGGTTTTAGGGCTTCCCTGGTGGCACAGTGGTTGAGAGTCCGCCTGCCGGTGCAGGGGATGCGGGTTCGTGCCCCGGTCCGGGAGGATCCCACATGCCGCGGAGCAGCTGGGCCCGTGAGCCATGGCCGCTGAGCTTGCGCGTCTGGAGCCTGTGCTCTGAAACGGGAGAGGCCACAACAGAGAGGCCCGTGTACCGCAAAACAAACAAACAAAAAAGAAACAAAATATAAGGTTTTATAAAATAGTGAGTAAAATTAGTCTTTTATTAATACTAATAAAAATTAGTACATATTATGGCCTGTAGTTATGAAGTGCAGTTCTGCTGTGTTCCCAGTAGAGCGCAGCACAAACACATTTTTAGCATTGAGAATATTTAAAAAGAAAAGTTAGATTTTGGGGGGGGAGATCTTGTGTGACTCAATATATGTTATTCTTATGTTTTGGTTAAGTACTGGTAGACAAGAAGTATTTATAACCCTTTATTTTTGAGTTCATGTTACTGGATAGCAAGTGCCTGTATTTTGGATACAGAGCCACACAAAGCCATCAGAAAGCAACTTGCAGATTTCTGCAGTATATTTTACTCTGAAGTGAGAGAGTGGCATGGACATATATACACTACCAAATGTAAGATAGCTAGTGGGAAGCAGCTGCATAGCACAGAGAGATCAGCTCAGTGCTTTGTGTCCACCTAGAGGGGTGGGATAGGGAGGGTGGGAGGGAGGTGCAAGAGGGAGGGGATATTGGGATATATGTATATATGTAGCTAATTCACTTTGTGATACAGCAGAAACTAACACAACATTGTAAAGCAATTATACTCCAATAAAGATGTTAAAAATAAATAAAAATAAATAAAATAGTATTTTACTCTGAATCATAACCCTAGGATTTGGGATAATACATGTTCTCTATATAATGCTTAGAACTTTTACATGTAAATGTTCTTAAACTGCTTTATGCCAATTCACAAAATGAAATGTTCTCTCTTTTGCTTTTAGAAACACCAATTTTTTTTCTTTTAACATGTTTTAATTAGTTATTTCTACTGCAAAATGTAAAAAACACCAAATTGGAAGCATATTCTGTTTCAAAATGAGACATTTACTCTTTTTAAGTTTTGAAATTTCTTCCTATAGACTGAAACATAAGCCAACAATAGCTATGGCTTATAACCTAACATAAATGTATAATATTTTAAGTTTAAAGATTTAAGGTAGGAAAATCATGAAATAAAAGTATTTGAATGAAAATTTTGTTTTTCATATTGTACCTTAGAGGAATTTCTACTCCTTTTTACTACTTTACTCGCAACAATTTATATCTGAACAGTTAAATATAGTTTGATGAGATTTTATGCACTGACATTTGAGCCGCTTTTCCCCCAGCCATGCCCTTTGCTCCCAAGCAGAAGGGGAATGACGGGCTATGTATGAATTACTTCCTCTCCATTAGTTACAAGTATGTTTTACTAATGCCAGATGTTATGTAATTATTTATATATATTGTCATACTCACATTTAAATTTATACATTTGAATTTGCTTTTTTAAAATTGAGATAATTGACATATAACATTGTATTAGTTTCAGGTGTACAACATAGTGATTCAAGATATATATACATATTCACTGATCACAATAAGCCTATACATGGTTACAAAATTTTTTTCCTGTGATGAGAAATTTTAAGATCTTGCATTTTCTTTTAAATTGATATTTAAAATTAATAAGAATAAAATATTCCCATTAATTTGCCTCTATTTCTTTTGCTTTGTTTTGAAATTAAACATATGTGGTTAACAGTACAAAAACATTACTCCTTGATTTTCTGTGTTTCTCAGCTAGAAAGGAAAAAAGCCATGCAGAAATGTGTTCCATTGATAAAGTAGAAGGTGATAAATGGGTTTAGGTTTTATGTATTTTTCCACTCCAAGTACCTGGCCATCTTTTTCTATTAGCTAGTGAACTCTTAGAAGACATGGATATCTATTTCTTTTGTTACGTCCCATAGCACTTATAATGGGTGCTCAGAAATAGTAAACATTAAAAAAAATTTTATTTATTTATTTATCTAGGCTGTGCCAGGTCTTAGTTGTGGCATGCAGGCTTCTTAGTTGCAGCATGCATGCAGGATCTCGTTCCCCGACCAGGGATCAAACCTGGTCTCCCTGCATTGGGAGCACAGAGTCTTACCCACAGGACCACCAGGGAAGTCCCTCAGAAATAGTAAACATTATCGACTGGCTGATTCCAGTTTAGACTCCAGTTTAAAATTCCAAAATAGAGTTGCTAACATCTTTGTACCAAAGAACTGAACAAGCAGAAAGAAGAAAACAAAACCTTGCCTTCAGTATAACCTTAGACCACATTAAAAGTGAATTGAGGCCAGTAAGGCATTGAATTCATGGGGCAAAAATGGAAAAGTGATATAAAAGTTTATTGTTCTAAGACTCTGGGGAAATTTTTCTCACTCAAGTTTAATAGCATTTAATTATATACTTATGAAAGGACTAGAAGTCTCATGTAAGCATCTCCTAGAAGCTATCAAAGCCCAGATTTGAGTTTGGTGAGTTATAGACAATGAATACTTTAAATTCTTTGATTTTTGATAATCAGGACCAGTGCTTTCAGACAAATGAACAATTATTTTACTGTGAGATCATCTGAAGAACATGAAATATACATTTTTAAATATATTATCTTTCACATCTAACCTATATCAAGTATTTCTAAGGAATCCTTATCATTGCTAAAGGGAATTTGATGGGTTTCTTCCAAGCTCAGTCTTATATAGCAATTAAGAACTGTATTTTGCCAGTTCCAGTGACTTTTCATCCCTGAATCGTTATTTTCATACTCGGTTCCTGTCATAGAATATACATATATCAAAAAAATATAGCTAACCAGCAATGTGATAAAGGTTAAATTGATTTAAATATTTGTTATTCAAATGAGCATGTGCTTTAAAAAAAAGCTTCTACGGTATTCTCTTTTTTTCTGTTAGTGTAGATCACAGCTGTTTAGCCAAGGTATAGATGAGATGCCATTTTCCTAACAAAATATAATTTTCAGTAGTTATGAATACATTGAATAAGGAATACTTAACTGTGGAAATAATATGGTGAAAGTTTAGGTAAAGAAAGATCTGTAATTTGGAAGTGAAGGAGTGTTCTCAGTACTACCAAGTTATAGCTGAGGAGGTAGAGTTATTTGTTAGATATATGTTCTGAATATTTCTCTGTGTTTCCAACTCTTACACTAAAGTATGTTTTTGCAGAGACTTATGTTTTATCTTAGTTTTTAAAGTGGGTTGTCTTTGTATTGTTCCTATAGACTTTTTTTCATGCATGGATTACATTTATTAAAAAATAAATTAAGTTAGTACTCAGGAGCTATGTCAGCATTGTTGGAAGACTGAAAAGTTACCCATGTGGGTGTTAAAATCCTCATTTCTTATCTACAAATGAAAACTGATAAATCAGGACTATTGAAAGTGCTGATGGTATTGTTCCCAATCTCAAGGGTGTTTATTTCAAATGACTTTCTAACTATAAATAGTAAAGCCTGTGATGAAATCCTTGAAATTAACTTGCCTTTTTTTTTTTTTTTAAAGGAAACATCCCTGCTTTTCTACTCTTTACTGCTAAAGGAAATTGATTCCTTCCTTAATAATAATTTTCGTGTTATTTTCTCTTTTTTTTTTCTGGACAGAGGTTCTAAAAGACTATATCAAGCCAGAGGGGGAATGTTTGGAATTGTTTGCTCGAAATTTACAGCCAGGTTGGACTAGTTGGGGCAATGAAGTTCTCAAATTTCAACATGTGGATTATTTTGTTGCTCTGGAGTCTAAAAGTTGACTATGTTCTTAAAATTGTGTTTTTCTTCAGTTTTTCCTCACGCCTTCTCTGTTCATTCTAATAGATTTTTCCTTTTATTACCAACCAGTATGCTTAGAGATGTAAACAGGACTTGGTTTTTCAGCAAAATGATTAAAAGTGACTAGCTGTCATATAATTTTGAGATGAATTTTACTTCAGTTGCACTAGTATTTCACATTATTCTGGGCTCTACAAATAAAGAGGTAAGCAGTTAGAATGATGGCAAGACTTTGTTACTGAAAAAGTTCAGAAAGCATGCACTATGGACCTGAAGTCACAATTCTATATATGGGTGTGTTTTGTTTGGCCCATATGGTGTTGTAAAAAAAATTGGAGCCATCATTCTAAAATATCAGGAAATTTCACATAATAAGTCCATATTTCTGCCTTGCTTTAAATGTCAGAAACTCTGGCTACACTGCAGCCTGTGTTCTTTCCTGGCATCAGTCTGTGGGACCCAGTGGTGGCAGCTTATTTGGGAAGGGCCATGTACTCTCCAGTTTACCACAGTAACCCTTGTCCCATGCCACTCACTTATATTGTCTTCCTGACCCCTGTACAACCTGAATTTAGAACATCTAGTATACTGCTACATTCTGGAAAATGTATTCAAAGACCTGCTAAGTACTGCATCATTGTACTGAGTTCATGAAACATTTTTTGGAGGGTTTTAAATTTCATTCAGGGTCACTTTTCAATTACTTTTAAGTTTTGCTTGTTTTTCTAGAAGAAAAATAAATTCTTAATAATGTCAGAAAGTAAACACTGCTTGGATTTAATTGATATTTATAGAACATTCCATCCAAAAGCAGCAGAATACACATTCTTCTCAAGTGCACATGGAACATTCTCCAGGATAGGTCACATGCTGGGCCACAAAGCAAACCTTGGTAAATTTAAGAAAATTGAAATCATATCAAGCATCCTTTCCAACCACACTGCTATGAGATTAGAAATCAAGTACAAGGAAAAAACTGTAAAAAACACAAACATGGGACTTCCCTGGTGGTGCAGTGGTTAAGAATCTACCTGCCAATGCAGAGGACATGGGTTCAAGCCTTGGTCCGGGAAGATCCCACATGCTGTGGAGCAACTAAGCCCATGTGCCACAACTACTAAGCCTGCATTCTAGAGCTCATGAGCCACAACTACTGAGTCTGTGTGCCACAACTACTGAAGCCTGATCACCTAGAGCCAGTGCTCCGCAACAAGAGAAGCCACCACAATGAGAAGCCTGTGCACTGCAACGAAGAGTAGCCCCTGCTCACTGCAACTAGAGAAAGCCTGCATGAAGCAATGAAGACCCAACACAGCCAAAAATAAATAAATAAGTAAATATTTGAAAAAAAAACCCCACAAACGTGGAGGTTGAACAATGTTACTAAACAACCAATGGATCACCTAAGAAAGAGGAAATAAAAAAATACTTAGAGACAAATGAAAACAAAAACATGATAATACAAAACCCTTGGGATACAGCAAAAGCAATTCTAAGAGGGAAGTTTATGCCAATACAATCTTACCTCAGGAAACGAAAAATCTCAACTAAACAACATAACCTTACGCCTAAAGCAACTAGAGAGAAAAGAACAAACAAAACCCAAAGTTAGTAGAAGGAAAGAAATCATAAAGATCAGAGCAGAAATAAATAGAGAGAAACAAAACAATAGAAAAGATAAGTGAAACTAAAATCTTGTTCTTTGAAAGGATAAACAAAATTGATAAACCTTTAGATTCATCAAGAAAAAAGGGAAAGGGCTCAAATCAATAAAATTAGAAGTGGAAAAGGTGAAGTTACAACTGACACCACAGAAATACAAAGGAATCATAAGAGAGTACTACAAGCAACTATATGCCAATGAAATGGACAACCTGGAAGAAATGCCCAAATTCTTAGAAAGGTACAATCTTTCAAGACTAAACCATGAAGAACAGACCAATCACAGACCAATATGAACAGACCAATCACAAGTACTGAAATTGAAACTGTGATTAAAAAACGTCCGACAAACAAAAGTGCAGGACCAGATGAATTCTATCTATCACAGGTGAATTCTGTCAAACACTTAGAAAAGAGTTAACACTTATCCTTCTGAAACTATTCCAAAAAATTACAGAGGCAGGAAAACTCCCAAACTCATTCTGTGAGGCCACCATCACCCTGATACCAAAACAAGACAAAGATAGTACAAAAAAAGAGAAAATTACAGGTCAATATCATTGATGAACATAAATACAAAAATCCTCAACAAAATACTGGCATACCTAATCCAACAATATGTTAAAGGGTTCATACACCATGGTCAAGTGGGATTTATCCTAGGGACGCAAGGATTTTTCAATATCCTCAAATCAATTAGTGTGGTACACCACATCAACAAACTGCAGAATAAAAACCATGTGATCATCTCACAATAGATGCAGAAAAAGCTTTCAACAAAATTCAACACCCATTTATGATAAAAACTCTCCAGAAAATGGGCATAGAGGGAACCTACCTCAACATAATACAGGCCGTATATGACAAACCCACAGCTAACATCATCCTTAGTGGTGATAAGCTGGCCGCATTTCCTCTAAGATCAGTGAGATCAGGCTGACAGAATTTCCTGTAAGATCAGGAACAAGACAAGGATGTTCACTCTCACCACTTGTATTCAACATAGTTTTGGAAGTCCTAGCCATGGCAATTAGAGAAGAAAAAAACCCAAAAAACCAAAGAAATCCAAATTGGAAAAGAAGTGAAACTGTCACTGTTTACAGAAAATCCTAAAGATGCTACCAGAAAACTACTCGAGTTCCTCAATGAATTTGGTAAGGTTGCAGGATACAAAATTAATACACAGAAATCTGTTGCATCTCTATACACTAACAATGAAAGATTGGAAAGAGAAATTAAGGAAACAATCCCATTTGCCATTGCATCAAAATAATAAAATACCTAGGAGACAAAAGGCCTGTACTCTGAAAACTGTAAGATGCTGATGAAAGAAATGGAATATGATACAAACAGATGGAAAGATATACTGTGTTCTTGGATCGGAAAAATCAGTATTGTCAAAATGGCTATACTACCCAAGGCAACTACAGATTCATTGCAATCCTTATCAAATTACCAATGGAATTTTTCATGGAACTAGAACAAAAATTTTTAAATTTGTATGGAAACACAAAAGACCCCTAACAGCCAAAGTAATTCTGAGAAAGAAAAATGGGGCTGGAGGAACCAGGCTCCCTGACTTCAAACTATACTACAAAGCTGCAGTAATCAAAACAGTATGGTGCTGGCACAAAAACAGAAATATAGATTAATGGAACAAGATAGAATGCCTAGAAATAAACCCATGCACCTATGGTCAATTGATCTATGATGAAGATGGAAAGAATATACAATGGAGAAAAGACAGTCTCTCAATAACTGGTGCTGGGAAAACAGCTACATGTAAAAGAATGAAATTAGAACATTCTCTAACACTATACATGAAAATAAAATGGATTAAAGGCCTAAATGTAAGACCAGATACTATAAAACTCTTAGAGGAAAACATAGGTGGAACACTCTGACATAAATTATAGAAATATCTTTTTGTATCCACCTCCTAGAGTAATGAAAATAAAAACAAAAATACACAAATGGGGCCTAATTAAACTTAAAAGCTTTTTCACAGCAAAGGAAATCATAAACAAAATGAAAAGACAACCCACAGAAAGGGAGAATATATTTGCAAACGAAGTGACCAACAAGGGATTAATCTCCAGAATATACAAATAGCTCATGCAGCTCAATATCAAAAAAACAAAAACAACCCAATCAAAAAATTGGCAGAAGATCTAAATAGACATTTCTCCAAAGAAGACATACAGATGGCCAAAAAAACATGAAAAGATGCCCAACTTTGCTAATTATTAGAGAAATGCAAATAAAAGCTACAATGAGGTATCACCTCACACTGGTCAGAATGGCCATCATCAAAAAGTCTACAAACAATAAATGCTGGAGAGGGTGTGGAGAAAGGGGAATCCTCCTATGCTGTTGGTGGGAATGTAAATTGGTACAACCACTATGGAGGACAGTGTGGAAGTTTCCTTAAAAAACTAAAAAAATTAATAGAACTACCATATGATCTAGCAATCCCACTCCTGGGCATATATCTGGAGAAAACCATAATTCAAAAAGATACATGCACCCCAGTGTTCATTGCAGCACTGTTTACAATAGCCAAGACATGGAAGCAGCCTAAATGTCCATTGACAGAGGAATGGATAAAGAAGATGTGGTAAGTATATACAGTGCAATGTTCCTCAGCCATAAAAAAGAATGAGATAATGCCATTTGCAGCAACATGGATGGACCTAGAGATTATCATACTAAGTGAAGTAAATTGGACAGAGAAAGACAATGATATCACTTATATGTGGACTCTAAAAAGATGATACAAATGAACTTATATACCAGAAAGACTCATTGTTTTCAAAAACAAATTTATGGTTACCAAAGGAGAAAGGTGGGGGGATGGATAAATTAGGAATTTGGGATTAAGAGATACACACTACTTTATATAAAATAGATAATCAACAAAGACCTACTCTCTAGCACAGGGGATATACTCAGTGTTCTGTAATAATCTATATGCAAAAAGAATCTGAAAAAGAATGGATATATGTACATATATAACTGAACCACTTTGCTATACACCTGAAACTAATACAACATTGTAAATCAACTATACCCCAATATAAAATAAAAATTAAATTAGAAAATAAAAATTAAAAGAAAGTAACTACTGCTCATGATTGTGAAAAAATTTTTAAATATTATTTCCAGATTTTCTACAAATAAATATTTGTTTACTAAGTAAAATATTTTTACTGAAATGGTTCTTTGAAAAGCATGCTGATTTATTATATATAAGCTTTAAAATTTTTTTGAGGTATACTTTTCACATAATAAAATTCTCCAATTATCAGTGTCGAATTCAATGAGTTTTGAAAGCATACATATATATCTACCACCATAATCATGATATAGAACATTTCCTTCATCCCCCAAAATTGATATGTCCTTTTGCAGTCAATCCCATCCTCCCACCCTTGGCCCTTGGCAAATGATTTGTTTTGTATCATTAGTTTTGCTTTCTTAGAATTTCATATAAATGGAATCATAGAATATGTAATCTATTGTGTTTGGCCTTTCACTTAGAGTTTTGAGAAAAGAGTTTATTTATAGATTTTCTACAAATATTTATCTACTAAGTAAAATGTTACATTGAAATGATTATCTGTCAAGTTTGCCAATTTATTTACTGATTTTGCCAAATAAAATTGTTATTTTTGAAGTTTGTTCATTCTTTGAGTATGTGAATATCAGAGGCTTAACTTTGAGCCTTACTTTAGTTGCTGCCTTTGCTCTATCCTCGCTGTAGGCTCTATCTACCTTGTCCTGTTCTAGTTATCCAAATTCTATGGCTCAAACTCACTCTTACCAGAAAACTGTAGGCCCCCAAATCTTACCTTTTCAGGCTTGGTACTCTAGAGACATATATTTAGCGAATTTGTGTTTTCAGCTTCAGTGAGACTTGGATTTTGTACTGATTGTGATTCAGAGGAGGATTATAATCACCTTCAATGGCTTTCCCTTCCTTGAAGATGCTGCTCAATTTACCTCATTTGACATATCATGTACCATTGCCTTACTACATGCTGGGAAGCACCACAGCATTGTTGGCATGGTTTTCTGGTTACCAGAGTTCTTTTACTTCAGTTATATCACTTTATTCTCAAAGCAGTCTTATGAAGTTGTAGTTATAATGAGAGAACACGTTCATAGAGGTGAACTGACATGGCTAATAAGTGAACCAAGACTTGAATTCTATTCTGTTTCCTAAATTAAGACACTTTATGTTGTACCATGTTTGCTAATGAACCTGAGATCTTAATAGGCTCATCAGCTGCTAATCAGAGGATCCACTGTTTGGCCTGAAGCAAATTTAGAATGGTTCATATGTAGTCATCCAAACATACCTTTCTCAGTATGTGATATCATCAGTCTTGGATTATTAACACAGTATTTTTTTTTGTTAGAGATTTTAGTGACATTAGTTGAACTGACATCCTGAATGCAACTCAGAATCAGATAGCCTGCTAAACCCTTGGACATAAGCTGTTAGCACATTTACCATGCAATTGTATTTACCTCAATCAGATTAGCCATTTTAAATTTACATTTTTAAGGAAGCCCTTCTGCAAGATACAGACTTGGACTTGAAGGTGGTTCAAATTGTTAGATTAAGTAACATAAGTACAGGTGCAAATTATTTAATGCACCATGGTTATCTGCTATCAGGGTATAGACAACCCAAAACTCCACTGAGGGTCTTAATTAAATTCATGGCTCTATTTTTTAAAACTTTATTGACTTTTGGCTGCGTTGGGTCTTGTTTCTGCACGCGGGTTTTCTCTAGTTGCCACGAGCGGGGACTGCTCTTCGTTGCGGTGCGTGGGCTTCTCATTGCGGTGGCTTCTCTTTGTTGCGGAGCACAGGCTCTAGGCATGTGGGCTTCAGTCGTTGTGGCACACGGGCTAGGTAGTTGTGGCTTGCGGGCTCTAGAGCACAGGCTCAGTAGTTGTGCCTCACGGGCTTAGTTGCTCTGTGGCATGTGGGATCTTCCTGGACCAGGGCTCGAACCCGTGTCCCCTGCATTGGCAGGCAGATTCCTAGCCACTGTGCCACCAGGGAAGTCCAAATTCATGGCTCTATTGACCAGTCTGCTCCAGCTTGAAAGCAAGTCAATACCAGAATACCATGATAATTACATTAAATATTTTCCTCTAAATATTCCTAGGAGTTAACCTAGGTTTTCTAGGGCTTCTGTGAACTTGAGTGAACTTGTTGGACTTTTTCAGTATCAGTCCAAATTCTTGGGACTATATAAAAACAAATTGATCTCTAGGAGTGGAGACCATGAGAAAAATTTTTTTTCGTCAACTTTTTCTGTTTAGACTTTGTACTAATTATCAGATAACTGCGACATAACAATGGGATAACTTTGGATGACTAAGGCAAATGAATGGTCATTTGCAGTGTTAAAATCATTTTTGGTCAATATCCTTAAGGAAAAACATATGGTACTTAGCTTGATTTTTAGCTGCTTCTCCCAACATTCCCATATATGCCTTAAATGTTAGTCTAACTGGATATTTGCTATTACCTGAATTTAGGACTCTGCTTTTGCTCATGGACCTTCCTCTGTCAGGAAAAAAACTAGGCTTTGGGATCAGCTGGATCTATATATTGAGTCGTGATATTTGGCTTCTGAGTGAATTTGAATAATTATATAAACTATGTTTTCCTGTTTTGTTTCCTTTTTTGAGGTTAAGAGGCCTAATCTTTGGACCTTGTAGGATTATTATGAAGATGAGGTGAAATAACATATGTGAAGTGCCTAGCGTAGGGCCTGGTACCTAGAAGGTATTCAATATATATGCTTATTTCTCTTTATTCACAGTCTTCCTGGCAGCACCGCTTATTTTATTTATTTTTTTTAGCACCTCTTATTTTGTGATCCACCTTTTTCTGTCTCCTAAAGGAAAGCCTTTATTCTTTCTTTTAGAGCCACTTTTCACATACATGGATTATCTAGCTAGGTTTTTCCTCACATTTATCAGGAAATCAGAAAGTGGTTTATCCTGTAGGTGGCTCCCTTTTTTTTTTTTTTTTTTTTTTTTAAACAATAGAGTTTTCATCTCAGGAGATTATGGGAGGTAGGACAATTTTTTTTTTTTTTTTTTTTTTTTCGGTACGCGGGCCTCTTACTGTTGTGGCCTCTCCCGTTGTGGAGCACAGGCTCCGGACGCGCAGGCTCAGCGGCCATGGCTCATGGACCCAGCCGCTCCACGGCATGTGGGATCTTCCCGGACCGGGGCACAAACCCGTGTCCCCTGTATCGGCAGGCGGACTCTCAACCACTGTGCCACCAGGGAAGCCCAGGACAATTTTTTTTTTTTTTTAAACATCTTTATTGGGGTATAATTGCTTTACAATGGTGTGTTAGTTTCTGCTTTATAACAAAGTGAATCAGCTATACATATACATATGTTCCCATATGTCTTCCCTCTTGCGTCTCCCTCCCTCCCACTCTCCCCATCCCACCCCTCCAGGCTGTCCCAAAGCCCCGAGCTAATATCCCTGTGCCTTGCTGCTGCTTCCCCCTAGCTATCTACCTTACTACGTTTGTTAGTGTGTATATGCCCAGGACAATTTTTAATTTATGTTTCTCTTATCAGCATATCTAGAACTGCCAATATTTAATGAATGAATGAATGTACTCTTGGCCTTCAGGTATCTTTGAATTCAATGGAATAGACAAGACTCCTGCAAGAAACCATGAGAGCTTAATAAACCACAGTATACAGTAAACACTAAGCTGGGGAACAGATGGAAAGTGTTGCAGAAGTTTAGAGAAGCACATCACTTCGAGATCACTGAGCAATGTGAGAAATGGAGAACAGGAACCACAGGCTGGTTAAATTTTGGTTTATTTTCTAACTCTAGGTAGTGGCTGTAATGATGTTACTAGACAGTAGGCAGCTAAAATGTGCAAGTTCAGAAGAGTTACAAAGGAAGCATTTTGTTCTTTGTAGATTGTAAGCTTTAAAAATTCTTTTTATAGAAATATAGAAGATAGTGCACACAATTTATTTTTTAACTGGAGGCTAAATTAACAGGATTAAAAAAATCTGCTTCTCTGCATTTTCTACCTTTTGAATGAAAATGTTATTTGGGAATCTTTTCTACAGTTGTCTAGGAGGCTTGCTTTTAACATTTTTACAGCTGTATTGAGGTATAATGATATAAATTGCACATTTTATAACATACAGTTTTATGAGCTTTGACTTATGTGTACACTTGTGAATCCACCATCAGAAACAAGATAATAAACACAGTCATCATCTCCTAAGATTTTCTCATGGCCCCCTATAATCCACCTTCCTTAACCACCCTTCCCCATCCTATCCCCAGGCAATCACTGATCTGTTTTCTGCATCATAGAGTTGTGTGCATTTTCTAGAATTGTACATAGATGAAATCATACAGCAGGTACTCTTATTTATTTTTACCTAGCTTCCTTCACTCAGCATCATTATTTTGAGATTCTTCCATTTTTTTGTGCGTATCGATAATTCATTCCTTTTTATTACTGAGTTGTATTCAGTTGTATGGACATACCACGTGTTACCTATTCATGTACTAGTTTTCTATTGCTGCCATAACAAATTACCACAATCATAATGGCTTGAAACAACACCTATTATTAGCTTATAGTTTTGTAGTTCAGAAGTCTGAGCAGTCTCAGCTGGGTTCACTGCTCAGGATCTCAGAAGGCCAAAAACAAGGTGTTGGCCGGGCTCAGCTCTTACCTGGAAGCTGTAGAGGAAAATCCATTTTCTTTCTTTCTTTCTTTTTTTTTTTTTTTAACTTTTGGCCACTCCGTGTGGTTTGCAGTGAAAGCACTGAATCCTAACCACTAGACCACCAGGGAACTCCTGGGAAGGATCCATTTTCAAGGTCGTAAAGTTTGATAGCAGAATTCAGTTCTGTTTCTTTGCTGGCTGTTGGCTAGGAGTCAAATCAACTGCTAGAGGCTGCTCTCTGGTCCTTGCCCATGATTCCCTCCATCTTCAAGGTCACAGTAGCACATTGAGTGCTTCTTACCCTTTGACTCTCTGATTTTGCCTTGTGCTGCCATCTAGAGACAATTCTCTGTTTTTAAAGGGCTTTTGTGATTAGATTGGACCCACCTGGATAATCTCCCTTTTGTCATATAGTGTAACATAATCATGGGAGTGATAGTTCATCATGTCACAGGTTCCCACCAAACTCAAAGTGGAGGTTATACAAGTCACTGGGAGTCATTCTTAGAATTTTGCCTAATATGATCCAACCTCTGGCCCACAACGATCCATGCCTGTCCCGCAAGTGAAATACATTCAACCTATCCTAAGGTTTGAAATAGTATCATTCCATCATATAAATTCTACTGGCTTAAAAGTCCCAAATCTCATCATCTAAATCTAAATCAGGTTAGAACAGGCTCTGGTGTAATCCATTAAGTACAGCTCCTGGGCAAAATTCCCTTCAACTGCCTCCAACACTCCCACAGTAGCTGGATGGGCATAGCATAAGAGTTACAGCTATTCCAGTTGAAAAATAGGGGAAGATGGAAAAAAATAACAATTTTCCGTGTCCAAAGCAGTTAAAAAATCCAGCCAGGTAAACTCCAGGCAGAGTTCTTTGATTAAAGCTTCAAGGCCTGGCAATAATGGGTGGTTCCGAGCTCTGCACTTTGGGTTCTTGGCTCCATCCTCTGAGCTCTGATTCTGCTCTCTAGGCTTTTGTTTTCATCTTTTGATTCATTCTTTTCTTTCTTTTTTAAAAAAGTTGAAGTATAGTTGATGTACAGTAATATTATATGTTACGGGTGTACAACACAGTGATTCACAATTTTTAAAGGTTACATTTATAGTTATTATAAAATATTGGCTATTATAAAATATTGGCTATAATTCCCATGTTGTACAATAGATCCTTGTAGCTTATTTTATACCTAATAGTTTGAATCATCCTTTTCTATAAAAGGTAGCATGTGTCATCCTTTTCTATAAAAGGTAGCATGTGTTTACAGCTGAATTATTTTATCAGCCTCCTCCTGTCAGTAGAATTTGGGGGACTTGACAGACTTTTTTTTTCACTTTATACTCTCTCACGTTCAGTCCACACTGGTATTATGTCTGCTGATATAAAATTCTCAAAAACCTATGGATCTTGTTTGGAATTCACTCCCATCAGACAAGAGCCAAATCCACAAATCTTTTAAAGATCTCTGTGTTTTGGCTGAGGGGCAGTGCTCTTAAACTATCTCAAGGCCCTCTTGATTGACTGAGAAAATCTGTTAGGAACACGCTTAATCACTTGGAAGGATCTTTTGTGTGGCTGAATACTCTGACCCTTTGATCTTTCCAGGGTTTTTTTTTAACTTTTTTTAAACTTTTTTCCAGGGTTTCAGCAAAGAGTTGTATGGTTACATACCCAGCCTGAGCCTGTTCTTAATTTCAGAAGCAATCTCTTACTTTTAGCATCTCTTTCCATCTGGATAGGCTGAGAATTTCCCAAATCAGCAAGTCCTGATTCCTTAGCAGTTCTTTCCTCAATTTATCTCCCCTTATATTTTACTATAAGCAGCAAGAAGAAAACAGGGAACACCTTCAGCCCTTGGCTTGGAATCTCCTAAGTATTCAAGTTCATCACTTTTGAATTTTCCTTTCTCCTATATAACTGCAGGATATAATTTTGCTAAGTGTTCTGTCTCTACAAGACAAAGATTTCCTTTCTTCTAGTTTCCAAATGCATGTTCCTCTGAGTTCCATTCAGTTCTTTCTGGGTCCTCACCAGCAGTATCTTTAAAGTCCATATTTCTACTAACAGTCTGTTCAAGATTTCCACCATGCTCCTCAAAATCTTCCAGTCTCTCTCTGCCCATTGCCCAATTTCAAAGTCACATTTTAGGTGTTTATCATCATGATACCCCACTTCCAGATACCAAAATATGTATCAGTTTTCTATTGTTGTGTAACAAATTACCATATAGTAGTTTAAAACAACACTATTTATTATTATTATTATTAATTTCACAAATCTGTAGGTAAGAATTCCAGGCAGGCTAAACTGGATTCTTTGCATAGAGTCTCAGGAGGCCAAAGCAAGGAATTGTTGGTCAATCTGGGCTCTTATCTGGGGGCTCTAGGGAATAGACTGCTTCCAAGCTCATTCAGATTGTTGACAAAATTCAGTTCCATGTGGTTGTAGGACTGAGGTCTCTGTTTCCTTGCTGGCTGATAACAGAGGTGGCTCTCAGCTCCTAGAGGCTGTACCCCCTCCATCTTCAGAGCCAGCAAGTGTGTCAAATCCTTCCTGTGTTTCCAGTCTCACTGACTTCACCTTCTGCCATCAGCCAGAGAAAACACTCAGCTTTTGAAGGGTTTTGTGATTAATTGGTTCACCTGGATAATCTCCATTTTGCCACATAAGGTAACATAATCATATTCATAGGTTCAGCTCATAATCAGAGAAGAAGAGAGTATATTAGGATGTGGGTTATTGGGGGTCATTCTTAGAATTTTCCTACTATAATCCTTCTGTCGATGGACATTTGTATTGTTTTTAGTCTGGGGCTATTATAAATAAAGTTTATATGAACATTCCTGTGAGTTTTTGTATAGAGGTAAAGGTCAATGTTCGTTTTTTCCCAAATGTATAACCAGTTATTTACAGCACTAATTGCTGATAAATCTTTCTTTTCCACTATTGAGTTGCCTTGGCATCTTTGTTGAAAACAATTGACAAAGATATATGTGTCTATTTCTGGATTCTCAGTTTTGTTCCATTGAATTATGTCTTCATTTATGTCAGTTCCACACTATCATGATTACTGTAGGCTTGAAATCAAGTAAGATCAGTTCACAACCTTTATTCTTCTTTCTTACTTTTGGTCATCACTTAAGAGATATTATCTTTGTATGTAAATTTCCATTTAAAAATTAGTGAAATCAAACAGTTAAAAATGTTTGGCCATTTATATTTCTTTCATGGATCATCAGTAGTTCCTTCTGATTATCCATTTTTCTGATGAGGCATTCATATTTTAAAATTAATTTTTCTAAGGTTTGTATTATAGAAATTTCAAATACATGCAAAATAGAGACAATGATATAATGAATCTTTGTGTATCCATCATCCAACTTCAGTAATTATCAACCTATGGCCAGTTTTGATTAATTCATACCCCTGCCCACTCCTACCTGGATTGTTAAAAAGAACATCTCAGACATCATATTATTCCTTCTGTGGTGTCCTCATTTTACACATGAACAAAGTGAGATTCAGAGAGTTTAAATGATTTGGCCAAGGTCACGTGGCTAGTAAGTGGCAAAACTGGGACCTGAACCCCAGTCTGTTTCACTCCAAAATCAATCAATCTTTCCTCTCTCCCTCCCTCCCTCCCTCTCTCTCTCTCTCTCTCTTTCTTTCTTCTTTCTATTTTTAAACCACTTCATTGAGGTATGAATGACATGTACAAAGCTGTACATATTTAATGAATACAACTTGATGAGTTTGGGGATAAGCATATACCCATAAAACCATCACTACTATCAAGGCCATAAACATGTCCATCACCTTCCCAAAATTTTCTCCCACTTCTATTATTGTTATTATTTTGTGTGTGCCTTTGTGTGTGTATTAAGAACACCTAAGATCTACCTACTTAGCAGATTTTAAGTATACAATACAGTATTGTTAGCTCTAGGCAATATGCTGTATAGCAAATCTCAAGAACTTACTTATCTTGCACAACTGAAATTTTGTGCCCTTTGACCATCACCTTCCCATTTCCCCCTCCCTTTTCTGGTAATTGCCAGTCTACTCTCTGCTTCTATGAGTTTGATTATTTTAGATTTCACATATAAGTAAGATAGTACAGTATTTATCTTTCTGTCTGGCTTATTTCACCTAGCATGATGTTGTTTTGGCTACTCTAGGTACTTTGAATTACTGTATAAATTTTAGAATCAGGATAACAGTTTCTAGAAAAATACCTACTGGGTTTTGGTTGGAGATAAGTTGAAGCTATTAATCAATCTGGAGACACTTGCCAATATTTCTTTGTGCAGGTGGGGCCCTTCCCCCACCTTCTGCAGCACCCCTACATTCTTGGGCACGGTTGAGAAAGCTGAAATTATGCTTCCATGTGGCTCCCTCACTCCTTCACATCCCACATCCTGGACACCATTAGGCATGCTGCCAAGGTGCCTCACATGTCCTCTTCTCACCTCCATACTTCTGCCTGCCATTAATTCTTCTACCCCAGGAAAGGAAAATGGGAAGGGAAAATGGGAAAAGATGGGAAGATGGCAAAGGAAGGGGATCTGGGAAAGGAAGGTAACAAGACTGAAATTTCTGAAACCAAGTAAAGAAAATGCTTAAACAAGCAGTTGGTTAATCAACTGCATCAATGATGCATATGTTTGGAATAAAATGAATGCGCACCAGATTGGTCATTTTAACACAGGTGATTTTAATGGAGTAGCAGTATAAAAGTCTAACTGGAGTGAATTAAAGAGATAACAGAGGGGAGGAAGATGGTGAGAATTAATATAAGTCATTCTGTTAAGGAATTTTGTTACATAGAATGAGCAGAAAAATGGGAAGTAACTGGAAGCAGATTTTAATTTAAATGTCTTACTATTTCATTACAAAAAAAACATTGTCGTTCCCAGGACTTACAGGAACAAGTACTTCTTCCAGCTGGGTTTAGGTCATCTGGGGGTAGTATAATCTTGTCCAGTATAGTGCTATACTTTTTTTTTAACTAACTTAAAAAAATTTTTTTTTCTATTTATTTATTATTATTATTATTTTTGGTGGTGTGGCATGTGGCATCCCAGTTCCCCGACCAGGGATCAAATCCGTGCTCCCTGCATTGGGAGTGTGGCGTCTCAACCACTGGACTGCCAGGGAAGTCCCTAGAGTGCTATACTTGAAAGAATCAGCACTTACATTTTCACAGAGAATATAGGAAGAACTGTATTAAGAATCAGAAGAACTGGACTGAAGCTGACACAACTTGTTATTGATCCTGGTAAAATCTACTGACATCTCTGGCCTCACCAGCTCACCTTATGTAGTGGTTTTGAGTATCAAAATGAGACTATGTATGTGAAGATATACTGTCTACTTAAACAATAATTTGTTTTTTGTTGTATCCTTAGTGCCTAGAACAGTGGTGTCACCTAGTAGGTCTTCAATAAATATTTATTGAACAAATAAATGAATATATTTTATTGTACATTATTTGTACATTAAAGTGAATAAAACACTATTGCATATTAAATGATTAATGGAAATTAACACAAATCTCTTAATTTCAAGTGAGATACTCTTGCCATTACTAAAAATTGCATTGCTAAATTTACTTTGTGAGAAAGGCAATGTACCATTGCTATTATTATCTTCATAAGAGTGAATTGGTCAATGTAAGTGTTTCACTAAATAGTCTGAATATTTTCTCAATGTATTCACTAAATATTTTCCAGATATGGAAAAGTTGATGCTTTTATTGATTAAAAAGAACCATTCCATAAATTGTGCATTTTTCCCTTATATTTCCTTGAGATAGACCAGCTTAGGGGTTATTATATGGACTATGCAATTGAGAAGATTAGAATTTGGAGAAGTTAAGTCATTGACCATAGCTTATGGAGCTAACAAGTAATGAAGCCTGAATTACAGACTTTCAATCCTTTGATTACTTCACTTTCAGCTACATCATCAAACTTCTCTTGAAAGGAAGGGGGCATCTAATAGTAGAAGTGAAAGGAAATGCACTAAACATTTTAGGGACGAATTTGCTTTGAAACGACACAACTGAGATTATCTTAGCCTGAAACAGAAGTAACCTATTTCAACATGAACAAGTATGAATGCCGTTTTGTCCTTGTAAGTGCTGTTCAACTGTCTTCCTGCCGTGAGAATATTTTATGTTGATAAAGAAAGCTAGTTCAGGGCTTCCCTGGTGGCGCAGTGGTTGAGAGTCCTCCTGCCGATGCAGGGGACACGGGTTCGTGCCTAGTCCGAGAAGATCCCACATGCCGCGGAGCGGCTGGGTCCGTGAGCCATGCATGGCCGCTGAGCCTGTGCGTCCGGAGCCTGTGCTCCGCAACGGGAGAGGCCACAGCAGTGAGAGGCCCGCGTACCGCAAAAAAAAAAAAAAAAAAAGAAATCTAGTTTAAAAATAAGAGATACACTACCTACGTAATTATTTCTAGGTCTCACAACAATCCTGAAAGGAAGCTATTGTTATTGCTGCTTTACAGATGATGAAAGGGAGATCCAAGGTCTCACAGCTAGTAAATGGCAGAACTAGGACTCAAGGCCAATTAGGCAAGATTATAAACCCTTTAATGTCCACTGTGCACAGGCATTCCCACCAGGCGTTATGCCAGTTGCTCTAAGTAATGCCAGAATATGCTGCTTTTAGCACAAAGGTTTCTGGTTCAAATATGGAAATTAATCAGCATGTACCCATTTTTTCTGGTCTCTAGAGTGAGATGGTATATGCTGTCATTGAAATGCCAACCTACAGATACCATAAACTTAGAATGTTGAGAAATATGGTATATTTCTTGAGACCAATGAGAGCTGGAACTATCATCTGTCCTGATGAAAGAGACAGGTGGATAAAATAATTCAGTTAGTTTTCTTTTAAGCTACAGTAAAAAACATTATTTAAGGATCAATAAAATGACAACTCTGAATATCCAGAATATACCTCTAACTGCATTACATGAAATTCCCAAAATGTAGCTTTCATTATAAAGTTTTATCTTATCTCTATGACATCTGTAAGTAATTTTCAACCTTTATTCATTTTCTCATTCTCTGTACTTGAGCTGTTGCATTTTGTATTGATAGTTACTTATTATTCTTCCTCATTTGCTATATAACCTGAATGGCTTTTTGTTTTTTGAGTGCCTTAGGTTGATGGAAACATTAAAGGCAAATTTCAGTTATACAGTACAGTATTATCAACTACAGTCACCATTTATACATTAGATCCTTAGACCTTATTTATTTATTTATTTATTTAACATCTTTATTGGAGTATAATTGCTTTACAATGGTGTGTTAGTTTCTGCTTTACAACAACATGAATCAGTTATATATATACATAGGTTCCCATATCTCTTCCCTCTTGTGTCTCCCTCCCTCCGACCCTCCCTATCCCACCCCTCCAGGCGGTCACAAAGCACTGAGCTGATCTCCCTGTGCTATACGGCTGCTTCCCACTAGCTATCTACCCTACTTTTGGTAGTGTATATATGTCCATGCCTCTCTCTCGCTTTGTCACAGCTTACCCTTCCCCCTCCCCATATCCTCAAGTTCATGCTCTAGTAAGACCTTATTTATTTTATAGCTGAAAATTTGTATCCTTTACCAGACTTTCCCTATTTTCCTCACCCCCCTTAATCCCCAGACCCTGGCCATCACTGTTCTGTTTTGTTTCTATAAGTTGACTTTTTTTTTTTTAAAGGTTCTACATATACGTGATACCATGCAGTGTTTGTCTTTCTCTGATATATATATTACATATGTTATATATATAACATTTTATTTATCCATTCATTCATCAGTGGACATTTAGGTTGCTTCTGTACCTTGGCCATTGTGAATAATGCTACAATGAACATGGGAATACAGATGTCTTTTCAAGATAGTGATTTCACTTCCTTTGTATATATACCTAGAGTGGGATTGCTGGATCATATGGTAGTTCTAGTTTTAATTTCTAGAGGAAACTCCATGCTGTTGTCCGTAGTGGTTGTACCAGTTTACATTCCCACCAACAGTGCACAAGGGTTCCTTCTTATCTACATCCTTGCCAGCATTTGTTATCTTTTAGCTTTTTGGTAATAAGCATCCTAACAGGTGTGAGGTGATACCTCGCTGTGGGCTTTTTTTTTTTGGCTGCACCACGTGGCTTACAGGATCTTAGTTCCCCAACCAGGGATCGAACCTGGGCTCCTGACAGTGAAAACCCAGAATCCTAATCACTGGACCGCCAGGGGGTTCTCTCATTGTGGTTTTGATTTGCATTTCCCTGATGATTAGTGATGTTGAGCGTCTTTTCATATACCTATGCCCATTTATAGGTTTTCTTTGGAAGAAGGTCAATTCAGGTTCTTTGCCTGTTTTTAAATTTGGTTGCTTTTCGGCTCTTGAATTGTATGAGATCCTTGTATATTTTGGTTATTAAACCCTTATTAGACATGTGGTTTGCAAGTATTTTCTCCCATTCCATAGAACTTTTCTTTTTCTTTTTTTTGATATTAGATGGATATTTTATTTTATTTTAAGTTTATTTTTTAAATTGGAGTATAAGTGCTTTGCAATATTGTGTTAGAACAATGCAAGGTGAATCAGCTATATGTATACATATATCCCCTCCCTCTTGAGCCTCCTTCCCACTGCCCCCGCGGCCCCCACCAATCCACCCCTCTAGGTCATCACAGAGCACGAGCTGAGCTCCCTGTGCTATACAGCAGCTTCCCACTAGGTATCTATTTTACACATGGTAGTGTATATATGTCAATGCTACTCTCTCAATTCTTCCCACCCTCCCCTTCTCCCCATGTCCACAAGTCCATTCTCTACGTCTGCGTCTGTTTTCCTGCCTTGCAGGTAGGTTCATCAGTACTGTTTTTCTAGAGTCCATATATATGCGTTAATATACGATATTTGTTTTTCTTTTTCTGACTGACTTCACTAGTCTTTTCATTTTGTTGATGGTTTCCTTTGCTGTGCAGAAGTTCTTTAGTTTACTGTAGTCCCTCTGTTTATTTTTGCTTTTGTTGCCTTTGCTTTTGGTGTCAAGTTAAAAAAAATCATTGCCAAGACCATTGTCAAAGAGGTTACCCCCTCTGTTTTCTTCTAGGAGTTTTATTGTTTTAGGTCTTACATTCAAGTCTTTGATCCATTTTGAGTTGATTTTTGTGTATGGTGTAAGATAGGGGTCCAGTTTCATTCTTTTGCATGTGGCTTTCTAGTTTTCCCAACAACATTTACTAAAGAGACTATTTTCCCATTGTATATTCTTTGTTTTTTTGTCATAAATTAATTAACCGTGTATGTATGAGTTTATTTCTGGGCTCTCTATTCTGTTCTGTTTGTTTATGTGTCTGTTTTTGTACCAATACCATACTCTTTTGATTACTCTAGCTTTGAAATAATATACTTTGAAATCAGGAAATCAGCTTTATTCTTCCTTCTCAAGATTACTTTGGCTATTCAGAGTCTTTTGTGGTTCCATATACATTTTAAGATTGTACTTCTATTTCTGTGAAAAAAGCCATTGGAATTTTGATAGGGATTTCAGTGAATCTGTAGATTGCTTTAGGTAATATGGGCTATTTAACAGTATTAATTCTTCTAATCCATTAGCATGGGATATCTTTACATTTGTGTATTCTGCAATTTCTTTCATCAATATCTTATAGTTTTCAGCATAAAAAATTTTTACCTTCTTAGTGAAATTTATTCCTAAGTATTTTATTCTTTTTGATGCTATTATAAATGAGACTGTTTTCTTAATTTTTCTTTCCAATAGTTTGTTATTATTGTATAAAAATGCAAATGATCTTTATGTGTTGATTGTGTATCCTGCAACTCTACTGAATTTGTTTATTAGTTCTAACAGTTTTTTTTGATGGAGTCTTTATGGTTATATATAATCTTATAACCACTAAGGTGCATAGGAAGTCTGCCCTACATACTTTAATAAGAACATTACCTAGAATGGGCATTTCCATATTGTAATACCAGATCATAATTCTGACTTATTTTTTTAAAAATAAATTTATTTATTTGTTTGTTTTTAATTTTGGCTGTGTTGGGTCTTTGTTGCTGCGTATGGGCTTTCTCTAGTTGAGGCAAGCGGGGGCTACTCTTCGTTGCAGTGCACGGGCTTCTCATTGTCGTGGCTTCACTTGTTGCAGAGCATGGGCTCTAGAGCGCAGGCTCAGTAGTTGTGGCGCATGGGCTTAGTTGCTCCGCGGCATGGCATGTGAGATCTTCCCGGACCAGGGATCCAACCTGTGTCCCCTGCATTGGCAGGCAGATTCTTAACCACTGTGCCACCAGGGAAGCCCCTGACTGTGTTTTAAAAGAAAGTATTAAATAATGGCTGTTTCCTTGTTTAGTAAGAAAGGTAACTGTGATATTTGTTAAGAGTTCCAGCAAGAAAAGCAAAGGTGCTAAGCTTTATGTTTACCTTTAAGTAATACTTAGTAATGTCAGGAAATGAGGACTTGCTGTAAAATTCCCAGGTACCCTTCTTTCTATCTTTAATATCATTTTTATCTTAGAGTCCTTCTTTTTCATTTTAAGATGCTCTTGATTCTAAAAGAACTAATTTATCTTTTACTATGCTCCCAAAGAATTTCTGAAGCAATTTGACTTATCTTGGGACCAGGCCCAACATTAAAGTGAAATCTTTTTTTTTTTTTTTTTTTTTTTTTTGCGGTAGGCGGGTCTCTCACTGCTGTGGCCTCTCCCGTTGTGGAGCACAGGCTCTGGACGCGCAGGCTCAGCGGCCATGGCTCACAGGCCTAGCCGCTCCGCGGCATGTGGGATCTTCCCGGACCGGGGCACGAACCTGTGTCCCCTGCATCGGCAGGCGGACTCTCAACCACTGCGCCACCAGAGAAGCCCAAACTGAAATCTTTTTAATGGTAATATTATTATTATTTTTTTTTACATCTTTATTGGAGTATCCTTGCTTTACAATGGTAATATTATTTCCTCAAATGTTTTATGGTCCTTTGGAGTATTGTCAAAAAGGTATGTAACCTTCAAATAAATCTTACTCTAGGAATTTCCTCTTAAATTATAAAATACCAACTCTAATTTGTGGATTGATTTTGTGGAGAATGCTTAATAATAAAGTATCAACATAGAGTTCCTAGATTCCTCACCTAACCCTATTAAAAAAAACCTTGATAATGTTATTTCCATTTTTTATTTGCTTCATATGAAAATTATATTTAGGAAAGATATTAGCAATGAGTTGAACAATCATTTTTCCCATATATAAACTTTCTCCTTGAACATGACTGACTCTGTGTTCCATTGTGACAGGATAAATTCCAACGTTTATGTATGATGTACAATTGAACTCTTAGCTAAATGGAAGAAAGTGGGGAGTGAAATGTGCATCTTGCCCTATTCTTCTTTGAAAGGGATTATAATACTGAATTGAGGTGATTAACGTCTCTTGGTGGCATTTGTGACACACGAATCAAGTGCTGTTCTGTTTAGGCATGCTGAGATATTGTCGACACCATTCCTTTCCAGTAGAACTTTCTGTAGCAGTGGCACTGGAACTGTTCTATATCTGTGCTGTCAACAGAGTAGTCATGTGGAGCCCTCAAGTGCTTGAAATATGGCTAGTGGACTGAGGAACTGGAATTTTCATTTTATTTCATTTTAATTGATTTAAATTTAAATTTAAATAGCCACATGTGACTAATGGTTACTTTATCAACTCAGACTCTCACATTGATTTTTTTCATAAGTAGTATTTTGTAAACAACAAAAAAAGGAATTTGAGTTACCAAAAAAATATTTTAAGTGCGCACAGCTTCTCTCTGTCTCTGTGTAGTGGATTCTGTTGTTTTTGGAGAGGAGGCAGTATAGTATCATGGAATGGGAAGACCTGTGTTCTGAACTGGCTATGCCATTAAGCAGCTTGGACAAATTATCTCCCTGGACTGTTACTTACTCATAAAATGAGGGGTCTTTTGTTTTTCAAATTTATATTTAACAATGGAAACATATCTTTCTCAAAAGAAAGATAGAGGTGAAAGTTAGAGGTGGGATGAGAAGGGGCAGCAGAGTCCTGTGCATTAAGCTGTCCCTTTATCTCTCAGTGATTCCCAAGCTCCTCCACTACAGTACAGAACCCATTTCATAAAGCACTCGAGTTGATGAAATCCAGGGTTCCTTTTAGCTCTGATAAAGTATGGTTTCAGTAGGATTACATGTGGAGTTTTCTCTCTATTGATATCATCTTGGTAACAGTTATTCTCCAAAGGCCAATCTTTACATGTATTTTGACCCAATTCAGCTCATTAAAGTTGAGTTTGAGAGGTACTCAGGCCATTCGATGGGGAGAGGTTTGTGTTCTCTTAGCTCACCAAAAATGAAGCTAAAAATAAGAGCTTAATAGACATAGCAGATATGGGCAAGTCCAAATAAAATATGCATGCAAATTAAAAAAAACACTTAAATTTCCTCCATTGGGAATGGTTTTTTATCATTTTGACAAATTCAGGACTGAGTTTCATAAAAGAAAACATGATTGAAATGGTTAAATTGATAATGTAGAGACTTACTCTTTACTCTGTGTGGGCTCAAGGAACCACACTTGCTCGTCCCTGCCTTCTAGGGAAAAGTAACTGAGCTATTTAATGGAGTCCTCAGGTGCATACAGCTAGACTGTGGGGTGGAAATTGGCATAAAGGGGAAAGTTTCAGAGGGAAGTATAAGGAGGTTAAAAGTGCTTTTTTCTGCATGATTTTTGTGGGGAGTGGGCATCTATTTTGTATCTCTTCCTCTCCCTTTTCCTTCCCTTCCTTTTCATTGCCCTTCTTTTCTCTCCAATATGATGGTAAGAAGGGCCCAGGTCTACCTCCCCTTTCACTTTCATCCTTTGAAAGCTTAGCAGGCACTAGGGTAAAGTACAGAGGATGAGTGGAGAGTACAATTCTAGCCTTGGAAGGAGTCTTTGCATTACTCATGGTCCGTCTAGGCTCACCTGGGTAGGAGAGGTCTCAGGGGCTTAGGACCAGAAACATGCTCCCAAGGATCTCTGATGAGGTTAGGCAGTCAGTGGAGGAATCAGGAACTTGAGAGATTTTGTCAACCTTTCCATTTGTTAAGACTAAGAAATATAGTATTTTTGTTGTTACATCACGCTATGATTTTAAATGTATTAATGGGAAGGATGGTTCATTGTTTCCAAGGGTACAGTGTTCTATAGTAAGTTCAGAAAGCTTTTAATTAAAAAAATATATTTTTCCTTTCTTGGCGTTCTTGAAATTTAGCAAGTGAACGAATGTAAAGAAAGGAAAACGAGAAAAAAACCTTAGGTTAAAAAAATGTCAAGCATTTTGATTATGCTTGTATACAACATGTCTCAAGGTTGTTCTATTCTATTAAATACAATGGGACAGCTGAGCCCATACGATTTTCTCCTTCCTCTTGACTATTCCTTTATGGCTCTTTAGTTCTTCTCACAGTGCTTTATTATATGATAGGAACTCAATAAGTATATGTTTAATGCTGGATTGGAGATGTTGGCATTAAAGTTGAAGGTGAATGGAGGGAAGAGAGAGCTTTGACAGAGTGAGCAGAAATTTTACTTGCTAAATATAATACATGAATGTGTCTCTATAACTTCACAGTTTACCAAGGACTACTACCTACAGGGTCTTATTTTTCCTCACAACAATCCTATAGGATATCGGTATTCCTCTTTTATTTATGTGGCACAGAAAGGTTAAGTGACTTGTTATACCTACAGGCAGAGTTAGGTCTCAAACCCAGTTCTCCTTTCTCCCCAAATGAAAGAGAGAAAGTTTTCCGGAAGGAGGGGATTAGCAGAGGATTCAGAACTGCAGAAATATTAAGGAAGATATAATTTTTCAATAACCTTCATGGCTTTCCTGAGAAAAGACATTTCAGTGGAACAGAAAGATTGGAAGACCTAAGGATGGGCAGATTACTGTAAGACTGGATGCTCTTACTTTCTTCATGGGAGAAAATCCTTTCCAAGTAAAATAGCTTTCTTACATATTTAGTAACTGGGGAAAGTTAATGATTTGCATAACTCCACAAGCTGTTCTATATTATTAGCTCAATTGTAAATGTATAGTTTACAAACAATTTAAAGTTGCTAAAGTAAGTAACTTACAATAGTAGGGGAATATTAGTCAATTTGTTTTGTACTTAGAAGTAATTATTTTCTGAAATATTTAAGGGCTACAAATCTGTACCCCATTTCTCTAAGGTATTCATAAACATTTGCTAAAAGACATATATTGTTAAGAATTGTTATTATGCAAAATATACTTTACGATTTTACTGAATTTCTTATGTCACCATTCAAATTTTTCATGTCATTTTTTTAATGTTTCATAGTTTATTGCTGAAATATCTGTGGAACTTAATATTTTAGAAAACTTTCTTCTATAAATGTCAAGACATTTCTGTGTAAAATTATACAACTGCTGCTGTTCTGATAGTCATGTACCACCCACTTCCCACTACTACCCCCTATCTAAATATAGCAGAGTATGCATTCACCTGATGGAGGTGAAGTGTCCATAGGGAAATGAATATCCGGAACTTGTGCCCACCTCAGTGAAACCTAGAAGATTTCATGTATTGATATACTTTATTTTTATAATATTCTAAGTATCCTACTTGTAATTTCGATTGTTAGAATTTGCTTTAAGTCCTTAATCTGTGACATAATAGTTTTGCTCATACCCAAGAAAAAGGGCCTAAAAAATGACATGAGACTATTTTAGATGTTTTCTCTTGACTTTTTTCAGTACATCTTGAAAAAGTGGGAGATATGATAGAGTGCTTGGCACTTGGGTCAACAGTGTAATTAATTTATTAGTTCAAATATATATTATATACCTACCTATCAGGGACCGTGCTGGGGTTATGGTATGGAACAAGCAGACCCAGTCCTTGGCCTCCTGGGCTTACAGTTTATAAGTGCCAGATTTATAGAGTACAGAATAGAAGCAAATTGATTGAAAAATTATGTGTAAAGATAAAAGTAGAACAGGAGTCCTGTGAGTTTGAGTATGAGGACAGAGCATCGCCTTGATGTCATTTTACTCTGCTTCCCTAAAAGGTCACCAGAATTCTGGTTACTTCCACTGTGATATGGGCCTCACCCTCACCGGGCAACTCAGTCTACTAGCAGCTATAATTTGCTAAAACATAAAAAAAAAATTTTTTTTAAACCAGTGTTCAATTCAGAGTCCAGATCAGATCAATCCTCTGTAGGTTAGAGATTTCTGCCTTTAGTAAAGGCAACACACAATATACTCTTCTGTCTCAGCACAGTAACGTGATGCATCCCAGTCAGAACAGTAACTAGTTAATCTCACTTTGCCTCTCAGCTCTGTCATCTTTGATGTCCCTGAAATGTCAACCCCTTTAGGCCTGTGCCCTTTCCAGTGTGGTTATTCCAGCCTGGCTCTGTGCTGCAACTCTTTCCTCTCAAGCTATCCCTTCACTGCTCTCTTTGCCAGCTTTTCCACTTGCCATTTGGACCTTCTACATGCTGGATCATCCAGGTTAACAGGGCTGCCTGTCATGGAAAAGGATTCCATAGTTTCAAAACTGAGTTTGTTGAAGTTCAACGTATTAATTATCATAATAAGTCGGATGTAATTTTACTGCTGTGGGAGTGAAGCTGAATCCAAGATGTGAGAGTCCAAGGTGTAGAGACAAAGTGATTTTATATGGATTGGAAGAACCTCAGGACAGTTTCCTCCATGAGATCTGATGCCTGTGAAATAATTTTTCCTTCTCATGGGAAGCAGATGGGAGACTAGAGTGTGACCATGCCTTCTTTGTGTAGGTGAGGTGACCCTTGTCTTTGTGCCCTTCCCAGAGATGGGCTATGTAATCATCACAAGAAAACATGGATGTTCTACTCATCTGCTAAAAACCCTTCAGTTAGCAATCATGGTTGTTTGCCTTATGTATGTTTCTTTCGGTAGCCCATGTAAGGTGAAGGAAAATTATAAGTAGATATGCAGTTGGAATTGTAACTTCTTGCCTGAGTGAAACAATTAATGGGATGGGAGCATTATCCTCTCCCTACTTCCCCCTCCATCTCTGCCCTGCCTTGATAAGACTGTAGACACACCCATGGAAACTTAACTGTCAAGGTCAAGGACCATCCCTCTGTCACTTGACCAAGAAGCTCATTGCCAAGGGAGTTTCACCATCTCTAAAGCCCAGGAATGTCTACCTGGTTGTGGAATCTTACCTTCAGGCAGAGGGTAGGAACTGTGCAGGCTGAAGTACTACAAGACCCTGCATTTAATAAGAAATAGAGAGTAAAATCTTTTGCCAAGTTTTGTCTCATATAATTTCTTTCTTATGGGGAGCAAAACAACCAACACACGGTCTTGACCAGTGAAGGGAGATATTCCTAATTTTGGAAAGCCCAGGACACCTTGACATTTTCTTATGTACTCTTTTAGTTTGCCTTTTAATTTTAGCTATGGTATATTCTGACATAGAAATATTTTAATTTTCATTTTGTTACATCACTTTTCTCCTTTGAACTTTTGCTTTTATGTCTAGAAACTCTGTGACACTTCTAATACTACAATCTAGGGGTCTTAAGAGAGCCAGGGACTTTAGCATTCTTCTGCCTCTGAAAGTACAGCCTTCATTCTGCCTCTGAAAGTACTTGTTACCCTTACTATTAGAGTTGCTTGGTTGCAAACAACAGAAACCAACTTCGGTTAACTTAAGAAGAAAAGGAATTCATTGCAAAGATATCTAGTAATGGGAAGGATTGAGAACCAGTCTCAGAAAATGGGCATGTATGCAGATAGGGTGGTGGGTCCCTGGAGGAAATGAACCAGACATAACTTTCTTGACAAGAAAAGCCATTTTAGGTCTAAGCCATTTTGTGATCTAAGCCTGGCCATAGTGCTTGCCCTTGCAGAAGAATAAGTCTCAGTAGTTAATGATTTTAAGGGAACAAATCAATGTAAGAACAAACAGGCCAGGGAAATAACTTAACCATATTGGAGACAATAAATCAGTTGTAAAGACTTCCAGTCCTGTTTAAAAGGTAAAGATTAGCCTGAAGCATATTCTTGAGCTTTTTTTTATAAGATCTAAACCTCCTCTTGCACTCAACCACCAGACTAATTGGAACCTAAGGAATGATGATGTTGACCTTTGCTGACCCTCATGACTTCAGTCAACTAGAGTCTGGACTCTGTCAACCTTTGCCCCAATACTATGCTGAATTCTACTCTGCTCAAGCCCATTCATGGATATGCATGTACCCTTAGCTTAAAATTTCCCCAGTTTTGCTGTTTGGGGAGACACTACTTTGGGAAATATCCCTGATGTTCTCCTTACTTGCTGCAAGTGATAAATCCTTCCTTCTCCTACTCTTTGTCTTGGTTGTGTCTTTTGGCTCTACACCCCCCAAGAGAGGCAAACCCAGTTTTCAGGTAACAGGCAGGAGCCAAGGGAAACTGGGCAGCTACAGCTGGAATCACAGGCTCTGGGTCAGTTTGTTTAGGGGGCTGCCACTGAGTCACAACCTCCATCACTGTTACCACTGGACTCTCAGCCATCCATACTCTGAAGCTAATAATAAAATATATGTGGAAATTAATATTTTAGAGTTAAAAAATACCAAGACATTTTATGTTTACAGTTATACCAGCTGTTGTTTTTCAAATTGTCATACCTCTCCATTCCCTGCCACCTCCCTCACCCAAATTGTCAAATTAGAGCAGACAACAGAATACATTCACATGATAGAAAATGTTGCCTTTAGGCATGAAGTAAGTATTGGAAATCCTTTTCTACCCTATTGATGCTTAGGAGATATCATATGTTAGAATACTTAATGTTTACAATATGCCTCACATCCTACTTGTTATTTAAACTGCTATCTGTGTCTCCCTGATTTCAGACTATATACAAAGCCACAGTCATCAAAACAGTATGGTACTGGCACAAAAATAGGCACATAGATCAATGGAGCAGAATGTAAATTGGTATAGCCACTGTGGAAAACAGTATGGAGATTTCTTAAAAAACAAAAAATAGAACTTCCCTATGACTCAGCAATTCCACTCTGGGGTGTATATCTGAAAAAAAACAAAAACACTAATTCAGAAAGACACATGCACCCCAATGTTTATAGCAACATTATTTACAATTTCCAAGCTATGGAAACAACCTAAGTATCTATCAACAGATGAATGGATAAAGAAAGATTTGGTATATATATATATATATATATATATATATATATATATATATATATAATACTACTCAGGCAGTTTTCCATTTGCATCAAAATGAATGGACTTGGAGGGCATTATGCTAAGTGAAATAAATCAGACAGAGAAAGACAAATACTGTGATGATATCACTTATATGTGGAACCTGAAAAATACAACAAATTAGTGAATATAATGAAAAAGAAGCATACTCATAGATTTAGAGAACAAATTAGTGTTTACCAGTGGGGAGGAGGGAAGGGGCAATATAGGGTAGGGGATTAAGATGTACAAACTATTAGGTATAAAATAAGCTACAAGGATGTATTGTACAACATGGGGAATATAGCCAATATTTTATAATAACTATAAATGGAGTATAACCTTAAAAAAAAAGTTAGGACTTTCCTAAAACAAAACAAAACAAAACAAAAAAACCCCACCACCAACAAAAAACCACTGCTACCTGTGCCATGAACAATTTCTCAGGTTGGCTGCACGCTTACGTGACCGCCTCCAGGGGGAGTGTGGGCCATGGAATTGGCTGAACCTGGGTCACAAACCCTCTTTTCAGGGGCCGGGGGAAGGAGAGACTGCTCCTTTTTGGCTTCTTTTCTTTTTTCCTCCCAAGGCCAAGCCCTGGTTTGGATACTGGAGAGCCAAAAAGAAAGAAATCTAAACTAGATCACCTGGCTTTCCACCAGAGTTCCCACTCCCTTAGCATCTTGGCCAAGTGACCACACTCCTCTTCAGTGCTACAAACCACAGATCTGGGAAGGAGTGAGGCGGGGTCAGCATCCATTTCCCCTCACTAACCACTTCAAAAATCTTTGTTTCTCCTCTCACGCTGGACCTCCTTTGGGGCTCATGCCATGAGGTAGAATACCTTTTACACCATTCTGGTTGGGATTACATACTAAACCCCTCTCAACTCCATATTTATTAAAAATAGATGACTCCCCATCCTGCTCACTGCTCTTAGTTCTGCCTTTGTCCTGAGAAGTGACTTTAATGTAGTTAGACACTAATTATCTAACACAATTGGCTTCACAATTAAAGTTGATCTTTCAGTGAATGTATAGTATAGTATAGTATAGTATAGTATAGAATTGTATACTATAGTATATTCTATTCTATAGTATAGAATTGATCTCCATTTTGATCCTATAGATAACTCTAATTTAATATGTTAAACTGAATTTATAATCTACTCCTTCCAAATCTACCTCTATTCCTGAATTCTCTTAGTGAATAGCATCACTTTCTTCCAAGTTTCCCAAGCCAGAAATCACTGAGTCATTCTGTATCCTCTCCCTTTCTGAATACTCCATATACAATTTAGTTTGATGTTGATATCACCTCCTTAAAATCTCTTGAGTCCATTTCCTGTTTTTGTTTTACTGTTGCCTTAGTATAAGTTTAGATGTCTTTTCATGTGGATAGCTGCAATATCTTTCTAACTGGTTTCTGTTTTTAAAATGCATTCTGTTCAATCTATTCCCACATGCCAAAGTAATTTTCCTAAAACAAATCTGATTATCTCATTCTTCTGCTGAAATCCTTTTGTGGCCCTCTTAGCTCTCAGAATAAAAATCAAGTTCACCCCTTTAAGATAAAAGTCTGTTCTTGATATGACCTTTGACTATTTCTGTAATTCAACTACAATATCTCCTGTAACGTGTATTTTGTTCCAGACAAACATAGAGTTCTCCAGATTGGTCTTTTAATCTCTCTAGTTCTTTCCTATGTCCATTCCTGTTAATGTTTTGTTTTGCTTTTTTTTTTTTGCGGTACGCCAGCCTCTCACTGTTGTGGCCTCTCCCGTTGTGGAGCACAGGCTCCGGACGCGCAGGCTCAGTGGCCATGGCTCACGGGCCCAGCCACTCTGCAGCATGTGGGATCTTCCCGGACTAGGGCACGAACCCGTGTCCGCTGCATCGGCAGGCGGACTCTCAACCACTGAGCCACCAGGGAAGCCCCCCTGTTAATGTTTTAAAACACAGTTTGGTTGTCAAGTGATATACTTGTATATAGATAATATTTTGGGATTTTTAGCATGGGCTTGTGATCCAATTCAGGTCAATCAGAGTCAATTTCTGGGACTTTTCTTCTGGAGGAGCAGGAAAGACCATCTTTTGCCTTTTGGGTAAGGTTTCTGCAAAGATGCGAAGTGGGGCTCCTGTCACTTGGAGGATGCTCATTGACAGAGAGAAGGAGACCAACATCTAGAGGGAAGCAGAGCTAAGAATGGGAGCAAGGGAGTATGAGACAGAGTGAGAAAGCAGGTCTTGGTGACATTGTTTGGGCCTTGGATCTAGTGTGGGTAATGCTGGATCTATTACGGTCCTTTGCAGTTATTAGCTGATAAATCCACTCTCCCTTTTTCTTTCACTTAGATTGATTTAGCTTTTATCACTTCAGACCAAAAGTGTCCATGGAGTTACAATAGAATTAAAGAGTTAATTAACATTATTTATAAACTTAGTCTTTACAATTTTGGCTGTATCTACACAAAGCATAATTTTGACAGATGGTTTTCATGAGAAACCTACAGGTTGATGTGTGTGTGTATGTTGATTTTTAATTCCATATAAAGCAGGCTCTACTTAATGGGCAGTTCAAACTTACCTGAATTAGCGCTGGAAGTAGACAGAGGGAAAATGTAAGAATTTTTTTTTTTTTTTAAGAGATCTTATTTGCAATCTTGTATCATTTAACCTAATGGTTCTCAACTCTGGCTGTACATTAAAATCATCTGAGGAACTTTTAAAACTACAAATGCCTGGGACTCTCCCAGACAAAGTAAATTGGAATCTCTGGGGCTGGGGCCCAAGCATTGGTATTTTTTTATTTGTTTGTTTGTGTTTTTGGTATGCGGGCCTCTCACTGTTGTGGCCTCTCCCGTTGTGGAGCACAGGCTCTGGATGCGCAGGCTCAGCGGCCATGGCTCACGGGCCCAGCCACTCCGCCACTCCGCGGCATGTGGGATCTTCTCGGACCCGGGCACGAACCCGTGTCCCCTGCATCGGCAGGTGGACTCTCAACCACTGCGCCACCAGGGAAGCCCTCAAGCACTGGTATTTTTTAGAAGCTGTGGGGTTTCAACTTTCAGCAAGGGGTGAGAAACAGTGCTCCGACCTAATATTTGTCCTCTGTTCCTTGAGGAATTCAAATTACTTACACATGACTTTTTGTTGATTTATTTTCCTCATTGTAATTTTCTCTGTAATGAACAAAACATGAGAAATCAAGCTGCTGGCTTTTGTGCTGTCCTCTAGGTTGGGATTTCTGCAAAACTAGCCAGGGACTTACAATTAGGCACTGCTCATCTTTAATTCTGAATTTAATAATGTGACTGTAAATGCAGGTCTCTATAAATTAAGTTACAAGTTGTGTTGCTTAGATTTATATTTTCTCAGACTTATTGAAATAAAAGATTTCTTTAAGGAAGTGACTCTAGATGTAAGAAGATAACTTTCAATAGTAAAATTAATATAAAAGGAAACCGTTAGAATGATATATTAAAATAAACACAACTTGTGTTATTAGGAGTTTAATATGTAGGACAAAAAATTTCCTTATATTCAGATGTGCATTTTGGTTTATTTATTCTAAGAGCTCACCAACATTCCCATGCTAAAAGCAGTTGCTGTTAAAGATTAAAAGTATATTTAGTTTTTGATGATGTATCTGATTAAAGGTAGACATATTTTCCTTAATTTTATGACATCCGCCAGTTGCCTTTAGGTATTATATACACTCACACACATATTTATTTTGTTTTACTTTAATTGTAATTACGTTTAAATAAAACAACAAAAAATAATAGATGGCAAGAAAATAATGTTAGAGAAATGTAGGGATTAATTAAATTTGCTTAATTAATTAATCATATAAGAATTTAGCAGGATGGCTTCTTGGTGCCTAGTGTTGCCCAAAGGGCTGAGAAGAGTACAGTCATGATCATCTGGAATTTGCAATCTAATTGGAGAGATAAGACAAAGCAGAACAATTAAATAAGCTTGCTGGGAGTATGTGAGTCAATGCCAGTCTAAAGAGGGATGACAATAAGTACTGCATCTCAGGAAGGGAGAGATGTACATGAAATAAGCTTCCTAAAAGATAAGAAAGATTTTTCTCTGTATATTTCAATACCCTGTGGTGGGTTTTTAGTTTCATATTTTTATTTTATTTTTTAATTAATTAATTAATTTATTTTTTGGCTGTGCTGTGCAGTTTGTGGGATCTTAGTTCCCCGACCAGGGATTGAACCAGGCTCTGGTGGTGAAATTACTGGGTCCTAACCACTGGACCACCAGGGAATTCCCTAGTTTCATACTTTTTAACCAGATCCAAATCACAGGCAAGTAACCTGGGTGGCTAACTTTTTGTTTTCACAATCTATTCTTTTTTTTTTTTTTTGCAGTACGCGGGCCTCTCACTGTTGTGGCCTCTCACTGTTGTGGCCTCTCCCATTGCAGAGCACAGGCTCCGGACGTGCAGGCTCAGCAGCCATGGCTCACAGGCCTAGCCGCTCCGTGGCATATGAGATCTTCCCGGACGGGGGCACGAACCCGTGTCCCCTGCATCAGCAGGCGGACTCTCAACCACTGTGCCACCAGGGAAGCCCCACAATCTATTCTTTATAGAGTATTTTTAAGAAAATTCTATGTTGGTTGGTAGGGTGGGGGGTAGTTGTGAGCTTATAGGTTCTCAAAGATTTCCAAAATTTAAAATTCATAAGTTGTAATTTAAAAAATTTGGATTGGATTTTATTCATTCTAATTTCCTACCCTTAAAATAGAAGGCAGTGTGACTTCCATAGAGATGTCTTGACTCCTGGTGTGGAGGACTGGTCACGAGTGATGGGGCTCAGATCCAGAGAGTCTTTTAACCTGTGGGCTCCCATGAGCTTGTTGACAAGTGGACAGATACTTTGGCTTTCTCTAGGAATTTCCAGTTGCCCTTCCTAATTTGTCTTACTCTCTGCTCTGGTATGGTAACAGCCTGAGGTGTCTAAATCATAAGGTATATTCCAAGTAATGAATAATTTAACTTTCCCCACACATTAGAGTACTTATCCCAAAAAGATGGTACAGTCGCACATTAACAATTCTAGAGTTGAAGAGAGAAGGATGAAATATGGTGAAAAATTGCACGTCCTAGTTTTTGTGTGTGTGTGTGTGTGTGTGTGCTTGTGGGGTATATGTCTTAAATGGAAACATCATTTGATCATCTGTCAAGTGTCTTGGAAAAAAGGATACAAAACAGTTGCTCGGGCTTCCCTGGTGGCACAGTGGTTGAGAGTCCGCCTGCTGATGCAGGGGACACGGGTTCGTGCCCCGGTCTGGGAAGATCCCACATGCCGTGGAACGGCTGGGCCCATGAGCCATGACTGCTGAGCCTGCGCGTCCGGAGCCTGTGCTCCACAACGGGAAAGAAAACAATTGCTCTAGTATAAGGGCAGAGCTATTTCTCTCTGGTCTCATCTTTCCTTATTGGGAGAGAAAGTTTTTTTGTTTTTCTTTTATCTGGGTCTCAAAACCACTTTTTGGTGGCTGGTCAAAATTGCTTTCCTTTCAGCCACTTGAATGCCAATTCAATTAGACCCTCTCTCCTCAGGGCACCTAACCCTTATTATAAAAAATCACCTATGATGTCCTCAGTGTTTAACACCACCATCCAATTCTAACAAGTTCTTACTTTTGTTTTTCTCCTGAAGTTCTCTAGCTTTCTTTACTAGTTTACCTCTTTATTTTCACAATCTAGGGCTTTTTATTTTAAGCTCCTCATCTGAGAATCAACTTCGGGTCCATTGTCTCAAATAAATATTAGTGTTTCTACCAACTAATTACAATTCAGTCTCTCTAGCCTTAGGTAGCTTGGGATTTCTTGAATTTCTTTTGATTTGGGAAAAGGTTTTTTTTTTAATGTTTCCACTGCAATTATTTAATGATTCAATATTCATAGAAACTCAGACTTCAGAAGAGCAAATAACCTCAACATAATCTAATTAAGCTCATGTTATGCTAGTGAAGTAGGGAGAATAAGTAAGCAGGAAGGCTGTAATCATTTCCTCCGAAGCCCGCTTAAAAACAAAGTTTTAAAAAATGTTAAACTGGTGCTAATCTGTGTGTTTGCTTCAGGTTTCATTTGAGAAAGAATTGTGGCTGCTAATATTGTCACTAAAATATGTGAATCTATTTCCATAATCAGAGCCCTGTGGGATGGCGCATAGATTTAATGTGGCTTTGGTGCCTGTGTGTTTTCCAGTGCACTGATTAATACTGTCCTCTCAAGTGGAACCCAATCAGGGGTAACCTGCCAGAGGACTGTTTTCTATAAATTTCAGCTGAACTATATCTGTAGAAATCTTAAGACTAAAGGAGCATTGATGAATATACCACAATTAAACTTGCCTTGTGAATTGAAGAATGGGTCAGAGGATAATGAACATGTTGAAAAGATTCCACATGTTTTATGCATGACACATTTGTAATTAAAACAGATCCTGAAGGTAAGTTTGTATATACTAATATAATGATTTCAAGAAAGCAGAATGTGTTATTAAATATCTACAGGGCATATTTCCCAAGCAGAGAATGTGAAAATTTGGCTCCTTTTGCTTCCTCAACCAGTTGTTTATCAGAAACTAGAGATGGAGTGCACCAGCAAACCACCCTTGTTAGGAAGTTTGTTTATATTAATTAAATATATGCTGATTGTATAAATCTGTCAGTTCACCCTCAATATATAGTTTTCTAAACAATGTTTTATTAATAACTTTAATTTCAGTTACTCAGCTAAACATTAATGTTTGTCAAAATTCCTTGGTCTTCCAGGAGCCTTTGAGACCTTTAACAATTCAACAGTGATTGTCCATAGCAGCTCAAGGGTGCATGGCTATTGCAGCCAGGGCCATTTTAGGATTTAATAATAATAAGTTATGTCTGCAAACGATATCAACCCCATTGCAGTATATAAAATATTATTACAACCTTTTTTTATCATTTGATCCTCAAAGTAATCTTGCAAGGTAGAATAAATATTGTTACTGTTTTACAAATGAGGAAAATGGAGGCAAGTGATATGTTCTGTAGACTTTCATTTTTAGGTTATGAGTAAGAGCTAATTACCAATAATCTATTAAATGAGTTTTTAAAGTTGACTAAAATTTGGCTTTCATAAAGGAGAATTGCCAGGTAACTAGAGGGCTCTCATTCAGTACATTTGTGGCTAAAGAGCCTGGCTACTATGTAGTTCTTGGCAAGTTTACAAAATTCCTGTTGCACTTACTCACCTGTGGATGGTTGCAGTTCCCATGGTATCAAGGAGAAAGTTATCCCTACGTCATCCCTGTATGATATCATCTTGAGTATGGTATGGTTTTTAGTTGGTGCTGTTTTGTTTTGCAATTATAAATGACTATTAGAGTGTTGTGAGTTGTTTGGTTAACCTTACAGTTGCTTATCTGCAACAAATTTATTCTTGGTCCTTACTTTTCATCTTAAGCAGACTTTAAGGTAAATTACTATCTTAAGGTAATATATATGTGCATATATATATATAAAAAATATACATGTATATGTATATATATACACACACATATGTTAGTATATACGAGCTTACCTTAAGGTAAATACATATAATATGTGTTATTACATAAATATATGTATTATATATACATTATGTATATATTTGTGTATGCCAACCACTAAGTTGTATATGCAGCACTGAGTTGTGTATGCACAGATATAAACCAGCATACTTCTGTATTGAATGAAGCAGATGTATATTATAGTGAGAATGGGTGAGGTGGATGGATCTAGGGGTCTTTGACATTCCTTAACTGGGCTGCGTTAAAAAGTGAGAACTACCTGCCTTCAGCAGTCCTGAGTTGGACAGTCCAGGCACCTGCTGGCTTGACATGTGGTTACAGGGGCTCTGCATGGATACTTCCAGTTTCCATAAAGACCATGTTGTTGCCATGTGTTTGTAGAAGAGATTGGGACTGTTTGCATAGGATCTGGGCTTTTGCTATGTGATTATGAAGAAATGAATCACAATTGTGTTGGCCAGAGCCACCATTAAGCTTTATATGTGAAATGCAGAAAAGTATTATTCTATTTTTTCTGTGAGGCTATGATTTCTTACACATGCCTGAAAGTCTACAATTAGAGGGAACCTTAGAGATTTGCCAGTCTAACTTCCTTAGTCTTTGAAGGGAAAAATGAGCCACAGAGGAGATGACCTAAGTCCACAGGGACTGAGATAGAACCAGTGATCAGAGCTGCGGATGCTCAGTCTAGGGTGTCTTTTTTTAATCTAAATTTTACTTATTTATTTGTATAGGAAATACATCCACATGATTAAAGTATTCAAAAATTACAAAAGGGCTTTCATTCCATTCCTCCACCATCCAATTCTTTGTTTTGGAAGCAAACAATACTATCAGTTTTTAAATATACTCCCAGAAGTATTTTATGTATATGTAAATAAATATATGTGTAGATATTCCCCTCCCCTGATATACATGGTAGTATACACTTCACACAATTTTGCACCTTGTGTGGTTTTTTTAGACTCAACATTTGAAAGCATTCCATATTGTTACAGCAAGAGAATCGTCATTAATTTTTATAGCTGCAGCATATTTCATTGGATGGATATACCACAATTTATTTAACCAGTCATCTATTGATGAACATGTGGGTTGTTTTCAGTCTTTGCTATATCAAACAGTGTTGTCATAGAATCTCTTGTACATATGTTATTTTGCACATGTTTGAATATGTCTATAGGATAAATTCTTTGGAATTTATTTCAAAGAAATTTCAAAGGAATTTTTTTAAGAGTAGGTTACCTGATTGGTTGCATCATTTGCAAATATTTTTTCCCATTCTGTAGGTTGTCTTTTCATTTTGTTTACGGTTTCCTTTGCTGTGCAAAAGCTTATATGTTTGATTAGGTCCCATTTGTTTATTTTTGCTTTTATTTCTTTGGTCTTGGGAGACTGACCTAAGAAAACATTGCTACACTTTATGTCAGAAAATGTCTGCCTATGTTCTCTTCTAGGAGTTTTATGGTGTCAAGTCTTATATTTAAATCTTTAAGCCATTTTGAGTTGATTTTTGTATAGATGTGAGGGAGTGTTCCAACTAATCGATTTACACATGGCTGTCCAGCTTCCCCAACACCACTTGCTGAAGAGACTGTCTTTTATCCATTGCATATTCTTACCTCCTTTGTCAAAGATTAATTGACCATAGGTGTGTGGGTTTATTTCTGGGCTCTCTATCTGTTCCATTGATCCATATGTCTGTTTTTGTGCCAGTACCATGCTGTTTTGATTACTGTAGCTTTGTAGTATAGTCTGAAGTCTGGGAGGGTTATGCCTCCAGCTTTGTTCCTTTTCCTCAGAATGGCTTTGGCAATCGCTTCTGGGTCTTTCTTGGTTCAATATAAAATTTAGGTTTATTTGTTCTAGTTCTGTGAAAAATGTCATGGGTAATTTGATGGGGATCACATTAAATCTGTTGATTGCTTTAGGTAGTATGGCTATTTTAACTATATTAATTTTTCCAATCCAAGAGCATGGGATATCTTTCCATATCTTTGAATTATCTTAAATTTCCTTTATCAATGTTTTATAGTTCTCAGCATATAAATCTTTCACTTCCTTGGTCAGGTTTATTCCTAGGGGCTTAATTTCCCAAAATCCAAACAGCTGATACAGCTCTCTCTCTCTCTCTCTCTCTCTCTCTCTCTCTCTATATATATATATATATATATACACACACACACACACACACACAAAGCAAAACAAAAGCAGACAACACAATCAAAAAATGGGCAGAAGATCTAAATAGACATTTTCCCAAAGAGGAAATGCAGATGGCCAACAGGCATATGAAAAGATGCATAACATTGCTAATCATTGGGGAAGTGCAAATCAATACCACAATGAGATATCACTTCACATCTGTCAGAATGGCTATCATCAAAAAGAACACAAATAACAGATATTGTTGAGGATGTGGGGAAAGGGAATGTAAATTGGTGCAGCCACTGTGGAAAACAGTATGGAAATTTCTCAAAAAAATAAAACTAGAATTACCATATGACCCAGCAATTCCACTCCTGAGTATATATCAGAAAAAAACAAAAACACTAATTCAAAAAGATACATGCACCCCAGTATTCATAGCAGCACTATTTACAGTAGCCAAGACATGGAAGTAACCTAAATGTCCATCGACAGATGAATGGATAAAGAAGATGTGATATATTGATATATATATACACACAATGGGATATTACTCAGTCATAAAAAGAATGAACTAATGCCATTTGCAGCAATATGAATGGACTTAGAGATTATCATGCTAAGTGAAGTAAGTCAAAGACAAATATATGATATCACTCATATGTGGAATCTAAAAAATATACTACAAATGAACTTATTTATACAAAACAGAAACAGACTCACAGACATAGAAAACAAACTTATGGCTACCAAAGGGGAAAGGGGGTGGGAGGGGAAATTAGGAGTTGGGAATTAACAGATGCATACTACTATATATAAAATAGATAAACAACAAGGACCTAATGTATAGCACAAGGAACTATATTGACTATCTTGTAATAACCTAGAATGGAAAATGATCTGAAAAAGAATATGTATATATATAACTGAATTGCTTTATTGTACACATGAAACTAACATAACATTGTTAATCAACTGTTCTTCAGTTAAAAAAAAAGGAACCTGCTCTAGGGACTCAAAAAATAAAAAGAGTATATTACCTGATATATGTTGCAAAATTGCACTTCATAGAAGTTGAATCAATTTTCATTCCCACCAGCCATATATTATACTGCCTATTTCCCCACACACTTACCAACACAGTGTGTTAAACGTTTTGGTCATTGCCTATCTAATAGTTGAAAAATGGTGGCTGAGTGTTGTTTTAATTTGCACTTCTCTTATTTTGAGGAAAGTTGTACATTACTTCATATGCTCCAGAGCCATTCCATCTTTCGTATTCTGTAAACTGTTCATATGTTTTGGCCATTTTCCTACTAGTTTTTTGGTCTTTTCCTTATCAATTTTTTTGGAAACTCTTTCTAAATTAGTGAACTTGATACACTGTGTTTTTTTTTTTTTTTCTCAGTTAATCCTATTATGTGCCTAACTCTGGACTTGGACATGCTGCTTACTTTTGAGAGAGATAGTAGAAACTTAGTTTTGAATATTTATATGCCGAGGTTAAGAATCTTTTTTCCTTGGCTACATCTGATAGAGTTGAAGAATCATTGAAAGGAAATCTGTATAACAGCACACTATATTAAGAGCCTGTTTCTGGTTGGCTTATTCATTGAAATGGCTGTGAGTCCTCAAGAGGAGAAGCCTTCAGTTGTGCTACAATGAATGGAGACAAATGAGTGCTGAAAAATTTGCAGCTTCCTGGAAAAATAAACTCCTTTCTTCTAGGAAACTGCTAATTTCTTAAAGGTCCTCATTTGCATTTAGTTTTGGGAATTCATATTAATTAAAAATTATGATTTGGTTTGGGCTTTGTTCTGTGGTACTTCCTTATCTATCTGAATCAGTAAGCTCACTTAAACACACCAGGAATTCTTCATTTGTTAAGAATGTAAAGTAGACATTACTCTCCCCATTTGACCAGTAAGGAAACCTAAACCGAGGCATGGAGAGGTTACGTAAAATAAAAACCGAAAAAGGTGTCATTCTGTAGTGTATAGATCTGAGTGATTTAGATTTTAGCCAAACCTAATTCTTTATTTGAAAATAAGCTACATAATCCTCATGTTCAGCTTTTTAGCTAACTCTTCAAACCCTCTGTGGTTGTGGATTTCAGTGGTAAACTCACAGAATGAGAGCAACAAGATCTTCTGAGTTTATCTCAGAAACTGAAAATAATAAAAACATATACAAGGAAGAAATTAAATTTGGTATTAGTGTTATTTTAAATATACTGCAATGAGACAAAGGATCAATCATTGTCATTGTTTAAGAGGTATTGATGAAAAAATTATTCAAACTATTATCCACAAATGCCACAAGATATGAATGAGGAAGAGGGAAGAAAAAGAGTCCAGGAGCAAATAAGCTTGGCATTAAATAAATGACTCTAAAATTTGATGAATTATGTTACTGAAGTTGTACATCTGCCTATAGTTAATAAGGCATATTAGCTCTAGTTAATAGTTTGTGTGAGAAAAAGCACGGCACTTCTTTAAGTAACATCAGTTAAACAGTTATGATTAGGTTGTAAAGAGGGAAGGAAAGACTTTTCCTTGGTGACAACTGGTTGAAGATCACCAAGGGACTGTATCAGTGGCATCAGTGTATTGATGCCTCAGTAGTGCATCCATGCCAGCGGTGGAGCAGCCACACCAGGGAGGAAAGTTTTAAGTTAATTTATATAACGTAAGTTTTATTCACACTAAGGAATATGAAGCATTTAAAATCTTTGAATTATATGGTCCTATGAAACTTATTTCAGTCCTTCAAAGAGTATATCTTGCTCTCTTGCTTCTAGGCCTTTGAACATATGGCTTCTCTGACTTAAATTTTCTCCATCTCTGTGCTTCTGTGTTTGGCCAGCCCCTACTCCTTATTTTACAAGTCTCAGCTTAATTGTCCCTTCCTCCTGGAAGCTTCTGTGACCCCTCAAGTATGGGTTAAGTACTCCTCTTAGGCACTGCTAAAGTAGGTTGGACTTCTCCCATCATGACACATGTTGCTCTGTATTCTAATTGCTTGTTATTTGTCTCTTTTCCTGACTAGACTATAAATTCCCAAAGGCTGGGATACATTTCTTTTTTATGTATTATTTTATCCCCAGACACATAATTGTCTTCAAGAAATATTTATTGAATGAATAAATGTGTGAATAAGTTCATTCAAGTTACAGTTACTCTAAATAGTGTGTTATAATTTTGGTGAAAAAAGAAACTATGGCTTAAGTTATAAATATGGTAATTTTTAAAAGTTTTAAATATTATTTAGTGTAGATACTATGCATCCTAATCTCCTGCAATGAATTATCTTATATACTAATGTAAGTGCCCTGTGAAAAATCAAACTAATATTTATGCCATTTATAATATTTATAGGTATTGATTTACTAGTGTATTGATAGTCCATTGTTTTCAGTGGTTTCTAGAATATGCTCTTCTATTATGTTGGCTACTTATAGTGCACCATACTTTCATAATAAAATATCAAAGTGTTGTATTGGAGATTTGATGATGAAAACTGAGATATATTTTGGTATCTATGGTATCAGTAGTACAGTATCAGTATCAGTATTGGATTATTGGGCTTTTACTGAAATTATCTAATGGTGTCCATCTAGCAGGTGACAGAACCCAGATTGGAGGGTCAATCAGTCTGGTCAGCCAAGGTTATTTTACTATTTTGTACAGTTTTCCTGTTTGAGTATGGCTCCTTAGGTTATTGAATAACTGTGCTGATGAATAAAAGGTATGAAAGAAAGGATACTATTTTGGGAGAACAAAGTACAATACTGTAACATATGATATAAAGCAAGTAAAATATATAATTTTTTTTTTTTTTTTTCGGTACGCGGGCCTCTCACTGTTGTGGCCTCTCCCATTGCGGAGCACAGGCTCCGGATGTGCAGGCTCAGCGGCCATGGCTCATGGGCCCAGCCGCTCTGTGGCATGTGGGATCTTCCCGGACCGGGGCACGAACCCGTGTCCCCTGCATAGGCAGGCGGACTCTCAACCACTGCGCCACCAGGGAAGTCCGATATATAATTTTTTTATAGTTATCAGAATGTGGTTCTTATGGCCAAGAGTCCAATTGTCCTTTATTCTTTTAAAGTGGTGTTTTGAGAGTACTTTACTTCCTTTAAATTAGTTTATTGTATTATTGGTAAAATAATGAATTTTGTTCTTCTCATTCAGAGCCTGAGTCATGATCATGTTTTCTCTTCCAGTGTGCTTATTGCAGGACCAAGGCCAGATGAATGTCAGGAAAAACAGGGCTTCAATAAATAGAATCTCTAGAATCTTACATCAAGGAGTTACTGGATGGGTTTTAAAGAAAATATGAGTATATGGGTTGAGGTACAGAAGGGTGGATGGTTGGAGAGAGGAGTGTACTGAGATGGAAGGGTGGGATGAGCATAAAGTCCTCTTTCTGCTTTCTTCTTCTGGACTCTGGTCAGAATTTGATCGTCACTGCTCTTTTCTGGTCACTGACTCTTGCAAGGCAGAAGGGGAGAGGGAGAGTTTTCATGAGCCACGTCTTTATAAAGTGCTTTACCAAAAGTGTGTCTTTGTCTAAGCCTGCGAGCAGAGCCTGAGATAAGAATTTGTGTGTGGGTGAGGGAAGGAGGGAAAGCTGATCCATCATCTGGCTGTTTACCACTGTGAGAGCTAAAGCTGCATCCTACTGGACTCTCCTAGGAGCCATGTAGATTGCACCTATTAATTGTCCACCTGAGTGACAGGAGGGTGGTGCTTATTCACGGGCTCCCATCCTCAGGAAATACTGAGATATTCATTTCAAATACTAAATTCAATAAAACAGCTTTAATTATTACATGATCATACACACAAAATCTTGTTTAAGACTGTGGCTTTGTGTGTGCATAAAAAGTAGAAGACAGGAGAAGACAGTAGAAGACAAGGAGTCTGGACTCCTTGGTTCTGTATTTCAGAAACCTAACTTGCACAAATTTTATCAAAAATAGGGAATTAATTGGTTCAGTTAACTGACTATGAAGAGGGTAGGAAAGAGCTATCTGCTATCTCAAGGATGACTGGACTAAGATAATCAAAAATTTCAAAGTGCTCTTTCCATCCTTTGGTCTTGATTCCCTCTAATTGTTTACTTCATTTTCTCCTACTTCGCACCAGCTTTTCCCATTTATGAGGGCACAGAGCCTTGGCTAACTCTGGGCTTGAAGCCTTACAACATCCCAGCTCAAGAGGAAGGAGAACCTTCTAGCCTGAATTCAGTTAGAAATTTCCAGGTGACAATGGGAACCTGTCATGGGCCACATGCCTGTTCCTTAGACCAGTCACTGAGGCCAGGTAGTGGTTGATCCAGCACAAGTCACAGACTCCTGGGGGTGAGGAGGGCAGAGTTGTTAACACAGTAGGAGTGCCACACAGGCATGTGGAGCCTGCAGTGACAACCTGCCAGGGGATCAGTGAGGCCTGGCTGTGTGTGAGGTGCATACCAGACAAGGAATGCCAGACCTCTCAGCCGACGTTTCTGATATGGGTATCTGCTTTCATCTGAGCCTTGGGAAGACTTTCTTAAGGAAGGAATTCAGCTCTGTGACCCTTTCTACTATGTGAGGACAAAGCAAGAAGGCACTGGCTATGAACCACGAAGACGACCCTCACCAAAGACCATGCTGGGGCCTTGATCTTGGACTTCCAGTCTCCAGAACTGTGAGAGATAAATTTCTGTTGTTCATAAGCCACACAGTCTGAGGTGTTTTGTTACAGCAACCCGAACAGACTAAGATAATAAACTTTGAGGGGATTACTTTCAAAATGACTAAACACAAATTCTTCAGCGCTCTCCAGAGGAAAGATTCTGGCAGGAGGGGCAGTGACATCAGGGATTCTGGCCCATGTCTCTGAGTTTTGGTCACCTCCTTGGTGTTTCTTACAGACATCCAATCCTAAAGTCATAGCTGAAGGAAACTCAGTAGAATGATGGAGTAAAATTTCCGATAAGAAAGCAGGAAGTCTAGCCTTGAAGACAGTACAGAGAAGTGGAAGCAGAGTTGTGTCTGGAACCACTCAGGTTTATGATAAACATGTTCATGAAAAAAAACTTTATTTTCTTCAACTTATAGACATTTTTTGTATTTAAAGAGGTGTCTTAATGAGGAAGCAGGTAGTAGATTATATGCAAGGAAAGCTGCCTGAAGCTGCTCCTTCAACAGAGTTTAGGGAAAAGTTGAGTGGTATGGAATTAAAAGGCGATATTTGCCTTTATTGCTGTTCCAAACAGAGGTGAACTAAATTTTGTGGACATTTAGTGTTACATGGTCAACATAACTGGACAGTGGACTACATCTAGATGTCCTGGTGTTTTTTAGCCACAAGTTGTATATTTGAGTGAGTGAGTGAGTGAATGGGAAAAAGCAATAAAGCCTCAGTGAAGAGAAGTAAACAAGTCTTCTCATGATTGATACAAAGCTAGAAATAAAAACCATGCCTTGTTTATACATATAGTGGAACACATTTCTTTTGGAAAGGAAAAGCCCCAAAGCCTTCTGAAAGTGTAATTTTTTATTTAGAGAAAAAAGTAGATGTTCTTATATATTTCTCTGCTGTTAAAAAATATTTATGATAAAAACATTGCTTCCAAATGTGTTTTCTTTCAAAGATGTTCTTTTCATTTTGAAGTCTAGGTCTTTAAAGCTTTTCTGGTTTAACTGTTCTTAGAAATAATGGGTGTAAGTGACACGCATGGTACCCCACTAGGTAAATCACTACAAGACATGAGAAGTAGGAATACTGAAGGTTACATTTTCCTACCTGAGTATCAATGCTGCTGAACCACTATACTGACTTTTACAGAGACATATAATGGGATCTTTAAAGGAGGGTCATAAACAAATGACCCCCAAATAAAAAATGAACAAGCAGTACACATTATAGATTGCTTATTGTAATCCTTTAGCATTACCATTATTCACAACACCGAGGAATCAGACAACTAATTTTCTGGAGTTGCCCTAGAACCTGTGATTTTGGGGGAATGAACAGAACAGAATACTTCTGAGAGTCAGAACACTAATCCAATCATACTTTGTCTAACTCAGCAGACATCTTCCTGAAAAACTTGTATTTAAATCAAATCACATAAAATGTGCTAAATTTAGTCCATTACAGGTGTTAGGTACATAAGTGTTTATTATGTTATTTTCAGTACTTTTCTGAAGTTAAAAAAAATTCAAACTAAAAAAGGAGAAAAATGCTCTAAGGGAATTCATTATTTAATGGAATTATTTTGTTAAGCAAATAATCACTTCCTAATTTATACTTTTTGTATAAAAATTAGTGTGTTAATCCAGGTCCTCCCAGAGGCAGGCACCAAGATGGGATTAACTGTGCAGGGATTTCATAGGAAAGTGCCTGTGTGGAAGGAAGCAGACAGGGAGCAGGGGAGGGCTGGAAGCATGGTCAGGCCATGATGCAAGGCTGGCCCAAGCAAAGATGTAAGAAAATCTGGTCTAATCTTGAGGATGAAGGTCACATGGAGGAGGTCCAGCACCCAGGCTCCAGGCCTCTGAGTGAGATCATCTTGAATCTTCCAGCTGTTCCTGCTGTCATTTGATGGCAACTGCAAGAATGACTTAGGTTAGAAAATAGTAATCATCGTTGCTTTAAGCCACAAAGTTCTGGGTATTTGTTATGATACAGTGGTAGATAACAGATGCACAGAGTCAAGGTAAGAGGGACAAGAGTTCTTACTTTCTTTGTTATGAGCAGAAATTTTGCTAGTGCACCTCTCATTGAGAGTGCTGACCTTTGAGAGTTCTGGCTTGTTGTGAAGGTCTCAGTTTCAATATCTTGCCTTGTCTGAGCCCAGGGTCTTACTTTCTGTCTCCATACAGTCGTTAAAACTCATGACCTTAATTTATTGAAACATACTCACATGTCCACTCCAGAGTATAGCTAAAACTCAGCATACTTGAACTACCTTGATTTTTTTTAGCTTTGGCGGATTCTCTTACTGTCTTGTTCTCTCAGGAATACATTTAAGAGGGTATGAGTATATTGAAGTCAACATTTATAGTTTTTCAGGTTGTCTAGTCTGCCACCTTGTTTGATATGGGAGTTTCCATCTGGCATTTTTGAATCTTCCCTAGAGATAGTATTTTAATTTTTTCCCCCACAAGTCACTTGACTGTCCTGTCAGGGATTTGGAGAAGAACTTTACACTTGACCTTGTTGTGGAAGGAGTGGGTTGTACTAGTGGCCTCCACTGCTTTGTTCCAGCTTTTAATGTACTGGAACCGCATAGACAATGCATATTTGTAAATGACCATATGGCAATGAATATTTGTACATTAATAAAAGTATATGTTAGAAAGAGTAGCAAACCAATTTTGCTTAGTAATAGTGTGATCCTAAAATGTGGCATGTAAATTGCATAATTTCAAAATTCTTTTTTTTTTTTATATCTTTATTGGAGTATAATTGCTTTATAATGGTGTGTTAGTTTCTGCTTTATAACAAAGGGAATCAGTTATACATATACATATGTCCCCATATCTCTTCCCTCTTGCGTCTCCCTCCCTCCCACCCTCTCTATCCTACCCCTCTAGATGGTCACAAAGCGCCGAGCTGATCTCCCTGTGCTATGTGGCTGCTTCCCACTAGCTATCTATTTTACATTTGGTAGTGTATATATGTTCATGCCACTCTCTCACTTTGTCCCAGCTTACCCTTTCCCCTCCCTGTATCCTCAAGTCCATTCTCTAGTAGGTCTGTGTCTTTATTCCCGTCTTGCCCCTAGGTTCTTCATGACCATTTTTTTTTTAGACTCCATATATATGTGTTAGCATATGGTAGGTATTTGTTTTTCTCTTTCTGACTTACTTCACTCTGTATGACAGACTCTAGGTCCATCCACCTCACTACAAATAACTCATTTTCATTTCTTTTTATGGCTGAGTAATATTCCATTGTATATACGTGCCACATCTTTATCCATTCATCTGTTGATGGACACTTAGGTTGCTTCCATGTCCTGGCTATTGTAAATAGAGCTGCAATGAATTCACAGAAGCTAGAAGAATGTGTTAAGTGAATTTTACAGTGAACACATTTGTAAAATAAACAAGGTTTCCATAATTTATAGATTTTGTAATGTATTTTTTAATGCCTTCATTAGTGGGCCTGAAATTGTTCAACAATAAATGTGAAGGGTGGGGGTGTTTGACAGAAATCCTAAAGTGATTTTTATTTTGAGTAATAAGAAAAGGGACCTTGGGGCTTCCCTGGTGGCACAGTGGTTGGGAGTCCGCCTGCTGATGCAGGGGACATGGGTTCGTGCCCCGGTCCGGGAAGATCCCACATGCCATGGAGCGGCTGGGCCCGTGAGCCATGACTGCTGAGCCTGCGCGTCTGGAGCCTGTGCTCTGCAACAGGAGGGGCCACAACAGTGAGAGGCCCGAGTACTGCAAAAAAAAAAAAAAAAGAAAAAGAAAAGAGACCTTGAGGTAGCACTTAGCACAGAAGTTGTTTAATTCTCACCAGTGGTGGAAGGAGTAGTGGTCCTTTACATCACCTGTATGAGGGATGAGTTAGAAACAAGCCATGTTGTTACGGGCTGTTGAATAAAGGCTGTAATGGTTTAGAAGTTTATGAATCTGAACTTTGGGCAATTTCAGACAGAGAAAATGTATCAGCTTTGGTGAAAGGAAGTGACCAAAGCAGATAGAACATGTTTCTATGTGGCCATAAAAGAGAATTAACAAATTATGTACATTGGACAGTGAAAGAAAAAAGGATCTGTACAGAACCAGAACAGGAATGGTTCCCTCAGCTGCCCCTGGCTAGCACTTTTACCAGTGCCTCAGTAGAGAGGTGCTGGGGCTGAACACCAGGATGACTCTGCTATATTTGTGGTGTGGGGTCTGTGTATGCTGGGTTTATGTCTCTCTGTATTCCTGGATTCTTTTTCTTTCTTCCTTCCTTTCTTTCTTTCTTCCTTCCTTCCTTCCTTCCTTCCTTCCTTTCTTTCTTTCTTTCTTTCTTTCTTTCTTTCTTTCTTTCTTTCTTTCTTTCTTTCTCTTTCTTTCTTTCTTTCTTCCTTTCCTTCTTCCTTTCCTTCTTTCTTTCCTTCTTTCCTTCTTTCTTTCTTTCCTTCTTTCTTTCTTTCTTTCTTTCTTTCTTTCTTTCTTTCTTTCTTTCTTTCTTTCTTTTCCTTCCTTCCTTCCTTCCTTCCTTCTTTCTTTCTTTCTTTCTTTCTTTCTTTCTTTCTTTCTTGCTTGCTTGCTTGCTTTCTTTCTCTCTTTCAATATCTTTATTGGAATATAATTGCTTTACAATGTTGTGTTAGTTTCTGCTGTACAACAAAGTGAATCAGCTATAAGTATACATATATCCCCATATCCCCTCCCTCTTGAGCCTCCCTCCCATCCTCCCTATCCCACCCCTCTAGGTGGTCACAAAGCACCGAGCTGATTTCCCTGTGCTATGCAGCAGCTTCCCACTAGCCATCCATTTTACATTTGGTAGTGTATATATGTCACTGCTACTGTCTCACTTCGTCCCAGCTTCCCCGTCCCCCACTGTGTGCTCAAGTCCGTTTTCCATGTCTGCATCTTTATTCCTGACCTGCCACTAGGTTCATCAGTACCATCATTTAGATACCATATATGTGCGTTAGCATACGGTATTTGTTTTTCTCTTCTGACTTACTTCACTCTGTATGACAGACTCTAGGTCCATTCACCTCATTACAAATAACTCAATTTCATTCCTTTTTATGGCTGAGTAATATTCCACTGTATGTATGTGCCACATCTTCTTTATCCATTCATCTGTCGATGGACATTTAGGTTGCTTTCATGTCCTGGCTATTGTAAATAGTGCTGCAGTGAACATTGTGGTACATGTATCTTTTTGAATTAGGGTTTTCTCAGGATATATGCTGAGGAGTGGGATTTCTGGGTCATATGACAGTTCTATTTTTAGTTTTATAAGAAACCTCTATACTGTTCCTCAGAGTGGCTGTATCAATTTACATTTCCACCAACAGTGCAGGAGGGCTCCCTTTTCTCCACACCCTCTCCAGCATTTGTTGTTTGTAGATTTTTTGATGATGGCCATTCTGACTGGTGTGAGATGATACCTCATTGTGGTTTTGATTTGCATTTCTCTAATGATTAGTGATGTTGAGCATCTTTTCATGTGTTTGTTGGCAATCTGTATGTCTTTGGAGAAATGTTTATTTAGGTCTTCCACCCATTTTTGATTGGGTTGTTTGGTTTTTTTGATGTTGAGCTGCATGAGCTGCTTGTATATTTTGGAAATTAATCCTTTGTCAGTTGCTTCATTTGCAAATATTTTCTCTCATTCTGAGGGTTGTCTTTTCGTCTTGTTTATGGTTTCCTTTGCTGTGCAAAAGCTTTTAAGTTTCATTAGGTCCCATTTATTTATTTTTGTTTTTATTTCCATTACTCTAGAAGGTGGGTCAAAAAAGAACTTGCTGTGATTTATGTCATAGAGTGTTCTGCCTATGTTTTCCTCTAAGAGCTTTATAGTGTCTCACCTTACATTTAGGTCTTTAGTCCATTTTGAGTTTATTTTTGTGTACGGTGTTAGGGAGTGTTCTAAATTCATTCTTTTATGTGTAGCTGTCCAGTTTTTCCAGCTCCATGTATTGAAGAAGCTGTCTTTTCTCCATTGTATATTCTTGCCTCCTTTGTCAAAGATAAGGTGACCATATGTGCATGGGTTTATCTCTGGGCTTTCTATCCTGTACCATTGATCTGTATTTATGTTTTTGTGCCAGTACCATACTGTCTTGATTACTGTAACTTTGTAGTATAGTCTGCAGTCAGGGAGCCTGATTCCTCCAGCTTCATTTTTCTTTCTCAAGATTGCTTTGGCTATTCGGGGTCTTTTGTGTTTCCATACTAATTGTAAAACTTTTTGTCCTAGTTCTGTGAAAAATGCCATTGATAGTTTGATAGGGATTGCATTGAATCTGTAGATTGCTTTCGGTAGTATAGTCACAATGTTGATTCTTCCAATCTAAGAACATGGTATATCTTTCCATCTGTTTGTATCGTCTTTGATTTCTTTCAACAGTGTCTTTTCTGCACACAGGTCTTTTGCTTCCTTAGGTAGGTTTATTCCTAGATATTTTATTCTTTTTGTTGCAATGGTAAATGGGAGTGTTTCCTTGATTTCTCTTTCTGAAATTTCATTGTTAGTGTATAGGAATGCAAGATTTCTGTGCATTAATTTTGTATCCTGCTAATTTACCAAATTCATTGGTTAGCTCTAGTAGTTTTCTGGTAGCATCTTTAGGATTTTCTATGTATAGTATCATGTCATCTGCAAACAGTGACAGTTTTACTTCTTTTCTGATTTGGATTCCTTTTATTTCTTTTTCTTCTCTGATTGCCATGGCTAAAACTTCCAAAACTATGTTGCCTAATAGTGTTGAGAGTGTGCAACCTTGTCTTGTTCCTGATTGTAGAGGAACTGCTTTCAGTTTTTCACCATTGAGAATGATGTTGACTGTGAGTTCATCATATATGGCTTTTATCAGGTTGAGGTAGGTTCCCTGTATGCCCACTTTCTGGAGATTTTATCATAAATGGGTGTTGAATTTTGTCAAAAAGCTTTTTCTGCATCTATTGAGATTATCATATAGTTTCTATCCTTCAGTTTGTTAATATGGTGTATCACATTGATTGATTTGCATATATTAAACAATCCTTGCATTCCTGGGATAAACCCTACTTGATCATGGTGTATGATCCTTTTAATATGCTGTTGGATTCTGTTTGCTAGTATTTTGTTGAGGATTTTTGCATCTATGTTCATCAGTATTATTGGCCTATAATTTTCTTTTTTTGTGACATCTTTGTCTGGTTTTGGTATCAGGATGATGGTGGCCTCATAGAATGAGTTTGGGAGTGTTCTTCCATCTGCTACATTTTGGAAGAGTTTGAGAAAGATAGTGTTAGCTCTTCTCTAAATGTTTTATAGAATTCGCCTGTGAAGCCATCTGGCTCTGGGCTTTTGTTTGTTGGGAGATTTTAATTCACAGTTTCAATTTCAGTACTTGTGATTGGTCTGTTCATGTTTTCTTCTTCTTCCTGGTACAGTCTTGGAAGGTTATGCTTTTCTAAGAATTTGTCCATTTCTTCCAGGTTGTCCATTTTATTGGCATATAGTTGCTTGTAGTAGTCTCTCAAGATCCTTTGTATTTCTGCAGTGTCAGTTGTTACTTCTTTTTCATTTCTAATTCTGTTGATTTGAGTCTTTTCCCTTTTTTACTTGATGACTCTGGCTAATGATTTATCAATTTTCTTTATCTTCTCAAAGAAGCAGCTTTCAGTTTTATTGACCTTTGCTATTGTTTCATTCATTTCTTTTTCATTTATTTCTGATCTGATCTTTATTATTTCTTTCCTTCTGCTAACTTTGGGGTTTTTTTTGTTCTTCTTTCTTTAATTGCTTTAGGTGTAAGGTTAGGTTGTTTGAGATGTTTCTTGTATCTTGAGGTAGGATTGTATTGCTATAAACATCCCTCTTAGAACTGCTTTTGCTGCATCCCATAGGTTTTGGGTCATCGTGTTTTCATTGTCACTTTTTTCTAGGTTTTTTTGATTTCCTCTTTGATTTTTCAGTGATCTCTTCTTTATTTAGTAGTGTATTGTTTAGTCTCCATGTGTTTGTATTTTTTACATTTTTTCCCTGTAATTGATATCTAGTCTCATAGTGTTGTGGTTGGAAAAGATACTTCATACAATTTCAATTTTTTAAAATTTACAAGGGCTTGATTTGTGACCCAAGATATGATCTGTCCTGGAGAATATTCCATGAAAACTTGAGAAGAAAGTGTATTCTGTTCTTTTTGGATGGAATGTCCTATAAATATCAATTAAATCCATCTTGTTTAATGTGTCATTTAAAGCTTGTGTTTCCTTATTCATTTTCACATTGGATGATCTGTCCATTGGTGAAAGTGGGGGTGTTAAAGTCCCCTAGTATGATTGTGTTACTGTTGGTTTCCCGTTTTATGGCTTTTAGCATTTGCCTTATGTATTGAGGTGCTCCTATATTGGGTGCATAGATATTTACAATTATTATATCTTCTTCTTGGATTGATCTCTTGGTCATTATATAGTGTCCTTCCTTGTCTCTTGTAATAGTCTTTGTTTTAAAGTCTATTTTGTTTGATATGAGTATCGCTACTCCAGCTTTCTTTTGATTTCCATTTGCATGGAATATCTTTTTCCATCCCCTCACTTTCAGTCTGTATGTGTCCCTAGGTCTGAAGTGGGTTTCTTGTAGAAAGCATATACTTGGGTCTTGTTTTTGTATCCATTCAGCCAGTCTGTGTCTTTTGGTTGGGACATTTAATCCATTTACTTTTAAGGTAATTATGGATATGTATATTCCTATTACCATTTTCTTAATTGTTTTGGGTTTGTTTTTGTAAGTCTTATCCTTCTCTTGTGTTTCCTGCCTAGAGAAATTCCTTTAGCATTTGTTGTAAAGCTGGTTTGGTGGTGCTGAATTCTCTTAACTTTTGTTTGTCTGTAAAGCTTTTGATTTCCCCATCGAATCTGAATGGGATCCTTGCTGGGTAGAGTAATCTTGGTTGTAGGTTTTTCCCTTTCATCACTTTAAATATATCTTGCCACTCCCTCCTGGCCTGTAGAGTTTCTGCTGAAAGATCAGCTGTTAACCTTATGGGGATTCCCTTGTATGTTATTTTTTGCTTTTCCCTTGCTACTTTTTTTTTTTCCCTTGCTACTTTTAATAGTTTTTCTTTGTGTTTAATTTTGTTAGTTTGATTGATACGTGTCTCAGCGTGTTTCTTCTTGGGTTTATCCTTATGGGACTCTCTGCGCCTGGACTTGATTGACTATTTCCTTTCCCATGTTGGGGAAGCTTTCAACTATAATCTCTTCAAATATTTTCTCAGACCCTTTCTTTTGTTCTTCTTTTTCTCAGATTCCTATAATTTGAATGTTGGTGTGCTTAATGTTGTCCCAGAGGTCTGTGAGACTGTCCTCCATTCTTTTCATTCTTTTTTCTTTATTCTGCTCTGTGGCAGTTATTTCCACTATTCTGTCTTCCAGCTCACTTATCTGTTCTTCTGCCTCAATTATTCTGCTGTTGTTTCCTTCTAGAATATTTTAAATTTCAGTTATTGTGTTGTTCATTACTGTTTGTTTGCTCTTTAGTTCTTCTAGGTCCTTGTTATATGTTTCTTGTATTTTCTGTATTCTAGTTCCAAGGTTTGGGATCATCTTTACTCTCATTACTCTGAATTCTTTTTCAGGTAGTTTGCCTATTTCCTCTTCATTTATTTGGTCTTGTGGGTTTTTATCTTGCTCCTTTGCATGTAAGATATTTCTATGGCTTCTCATTTTGTCTAATTTACAGTATTTGAGTCTCCTTTTCCTAGGCTGCAGGGTCATAGTTCCTATTCCGTCTGTTCTGTGCCCCTGGTGGTGGGGTTGGTCCAGTGTCTTGTGTAGGCTTCCCATTGGGAGGGACTGGTGCCTGTGTTCTGGTCAGTGGAGCTGAGTCGTTTCCCTCTGATGAGCAGTGCCATGTCAGATGGTGAATGTGAGCTGAGTATGACTTTAGGCAGTCTGTGTGCTGATGGGTGGGTTTGTGTTTCTGTCATGTTTGGTGTTTGCTGTGAGGTGTCCAGCACTGGGAGCTACTGGCAGTTGGGTGGAACCGGGTCTTGGATTCAGACAGAGGCCTCCTGAGAGCTCTTGGCAATTAAGCTTCCCTGGGGTCAGGAATTCTCCAGTGGTCCAGCATCCTGGACTCAGTGCTCCCACTCTAGAACCTCAGGCCTGACTTCTGGTTGCGGGACAAAGACCGCAGAAGTCACTCATCCCAGCAACAAAGGGGATTTAAAATAAAAAAAAAAGACTAACAAAACACCATACAAATGGTAAAAAGTAAGATCAAAGAAATAGAAACAGAAACAAGGAAACATTCATGCACACAAAAGAAACAAAAACAGAACCAAATAAATCAACTAGCAAGAGAACAACCAGACAAACAAAAGAACCCAAGAACTAAATCAAGCAATTAAGAAGAAAGCTGACAAAAACTCCAAACCAAAAAAGAAAACGAAAGCAGAGTGCCAACTGAAGAATGAAGCAAAGAAACAAGCTGACAAAAATGTTAAAAAAAACAAAAGGAAAGAGAAAGAGAAAGGGGAAAGAAGAGAGAACAACAGAAAAGCAACATAGAAACAGAAATATATATTAAAAAAAAGAAAATATATTAAAGGAAAATAAAAAAGACAAACGAAACCCTGGGGAAATGGTAAAAACAAAATCAAACAGAAAAACAGAAATAAGGAAACAGACACACATGTGAAAGAAACCAAACCTGAGCCAAATAGAACAAAAAGCAAGAGAACAACCAGACAAATAGAACTCAAAAATGAAATCAATTAGGATTAAAACTAACAAAAACACATAACGTAAAAACAAAACGAAAGCAATGTGCCAACTGAAGAATAAAGCAAGCAAACAGAACAAACCAATAAAAATGATTTAAAAAATAATAAAAATAAAATAAAATAAAAAGGGAAAAAGCACAGGACAACAGAAAAGCAAAGTAGAAATGGAAATATATATATATATAAAGAAAAATATATTAAAGAAAAAGAGGAAGAAAAAATTAGGGAAAGGAACACAGAACAATAGAAAAGCAAAGTAAAAATAGAAATGTATAAAAAATAAAAATATGGTATAAAACACGGAGATCCAAAAAGTCTAAGAAAAAAAACTCAAACAACAAACAAAGAAAAAGAAACAAAAAAAGCTAGAACAACAATGAATCAAAACATAATAAAATTAATAGTCATAATTATGTTTCCCTGCAGTGTCTGCTATAAGTGTCCTTGCACACGCCATGAGCCACAGCCCACCTCCGCCTCCCCAAGAGGGTCTTCTCTGCCTCTGGGCTGGTCTATGGATCTGCTGTGGGCCCTGTGGGGACAGCTCAGACTCTGATCTGGCCCAGTTCCTGTGTGTGCTGCCCCCAAAGTCCATAGCTGCCAGAGCTAGACCGTTTTCACTTGTGGGAACGCTCATTGTCTACTCAGATATTCCATAGATGCAGGGTCTACCTAGCTGATCATGGGGATTTAATCTGCAGCTTATACAGCTGATGGAAAAATTTTCAATCTTCTTCCTTAGTCACCCCATTCCTGGGGTTCAGCCTTGGTTTTATCCCCACTTTTGTGTGTGGTCCACCCACAGGAGTCTGGTCCTGAGGCTGCCTTGGAGCTCTTGGGTCTGCCCCTGTGAGGACCGGGCACAGAGGTGGTCTGACTGCTTGGATTGCGGGAGCCGTGGTGGCTCCAAAAGCACAGGGAAGCCGGTGGCCATGGGTGCAAGAGATATGGTCCTAGTGAGGGCCTTTTCTGGCACCTGGTGTAAGGTACATGAGGGCCAGCCCTGGCCGGGGTTTTTCTGGCAGCTGGCAGTAGGTATGTGAGGGCCATCCCTGAGAAGGCTTTTTTTTTTTTTTTTTTTTTTTGCCCTGCAGCTGGCACATGAGGAGAGAGGTTACAATAGTGGCTCCTCCCCCTACATTTGAATCAGCAATAGCGCCCTGCATCCATGGCATTCCAGTCTTCCTCCATAGGCATTCCCTGCTGCAGATTTCCTCTATCCCATCCCTTCAGTCCATCTCCCCACAGCCCACAGCAGTTCTCCCTCTGGGCCTGTTCTCCAATCCCCACGCTCCCAGCCCCCTTGCACACCTGTGAACACACGTCCAGTCCGGGGCTTGTAGGGCTGTGGTACAGACAGACCATCTGTGTATTTCTCACTTTGTCCTGTCTGCCACAGATTGGTGGCTTCACCCTGTTCTGACAGCCTCAAATGCTTCCCTTCTGTCCCAGTCCATTTCCCCATAGGAGAGGGGGTTTCCCCATCGGAGAGAGGGTTTCCCTGAATTCGGGAATCTCTCCTCTGCTTCAGCTCCTTCGCCCCAGGGTTCAGTTCCTGTCCTGCTTCCTCTCCTCCTCCTTCTCCCTTCTTTTTTCAGTCCTACCCAGTTATGCAGGGATCTTTATAGTCCTTTCTGGTGTCCAAGGTCTTCTGCTAGTTTTCAGCTAGTGTTCTCTGAGAATTTTTGCATCTATAGGTGTATTCCTGATGCATCCATGGAGAGAGATGAACTCCACATCCACCTACTCCTCTACCATCTTGAATCTTCCCTGTATTCTTTATAATACATTCCAATAGGTATGTTCAGTCAACATTGCTTATACTTGTATTTTTAAGATGCTGAGCCAACAAACTGATCAATTAGCCAACCAACAAATAATCAAACAAAAACTCCTAAGCTTTTTGAGATTATTCAGGAGAAATACCTGAATTGGGTCAATTCCTCTTGCTGACATTTGCATTTATCCAGGTGGGCAGAATAGGTATGCAGCCGCCTCCAGGGAGGACTCTGCTTAGGCCTATTTCTACCTCGTGTGCCATGTAGTTTTGCTTGGATCAGCAATGTGAGTTTTTTTTTTTTTTTTTTATAACAAGCAGAATACAAGTGACTAGGGTACAAAGCTCCTTTAACTGCTGATAGGATTCTATTTTAGGCAGTACACTTTCTGTTTAAAATCAACTCTGGACAACTACTACCTGATCACCTGGTGTGAAAAGAGTGGCAGGCTTATCTGAAGCAATCATCCGCTTGAAAAGGATAAGAAAAGATGAGCCTGGGTGTGATTACTCCAGCTCAAAACATATCTAAACAGTCTCTCTTTCTCTGCAGTAAGCTTATTTCCTCTTTGGTCTCCTGTGTTATCCTCCTGCACAGACATCTAACAAGGCATGGAAAAGAAGACCTTTTTTGATAAGGAGAGTATATAAGAAAATAGCTGCATGCTTTCTCTCCTTCCTGGTAATTTACCAGCAATGAAAATCCCAGCAGTGGCCCTGTGCTTCCTATTCTAAGCAATGAGATCTTTATGGTCACGAACCACCCAGAAGTCATAGCTGACTCTTTCTTCCCTTACTGGAAAATATGGTTTGTGGTAGTGAAGCTGCTTCCTGACAGAAGTGAATGCCCTGAGGTATGTAGCATGTGTAGCGAGAAGATGGACAGTTACCTTTATAACGTGACAGTTATTGTTACATATAAAGCTCACCATCTAAAGATGGATATTGATTGGTTTTGCTTCCTTTTCGTATTTAGCTGCCTCAAAGTATTACTGCTTTCTATTTAAGATCAAAGTAAGCAAGAAAGACTTGGAGACAGTAACTTAGATAAAACCTAAAGGGTTTGATTTCATACCATACATGAGAGAAATTTGCTAATAGGCAAAACAGCTATATTTCAGTTCCAATTTGCTTTAGTTGCATAACAGATACAAGGTTCCTGCCCTTTTGTATTTCATGTATGTGTAATTAAAATTCTCTTTAATATTTCCTTTGAACACTTGTTTGTATGAATGATATCACAGAAATATATGTATGCATTTATATATTAAGGCCTGATGGGACTAGAAAAAAGTTAATGTGAGAAATTGTCTTTTGATTTACTGTGTTTAACATATCCTAACCCTAGTCTGTTGCCACCTGCTAAGGGCCTCTTCTTGAAAAAACAGAAAGCACAAATGACACAATATTCTACTTGATGACTAAAGAAAAAATGATTAGTATATGGTTTAAACTGTTTCTCACACTAAAAGTAATTCAGTATTTGGCTTTGTAGCACCAAATGTTGGTGACTATTTCTCACTCGTGAACCAGCTGGCATGTAGACCTAGACCCTTCAGTATTTTCTACGTAAAGACTGGACTAGACGTTTACGGTTTTGTGTGTCAAAACCCCTCCCCTTTTTTGGACCAGCACCTCCACTGTCATGCAATGGAAGCTGTGATCTGTGATCTTTTTGGCCACAGTGATGGTCTAGGGGTGGACATTGGACCCATGCTGGGCCCGTGATAGGATCGCCTCTGGCCTCAGTAGAGTGGTGAAGCTGTGGGATGTGGGGCTTGGAGCAGCTGAGACTCATAGTCTCTCACGCTGGCAAGGAGACGGGGTGAGGCTGGCATCCAGAGATGGCGAGATGAGAGATGGAGAGAGTTAATGTGCTCCAGTCCCTGGTTCCAGCCCCATACCCTTTCTCCCACCCCTCCCCCCTTGCCTAAACTAGTTAGGATGAGGATTTTTTTTCCACTTGCAACCTAAAGAGTCTGTAAAGGAAGAAAATTCAGGCACATGCAGCATTTTATGGATTTTGGTAGACTTTGCTGTTTTTTGGGGAGGGGGGTTGTTACACTCAACATTTCCCGTAAAATATCTCCCTCCAGCATTTTATTGCCCCAGAGTCTCTCCTTCCCTTGAACCCAGTGTCTTTCTCTAGACTCCCCTCCACTATCAGCATTGGACAACCTTGGGTTTTCCTCTCTTCCACTCACTCAAGCAAAACATTTGTCTCTCTCTCTTTTTTAATGCTAACTGCCTTCTCTCTTCCTCAAGAAACCAAAGCCCAGCCAATTTGTTTCTATTGCAAAGCGGCTTCTTCTTAATAAAGGTGATGCTCTCCCTACAAAGGAATTTTTGTATCGACTGCTAAGAGAATACAATTTTCTCCATATTAGGACAAACACAATGTTTTTAGATTGTTCTCCTCATTAACTAAGCTCCCTATGGTAATTTTCAAGGCCCGGTATCAGCACATTTTATTCTAAATAGCTAGAAGCTATTTTTCCACCCAATATTCCATGCAAACTTATATACACCTATCATCAGAATCTATCATTTACTTCCCAAGTTGACTGATACAATCTAAATATTCAGTTTTTTCCATTGAAGACCTTTTGAAATTCTACTGTCTCCTAATATTTTATGATTTAATTGAGTGAAGTGTTTGAAATGACTTGTTTTTTAACTCAAAATAAATGCATATACTATACATAGCAATCCCTCCCTCACTCTCACCTTTCTCTACTTCCCCCAACTGTTCTTGGCAACCACTTTGCTGTAAAATGGGGGTGTGTCTAGGAGGGCAGGATGTTAAACATCCTGGAAGGAAGAAACAACAATTTTGTGAAGTTATTTCCAATGTTGCTGAGAAGGGGAATTCTGGGAGAAGATGATTAATATAGCTTCAGCCTGGGACATAATTCTCTCTCTGAAAGTTTAATAAGAACATTTGAAGATGTCGGGATAGTGTTTAAGGAGGCTTCTTTTTGCTTTCAACAAGTGAGACATTGATAGTTCCTCAGTTACCTTGATTGTGTTGGATTAAAATATGGCCGTAAATTATCTGCAGCCCCTCCTAACAAGAGATGGAGTCTCTTCTCCTCTCTTTTAATCTGGACTGGCTTTGTAGCTTGCTTTGGGCACTGCAATGCAGTGATAGTGATGTGTGACTTTTCAGCAAGGTCTTAAGATGTCTTGCAGATTCTGCTCACTCCCTCTTGGAATGCTCCACCGTTTTACTAGAAATTGGAGCCATCCTGCTGGAAAGGCCGTGTGAAAGAGAACTGAGACACCCCGGTCAACTGTCTGAGCTAACTACTAGACAGGGGAGTTGGGTCATGCTAGACCTCAGCTTTAGGTGACCTGCCAGGTGACTGCAGCCACATGAGTGACTGAACCCAGTCTAAATTGCAGAATCATGGACAAATGCACATGTATCTCCAGTAGAAAGGGAACATGGATGAATCAAGGCAGAGATAGACAATTGCAAAAGCGATGTTCTGGAGTAGGAAAGAAGTAAGGAACTAGATGCATGGGAAAGTTCACCCTCCAGAACAGAAGAGAAGGCAGGATACATGGGTATACCTGAAGACAAGAGGGCGGTTTTGGTGGGGAGTGCTTCAGCGTTCTCTTGTGATTGCTTCAGTTTTATTCTTGTGAAGATATGAAGGTGGTAGGGAGTCACAGAGTTTGAGGCTAAAGGAGAAGGTGTGATTTGAAGAGTGGGAGGGAAATTGATTATGGAAATTCACTAGGATCACAGGGAAACACCAGAAGCCCCTTGAGGTTAGTGTTTCTACACTTAACTGAGAACTGTCAGCTGTGTGCTTTTCTCCAGACATTTTCAGATGCTGAGGTACAAGTGTGGAGTAGCTAAAAGGTGGATTTAATCATGCTTGGGGCTTAGAATATGACAGTGAGTGAGGGGCAAGATAATTGAGCATACGTGGAAGGGAGTGGTTATAGCGGTGCCCGTGGAATATAAGCTAATAAAGCAGGGAAGTGAGGGCATGAGATAGGTTAGGGTTTTGGGAAAGGGATAACGTAAATGGACTGAATACAGACTTGTGAGGGAAGGTACCAACTGTGTTATTGTTTAGCACCTGATTCTGGTATGCATTGTGATCTCGGGAAAATTATTTAAATTTACTGATTTATACAATCAGGGGTTGTATTAAGATAAACTCTAAGGTTTCTTTGCAGCTCTAACAACCTGCCGTTCTATGATTCCACATAAAAGTAGCACATAACATAGACAGTAATGTGGAATAGATTCAGTTTTCTAAATAAGATAATGGCAAACCTCCGCTAAAGTTTCTCCTGACAGCTGAAGGTTAATTAACTACTTAATTATTTCCATTACTTATTTGTTGCATTCTTTTTGGATGGCTGCTGCACAGATAAGGATTTTTGGACTATGTGTTAAGATAATGGAACATATTTGGAATCACTGGAGGTATGGGCTAGTGGACAGAAGTACACATTGGGAGGTGAGAATGCTGGTGTCTGCCTGGGTTCTGACTCTGTTCTGTTTTGTGTAAGTCATGTTTATCGCTTTTACTTTTGGTTATTAAATGTTGTGAGAAACTGTGATATGTGCTTCACTTAAGTATTTGACCAAATCAGAGCTGGACACAGAGTCCTGGAATAGAAGAGGTTTGATTGTATTGTTTTCACTTGTCTGTCAGAATCTGGACTAGATAATAGAGGTCATGATGGCATTTGGGGAGATGTGAAAGTGAATGAAACTTTCTAAACTTTCTAACATCCTAGTCAAAGGCTTTTCATTTTAATTGTAAAGAAGCTTCTGACACCCATGCTGTTGCCCTTGTTGGCAATTACTACCACCAATGTACCTGACTTTGACTATTGAAATTTCCTCAAATTTGTCTCCTTTCTTCCCTTGTCTCCTGCTTCGTTTATTCTCTATATAGAAGCCAGGAGTGATCTTTTAAAAATGTAATTCAGGTAATTTTATTCCCCTCTTTGAAGTCTTCCATTGACTTCCCATTAGATTTAGAATAACATCCAGACTCTTCATTACTGTCTCTAGGATCTTATAGGAACTGGCCTGTACTTTTCTCTCTGACCTCATCCTGAACCAATTTCCTCTTCATACATTGTGCTCCAGACCCACTGGCCTTTTCCTCTTCCAAAAACATGTAGAATTCTTCCCTATCTCAGGACTTGGCATCAGTGGGTTCCTTTACTTGGAAAGCTGTTTTGGACCTGAATTTATGTTTTTTGTTTACTTTTTGGTTTTCTATCTCCCCTTGAACTAGATAGAAATATTTGATATGCACTTATCTGTCTCATTGGCTGGGTGTTCCTAGGAGAGCACTGGGTAGGTACTCAAGAAACATTTTTTTTCATGGAAAAAAGAGGGACCTCAAAATTAGATGGCATAGAAGGTAGTTTGTCTAGGGTTAGTTGAAAGGGCATGAGTCTGGCTGCTCTATTCCAAATGACTGACCCAGGATTATTAAAGCTTTACTTCTTTGAGTCTTGAAAGATTCATAGCCTTCAAGATTCCTCTCTTAAAATGCAGATAACCTTGTGAGTTCATTTCTCAAATCAGTATCTACTAATGTTTTGGTTCTTAGTGACCACCTAGGGAGAAATAGGATATAGGATGTGCAAATGACAGAGTATCAGGAGTGGGGGAATTAAAAAACAGAGCCAAAAGGCAAAGGGCCAAGAGAGAGGAAAAATAGGGATAAAGAGATGAAGGGTGGTGGGAGGAGAATTACATCAGAATTTTGCCTAGAGTAGAAACATTTTTGTTTCCCAATATACAAGACAGTGGCACAGTTGACAACTGGTACTATATATTTCCAAGTATTATAAAATTTTTTAAAAAGCAGATTCTTGATAGGTTTTCATGGTTACCAATAAATTGAGGAAGAAGGGAAAACTATGCATTCTCAGTTAAAAAAATAAAATGTGGAAGCAACTATTACATAAGACAGTGTATGCTGCTCAGCATGAGAATTTCAGGGAGAGATCTGGTGTCTTGTAATGTTGCAGTTACTATGGTGACAATGCATTTTTAATGGTACCATTAAATGGTAGTATAACTACTTGTAACTAAGGAGTGCTGAATAGTCACAGCTGTGATGTTTGGAGTTTATGTTTCTTTTAGTGACTTCAGAATAAAAGTGTTGTATAATAGAACATTTTGGTATAAAATATATGTTCTTTTTAGAATTAAAAAAGACTTTATAGAGTAATTCTCCCCACTACACCTTACAGACACACACATGAGCGAACACACCTATATGTGCATACTTTATGGATGAAGATCTGGAGACAAAGATTAAGTAGCTTTTCCCAGCTCATTTAGCTAGTGACAGAATTAGGATGAAAACTCAGGTTTTCTGACCCCTAAGACAGTTTCTTCCTACCGTTGCACGCTGCCTTTTCCCCAGACAAAGTACACACAATGAATTCTACATTCTTTTCACACAACAAAATCGGTAAGAGGTTGCAGTGAGTTTATATCACCCTGGAGGGTCTGTAAGGTGGTTAAGACCAGATGAAAGAGTAATGAACGAATACTGTAATTTAAAGAGTCTATAAATAGAATTCCAGAGATCCATAAGCCCTTTAAAATTGTTTGCAGATGTGTGTGCATATGTTCATTTTTCTAATGAGAGACTTGATCAGATTCTTGAGTTGGTGACCTCTTCCCAAATAAATGATGAATTATGGCTCTTTCCCCATTTAGGTTATCAAAATATGATAAACAAAATGAAAAAGTAATTGGCATATTGAGAAAAATATTTGTTATGATATGATAAAAGATTAATACCCTTAATTTACAAAGAGCACATACATATCAAGCAAAACATCAAGACCCAGTTGAAATTAGAGTGAAGGAAATGAATGCAAATATGCAGACAGGAAGTACAAATAGCTAATAGAAATGAAAATTATTCATCCTCATTAGTCATCAATGAAATGCAAATTAAAATAATAAAAATTTTACTAGTTTCACCTAACAAATTAGCACAGATTAAAAACAACCATGATATTATTCTATGTGGTGAAAAGGTAGTGGGATAAGCAGATTTCTCTGCTGTTACTAGGAATATAAATTGGGACAAAGATTTTGGAAATCAAATTAATAATTTAAGGGCCATAAAAATGTTCATAGCTAGTAATTCAAATTCTAAGGACATAGTTCTATTCTAAGGCAATACAAGTGCTCACTGCTCACTATGATTTGAGTATAAAAGTATTTCTCCCAGTGTTATTTAAAATAGTAAAAAAATACGAAAGAGTATACATATCCAATATAGGGAAAAACTAACTAAGTTACAGTATTTCTATGAATTTGGTAAATTATCTTAAAAATTTTGTTAATAATATGGAAAACTCTTATATAAGAGTGATAGAATATAAACACCCAGACTTCTAAAATGGTTGTAGAATATAATTCCAATCTTGCAAACAAACTACAAAATAATAGAAGGAAATACACTAACATGTAAAATGTCTATCTTTTGAGTTATAGGATTAGTAATTATTTCTTTTTCTTTTTTGTACCGTTGTGTATTTTCTCAGATTTCTATAGTGAATTTATATATTACCAGAAATGAAATAAAAGTTACTTAAAAAGTTTTGCTGAGCTTATTTCCGATATCACTTCATTTGTTCTGACATGGCAAAAATCTGTTGTCCTAAAGAATGATAGAAACTAGAAAGTATCTTTTGAAAAAAAATCTTACTAAAATGAAATAAAATTTAACTTTTTTCTTTCATTTAAAAATTATCTATGTAATCTATTTGGGTCAGATGCTGGGGAAACACATATGAATAAGAAGGTGTTACTGCCACCTAAAGTTTATGATCTACTAGGAAAGACAGGCATGTAATAACCATACAAAAACAGCTCATGGGTACCTTGTAATATGGCAACATGAAGGAGGAATGATGAAGTCTTCTTGAAGAAGTGGGGGTGTGTGACATTTGACTCTGGTCTCTAGTGATGGGTCATGGGTGGGCAAAAGTGAAGACCTTCATAAAGGGAAGGGGATGTGTTAACATGGGGGCATGAAAGGGCAATACAATTTAGAGAACAGGTCCCTTCAATTTGGCTAGAAAGGTAGAGCAAGGTCAGCTGCTGAAAGACCTTTGCAAGATGCCTGGACCATATCTTGTAGGTAAAAGGAGTCATGAAAGTTATTGAAAGAGTCGTATAAGTAAATGATCAGATTTGATCAGGTGATGAACATGTGAAGGAATAATGTCTACCACAGTAACAGAAATTATGATTCAATAATGGTTGAGATATTTTTATGGAAACAATGCTCAATATGGTAGAACTTTAAGAATTTTTTTTTAACTTTAAGATGTATTTTGCACTGCATTATGCCACAGAGGGTGTTTGACATTTGATATTGGGGATGCATTGGTTGGACATACCTTGGTATTAATGGGGCTAAAACCACAGTCTCCTTGTTAATTTAGTTGGCAGAAAAACTTTGTTTTGTGGCTGACAGATCAATGAGGAAGTTTGTAACTGCCTCTGCTATTTCAAAAGGGTCTTTAGGGCTTCCCTGGTGGCGCAGTGGTTGAGAGTCCGCCTGCCGATGCAGGGGAAACGGGTTCGTGCCCCGGTCCGGGAAGATCCCACATGCTGCGGAGCGGCTGGGCCCGTGAGCCATGGCCGCTGAGCCTGTGCGTCCGGAGCCTGTGCTCCGCAACGGGAGAGGACACAACAGTGAGAGGCCTGCGTACAGCAAAAAACAAACAACAAAAAAACGGTCTTTACATGGTAGAAGAGTTGGGCTGCATCTGTACCAAATCTTAACTTTAAATTGATCAAAGTGCAACAGATCTCTACATGTATTTCATTTCAGCAGTCCAATGAAGCCCAGTAGTGATCCTTATGATAAGAAGGTTATCAGGTGGTCTCAGAACACTCTGGCCATCTTTGCTTGGCCCAAGTATTATTCTTGAACTTTCTTTTTTTAAATAAAAAGATTTAGAGCTGTTGTTTTGCTGTTTATTTATTTTAAAAATTGAGATAAAATTGACAAATTGAGATAAAATTGACAAATAATAAAGTATTGTTTTAGGTGTACAACATGATAATTTGATATGTGTGTACATTGTGAAATGATTACCACAATAAGTTTAGTTAACATCCATTACCACAATTATACAATATAGTACTATTAACTATAGTCACCATGCTGTACATTACAGCCCCAGGGCTTATTTATCTTATTATTGGATGTTTGTGCCATTTGAATGCCTTCATCCATTTTGCCCACCTCCCTACTCCTTGCCTCTGGCAACCAAGAATCTGTTTTCTGTATCTATGATATCTATATCTATATATTTTTTAGATTCCACATATGAGTGATTTCATGCACATTTATCTTTCTCTGTCTGACATTTTACTTAGCATAATGCCCTCAAGGTCCATCCATGTTGTTTCAAATAGCAGGATTTCCTTTTTTTTAATGACAGAATATATGTCACATTTTCTTTATCCGTTCATCCATGGATGGACATTTAGGTTATTTCTGTATCTGTGCTATTGTGAATAATGCTGCTATGGACACTGTGATGTGGATATCTTTTTGAGATGGTGATTTTGTTTCCTTTGGATAAAAATCCAGAGTGGAATTGCTGGATCATATGATAGTTCTATTTGTAATTTTTTGAGGAACCTCCATATTGTTTTCCATAGTGGCTGCATCAAGTCACATTCCCACCAGCAGTGCACAAGAGTTCCCTTTGCTCCACGTCCTCACCAACACTTGTTACTTGTTGTCTTTTTGATAGTAGCCATTCTAACAGGTGTGAGGTGGCCTGAACTTCCTGCATTCATGAATTCCAACATGAATGTACCTGTCCTTCACAGTTTTAGATGCCAGTGTTTTTCAGAAGGATTGCTTTTTTGGGGGAATTGTTACTGAATTATTTCTGAATAGTGATGTTCTCCTGCCTCTTGTAATAGTAATAGTAAATGAGTAATAATAGTAGTAGATATAAATAAACAACCTCCAAATTAGCCTACCCATATACCCACATTCTTGGTTATCTTTTAAAACCATCTACAATAGTCCCCTCTTGTCCATGGTTTCACTCTCCATGGTTTCACTTACTCGAGGTCAACTGCGGTCTGAAAATGTTAAATAAAAAATTCCAAAAATAAATAATTCACATGTCTTAAACTGCGTGCCATTCTGAGTAGTGCAATGAAATCCTGTGCCCTGCTCCATCTCTCCTGGGATGTGAATCATCCCTTTATCCAGTGTATCCCACCCTTTAGTCACTTAGTAGTCATCTCAGTTATCAGATCGACTGTCACAGTATTGCAGTGATTGTGTTCAAGTAACCCTTATTTTACTTAATAATGGTCCCAAAGTGCAAGAGTAGTGATGCTGGAAATTCAGATATGCCAAAGAGAAGATGTAAAGGGCTTCCTGAAGTCCTAAACTTAATAAGGAAAGAAAAAAACCGTATGCTGTGGTTGCTAAGATCTATGGTAAGAACAAATCTTCTCTCCGTGAAATTGTGAAGAAAGAAAAGAAATTCATGTTAGTTTTGCTGTCACACCTCAGACTGCAAAAGTTATGGACATAGTGCACGATAAGTGCTTAGTTAAGATGGAAAAGGCATTAAATTTGTACCGTAAGATATTTTGAGAGACCACATTCCCATAACTTACACTGTGAACAGTATATTGTTATAATTGTTCTGTTTTATTATTAGTTATCATTGTTAATCTCTTACTATGCTTAATTTATAAATTAAACTTTACCATAGGTTTGTATGTGTAGGAATAAACATAGTGTATATAGGATTTGGCGGTATCTGTGGTTTCAGGCATCCACTGGGGACCTTGGAAATTATCCCCTACAGATGAGGAGGGACTACTGTATTAATTTAATTTATATTTAAGATATGTAGCACCAGACAAGAAGGTTTAGTTTTGGCTCCTGTATACTAGTGGTGATTATATATAAGTATTATTTAAGCATTTCTTTTTTTTTTTTTTTTTTTTTTTTGCGGTACGTGGGCCTCTCACTGTTGTGGCCTCTCCCGTTGCAGAGCATAGACTCTGGACGTGCAGGCTCAGCAGCCATGGCTCATGGGCCCAGCCGCTCCACGGCATGTGGGATCTTCCCGGACTGGGGCACGAACCCGTGTCCCCTGCATCGGCAGGCGGACTCTCAACCACTGCGCCACCAGGGAAGCCCTTAAGCATTTCTTGATATCCATCTTTCTCCTCTCTGCTGAGTGGTGGGAGAGCAAATGCATTAGATGCTTCTCCTTCTTTAAGATGATAATGTTGTCCAGTGGAAGAGAATTAGATTGAAATGCAGAAGACAGTCTAATTTCAACTTCAAAGTTTATTCACTCTGATCTTCAGCCAAGAATCACTTAATCTTACTGTACTTTACTTTCCCTATATTTTTAAAATTTATTAGTCATGTGTTAACCCAAGTCAGTTCTCTGAGACTTGCTTGATGACTGACTCTTTTAGAGAAATCTTGAAATAGAGGAAGAGTTCAGGAAAGATTTGAAAAATAGGAGTGATTTATGGAAGATAGGATAGAAAGATTGTAAAGAAGATAATGAAGCATGAAACTCAGGGAATCTCTGTGAGAGGTCGAGATGTACAAGAAAATCCTGGGACTAAGAGAATATGAGCTTGATATTGTTGAAGGAAAGTAGAGGGATGATATAAAACAATAGCAACAACAACAACAATAATACTAAAAGAATAAATGTCAGATAGGAAAGGGCTTTAAAATATCTGATGTTGAAGGCTCTGGAGAATGAGACATACAGAAGTAATTTAGTGAAGGAACTGATGGGGAATATTTTTCTGTTTTGTAGAAAATAGGCCAGGATGAATCACAAGCTATAGACCAAACTTGGCTTGTTTACTTGGAGTCTGAGAAAACAGCTTAGGGGTATTTACTGAAAAACACCCTTGTAAAATTACATATAGATACCACTTTGTTTGGTAAAATATACTCTACTTTTGCTTTGAGATTTTCAACATTAGAGCAGAACTGTTTGTTCAGAGATTAAAAAAATTTTTTTAATCGACTTTACTTTTTAGAGCAGTTTTAGGTTTACAGAAAAACTACAGAAATGCCAGAGTTCTCATATATCCTCTTTGCTGCACACAGTTTCCCCTATTATTTACAGTTTCTTTTATTATTTACATCTTGTTTTAGTATGGCACCTTTGTTATAGTTAATGAACCAATATTGATGAATTATTGTTAACTGAAGACTGTAGTTTACATAAGAATTCATTCTTTGTGTTGTACATTTTATGGATTTTGACAAACGCAAAATGTCATATATTCACCATTGTGGTATCATAAAGAATAGTTTCACTACCCTAAAAATCCCCTGTGCTCCCTCTATCAATCTCCCTCTTTCTCTCTCCTTACCTCCCTTCCTCCCTCCCTCCACTGAACCCCTGGCAACCATGGATCATTTTACTTTCTCCCTAGTCCTGCCTTTTCTAGAATGTCATATAATTGGAATCATCAGTACGTAGCCTTTCAGATTGGCCTCTTTAACTTAGCAATATGCATTCAAGTTTCCCCCATGTCTTTTTGTAGTTTGATTGCTAATTTCTTTTTATTGCTGAATAAGTTTCATTGTAAGGATGTAGCAGAGTTTGCTCATCCATTCACTTATTTAAGGACATCTTTTTTGGATAAAATTATGGATAAAACTTCTATAAACGTTTTTGGTCAGGTGTGGTTATTAGTTTTCAACTCAAGTAAATACTAAGTGGTGCAATTGCTGCATCACATGATAAAGATATGTTTAGTTTTGTAAGTAGTTGTCAAACTGTCTTCCAAAGTGGCTATGCCATTTTGCGTTCCCAGCAAAAAAAGAGAGTTCCTATTGCTCCACATCCTCACTAATGTTTGGTAGTATCATTGTTTGGATTTTAGTTTGGATAAATAGTTAGTGGTATCTCAATGCTGTTTTAATTTGCAGTTCCCTAATGGCATATGATGTTGAGCATCTTTTCATTTACTTATTTGCCATCTGGATATCTTCTTTGGTAAGACATCTGTTCAGACCTTTTGCCAATTTAAAAATTGGGCAACTTGTTTTCTTACTGTTGAGTTTTATGCGTTCTTTGTATATTTTGAATACAAGTCCTTTATCAGATACATGTTTTGCCAAAAATTTCTCCCAGCCTTTGGCTTGTCTTTTTAGTCTCTTTGGCTTTTGCAGAGCAGAAGTTTTAAATTTCAAGGAAGTCCAATTTATAATTTTTTTCTTCTGTTGATTGTGCTTTTATTGTTGTATCAAAAAATTCATTATCAAAGTCAAGGTCACTTTACTTTTCCACTATGATATCTTCTAGAAGTTTTAAAATATTTCATTTGCATTATATCTTTGATCCATTTAGCTTTATTTTGTGAGAGTATAAGGTATGTGTCTAGATTTTTTTTTTGCATGTAGTTGTCTAGTTGTTCCAGCATCATTTATTGAAAAGATAATCCTTTCTTGATTGAATTGCCTTTGCTCCTTTGTCAAAGATCAGTTGACTATATTTGTGTGGATCTATATCTGGACTCTATATTCTCTTCCACTGACCTTTTTTCCTATTTTTCTTTGGCCAATACCACACTGTTTTGGCCAATACCACACTGTTCTGTAACTTTATAGTAAGATTTGAAATTGGGTGGTATCAGTCCTCCAACTTTTTTCTTCTTCAGTATTGTGTTGGCTATTCTGGGTCTTTTGCCTTTCCATGTAAACTTCAAAATCAGTTTGTTGATGTCTAGTTTATCTGAAGAGACAAGGCAAGCATCAGAACCAGATTCAGATATGCCAGAGAGTTTGTAATTATTAGACTTGGAATTTAAGTTCTCTGTAATTGGTATTCTAAGAGCTCTAATGGAAAAAATGGGCAACATGCAAGAACAGATGCATAATATAAGTAGAGAGATGGAAGCTCTAGGGAAGAATAAATAAGAAATATTAGAAATAAGAAACACCGCAACAGAAATGAAGAATGCCTTTGATGGGATCATCAGTAGACTGAACATGGCCATGGAAAGACTCAGTGAGGCTGAACATATGTTAATAGAAATGTCCCAAATTAAAAAGCAAAGAGAAAAGGATGAAAAAAATGGTACAGAGTATCCAAGAACTATGGGACAATTACAAAATGTGTAACATATATGTAATGAGAATTGTAGAAGAAGAAGAAAGAGAGGAAAAGAACAAATGTTTGAAGTGTTATAATTATATTTGAGAATTTTCCAAAATTAATGACAGACACCAAATCACAGATCCTGGAAGCTCAGAGAGTACCAAGCATGATAAATACCAAAAAATTTACACCTGGGTGTATCATATTCAATCTGCAGAAAATCAAAGACAAAGAAAAATCTTGAAAGATGCCAGAGGAGGGAAAACACATTGTCTATAGAGGAGCAAGGATAAGAATTACATCGGACTTCTCTTTACAAGCCATGCAAGCAGGAAGATAGTGAAGTGAAATATATTAAGTGTTGAAAGAAAAATCTCACTAACCTAGAATTCTGTATCCAGCAAAATTATCCTTCCAAAGTAAATGAGATATAGAGACTTTATAAAATAAACAAAAGTTGAGGGAACTTGTTGCCAGTAGACCTGCTATACAAGATATGTTAAAAAAAATTCTTCAGAAAGAGGGGAAATGATATAGACCAGAGAGTCAGATCTATATGCAGAAAGATAGTGCTAGAGAAGGAATAAATCAAGGTAAAATAAAATCTTTTATTTTCTTATTCTTTATTGATATAACATAGTAGCTTATTCAAAATAATAATAGCAACATAGAGTGGATGATATCTTATGGATAAGTAAAATGAATAACAGCAATATTATTAGGGTCAGGTGGGAGGAACTGGGAATATTCTGTTATCAGGCACCTGCACTGTCCATGAAGTGGTATAGTGTAATTTGTCCTATATTAGTTGAAAATGTGTATTGCAAAGTCAAGGGTAAGCCCTAAAAAGGAAAAAAAAAAAAAAAAGAAATATAAATGGTATGCTAAGAGAGTAGAGAAAATGGAATCTTATAAAACGGAATCTTATAAATGTTCAATTAAAATCAAAGAAAACAAAAAAGAGTGAAGGGTAATGAATAGAAAATAGTTACAAATATGGTAGATATTACTACAACTATATCAAGATTCACCTTAAATGTGAATGGTCTAAATTCACCAATTAAAAGACAGAGTGGATTAAAAAAGAATATCCAATTATATGTTGTCTACAAAAAACTCACTTTAAATATAAAGACAGAGATAGATGACAATTAAACAAATGGAGAAAGATATACCATGCTAACACTAATATATTGAAACTAGAGTAGCTATGGCAACTTTAGGCAAAGCAGGCTTCAGAACAAGGAAAATTATCAGGGATAAAGAGGGACATTACATATGGAAAAGGGATCATTTCTCTAAGAAGAAATAACAATCCTTTACATGTATGTTCAGAGATTTTTATATGTATTTTATATTTTGTTAAAGGCTGATCAATGTAGTAGAATTAACATGGGAATCAGAAAACTAGGGTTTTAATCTGGGCTCTGCCAGCAAGTATCAAGTGATTTATGAGCAAGCACCTTATTTATTTGGATCTCAATTTTCTCATATTTAAAATAATTGATTTAGAAAGTTCCTTCTTGCTTTAATATTCTGTGATTCTTATATCAAGATTCTATTCGGGTATGTTTTACTGAAATAATCGGGAATAAATATAATTATGTTGGATGACATTCAGAGAGAGTCATTAGAGATGAATTTGTAGTAAATGTGCATTTTCTGTACATTTACTATTTGGAAAATGTTAAATAGCAAGCTACCTGCATTATTTTTCCTATACATTTCCCCCCATAGGTCTGATTTTGAAGTGAGTATACATGGCTGGTAGGAGTGACAAATATCTTAAACCATATACTGTCTACCCATTATTATTTGTTGTGTGTCTTCCATCTCATGCATAGTGGAACATAAATGTCTATTTATTCTTTTTAGGAGAGCTTGCCTTACTATATCATGTTTCTAGTTTTCTGAGTTGCCGTAGTCAAAGGTTTTAAGTACTTTTCTAGCTGTAGAAAAATCAGTCTTTGTTTCCCTATCCATGTATGTAGCTCATTTGCTAAATTTTTGCCAAAGAGAGAAAGTGCTAGTAGGTAACACTTAATATAGCATTTAACTATTTATATGTGCCAGGCACTATTATTCTAAGAGCTTTAGATCTATTAGCTGATTCAGTCCTTATGGCAGCCTTATGATGTAAAAACTACTGCTATCTCCATTTTACAGATGGGGAAACTGAATTAAGTAACTTGTTCAAGTTTTACAAGTAATAAATGGTGGACTGGGATCAGAGCCTAGGCAGAATGGCTCCAGAGCTCACTAAAGTATCTCTAGTAGAGTTACATATTTTGTTCTTGTTGTTGTTGAGTTGTTTTTTTTTTAAACATCTGTTTTGGAGTATAATTGCTTCACGATGGTGTGTTAATTTCTGCTTTATAACAAAGTGAGTCAGCTATACATATACAAATATCCCCATATCTCCTCCCTCTTGAATCTCCCTCCCCCCATCCCTATCCCACCCCTCTATGTCATCACAAAGCACCGAGCTGATCTCCCTGTACTATGCGGCTGCTTCCCACTAGCTATCTATTTTACATTTGTGAGTATATATTAGTCCATGCCACTTTCTCACTTCGTCCCAGCTTACCCTTCCCCCCACCCTGTGTCCTCAAGTCCATTCTCTACATCTGCATCTTTATTCCTGTCCTGCCCCTAGGTTCTTCATAACTATTTTTTTTTTAGATTCCATATATATGTGTTAGCATACGGTATTTGTTTTTCTCTTTCTGACTTTATATGACAGACTCTAGGTTCATCCACCTCACTACAAATAATTTTGTTTCTTTTTATGGCTGAGTAATATTCCATTATATATATGTGCTACATCTTCTTTATCCATTCATCTGTTGATGGACACTTAGGTTGCTTCCAATTACATATATTTTTATTTATTTTTAGTGTTCAGGCTTGAAATGTAAAGAACAGAAAGGGGACTGTGGTAGGCAGGGTTCTAGGATGGCTCTCAGATTTCTGCCCCCTGATGTACATGCCCTGTATCATCCCCTTTACCTGAGTGCAGGCAGGACCTGTGAATATGATGGGATATCACGGCTATGGTTGTGTGTTACCTTATAGAGTTAAAGGAGTTTTGCAGATTTAAATTAAAGTCCCTAATTGGTTGACTTTGAGTGAGTCAAGAGGAAGATTATTCTGGTTGTGCTTGACCTAATCAGCCAAGCCCTTAAAAGAGGCAGTAAGTAGCTACAGATTCTTCTGCTGGCCTCAAAAAAAGACGTAAGTTACCATGAATTCTCCAGCTGCAAAGAAACGAATTCTGCCACGTGAACACGGAAGAGGACTCTGAGCTTCAGAAGAGACTGAAGTTGCAGCTGACACCTTGACTACAGCCTTGTGAGACGCTGAGCGGAGGACCCAGTTAAGCAGTGACTGGACTACTGACCCATGGAATCTGCGAGGTATAAGTGTGTGTTGTTTTAAGCTGCTGAGTTTGTGGTAACTTGTCACACACCAATAGAAAATTAATACAAGGACATACTGTACGTGGGTTTTAAAAATGCTCTGGGCAGTATCTATGTATTTTTCAAAATGTGTGTGAGGCCACACATACCTTCATAGCCTCTCTTTCTCTCCTCTCACCTTGTAAACATAATAAAAGTATGATTTACACTCATTATTACCAAAGGAATGCCTCCATTTATGACTCAACCCACTGCATGCCCACTGGACTTGTTCCTTTAAAATCACTCGTATTCTCCTAATTGTTAAAGTCAATAAGCATTTTCAGTCCTTTTAAAAAAAAACTCATATTTTATGCTACATTTGACACCCAAATCACATCTAGCACTGATCTTTTTCTGGAGTTTTAGAGTCTTATCCCATTATCTGTTAGACATCACCACTAGGATGTCCAATAGGCCCTTTAAACTCAACATCTGTATTAGTTTCCTAGGGCTGCTATAACAAAGTACCGCAAACCAGGTGGCTTTAAATAACAGCCATTTATTGTCTCATAGTCCTGAACGCTAGAAGTCCAGGATCAGTTGTTGACAGGGCCATGCTCCCTTCGAGACTCTGCATGGTCTTCTTTGCTTCTTCTTCCTTGTAGTTCTTCCTTGCCTCTTCATAGCTTCTGGTGGTGGTGGCAATCCTTGGCATTCCTTGCTTTACAGCTGTATCACTCCAGTCTCTGCCCTCATTGTTACATGATGGTCTCCCTGTTTTCTTCTTATCATCGTCCCTTTGAGTGTGTGTTCAAATTTCCCCTTTTATAAGGACACCAGTCATATAGCATTGGAGCCTACCCTCATGACTTCATCTTAACCTGGATAAACCTGCAGAGATCCAGCTTCTAAATAAGCTCACATTTTGAGGTCCTGGGAGTTAGGACTTCAACATATTTTTTGGGAGGGAGACACAATTCATCCAATGACAGCGTTCCCAGTAAAATGAATTATCTTCCCCCACTGCTCCTTTCCTTACATATGCTTTTATACTTATCTCTTGAGGAGGGGCTAGTGTAGTGGATAAGAATGAGGGCTCTGAAACCAGACATTAATGATGTGTAATATAATTATTCTAAGCCCCAGTTCATGTAAATTTGGAAAATAATAGTTTAAAAAATTTAAAAATTTTTATTAAAACTTATTTTTAAATTGAGATATAACATTATATTAGTTTCAGGTGTACAACATAATGATTTGATATTTGTATTGTGAAATGATCACAATAAGACTAGTTAACATCTATCCATGCATAGTTACAAATTTTTTTTTCTTGTGATGAGAACTTTTAAGGTCTACCCTTTTAGCAACTTTCAAATATACAATACAGTATTATTATTATTTTTTAATTTAATTTTATTTTTTTAACATCTTTATTGGAGTATAATTGCTTTACAATGTTGTGTTAGTTTCTGCTTTATAACAAAGTGAATCAGCTATACAAATACATATATCCCCATATCTCCTCCCTCTTGCGTCTTCCTCCCACCCTCCCTATCCCACCCCTCTAGGTGGTCACAAAGCACTGAGCTGATCTCCCTGTGCTATGTGGCTGCTTCCCACTAGCTATCTATTTTACATTTGGTAGCAATACAGTATTATTAACTATAGTCACCATGCTGTGCATTACATCCCCATGACTTATTTTATAACTGGAAGTTTGTATTTTTTGACGACCTTCAGTCATTTTGCCCATTCCCCAAACCTTGCCCCTGGTAAGCGTCAATCTGTTCTCTGAATTTATGAACTCTATTTTGTTTTTTGTTTTTTTTAGATTTCACGTATAAATGATATCATGAAATTTTTGTCTTTCTCTGTCTGACTTATTTCACTTAGCATAATGCTCTCAAAGTCCATCTGTGTTATTGCAAATGGCAGGATTTCCTTCTTTCTCATGGCTGAATAATATTCCATTGTGAATATATCCCACAATTTCTTTTTTTTTTTCTCTTTTTTTAACATCGTTATTGGACCACAATTTCTTTATCCATTCATCCACTGCTTCCATGGCTTGGCTGTTGTAAATAATGCTGCAGTGAATATGGGGTACAGGTGTCTTTTTTTGTTTGTTTGTTTTGGGATTTATTAAAAATAAAAATAGTTTCATAATAAACTTGCATTCTATGACAGTTTTTCAATATGCCTATAGTGTTACAAATTCTGTCTTTTAGACTCCCATCTTAGCTTTGACATTATATTTCTTTAAAAAATTTTTGTAAATAATCAATACTTTTTATTGAAGCATAGTTGATTTACAATGTTGTGTTAATTTCTGCTGTACAGCAAAGTGATTCAGCTATACATATATATTCTTTTCCATTACAGCTTATCATAGGATATTGGATATAGTTCCCTGTGTAATACAGTAGGACCTTGTTGTTTACCCATTCTATATATAAAAGCTTACACCTGATAACCCCAACCTCCCACTCCATCCCTCCTCCAACCCTCTCCCCCTTGGCAACCACCAGTCTGTCCTCTATGTCCGTGATTCTGTTTTTATTTCATAGATGTGTTCATATGTGTCATATTTTAGGTGCAGGTATCTTTTTAACATAGTGATTTCATTACTTTTGGATGAATACACAGAAGTGGAATTGCTGGCTTATATGGTAGTTCTATCTTTAAATTTTGTGGAACTTCCGTACTGTTTTCCACAGCGGCTGCACCAATTTACATTTTCACCAACAATACACAAGGGTTCCCTTTTCTCATATCCTTACCAATATTTGTTATTTCTTGTCTTTTTGGTAATACACATTCTAACATGTGAGGTGATATCTCATTGTGGTTTTGATTTGCATTTCCCTTACGGTTAATGATGTTGAACATCTTTTCATGTACCTGTTGTCCATCTATACATCTTCTTTGATAAAATATCTATTCAGATCCTCTGCCCATCTTTTAATCAGATTGTTTGTTTGTTTTTGCTGTTGAGTTGTAGAGATATCTCATTATGGTTTTTTTTTTTAATTTTTAAAAATTTATTTATTTATTTTTGGCTGTGTTGGGTCTTCGTTTCTGTGCGAGGGCTTTCTCCAGTTGCGGCGAGCAGGAGCCACTCTTCATCGTGGTGTGCGGGCCTCTCACCATCGCGTCCTCTCTTGTTGTGGAGCACAAGCTCCAGACACGCAGGCTCAGTAGTTGTGGCCCACGGGCCTAGTTGCTCCGCGGCATGTGGGATCTTCGCAGACCAGGGCTCGAACCTGTGTCCCCTGCATTGGCAGGCAGATTCTCAACCACCGTGCCACCAGGGAAGCCCCTCATTGTGGTTTTGATTTGCATTTCCCTGATGGTTAATGACGTTGAACATCTTTTCATGTACCTGTTGTCCATCTATACATCTTTTTTGATAAAATATCTATTCAGATCCTCTGCCCATCTTTTAATCAGATTGTTTGTTTGTTTGTTTTTGCTATTGAGTTGTAGAGGTCTTTATGTATTTTGGATATTAAGTCTTTATCAGATATATGATTTGCAGATATTTTCTCCCATTTGGTAGGTTGCCTTTTCATTTTACTGATGGTTTCTTTTGCTGTGCAAAAGATTTTTAGTTTGATGCAGTCCCACTTATTTATTTTGGCTTTTATTACCTTTGCTTTTGGTGTCAAATCCAAAAAAATCATTGCCAACACCAAGTCAAGGAGCTTACCTCCTATGTTTTCTTCTAGTTTTATAGTTTCAGGTCTTGATATGTTCAAGTCTTTAATCCATTTTGAGTTAATTTTTGTGTATGGCATAAGATAGTGGTCCAGTTTCATTCTTTTGCCTGTGACTGTCCAGTTTTCCCAACTCCATTTATTGAACAGACCATCCTATTCCCACTGTATATTCTTGGCTCCTTTGTTGTAAATTAATTGACCATATATACACGGGTTTATTTCTGGGCTCTCTATTCTGTTCCATTGATCTATGTGTCTATTTTATATGCCAGTACCATACTGTTTTAATTATTATAGATTCGTGATATAGTTTGAAATAAGGAAGTAGAATGCCTCCAGCTTTGTTTTTCTTTCTCAAGATTGCTGTGGCTATACCGGGTCTTTTGTGGTTCCATACAAATTTTAAGATTGTTTGTTCCGTTTCTGTGAAAAATGCCATTGGAATTTTGATAGTGATCACACTGTATCTGTAGACTGCTTTGGGTATTATGGATGTTTTAACAATATTAGTTATTCTAATCCATGAGCATGGAATATCTTTCCATTTATTTGTGTCTTCAGTTCTTTCATCAATGTTTTATAGTTTTGAGTGTACAGGTCTTTTCACCTAATAGTTGTTTTTTTTTTTTGGTATCAATATTGTGAAAATGACTATACTACCCAAAGCAATCTACAGATTCAATACAATCCCTATCAAATTACCAATGACATTTTTTACAGAACTAGAACAAAAAAATCTTAAAATTTGTATGGGACACAAAAGACCCTGAATAGCCAAAGCAATCTTGAGGGAAAACAACGGAGCTGGAGGAATCAGACTCTCTGACTTCAGACTATACTATAAAGCTACATTTGTGCCAATATGGTGCTGGCACAAAAACAGAAACATAGATTAATGGAACAAGATAGAAAGCCCAGAGATAAACCCACACACCTATGGTCAACTAATCTATGACAAAGTAGGCAAGGATGTACAATGGAGAAAAGACAGTCTCTTCAATAAGTGGTGCTGGGAAAACTGGACTGCTCCATGTAAAAGAATGAAATTAGAACACTCCCTAACACCATACACAAAAATAAACTCAAAATGGATTAGAGACCTAAATGTAAGGCCAGACACCATCAAACTCTTAGAGGAAAACATAGGAAGAACACTCTTTGACATAAATCACAATAAGATCTTTTTTGATCCACCTCCTAGAGTAATGGAAATAAAAACAAACAAATGGGACCTAATGAAACTTAAAAGCTTTTGCACAGCAAAGGAAACCATAAGCAAGACGAAGAGACAACCCTCAGAATGGGAGAAAATAGTTGCAAATGAATCAACAAAGGATTGATCTCCAAAATATATAAACAACTCATGCAGCTCAATATTAAAAAAACAAACAACCCAATACAAAAATGGGCAGAAGACCTAAATAGACATTTCTCCAAAGAAGACATAGAGATGGCCAAGAAGCACACGAAAAGCTGCTCAACATCACTAATTATTAGAGAAATGCAAATCAAAACTACAATGAGGTATCACCTCACACCAGTTAGAATGGGCATCATCAGAAAATCTACAAACAGCAAATGCTGGAGAGGGTGCAGAGAAAATGGAACCCTCTTGCACTGTTGGTGGGAATGTAAATTGATATAGCCACTACGGAGAACAGTATGGAGGTTCCTTAAAAAAGTAAAAATAGAATTACCATATGATCCAGCAATCCCACTACTGGGCATATACCCAGAGAAAACCATAATTCAAATAGACACATGCACCCCAATGTTCATTGCAGCACTATTTACAATAGCCAGGTCATGGAAGCAACCTAAATGCCCATCGACAGACAAATGGATAAAGAAGATGTGGTACATATATACAATGGAATACTCAGCCATAAAAAGGGATGAAATTGGGTCATTTGTTGAGACGTGGATGGATCTAGAGACTCACACAGAGTGAAGTTAGTCAGAAAGAGAAAAACAAATATCATATATTAACACATATATGTGGAACCTAGAAAACTGGTACATATGAACTGGTTTGCAGGGCAGAAATTGAGACATAGATGTAGAGAGCAAACGTATGGACAGCAAGGGGGGAAAATGGCTGGGTGGTGGTGGTGGTGGTGGGGTGATGAATTGGGCGATTGGGATTGATGTGTATACACTGATGTGTATAAAATTGATGACTAATAACCTGCTGTATAAAAAAATAAGTAAAATTAAATTAAGAAATTAAAAAAAATTTAATGAGATATCAGTGCCTTGAACATTGTGTATGTTGCACTAAAATGTCAGCTACTGCTGTAGTTGCTGTTATAATCATTGTTACTCTCTCAGTGGCATTAAATCTAGTATTTGTTTATAAAGAGATCAATAACCTGATTACATTTTGATCCTGACAATAGTCTGAAAGGAAGATAGAGTAGGTTAAGATCCCTATTCTATCAGATAAGAATAGTCACATTAATTAAGGTTATTTTCCCTGATCACCTAGACGGTTACCTGTAGAACTAGTGTAGAAAGTCAGTCTATATTTGAGCTCTGAAATCCAATATTTTTTCCACCACATAATTCTACCAAAATATATTTTTATAAGACAACTGCCAAACCTGCTGAACACCATACTTTGTACATTTTCCTTACAGATATTGATTAGGATATTCTTTTTTTTTAAACCTTTTTTAAAAATTATTTTATTTTATTTATTTATTTTTGGCTGCGTTGGGTCTTCATTGCTGCGAACGGGCTTTCTCTAGTTGCAGTGAGCGGGGGCTACTCTTCCTTGCGGTGCGCGGGCTTCTCATTGCAGTGGCTTCTCTTGTTGCAAAGCACGGGCTCTAGGCACGCAGGCTTCAGTAGTTGTGGCACGCGGGCTCTAGAGTGCAGGCTCAGTAGTTGTGGTACACAGGCTTAGTTGCTCCGTGGCATGTGGGATCTTTCCGGACCAGGGCACGAACCTGTGTCCCTTGCATTGTCAGGCGGATTCTTAACCACTGCACCACCAGGGAAGCCCGATTAGGATATTCTTCTTTGAATATCTGTTTAGGGCATAGTCAGCATTTCCTCCTCTTCTATATAAATGATCATAGCCTTTAAGTTACATCCCAAATCATTAGCATTGAGTCTAATACCCTGTCTGCTCCATTTTCCTCTCCCCTCTTCTCTTGACCTTTTCAAGGCCAAAGGTGCTGACAGGGACAGCTGATGAATGTTAGTGAAGAAGGGGCTGCAAAATTAAGTTCATTTTTTCTTATACAATTTATGTCTTTGAAGGGACTCATGCAATTAAAGAAATACAGAAGATGAATTCTTGTTGAGATCTGTGTATTTTCTAGGTAGTAATAATAGCAAATGACAGTAGCTACACAGTTCACTTTGTTGAGTGCATGGTGATGTGACCAGTACTGTGAGGGACAGATATCAGGGGTCTTGTCTTTATTTTAATAGTTTTTGCTTTGGTCAAAGCCCTTATTTCCAGACAACAGGGTCTGACTAACAGATTGGAAAAGAAAAATGATTTGGTGGATTACAAATCACCAAGAGGACTGGAGAAGTTGACTTGGGGTCTCTGCCATAGAACTGGTTCAGCAAAGACGCCTCTGCCTGTCCCTTCCCCCTTTCCCACCCCCACCACCATGCCATTGCACTTCCAACACTGATGACCCGGGAAGGTGGATGCCACCATTGCTGCCCTTGGAGCTCCAAGATCTTGGACCTGCCACAAATCCCTTCTGTCACTGAGAGAATTTTTTCAATCTCTCCTTTGCACTGGTAGCACCCAGTCCAAGGCCTGAGGCAGGTTCTCAACAGATTTGTGGTGATTGTCAATTTACTTGAAAGTGTAGTCCAAATACTAGCAGCATTAGCATCAGTTGAGAGCAAGAATTGCAAATTATGTGACTGCATTATCCTACTTAGTTAGAATCTCGGGGCGGGGGGTGGGGGGTGGGTGGGTGGGTGGGTATTTTAACAAGCTTTCTTGATTTGGACATCCTTAAAATATCAGTAGTACAGTAGGCCCACTAAAGTCTGAGAAGGGCTCCTCTAGGAAACATATCCTTACCTGCCAAGCAGGCTGGGAAACAAAGTTGCAGGCATTTTCAGCCTTTATAGCTGAAGGCGGCTCAGCTTTGTCTCAATATTGACAATGTGGGGGAGTCCCAAGACCTAAGAAGGGGGTTCAGCTGGCTAGTAGCCAAAAGGAATGACACTTGTCCAGGGCAGCTGTTGTTCTTGGAATGTTGTGGCTGGACTTCCTGCAGGCTGTAGTGATTAACCAGAGGAGTTTAATCTGCTTTGTTAAGGGGTATCTCAGAGTTAGCTACCCTCCCCCTCCCCCAAACCCTGATTGTAATTGCCGGCCTCACGCCTCCCTTTACCTCTTTCTTTATCCTCTTCCCTCTTCCCCTCTCTTCTTGGCCTCTGAGTCCTGCCCCTTCCCATTTCTTCTACTCCAGGCATTTCTAAAGTTGATTTGAGTTGTCTTCCCTTAAGGTTTCTGTGAAAAGGGAAGTCATTCTTCCTCTATTAAAGGCTGCTGTAATCACTGGCTTATGGAGTTGATGAGGCTTTCAGGGGAAGTTCTTTTTCTTTTTTTTAGGCAGGCTAAGAAAACAAACACCCAGGACTTGCTCTAGGCAAAATGTTGAAGCTGAGAAATTGGTTTTTAGTGCCTCCAGGCTCTTTTCATTTCTCCACTCCCCCACCCACAGCTTCCCTTCTTACTTCACTTTCACCTGTCACCAGCTGCCCTCCCCCCTCCCCCCCCCCCCATTAAAACATGCTCTTAGGGAAAAGTGATATCCTTAATGATGCTGTCAGTCAATACACAGAATCACCTCTCTGAGGGTGTTTACACTTATAAAGTTTTTTTTTTTTCTGGTAGAGGAATCAAAGGTTTTGTTCTCACTAAAAAAAAATTTCAAAGACATCAGTCAACTGGAGAAGTTATGATTTGTATCTGCTCATTTGGTGAATTAAGGGGTCTTGCTCAAAAACTTCTCCCACTGTTGTCTCTACTGATTTTAATTTTCTACTGTCCACTGTTACAGTTGGAGAATGTATCAGAGCTTTCCCATCTCTACCTATGTCTCATGACAGGTGAAAGACCCCAGAAATGATGGGTTGCAGGAATGCTCTGGTCCTCATGAGCCAACACAGGAATGAGGTATTCCCCCCACCCCTGCCCCCACGTGCGTGCGCGCGCACACACACACACACACACACACACACACGCACGCACGCACATTCAGATTCCTTTTCTAAGAATCAGAAAGAGCCCTTGTCAGATTTGCCAGCTGTTGTGCACTCTCTTTGCAGAAGCCAATCTCCCCCATGGTTTTGACTTCCTGACTCTGTATCCTTCGGGATCAAGGGCCGAAATAAATGATTCATTTACAGCACATTTAAAAATCTTTTGTGAAAAAGAAATGTCACCTTTCTACTTTTTTTTTTGCTTTTTTGCCCTTCTACTTTTCATAGCTAATAATGTAAGGGACTGGCATCTAGGTTGATTGGACTACCTTATCTTGGTGGAAAAAGGCACTCTCTTCCCTGATAAATAAATGAGGATAGGGAGCTCTGTTTTACAATAGTGACCTTGAATTTGACCCCAAGCACTTCTGGTATAAGATAAACAGCAGACTAATGTGAAAGATCAAAGCAGAAACTGAATGGGGAGAGTGGAAAATGACCAACATCTTACAGTGCCATAAACGTTATAATGCCAGCATTTGGTTTGGTTTTCACTGTGGTTGGAATTAACTTTTAATAACTCAATTGTTAGTACAAACAATGGCATTTATGTGATGTAGTTATCAGGGGTGAATAATGATAAAAATTTTTTTAATTTGTATGAAACAAAATAAACTGTGAAAAATATAATAAACTTATATCACAGACAAAAGGTTAATATATCCAATATATAAAAGCTTTTAAAAATAGAGAAGAAAAATACCAAAACTCTATAGAAAAATTAGCACAAGGTTTGAACATGCAGTTAGTAGAAAAAGGAGTAAAAATTTATTACAACTTGTGAATAGATATTCAGCCTTGCTCACCTTGAGAGACAAATCAAAAGTACCTTTTCTTACCTATCAAAAGTAACTGCCCTTGTATATATTATTATTTTTTTTTTGCGGCACTTGGGCCTCTCAGTCGGGACCCCTCCCGTTGCGGAGCACAGGCTCCGGATGCGCAGGCTCAGCGGCCATGGCTCACGGGCCCAGCCGCTCGGCGGCATGTGGGATCCTCCCGGACCAGGGCACGAACCCGTGTCCCCTGCATCGGCAGGCGGACTCTCAACCACTGCGCCACCAGGGAAGCCCTGTATTGCTTTTTGACCCAGCAATTCTACTTCTAGAATTTATTAAGATTCACTGGCAAAAACAGAAAATGACTGATGTACAAGGTAATTTATTGTGGCACCTTCTGTAATAAAAAAGATTGGAAACAACCCTATAGTTCATCAATAGAGAACTGGTGAATAAATATTGATGCAGTTACATGAGGGACTACTATGTAGATGTAGACAGAAATGAGGATGTCTGTACACTGCTGCAGAAAAGTCTCCAGCATATAGTAAGGTGCAGGATGCTGCCTTTTTTAAAATAAATGAGGAGGTGATAAGAATGTTTTATATATATATATATATATATATATATATATATATATATATATATATAATATTCACATATTATAAACAATATATAGTATGAAATAATTAATATATAATGTATAATACATAATAATAAATACAGCTGTATTAGTCAGGGTCCTCCAGACATATAGAAAAAATAGGATGTTATATGTATAGAAAGAGACTTATTTTAAGGAATGGGTTCATGCAGTTATGGAGACTGGCAAGTCCAAAATCTGCAAGATGAGCCAGCAGGCTGGGGACCCAGGAATAGTCAATGCTGCAGTTCAAGTCTCAGTTTCCTGGCAGAATTCCTTCTTGCTTGAGGGAGGTCAGTCTTTTGTTCTATTCAGGCCTTCATCTAAATGGATGAAGCCAACCCACATTATGGAAGGAAGTCTGCTTTACTCAATGTCTACAAATCTAAATGTAAATCTCATCCAAAAACACCTTCACAGAAACATCCAGAATGGTGTTTGCAAAAATCTGAGCACCGTGGCCCAACCAAGTTGACACATTAAATTAACCATCACAACTATAAAGAATATTATATGGAATATACTTGCTTATATTAAAAAAATCAATGAATAAAAAACCCCACAAAACTGATTCTAAATAAAGTGGTTTTCTATAGAGGAATGGAAGGAACAGATATAGAAACTTGAATTCTCTGAATGTACTTTGATTTAGTTTTGACTTTGGAATTAGGTAAGTTTTTTGGTAATTCTAAAACAAAATTAAGTCAACATTAAAAAGCAATTCTTAATAACTGAAAGGAAAATGAAACAAATGAACTTGTGTATACAGTTGGTGGCTTACCTACATTGAGAAAAAATATTTCAAATGAATTTATGACGCATCAGTTTGAAACTTTGGTGGGACGTATCCTAAAGACTAATAGAAATCAAACTTTTTTTCAGGAGTCATACTGTTAGTAATAATACTGGTATTCTTATTTTGAAAATACACTATACATAGAGTTGGATAAAATGAGTAATTTTGATAATGTCATGAAGAACCTTGTTTTTTTTCAGTGTGAGGGAAAAGAGGTACAAATATAAAATCAAATAGTTATGTAGGGCTTCCCTGGTGGTGCAGTGGTTGAGAGTCCGCCTGCCGATGCAGGGAACACGGGTTCATGCCCCGGTCCGGGCAGATCCCACATGCCGTGGAGCGGCTGGGTCCGTGAGCCATGGCCCCTGAGCCTGCGTGTCCGGAGCCTGTGCTCCGCAACGGGAGAGGCCACAACAGTGAGAGGCCCGCGTACTGCAAAAAAAAAAAAAAAAAAGTTACGTAAATCTCCTAAATTTGAGTTGGAAATTTCAGTGTGAACTCATCATGTGTTTTCACATCTGCCCACTAAAAGGTCTAGAAACAATGATCAACCCGGTAGCTAGGAGTACCTTGTTGCCTAGATTGTGGTCTATGAATATCTCCTAAAAATCCATGTCTCCTAAAAGGAACCAAGATTCCTTGGATGAAGAGCTAATTTCAGGTCTTAGGGAGAAAATACGCAAGATGACCTGAAACATTTTGTATTAAAAAGCAAGGCGGCTAGCATAGACAACTGGGGTCATGTCAAAACGACTCAAGAGCTCATTTGGAGGGCTTTCCACTAACTAATAATGGATAATTTGAATATCAGAAAGAATAATTAGACTGATAAATAGACTGAAACACATAAAATATGTTTAAAAACCCATGAGTACATGAGGATAGTTATTTAAAAAAAACACTTATTGGTCATCATCTTATTATTCTGAAAACAGGTGAATAAAGAGGAAGACTCAAACTTCTGCAAACTATTGCCTGAGCAACACTATTTCAGGGTAATGGAATAGTTCATGTGGGAAATAATTTTTTAAAAAGAATATTGGCTAACAAAAGGAAATATTGGCTAATAAATGAAAAAAACGAATATTCGCTAAAAAAGGAGTAACACAATTAAACTATCTTCATTTTATACCCCTAATTTAATTATATGATGGATCTAGGCAATGCTCACTACTGGCTGCTAAAATTGTTAGCTTTAGAGAAAGTCTGATCGGGACTGTGGCAGGTGTCTCTGAAGCTCATGCAGCATCCTCATGGACCACCTCTGATTTTAGCCTCAGCTATGGTGGACAGATCTGTTGCACTCAGATTCCTCTCCCACTATCAGCATCCCTCAATGCACATGGAGTCTATTTATTAATACTTCCTGCTCCAGGCCCTTGTCTGTTACCTCTCAAGCTTCCCTGGCTTCAGCTTTCAGGCGGCCCTGAGTGTGGAAGAGTTAATGTCTCTAGAAGCAACCCTCATCCAAGAGATGGGAGCTAAAGGACAAATGCTCTTGACTCCTGTTTTCCAGATGGACCGTTCTTGGAGGTCTTCTGCGTGTGCCTCAGTGGAATTGCTAATGCACACTTTCATTGCTTTTTCTTTCCTTTCCTATGTCACTGGTCCTGCTTGCTCCCTGCTGCTTCCTGAGATCACCTCCCAAATAAACCTACTGCATCCAAGTTCTCACTCCAAACTCTACTTGGGGGAAGAAATAGTAGGGCAGAAACTCTATCATGATCAGGCTGACAACATATGAGCTCACTGGTTCATGTCGTTGTCACAGAAAGACAATCAGACGGTGTGTTTCCAGCACCATTTATAAAGTATTCCTTTCAAGCATTGAGCTTGAATCTAATCATGCCTTTATATTTAACTGCCAGTTCAGAGGAACATGTTAAACTATTCCTTAGGGATGTAATCAGTAATCTGGAATGTGGGAAATTCTGCAAAACAAATGGCCCAATTTCTGCCACAACTAAATGATACAAGAAAAAAGTGGGAGGAGAAAACTGTGAATTAAAAGACACTTAAGAGAGCTATTAAACAAATCTAATGGTTTAGTTAAAAATGATAAACTATACAAGTTATAAGTTGGGGAGTTTGTTGATATTAAGGAGCTGCTATTAATTTTAAGTGTGGTATTTGATTAAGTGTCCTGTCTTGTAGAGATACTGAAGTGCTGAAGTATGTGTAAATGAAATTATATGTTTGGGATTTGTTTTAAAATAATCTAGTGTGTGGGGTATACATGAAATGAGATAATCCCATGAAAATGACATGGAGGTGGGTGCTGGATACATGGGGGGTGGGGGGGGTTGCTATACCCTTCTCTTCACTATTGAATATGTTTGAAAATGTGTGTAATAAATGTTTTTTTTAAGACGATATTTCTCAGGATACAGAAGTGAGAAACTAATGTACTGGAACTTCCAAAACAGACATATGCTGCGACCTTATGCTGAGCCATTTGGCTTCTTTGTCCCTCTGGGATTGTTATTTGTGAAGCACGAGCACACGCAGATTAACACCGTGCTGTCTTGCAGGAAGTGCTGGGCTCCTATCACGCAGGGAATGCTCTTTGAATAATCGTTTTGGTCACTCCTGGGAGTTGAAAGTGATGTTTTGGTGAAGTATGTGCACATGCTCAATGTACGATAATGAACCTATGGATTCATTCCCCCAGATGGTCTCAGTTTGATGATATCTCTGAACCTGTTCTCTTTGAAGCAAGGAATTTATTTTGTTAATTTTGTCTATCCCGTAATATCCATCCCAGTGTCTTCATTATGTGATGTTTCATTATACCTAATGGTGTGAACCGAAGGTCTTAGGTATTTTCTCATCTGATAGGAGAGGCTTAATCGTTGGTCTGTGAAGTCTGTCCTGGACCTTTTGTCTAGGTAGGTGACCCCGTCACTCACCTCGCAGGGCAATAAGAATGGAGTGTCTGTCTTCTGCTTCCTGGAATTGTGCTGAGAGCCAGCATATTTTGTATGTCAGCACTACACTGTATGCTTTGTACACGTGATCTCATTTCTTTATCTTCCACTGGGGATGGAATGTTCCAGATGGCCCACCTGCCCCTGGAACCCTGCCTTCTTATCCTGTCTCCTAGATGTGATTTCAGATGTCTCTATATTAGTTTGTTAGAGCTGTGATGACAAAGTCCCGCAGATTGAGTGGCTTAAACAACAGACATTTATTATTTCACAGTCTGGAGGCTAGAAGTCTAAGATCGAAGTGTTGGCATGTTCCTTCCGAGGGCTGTGAGGGAAGATCGGTCCCAGGCTTCCCTCCTTGGTGTGTGGATGGCTGTTTTCACCCTATGCCTCCTCACATTGTTTTCCCTCTATGCACATCTCTATGTCTAAATTTCCCATTTTTATTTATTTTACGTTTTAAAATTTTTATTTGTGGTTTAAAAAGACAGAGCATAAAATTTCCAAACTTCAGTGTTTTTTTTTAGTGTACAGTTCAGTAGTACTAATTATATTCACTTTGTTGTGCAACAGATCTCCAGACCTCGTTCCCCAGTGACCAACTCCCTGCTCCTCCCTCCCACAGCCCCCAACAACTTGCTCCTTTTAAGAATTTGACTACTTTAGATATCTCAAACAAGTGTAATCATGCACTCAAATTTCCCATTTTTCTTTTCTTTTATTTTTTTAACATCTTTATTAGAGTATAATTGCTTTACAATGTTGTGTTAGTTTCTGCCTTATAACAAAGTGAATCACTTATACATATACATATATCCCCATATACCCTCCCTCTTGCATCTCCCTCCCACCCTCCTATTCCACCCCTCTAGGTGGTCACAAAGCACCGAGCTGATCTCCCTGTGCTATGTGGCTGCTTCCCACTAGCTATCTATTTTACGTTTGGTAGTGTATATATGTTCATGCCACTCTCTCACTTTGTCCCAGCTTACCCTTCCCCCTCCCCGTATCCTCAAGTTCATTCTCTAGAGGGTCTGCATCATTATTCTTGTCTTGCCCCTAGGTTCTTTTGACCATTTTTTTGCTTTTTTGTTTTTAGATTCCATATATATGTGTTAGCATACGGTATTTGTTTTTCTATTTCTGACTTACTTCACTCTGTATGACAGACTAGGTACATCCACCTCACTACAAATAACTCAGTTTTGTTCCTTTTTATGGCTGAGTAATATTTCATTGTATATATGTGCCACATCTTCTTTTTCCATTCATCTGTTGATGGACACTTAGGTTGCTTCCATGTCCTGGCTATTGTAAATAGAGCTGCAATGAACATTTTGGTACATGACTCTTTTTGAATTATGGTTTTCTCAGAGTATATGCCCAGTAGTGGGATTGCTGGGCCGTATGGTAGTTTTATTTCTAGTTTTTTAAGGAACCTCCATACTGTTCTCCATAGTGGCTGTATCAATTTACATTCCCACCAACAGTGCAGGAGGGTTCCCTTTTCTCCACACCCTCTCCAGCATTTATTGTTTGTAGATTTTTTGATGATGGCCATTCTGACCAATGTGAGATGATATCGCATTGTAGTTTTGATTTGCATTTCTCTAATGATTAATGATGTTGAGCATTCTTTCATGTGTTTGTTGGCAGTCTGTATATCTTCTTTGGAGAAATGTCTATTTAGGTCTTCTACTCATTTTTGTATTGGGTTGTTTGTTTTTTTGATATTGAGCTGCATGAGCTGCTTGCAAATTTTGGAGATTAATCCTTTGTCAGTTGCTTCATTGGCAACTATTTTCTCGCATTCTGAGGGTTGTCTTTTCGTCTTGTTTATGATTTCCTTGGCTGTGCAAGAGCTTTGAAGTTCCATTAGGTCCCATTTGTTTATTTTTGTCTTTATTTCCATTTCTCTAGGAGGTGGGTCAAGAAGCATCTTGCTGTGATTTATATCATAGAGTGTCCTGCCTATGTTTTCCTCTAAGAGTTTGATGGTGTCTGGCCTTACATTTAGGTCTTTAATCCAATTTGAGTTTATTTTTCTGTATGGTGTTAGGGAGTGTTCTAATTTCATTCTTTTACATGGAGCTGTCCAGTTTTCCCAGCACCACTTATTGAAGAGGCTGTCTTTTCTCCACTTTATATTCTTGCCTCCTTTATCAATGATAAGGTGACCATATGTGTGTGGGTTTACCTCTGGGCTTTCTACCCTGTTGCATTGATCTATATTTCTGTTTTTGTGCCAGTACCATACTGTCTTGATGACTGTATCTTTGTAGTATAGTCTGAAGTCAGGGAGGCTGATTCCTCCAGCTCCGTTTTTCTTTCTCAAGATTGCTTTGGCTATTCGGGGTCTTTTGTGTTTCCATACAAATTGTGAAATTTTTTGTTCTAGTTCTGTGAAAAAATGCCAGTGGTAGTTTGATAGGGATTACATTGAACCTGTAGATTGCTTTGGGTAGTATAGTCATTTTCACAATGTTGATTCTTCCAATCCAAGAACATGGTATATATCTCTCCATCTATTTGTATCATCTTTAATTTCTTTCATCAGTGTCTTATAATTTTCTGCATACAGGTCTTTTGTCTGCTTAGGTAGGTTTATTCCTAGGTATTTTATTCTTTTTGTTGCAATGATAAATTGGAGTGTTTTCTTAATTTCACTTTCAGATTTTTCATCATTAGTGTTTAGGAATGCAAGAGATTTCTGTGCATTAATTTTTTACCCTGCTACTTTACCAAATTCATTGATTAGCTCTAGTAGTTTTCTGGTAGCATCTTTAGGATTCTCTATGTATAGTATCATGTCACCTGCAAACAGTGAAAGCTTTACTTCTTCTTTTCCAATTTGGATTCCTTTTATTTGTTTTTCTTCTCTAATTGCTCTGGCTAAAACTTCCAAACTACGTTGAATAATAGTGGTGAGAGTGGGCAACCTTGTCTTGTTCTTGATCTTAGTGGAAATGGTTTCAGTTTTTCACCATTGAGAACGATGTTGGCAGTGGGTTTGTCATATATGGCCTTTATTATGTTGAGGAAAGTTCCCTCTACTCCTACTTTCTGGAGGGTTTTTATCATAAATGGGTGTTGAATTTTGTCAAAAGCTTTCTCTGCATCTATTGAGATGATCATATGGTTTTTCTCCTTCAATTTGTTAACATGGTATATCATGTTGATTGATTTGCATATATTGAAGAATGCTTGCATTCCTGGGATAAACCCCAATTGATCATAGTGTATGATCCTTTTAATGTCCTGTTGGATTCTGTTTGCTAGTATTTTGTTGAGGATTTTTGCATCTATGTTCATCAGTGATATTGGCCTGTAGTTTTCTTTATTTGTGACATCTTTGTCTGGTTTTGGTATCAGAGTGATGGTGGCCTTGTAAAATGAGTTTGGGAGTGTTCCTCCCTCTGCTATATTTTGGAAGAGTTTGAGAAGGATAGGTGTTAGCTCTTCTCTAAATGTTTGAAAGAATTCACCTGTGAAGCCATCTGGTCCTGCGCTTTTGTTTTCTGGAAGATTTTTAATCACAGTTTCAATTTCAGTGCTTGTGATTGGTCTGTTCATATTTTCTATTTCTTCCTGGTTCAGTCTCGGAACATTGTGCATTTCTAAGAATTCGTCCATTTCCTCCAGGTTGTCTATTTTATTGGCATGTAGTTGACTGTAGTAATCTCTCATGATCCTTTGTATTTCCGCAGCGTCAGTTGTTACTTCTCCGTTTTCATTTCTAATTCTATTGATTTGAGTCTTCTCCCTTTTTTTCTTGATAAGTCTGGCTAATGGTTTATCAATTTTGTTTATCTTCTCAAAGAACCAGCTTTCAGTTTTATTGATGTTTGCTATCGTTTCCTTCATTTCTTTTTCATTTATTTCTGATCTGATCTTTATGATTTCTTTCCTTCTGCTAACTTTGGGGTTTTTTTTTTTCTTTCTTTAATTGCTTTGGGTATAAGGTTAGGTTGTTTACTTGAGATGTTTCTTGTTTCTTAAGGTAGGATTGTATTGCTATAAACTCTCTTAGAATTCCTTTTGCTGCATCCCATAGGTTTTGGGTCATTGTATTTTCATTGTCATTTGTTTCTAGTTATGTTTTGATTTCCTCTTTGATTTCTTCAGTGATCACTTCGTTATTAAGTAGTGTATTGTTTAGCCTCCATGTGTTTGTATTTTTTACAGATTATTTCCTGTAACTGATATCTAGTCTCATAGTGTTGTGGTCAGAAAAGATACTTGATACACTTTCAATTTTCTTAAATTTACCAAGGCTTGATTTGTGACCCAAGATATGATCTATCCTGGAGAATGTTCCATGAGCACTTGAGAAGAATGTGTATTCTGTTGTTTTTGGATGGAATGTTCTATAAATATCAATTAAGTTCATCTTGTTTAATGTATCATTTAAAGCTTGTGTTTCCTTATTGATTTTCATTTTGGATGATCTGTCCATTGGTGAAAGTGGGTTGTTAAAGCCCCCTACTATGATTGTGTTACTGTTGATTTCCCCTCTTATGGCTGTTAGTATTTTCCTTATGTATTGAGGTGCTCCTATGCTGGGTGCGTAAATATTTACAATTGTTATATCTTCTTCTTGGATTGATTCCTTGATCATTATGTAGTGTCCTTCATTGTCTCTTGTAATAGTCTTTGTTTTAAAGTCTATTTTGTCTGATATGAGAATTGCTACTCCAGCTTTCTTTTGATTTCCATTTGCATGGAATATCTTTTTCCGTCCCCTCACTTTGACTCTGTATGTGTCCCTAGGTCTGAAGTGGTTCTCTTGTAGACAGCATATATACGGGTCTTTTTTCTGTATCCATTCAGCCAGTCTATGTCTTTTGGTTGGAGCATTTAATCCATTTACATTTAAGGTAATTATCGATATGTATGTTCCTACTACCATTTTCTTAATTGTTTTGGGTTTATTATTGTAGGTCTTTTCCTTCTCTTGTGTTTCCTGCCTAGAGAAGTTCCTTTAGCATTTGTTGTAAAGTTTGATGGTGCTGAATTCTCTTAGGTTTTCCTTGTCTGTAAAGCTTTTAATTTCTGTGTCGAATGTGAATGAGATCCTTGCTGGGTAGAGTAATCTTGGTTGTAGGTTTTTCCCCCTCATCACTTTAGATATGTCCTGCCACTGCCTTCTGGCTTGCCGAGTTTCTGCTGAGAGGTCAGCTGTTTACCTTATTGGGATTCCCTTATGTGTTATTTGTTGTTTTTCCCTTGCTGCTTTTAATATTTTTTTTTTTATTCAAGTTTTGATAGTTTGATTAATATGTGTCTTTGCATGTTTCTCCTTGGATTTATCCTGTATGGGACTCTCTGTGCTTCCTGGACTTGATTAACTATTTCCTTTCCCATATTAGGGAAGTGTTCAACTATAATGTCTTCAAATATTTTCTCAGTACCTTTCTTTTTCTCTTCTTCTTCTGGGACACCTATAATTCGAATGTTGGTGTGTTTAATATTATCCCAGAGGTCTCTGAGACTGTCCTCAATTCTTTTCATTCTTTTTTCTTTATTCTGCTCTGCAGTAGTTATTTCCACTATTTTGTGTTCCAGGTCACTTATCTGTTCTGCTGCCTCAGTTATTCTGCTATTGATCCCTTCTAGAGAATTTTTAATTTCATTTATTGTGTTGTTCATGATTGTTTATTTGCTCTTTATTTCTTCTAGGTCCTTGCTAAATGTTTCTTGTATTTTCTCCATTCTATTTCCAAGATTTTGGATCATCTTTACTATCATTATTCTGAATTCTTTTTCAGGTAGATTGCCTATTTCCTCTTCATTTGTTAGGTCTGGTGGGTTTTTATCTTGCTCCTTCATCTGCTGTGTGTTTTTCTGTCTTCTCATTTTGCTTATCTTACTGTGTTTGGGGTCTCCTTTTCACAGGCTGCAGGTTCATAGTTTCTGTTGTTTTTGGTTTCTGTCCCCAGTGGCTAAGGTTGGTTCAGTGGGTTGTGTAGGCTTTCTGGTGGAGGGGACTAGTACCTGTGTTTTGGTGGATAAGGCTGTATCTTGTCTTTCTGGTGGGCAGGTCCACGTCTGGTGGTGTGTTTTGGGGTGTCTGTGGACTTATTATTATTTTAGGCAGCCTCTATGCTAATGGATGGGGTTGTTTTCCTGTCTTGCTAGTTGTTTGGTGTAGGGTGTCCTGCACTGTAGCTTGCTGGTCGTTGAGTGGAGCTGGGTCTTGGCGTTGAGATGGAGGACTCTGGGAGATTTTCACCAGTTAATATTACGTGGAGCTGGGAGGTCTCTTGTGGACCAGTGTCCTGTACTTGGCTCTCCCACCACAGTGGCACAGCTCTGACGCCTGGCTGGATCACCAAAAGCCTGTTCTCCACACGGCTCTGAAGAAAAGGAAGAAAAAAAAGAAAGAAGAAGATAAAATAAAGTAAAATAAAATAAAGTTATTAAAATAATTATTAAGGAAAAAAGAGTTTTTTAAGTTAAAAAAAAAAAAGGAGAGACAGAATCCTAGGACAAATGGTAAAAGCAAAGCTATACAGACAAAATCTCACACAGAAGCATACAGATACACACTCACAAAAAGAGAAAAAGGGAAAAAAAAAAAAATATCGTTGCTCCCAAAGTCCATCTCCTCAATTTGGGATGATTCGTTGTCTATTCAGGTATTCCACAGATGCAGGGTACATCAAGTTGATTGTGAAGATTTAATCTGCTGCTCCTGAGGCTGCTGGGAGAGATTTCCCTTTCTCTTCTTTGTTCGCACAGCTTCCGGGGTTCAGCTTTGGATTTGGACCCCCCTCTGCGTGTAGGTCGCCTGAGGGCGTCTGTTTCTGCCCAGACAGGACGGGGTTAAAGGAGCAGCTGATTCACGGGCTCTGGCTCACTCAGGCCATGGGGAGGGAGGGGTACGGATGCTGGGCAAGTCTGCGGCGGCAGAGGCTGGTGTGACGGTGCCCCAGCCTGAGGTGCGCCGTGCGTTCTCCCGGGGAAGTTGTTCCTGGATCACAGGACCCTGGCAGTGGCGGGCTGCACAGGCTCCCCGGAAGGGAGGTGTGGAGAGTGACCTGTGCTCGCACACAGGCTTCTGGGTGGCTGCAGCAGCAGCCTTAGCATCTCATGAACGTCTCTGGGGTCCGTGCTGACAGCTGCGGCTCGCGCCTATCTCGGGAGCTCCTTTAAGCGGCGCTCTGAATCCCCTCTCCTTGTGCACCAGGAAACAAAGAGGCAAGAAAAATTCTCTTGTCTCTTCTGCAGGTCCAGACTTTTCCCGACTCCCTCCCGGACAGCCGTGGCGCACTAGCCCCCTTTGGGCTGTGTTCACGCCGCCAGTCCTCTCCCTGCGCTCTGACGGAAGCCCGAGCCTCAACTCCCAGCCCCGCCCACCCCGGCGGGTGAGCAGACAAGCCTCTCCGGTTGGTGAGTGCTGGTCGGCACCGGTCTTGTGTGCGGGAATCTCTCTGTTTTGCACTCTGCACCCCTGTTGCTGCGCTCTCCTCCGTGTCTCCGAAGCTTCCCCCCTCCGCCACCTGCAGTCTCCGCCCGCGAAGGGGCTTCTAGTGTGTGGAAACCTTTCCACCTTCTCACTCCCTCTCAGTGTTTTTTCTTTTGCTCTACCCAGGTGCGTGGGGGAGTTTCTTGCCTTTTGGGAGGTCTGAGGTCTTCTGCCAGCGTTCAGTAGGTGTTCTGTAGGAGTTGTTCCACATGTAGATGTATTTCTGATTTGTGGGGAGGAAGGTGATCTCCGCATCTTACTCTTCCGCCATCTTGAAGTTTCTCCCAAATTTCCCATTTTTAAAAGGACATCAGGTGTGCTGGATTATGGCCCACCCTTATGACCACATTTTAACTTGATTATCTCTGTAAAGAACCTATTTCCAAATACAATCACAACATATAAATTTGGGGGGGGGGGACACAATTTAACTTGTAAGTCTCCAAAAGGGACTATTCCTTGCGCTTCTAGAATAGCTTATTGCTTTTCTGTAGATTTGGTTTGTTCCTTGCTCTAAAGTGGGCACAAGTACGGAAATTCTAGGGATGGAAAAGGGTGAGAATACTGGAGTTGATGTTTTGGGAATTCTCAGACATAGACAAGCATGAGACTGCTTGCAAACTGTGAAGTACTTGATGTTCCATGTGAATTACCATGCTTAAGATTCAACTTAAGATTGATATGAGAGTTCACAAGTAATTTGACCTCAGGGGTAGCTTTTCATTAGCTTTATCTCTGGCTCTGATCTTTCAGTAACAGACAATAAAAGGGTTGAAAGAGGCAGAGACTCTGTACGTGGCAGAACCCTGGGACTTGCTGTGAGGGACGTGGTTAATGGAAAGGAGACAAAACCCTGTTGTACCCTTATTCTGGCCACAAGAGTGTACCCTATTCTGCTTACAAAAATCTAGCTGTGAAGAAAAATGGGGAAATAATTCCTTTAACAATAATTAGAACCAGAAAGGAAATAGCAGAGAGGGTGTAAGTAGAGATATTTCTGTTTACAAATCTCAGTGAAATCTTAGTAAAATTGTGAGGAAAAAAAGGCGAGAGAGTAGTTCTTGTATAGCTAAGGGAAGGAAATAGTGAAAGGAGCATTCCTGGAAGTGAGTGCGCTGTAGGGTGTGGGATAGCCAGCTGCAGAAAGTTGCCCCATCCTGACATTACTGTAGGGCCTGGCTTAGCTCCAGCGCCATGTGCTCGTCCCATTCAGTTCTGTGCACCCAGCTGCACATTCACCCCAGTGCTCTGGGCTCCCTTGCTCTCTGATTCCCTGGCTGTAAATGTGGGCTGTCTGTTTGTGATTCCCGATTTTACCACCCATGCAGTCCTTACTCCAACTGCTGTGCGAGTCTTTGCTGAGCAGGCTCCCTTGCTCTTAGAGATGCTGTCAGCATTGGAGAAGAGAAAATCCCTCTGCTAGTTCAGTAGTGCCATGGAACCCCAACCACAGGTTCTTGCTTCTCCTTTTCTGGCTGAAGGAATGAATTTGTACCTAGACTGATCAACCCCTTCTTCTGCTCCCTAACTGCTTGAGGAGAATGAAATCAGAAAGCTACTTATGAAAACTTCCTGGAGATGTAAAAATATGTATATTTTATAGTTTTAAGGACTATGCAGCTTAGGTGTATTTGCTCTGGGGATGAAAAGCAAATTCAGTGTGAAGTGGGGTGACTCACTAGTTGCTTTCATACTTGAGTGCTTCAGCCTGCCATGCCTTCTGGCTGGGATTTGACATATAAATTTCATTAGAAAATATTTCTTTGGGTTGTCAGAGGTTGGAAAGAGGAATGCTGAGACTGGAGGATCACAAAGACAGGATCTGAAGTGGGCAGTATGCTAAGAGGATGCTAAGGGAAAAGAGAAACGAGAAGGGTCTTTGGTGTTATACATAAGCACTGGATTTGCTTCTTGCAGAGAGCGTAATTGTGGTTTCTTTGATTTGTAGAGACTGGTTTGCAGAGGCAGGGACTGGAGCCTCCTGGGAGGCATTCTTTTTCCCCTTGACTTCCAAACCCTTGTCCTTCTCCTTGCCTGAAACCTCAATTACTCTGCCTTTCCTTGCTCTCTACTCCCTCCTTCCTGTCCCATGTCATTTTTGTAGTTGTCTCAACACTCCCACGGTTGCCAGACTACTTGTCTTTCTTTCTTTCTTTAGAAGGCCCCAGTACAAAGAGTATAAAGTTTTTTTGGAGAGGGAAGGAGGAAAGGCAGGCTCTTAGTGAAAAATAAGGACAACAGGCCTTGAAATTCTAGTGGAATTCATTGAACTTCTAGACATAATATTAGTGGAATGGTGTTTCTGTTTTGATTCTCAAACTAGTGTTAAATGTCAGGTCAGGACCCAAGCTTTCAGTATAATTCTTTACAGTTTCTCATCTCAAAATAAGGGAATAACATTGACTTCTCACGGTGGATGACAACAGTAACTCCTCTGGAGGAGGCTTTTCTTGGCACTTTGGTTATAAAAGGCTCTTATATGATTATAGCATATGGTGATAGAAGCTAACAATTTCTGCCTCTTCCTTCCTTCCTTCCTTTCTTTCTCTTTCTTTCTCTATCAAGAGTCAATCATGTGGTCTTATCTCCCTTGCTAGTTGACTTGGAGGTGGGCAGATGACCCAGTCCTGGCCAGTGGAACCCAAAGGTCAATCTGCTCTGGAGCTTCTGGGAAAGGTTTCTTTAACTCAAAAAGAAAACAACAACAAACAAGCAAAAACAGATACTCAGTATGGAATGCCCCTCTTCTTCACTGCATGTTGTCTGTCACCTGTGATGCTTAGAGTTGCAGCCTCCTGGGACCATGAAGGGAGGCAATACTGATACATCAGAGTGGAAGAGTGAAAGAACTTAGGTTCTAGCAATCATCCTACCAGTGGGTTTTTTGTTATGTTTGTTGTTTGTTTTGTCATGCCTCTTATTGGTTAAGCTGTTTTTCAGTACAGCTTATTCTGAGAAGTTGGTTTATCGTTTACTAATATAATTCTTTCAAATATATCCTGGACAAATATGATGTAAGTCTATAGACATAGAATGAAATATGAGCAGCTACAAAGAAGAAATACAGGGAGGGAGTTAAGAACATAGGCTCTGCAACCAGTTGCCTCAGTGTTACTCTCTCTTCCATCTCGTAGTACCTTAGGCTGAAGCTGGGGAAATTATTTAGCCTTTCTGTCTCTCAGTTGCCTGGTATGTAAAATGGGGATAATAATGGTTCTTGCCTAGGGCTAAATGATTAATGGAGGCAAAGCGCTGAGCACAATGGCTGGCACAGATTACATACCCGATAAATATTAGCTATTGTAGTTGTTGTATTTGAAATATCAGCAAGAGTTCCAGAGAAGGTTTAAAAATTGTCAGATTTTGGTGAAAAAGAAGTTTCTCAGAGATAAAAAATGTGATGACTGTTCATGATTTTCACTGCTAAATTACAAAAATAAAAAAAAGATCTGGTAATAAAGATGCATAGAATGTAGAATATTTTCAAAAATGAATATATAGAATGTTTTGTTTTCATAGAAAATTTTAAGGTGATGTAAAAAAATCAGAGACATAATAGCACTACGCTGCCCTAATTTGAATATTATCATACAGGAAAGAGTGAATTGTGATTTAACAGCTAATCTGAGAGTGGTAGGGAATAGAAGAAAGGTTTAGGGACAGATTACCCAACATCTGTGTTTACCCCAACGGTAATGCTTCCTTCAAGTAGCAATGGATGGTTGGGATTTAACTATCGACTAATATAAATTTGGGCTTTATCTGTGAATCCTAATTACTCATATCAAATCATTAGGGATAGTTGGGAGTTAGTTGCATTGCAGGATGGAATAACATGACGACTGGTTTAGATTGTTTTCAACTGAAACAAAGTGTCACATCCATCCCCAAGCTGAATACTTACTACCTCTTCAAACACACCATGGCATATTTACTCTCGATACATGTTTGTGTTGACCTTCTGATATGGAAGTGTTCAGTTGTAAAGTGTTTTGCTGGAAATAAATAGTGTGAGAGATCAGTTGACTTAAGAATGTGAAACTGACTTTCAGCTGTAGCTGCTTATCAGAAAACCTTGGTAGTAACCTAGCATTCCCTGTGGAATTCTGTAATAGTTTAAGTGTCATGCAAAACATTTTGCCATTTATCATTATAATGTAATAGAGAGGTACCTTATGGGGATGAGGCTAGAAAAGGCTTTTTTATGATTACATCATATGGTGATAAATGCTAACAATTTGCGCTTATTATGAGAACAGTTTTCTGAAGAGAATTCTTGATAAATTTTGCAATTGCTCTTCCCTAGATGCATATAGATATAACATATTATATCATAAATATAGATAACAAAGTTAAAAATAGGCAAGAGGAATTTAGAATTTGTCTGGATAGAACAGATAAGAATTTGTGCATGCTTGCTCCGGTTTCGTTTTGATTAAAGGATGACTGGGAAGAATGGGAAAAAAGAACAATTCTAAGAAAATATTTACTGGAATTATAATCCATGCCTTTGTAATCCAAGACTTCTGGAATAAATTATTGAAGGGCACATAAGCAGAGATCAGAAAGAATATTCCTTAGATATTTGAGTTGGAGCAATACGTGGACTGAGAATTATTCGATATCCAGAGATCAGTATTTCTGTATTCTTAATGCTCAGATCACAAGATAAGTAAGAGGCCTTGTACTGCCCCTGGAGTTTATTTTGGAGCTGCTGAGCTGAGGACATGTGTACTTCAGAAATGAAGGTGTCTTTCTGCCTCCAGTAACTTTAGGGCGAATGTTACCAGGCTACGAAGAGCTCAAAGGCTCTGCTAGTACCCACCTGTTACCATATATCTGGAGGAAGGTAAAGTGTCCCTGTATTTTACTTGACTGGCTAATAAGTCAATGTCAGTCAACCAAAATTTAATGAATGTTTGCTATAGACTTAGCACTGTGAAAGATACTATGAGATATCAGGAAAGCCTAATCCATGGCTCCTACTCACTAAACGCTATAATCAGGATTTATAACCAGGTCTACCTGACTCTAACTCCTATATACTTTACTATGCTATACCATTGGCTAGGCATTTCTCTTACATTATTTTATTTAATATTTACAGTAAGCTTGTAAAGAAATTATTATTATTTATAATTTATGCAAGAAACCTCAGCCATTACAGCAGAAGGAACCCAGTTAGGGATATAAGAAATGGAAAAGCATTTTTCAAAATCAAAGGAACTAAGCCGATTACTCTATATACAGGCTCTTGCTTATGCAGCTGTGAAAGCATTATCATTCTCATTTTATATGAGGAAACAGAGGTCCAGAAGAGGTAAATAAACTTCCTAAGTTTTTACTGTTGGAGCAGTATATGCAGAGCTCATATATAAATCCAAGCCTGTTGAGTTTTCCCTATCTCATGCTGCTTTCCTTGAGACTGGGGATTTCAGCCTGGCCATGGCAGACAGGATTTTTATGGACAGACAGGAAGAGTATGTGTAGGAATGATAACCACCCATCTCTTAAGGGTTAGAGAGATGCCCGTGTGACTCTAAACAAGGCCAACCCTCCTTGGAGGACTTTGCTTATAATAGGTACTTAATACCCACTAGTTGAAAGAGTGAAGACCTGAAAATTTTTATCCAGATTCTTAAACATGCCCCTAAGGGACTTCTTCATGAACCAAAACATTTGCCTTCAAAGGGTGTTCAACACACTATATTAGCCCAGTTTTCTTTTGACAGGTGCTTGGTGATCACTAATTTTAAAACTACGGGAGGTGAAGAAGACAATCTGAATTGGAACCCACCCTAGAACATTCAATGCATACGGGAATAGGTGCCCTTATCCCATCTGCTTCTGAAGATGTAGAAGCCACAGGCCAACAGTAAGCATTTTCATATTACCATTTATCAGGGCTCAGTAGTGTTCACCAGATGGGCTTTTATGAGCCAGTAGAGTTGCTTCTCTTTCTACAGTAGCTTACCTACATCCTTTTTTAAAATTGTAATTCGACTCTGAAGTACCAGAAAATGAACTGCTTGGTGTAATCATTCATTTGAAAAGTTTAAATATCACCCATTTTGTGCAAGTTGTATTTCAAGATTTAAAAAATGTTCATTTAAAGGGTGAAAAAAAGTAGCGACAGCAGTCTTTTCCAAGAAACATCAGGGTTTCCATCGTTAATTAGTTAATATAGTACTTGTAAAGTGCTTAGAAGATGAAAAGCACCGTGTAATTAAGTGTCGCCTTTCTTATCAGTACCAATAGACTTTAATCACATTATAAGGTCATAGCCTATCTATTTTGCTCCACTGGAGAGTTTTTTTCTTTTTCCTTTCTTATATTGTAGGTATTTCTTTAGAAGAAAATAAGGAAAGAAATTATTCTCCCTGGGTTTCTGTTAATGTTTTCTGCCCTTAAACCAATAGAGACTTCTGTGGTTTTTGTGGGTTTTGTAATCCAGTCATGGGTTCATAATGCCTGGGGTGTGGGGCTGGGGGACTGGAGGGGGTCTGGAGTGGCAATGAAATGTAAAACCTCTCTAATCCTGACCTCCATCCTCTTCTGAGTATTCTACTCTACTTCTTGCAGCCTATTGGACAGCTGTCCTCAGATGTTTACTGACCCCCTAAAAACAAAACATGATTTGAACCAAGCTTTCCACTCAGACTGTTGCCCCTAACTTTATTCTGTTATAAGCACTGCCATCCTTCTTTACTCTCAGAATTGTAAATTTGTAGTTACCATTTATCACTCCTCTCTTCAGTCTTAGTTGTCTAGCCAGTTATTAAGTCCCAAGGCTTATTGGATTTGTCTCCTCTTCACGAAGACCCCAGTGACAGCTTTGGTTTAGGTCTTCTGGCCACTTGTCACTTTTCTGCTTCCCGTTGTTTATAATATAAGCACATTCTTAGATTTTGAAAGGGTCCTTGAGCATCCCAGATGAAAGTTTTTTTTCCTTTAAGCAAGGAATTTTATTTAAACTATGAAAAATAGCCTCATACACTGTGAATAGCATTTGTTATTATTACCTTGTGAGGTTAATACCTTAAAATTCTACCATAAGCAGAGGTCCTGCCTAGGAAAGTCCTAACAGTTTGTTGGGAGAGATAACAACTAAGTAGATTTTTTTTCCATTGGTGAATTATTTATTTTGCAATTAATCAAGGTTGTAATATTCTTTAAACTTTTATGTTGAAGACATAATTTAAACAAATTATTTGTTTATAATCCCAACACCCAACTATGTAGGGAGAAACAAAGCAATGAATTCATAATCACATAGAGTTACTTATGTAGGGGAGGAAGAATTCTCCTCTACCCTCTTGGGTGTCCGGCTGGGCCTAAGAATTACACTGACGTAAGACAGATGAACAGGAGCAAAGCATACATATTTTATGGAAATTTTACATGTAAATGGGAGGCTTCACAGGAGAATGAAGACCTGAAGAAGTGACCAGAGCAGGAAGCTTTTATATCTTTTAGACAAAGGAATGAAAAATTTGTGAAGAATTCACAAGACAAAGGGGTTGGGGCTATGGGTAGTAAATAGTGAAGAAGTAACTAGAAAGATGAGGGTTAGCTTAACAGGTTTGTTTATATAGCCTCCTTGGCCCTAAATTCCCAGTGGTGATAAGGATGTCTTCTACCCTCCTGGTAGAGGGAGAATGCCTTTTCACACCGTAATCCCCATGGTTATTTCAGCCTTTGGTCTGTATTTACTTAAATAATTTCAAAGCTTCCCACTATCATCATTTTATCATAGCCTCTCTGTTTTGTAGTTCTTTGTTTTGATTCACCTTGTCTTTGATCGGAATTACTATTCAGTAGTTTTTTTTAAGAAGGATTGCATTCATGTGCTTTCATTTAAGTAATGTTTTATTTGTTCTTTTTTTCCTGAGCTCATTAAATATACTTTTAAATCTCCTTTTGAACAAAAAACCAGAATGTTTCACAAATTTGTCATCCTTTCTCAAGGCCCATGCTCATACAACCTCAATCTTTAAAATTATAGGACATGTACTGCAGCCTATAGGCTGTATGCTATTACTATCATTTAACTCATCAGCAATAGCCATGCTTTGAGTAGTACTGTTGTAAAGCTATGGGGCAAAGCCTGGACATTTTCCCTTTTATAAATTTTACATTTTATTTTATTTTTAAAAATTAATTAATTAAATTTTGGCTGCATCGGGTCTTCGTTGTTGCACGCGGGCTTTCTCTACTTGTGGCAAGCGGGGGCTACTCTTCGTTGTGACATGAGGGCTTCTCATTGTGGTGCCTTCTTTTGTTGTGGAGCAAAGGCTCTAGGCGCACAGGATTCAGTAGTTGTGGCAAGTGGGCTCAGTAGTTGTGGCTCATGGGCTCTAGAGCGCAGGCTCAGTAGTTGTGGCAATGGGCTTAGTTGCTCTGCGGCATGTGGGATCTTCCCAGACCAGGGCTTGAACTCGTGTCCCCTGCATTGGCAGGCAGATTCTTAAGCACTGCGCCACCAGGGAAGTCCCTTACATCTTAGAAGTTTTTTTTTTCTTAACATCTTTACCAGAGTATAATTGCTTTACAGTGGTGTGTTAGTTTCTGCTTTATAGCATAGTGAATCAGCTATACATGTACATATATCCCCATATCTCCGTCCTTTTGCGTCTCCCTCCCAGCTTCCCTATCCCACCCCTCTAGGTGGTCACAAAGCACAGAGCTGATCTCCCAGTGCTATGCGGCTGCTTCCCATTAGCTATCTGTTTTACACTTGGCAGTATATATAAGTCCATGCCACTCTCTCACTTCGTCCCAGGTTACACTTCCCCCTCCTCCTGTCCTCAAGTGCAATTTCTACGTCTGCGTCTTTATTCCTATCCTGCCCCTAGGTTCTTCATAACCATTTTTTTTTTTAGATTCTATATATATGTGTTAACATATGGTATTTGTTTTTCTCTTTCTGACTTACTTAACTCTGTATGACAGACTCTAGGTCCATCCACCTCACTGCAAATAACTCAATTTTGTTTCTTTTTATGGTTGAGTAATATTCCATTGTATATATATGCCACATCTTCTTTATCCATTCATGTGTTGATGGACACTTAGGTTGCTTCCATGTCCTGCCTATTGTAAATGGAGCTGCAATGAACATTGTGGTACATGACTCTTTTTGAATTATGGTTTTCTCAGGGTATATGCCTAGTAGTGGGATTGGTGGGTCGTATGGTAGTTCTATTTTTAGTTTATTAAGGAACCTCCATACTGTTCTCCATAGTGGCTGTATAAATTTACATGCTCAACAACAGTGCAAGAGGGTTCCCTTTTCTCCACACCCTCTCCATTATTTATTGTTTGTAGATTTTTTGATGATGGCCATTCTGACCAGTGTGAGGTGATACCTCATTGTAGTTTTGATTTGCATTTCTCTAATGATTAATGATGTTGAGCATTCTTTCATGTGTTTGTTGGCAATCTGTATATCTTCTTTGGAGAAATGTCTATTTAGGTCTTCTGCCCATTTTTGGATTGGTTGTTTGTTTTTTTGATATTGAGCTGGATGAGCTGCTTGTAAATTTTGGAGATTAATCCTTTGTCAGTTGCTTCATTGGCAACTATTTTCTCGCATTCTGAGGGTTGTCTTTTCGTCTTGTTTATGATTTCCTTGGCTGTGCAAGAGCTTTGAAGTTCCATAGGTCCCATTTGTTTATTTTTGTCTTTATTTCCATTTCTCTAGGAGGTGGGTCAAGAAGGATCTTGCTGTGATTTATATCATAGAGTGTCCTGCCTATGTTTTCCTCTAAGAGTTTGATGGTGTCTGGCCTTACATTTAGGTCTTTAATCCAATTTGAGTTTATTTTTCTGTATGGTGTTAGGGAGTGTTCTAATTTCATTCTTTTACATGGAGCTGTCCAGTTTTCTTAGCACCACTTATTGAAGAGGCTGTCTTTTCTCCACTGTATATTCTTGCCTCCTTTATCAAAGATAAGGTGACCATGTGTGTGTGGGTTTATCTCTGGGCTTTCTACCCTGTTGCATTGATCTATATTTCTGTTTTTGTGCCAGTACCATACTGTCTTGATGACTGTAGCTTTGTAATATAGTCTGAAGTCAGGGATCCTGATTCCTCCAGCTTCATTTTTCTTTCTCAAGATTGCTTTGGCTATTCGGGGTTTTTTGTGTTTCCATACAAATTGTGAAATTTTTTGTCCTAGCTCTGTGAAAAGTGCCATAGGTAGTTTGATAGGGATTGCATTGAATCTGTAGATTGCTTTGGGTAGTATAGTCATTTTCACAATGTTGATTCTTCCAATCCAATGACATGGTATATCTCTCCAACTGTTTGTATCATCTTTAATGTCTGTCATCAGTGTCTTATAGTTTTCTGCATACAGGTCTTTTGTCTCCTTAGGTAGGTTTATTCCTAGGTATATTATTCTTTTTGTTGCCGTGGTAAATGGGAGTGTTTTCTGAATTTCTCTTTCAGATTTTTCATCATTAGTGTAGAGGAATGCAAGAGATTTCTGGGCATTAATTTTGTATCCTGCTACTTTACCAAATTCATTGATTAGCTCTAGTAGTTTTCTGGTAGCATCTTTAGGATTCTCTATGTATAGTATCATGTCATCTGCAAACAGTGACAGCTTTATTCTTCTTTTCTGATTTGTATTCCTTTTATTTCTTTTTCTTCTCTGATTGCTGTGGCTAACACTTCCCAAAGTATGTTGAATAGTAGTGGTGAGAGTGGGCAACCTTGTCTTGTTCCTGATCTTAGTGGAAATGGTTTCAGTTTTTCACCATTGAGAATGTTGATGGTTCTTGGTTTGGCATATATGGCCTTTATTATGTTGAGGTAAGTTCCCTCTACTCCTACTTTCTGCAGGGTTTTTATCATAAATGGGTGCTGAATTTTGTTGAAAGCTTTTTTTGCATCTATTGAGATGATCATATGGTTTTTCTCCTTCAGTTTGTTAATATGGTGTATCACATTGGTTGATTTGCATATATTGAAGAATCCTTGCATTCCTGGGATAAACCCCATTTGATTATGGTGTATGATCCTTTTAATGTGCTGTTGGATTCTGTTTGCTAGTATTTTGTTAAGGATTTTTGCATCTATGTTCATCAGTGATATTGGCCTGTAGATTTCTTCTTTTGCAACATCTTTGTCTGGTTTTGGTATCAGGGTGATGGTGGCCTCATAGAATGAGTTTGGGAATGTTCCTCCCTCTGCTATATTTTGGAAAAGTTTGAGAAGAATAGGTGTTAACTCTTCTCTAATGTTTGATAGAATTCACCCGTGAAGCCACCTGGTTCCGGGCTTTTGTTTGTTGGAAGATTTTTAACCACAGCCTCAGTTTCAGTGCTTGTGATTAGTCTGTTTATATTTTCTATTTCTTCCTAGTTTTGTCTTGGAAGGGTGTGCTTTTCTAAAAATTAGTCCATTTCTTCCATGGTTGTCCATTTTATTGTCATATAGTTGCTTGTAGTAATCTCTAATGATCCTTTGTATTTCTGCAGTGTCAGTTGTTACTTTTCCTTTTTTTTTTTTTTCTTTTTGCGGTATGCGGGCCTCTTACTGTTGTGGCCTCTCCCCTTGCGGAGCACAGGCTCCGGACGCGCAGGCTCGCCGGCCATGGCTCACGGGCCCAGTCACTCCGCGGCATGTGGGATCTTCCCGGACCGGGGCACGAACCCGTGTCCCCTGCATCGGCAGGCGGACTCGCAATCACTGCGCCACCAGGGAAGCCCACTTTTCCTTTTTAATTTCTATTTCTGTTGATTTGAGTCTTCTCCCTTTTTTTCTTGATGAGTCTGGCTAATGGTTTATCCATTTTGTTTATCTTTTCAAAGAACCAGCTTTTAGTTTTATTGATCTTTGCTATTATTTCATTAATTTTTTTCATTTATATCTGATCTGATCTTTATTATTTCTTTTCTTCTGCTAACTTTGGGATCTTTTTGTTCTTCTTTCTCTAATTGCTTTAGGTGTATGTTTAGATTGTTTATTTTAGAGTTTTCTTGTTTCTTTAGGTAGGATTGTATTGCTATAAACCTACCTTTCAGAACTGCTTTTGTTGCATCCCACAGGTTTTGGGTAATCGTGTTTTCATTGTGATTTTTTTCTAGGTATTTTTTGATTTCCTCAGTGATCTCTTGGTTATTTAGTAGTGTATTGTTTGGCTTCCATGTGTTTTTGTCTTCTATAGTTTTTTTTTTTCCTGTAATTTATATCTAGTCTCATAGCATTGTCTTTGGAAATGATACTGGATACGAGTTCAATTTTCTTAAATTTACTAAGGCTTGATTTGTGACCCAAGATAGGAACTATCCTGGAGAATGTTCCATGAGCACTTGAGAAGAAAGTGTATTTTGTTGTTTTTGGATGGAATGTCCTATAAATATCAATTAAGTCCATCTTGTTTAATGTATCATTTAAAGCTGTGTTTCCTTATTGATTTTCATTTTGGATGATCTGTCCATTGGTGAAAGTGGTGTATTAAAGTCCCCTTTTATGATTGTGTTACTGTCTATGTCCCCTTTTATGGCTATTAGCATTTGCCTTATGTATTGAGGTGCTCCTATGTTGGGTGCATATATATTTACAGTTGTTATATCTTCTTCTTGGATTGATCCCTTGATCATTATGCAGTGTCTCTGTCTCTTTTGATAGTCTTTATTTTAAAGTCTATTTTGTCTGATATGAGACTTTCTACTCCAGCTTTCTTTTGATTTCCATTTGCATGGAATACCTTTTTCCATCCCTTCACTTTCAGTCTGTATGTGTCCCTAGGTCTGAAGTGGGTCTCTTGTAGATACCATATATACAGGTCTTGTTTTTGTATCCATTCAGCCAGTCTATATCTTTTGGTTGGAGCATTTAATCCATTTACATTTAAGGTAATTATCGATATGTATGTTCCTATTACCATTTTCTTATTTGTTTTGGGTTTGTTATTTTAGGTCTTTTCCTTCTCTTGTTTTTCCTGCCTAGAGAATTTCCTTTAGCATTTGTCTTAAAGCTGGTTTGGTGGTGCTGAATTCTCTTAGCTTTTGCTTGTCTGTAAAGGTTTTAATTTCTCCGTTGAATCTGAATGAGATCCTTGCTGGGTATAGTAATCTTGGTTGTAGGTTTTCCCTTTCATCACTTTAAATATGTCCTGCCACTCCCTTCTGGCTTGCAGAGTGTCTGCTGAAAGATCAGCTGTTAACCTTATGGGGATTCCCTTGTATGTTACTTGTTGCTTTTCACTTGCTGCTTTTAATATTTTTTGTTTGTATTTAACTTTTGATAGTTTGATTAATATGTGTGTTGGTGTGTTTCTCCTTGTATTTATCCTGTATGGGACTCTCCGTGCTTCCTGGACTTGATTAACTATTTCCTTTCCCATATTAGGGACGTTTTCAACTGTAATCTCTTCAGATATTTTCTCAATCCCTTTCTTTTTCTCTTCTCCTTCTGGGGCACCTATAATTTGAATGTTGGTGTATTTAATGTTGTCCCAGATGTCTCTGAGACTGTCCTCAGTGCTTTTCATACTTTTTTCTTTATTCTGTTCTTTCAGTAGTTATTCTGCTATTTTATCTTCCAGGTCACTTGTCCATTCTTCTGCCTCAGTTATTCTGCTATTGATTCCTTCTAGAGAATTTTTAATTTCATTTATTGTGTTGTTCATCATTGTTTGTTTCCTCCTTACTTCTTCTAGATCCTTGTTAAATATTTCTTGCATTTTCTCCATCCTATTTCCAAGATTTTGGATCATCTTTACTATCATTATTCTGAATTCTTTTTCAGGTAGACTGCCTATTTCTTCTTCATTTGTTAGGTCTGGTGGGTTTTTATCTTGCTCCTTCTTCTGCTGTGTGTTTTTCTGTCTTCTCATTTTGCTTATCTTACTGTGTTTGGGGTCTCCTTTTTGCAGGCTGCAGGTTTGTCGTTCCCGTTGTTTTTGGTGTCTGTCCCCAGTGGCTAAAGTTGATTCAGTGGGTTGTGTAGGCTTCCTGGTGGAGGGGACTAGTGCCTGTGTTCTGGTAGATGAGGCTGGATCTTGTCTTTCTGGTGGGCAGGTCCACATCTGGTGGTGTGTTTTGGGGTGTCTGTGGACTTTTTATGATTTTAGGCAGCCTCTCTTCTAATGGGTGGGGTTGTGTTCCTGTCTTGTTAGTTGTTTGGCATAGGGTGTCCAGCACTGTAGCTTGTGGGTCATTGAGTGGACCTGGGTCTTAGCGTTGAGATGGTGATCTCTGAGAGAACTTCCACCGTTTGATGTTTCGTGGGGCCTGGAGGTCTCTTGTGGACCAATGTCCTGAACTCAGCTCTCCTACCTCAGAGGCACAGGCCTGACACCCGGCCGGAGCGCCAAGACCCTGTCAGCCACACGGCTCAGAAAGAAAGGGAGAAAAAAAGAAAGAAAGAAAAAAAAAATTAAAATAAAAAATAATTTTTAAAAACAAAAAAGTAGTAATAAAAAAAGGAAAAAAAAAAGAATGAAAGAAAGAAGAGAGCAACCAAACCAAAAAGCAAATCCACCAATGATAACAAGTGCTAAAAAGTATACTTAAAAAAACAAAAAAAACTGACAGACAGAACCCTAGGACAAATGGTAAAAGTGTCAATTTGTGACAAAATCACACAAAGAAGCATACAGATACAGACTCACAAAAAGATAAAAAGGGAAAAAAATGTATATCATTGCTCCCAAAGTCTACCACCTAAATTTTGGGATGATTTGTTGTCTCTTCAGGTATTCCACAGATGCAGGGTACATCACGTTGATTGTGGAGGTTTAATCCTCTGCTCCTGAGGCTGCTGGGAGGGATTTCCCTTTCTGTTCTTTGTTCGCACAGCTCCTGGGGTTCAGGTTTGGATTTTGCCCCTCCTCTCCCTGTAGGTCACCTGAGAGCCGCTGTTCCCTGCTGAGACAGGACGGGGAGCTGATTCGGGGGCTCTGGCTCCCTCAGGCCAGCGGGAGGGAGGGGTATGGAATGTGGGGTGGGCCTGTAGCGGCAGAGGCCGGCATGACGTTGCAACAGCCTGAGGTGCGCCTTATGTTCTCCTGGGCTAGTTGTCCCTGGATCACGGGACCCTGGCAGTGGCGGGCTGCACAGGCTCCTGGGCGGGGAGGTGTGGATAGTGACCTGTGCTTGCATGCAGGCTTTTTGTTGGCTGCAGCAGCAGCCTTAGCGTTTCATGCCCGTCTCTGGTGTCCATGCTGATAGCCGCAGCTCGGGCCCGTCTCTGGAGCTCATTTAGGCAGTGCTCTGAATCCCCTCTCCTTGGGCACACCGAAACAATGGTTTCTTGCCTCTTAGGCAGGTCCAGAGTTTTCCCTGGACTCCCTCCTGGCTAGCTGTGGCACACTAGCCCCCTTCAGTCTGTATTCACGCAGCCAGCCCCAGTCCTCTCACTGGGGTCTGACTTCCAAAGCCCGAGCCTCAGCTCACAGCCCCCACCTGCCCCAGCGGCTGAGCAAACAAGCCTCTCGGGCTGGTGAGTGCCGGTCGGCAGCGATCCTCTGTGCGGGAATCTCTCCGCTTTGCTCTCTGCACCCCTGTTGCTGAACTCTTCTCTGTGGCTCCGAAGTTTCCCCACCCCCCGACACCCCCTGTCTCTGCCAGTGAAGGGGCTTCCTAGTGTGTGGAAACTTTACCTCCTTCACATTCCCTCCCAGTAGTGCGGGTCCCTTCCCTATTCTTTTGTCTCTGTTTTTTCTTTTTTCTTTTGCCCTACCCAGGTACGTGGGGAGTTTCTTGTCTTTTGGGAGGTCTGAGGTCTTCTGCCAGCGTTTGGTAGGTGTTCTGTAGGAGCTGTTCCACATGTAGGTGTATTTCTGATGTATTTGTGGGGAGGAAGGTGATCTCAACGTCTTACTCCTCCTCCATCTTGAAGGTCTCCCCCATTTTAAAAGTTTTTATTGTGCTTTATCATATGCACATATAACAGACACTTAAGTGTTGGAATTTCCTTAGAGATCCTCTAGTCAACCTTGAACTCCATGAATTTTTTGTCTTCTTACAATATCATAGAAAAATTTCCAACTCCTGCTTGAAGTCTTCCACTGACATGGTGCTCGCTATTTTAGTTGAAGTTCTTTTGATTGTTGAAAATTCTTATATTGAATAGAAAGCTCTGTCATTGTCATTTCTGCTCATTAGCTGGTATAATGAAAGTATGCCTATCTCCTTTTCTTTGAGATTCTTTCAACAATTTGAAGAATATGTCTAACCTAATTCTTCTCCACTCACACCTTCCTCCTTTGTTATCTGTATTTTGAAGAAAGGTCTTTTGGGAAAATTTACCTGTAATCTTCCCTTCTTTTTAATTCACTCAATAGCTTTTTAAATTACTTACTTCCTTTTTGAGAATTCTGTGCAAATATAGTTTATGAGTATGGACTGTTTTGTGAGTAAAATTATAAAGTAGCAAGTCATTTGCGTTAAGAATATACATGATGTCTGTATAGTATAAATTCATATCTACTAAGAGGATGACATCAAAGCTTGGTAAATAAAAATATCACACACATATCGAGGACTGATCTTGTGTTCCCAAAACACAAAAAAATTCTACGAGACCACATAAAAACTGTCCATTTAGGCAGGGGGCCTGGAGTACAAGACATGGGGAATAGAGGTTCCCTCCACTGGGTGAGGGAAAGAGCACAGGCTGCTCACTCCATGCAACGTAGGTGATAAAATCCTCTAAAAGCCATTCCAGGATGGAGAAGCTTTGAAGATGGTTTTCATCTCCAATTTCTGTGGACAGGTCTGACCTTTAATATTACTAAGTAAGTTAAGAACTAGAGGAAACATGAGTGCCCTTTCTCTCCCTCTTCTCCATTTCTTTCTTTTTTTTTTTTTCAGAATAAATAGAAGATGGAGGAGAGACAGACTGTTGTTGTTGGTTTCTCAGCAGGACTGGGGAAAAACTCTCTGTGGCAGAGTAAGTGATAAAAAACCTTAGAACTTTTTTTGAGATGTAAATCTAAATATGCTTAGTGGTCAGTATTCCTCTTAATGACCTAGTGATAATTATCCAAATGAAACCCAAACTATAGCACCATGAGCACACAGTATTTTCAAATTCTTGATCTGGACCGCTTCTCTGACTAATGCATCCCGTTTTCATCATCCTATTTAGGCTGCTTTATACTGTTGGCTCATACTGATTTTATCCTTAAAGAAATTAGCAGGTAATTTTCATAAGAAATGTAGTTAAAGCAGATCTCCTTATGCTATATTTGTGCAATTAAAAAAATCCCCAAATTTAAATGTAAGATTTTACATTTATTCTTGTCTAATTTTTTTGATGTAGTTTCAAACACCAAGATAATTTTGAATATTAGGTCCATTCGTCATCACATCAGTGCTTTATTTGGCTTTCTATGAGAACCTGATAAGGATATCTTCATGTGTCTCCATTTAGATAAAAAATTACAAGGAGTTGAATAAAACAGGAGCAAGGTCGGGGTCCTGTGGCTTGGCACAAATATTCTAGGTGGGTATTTGGCCATTAATCAATGTTCTGGACACTTCACACAGATCAGCTGGCCTTGAATCCATGCAACCAAAATTTCAGTGTTTTAGCCACGTGAACCAATAAGCTCACATTTTAATGGAGAAGATGTCTAAAATTAAGATATATGGTATAGACAGCACTCTCTAATATAATATGCCATTCTTAAATATTTGATTTTTTCCCCCAATTTCTTCTTTATTATTGATATTTTCATTTATGTTTAATTAAGCTATTTGGTCATTTTTTTCCCCCAAAGTACTTCTTTAGCCATTCTCATTATTCTGCTCTGTTATCACTTTGAGGCATTCTTAATGGAACACATAATTGTAGTTGTGCTGATATATAGGTATATACCCAAAGGAAATGATATGCTTGGTTACTTACTGATTATTTATATGAGAATTAAGAATCATGTCTCTTTAGCATTAAGCTTGAGTGGTTCTTAACATTTGAATGTTAGCTTTCTAAAGAAACCAAAACAAAGCATTTTATCTTCAAAATATTGAGCTATAGAAATGGGGAAATTGTTTGATTTAATTTTCTCCCATCCAGATGTAACTTGTGGACTAGCCTACAGGTAAAATAATAAGAAAATATCAAAGGCAAAGAGATGGCAGGATGCTAGAAATTTTAAATGGCTTCAATAAAATCTTATGATCTATCACATCAAGTGCTTTGAACCAGTTCCAGACAGAAAAAAAGATAAGTGAAAGACAAACACATAGGATATTTAATAATGAAGGATGAGTTTGGCAGATGGCAGGTTCCCTTCTCTTTTCCCAAGCAGGAGAGGATAAAGTAGACTTTCCTTTGTAGAAAAGAGAAAATAGCTCTTTTCCACCTTGATAGACACCTGCAGATCTGGGTATGTCCTCAATCTTTGTCTGATATCTCTGTAATATGATTCTGAAATAGAGCCTGTCTGGGATATACTGGCAGAGATTCTTTCTTCATACTTCAGGTAACAATTGTGAAAAACCAGTTCTGAATCACTACATTAGAATTCTCTCATGATCACTTACAATGAGTTGTCAGTATCAGAGAAATTAAAGGAATATATAAGAACATCACAACAGTTAGGCTACATAGTTAGAACTCTTTTATCTGTCAAGAGGCCAGTTATATAATTAGAGCATTTCTGAGTTGTAGGAGTCTTTAAGATTGTTTAGTGCAACCCCCATAATTTTGGAGCTCAGTGATTTATTTGCTTTTGGGAAAGGCTTTTCAAATTTAGAGATAATTAGGATTACATTAAGGCTCTTTGTGCCAACATAAAACAATTAGTAAAGAACGTCCACTAGTCCCAGTATAATAACAACAATAAAAGTGAAATTTATTGAGTGCCAGGTACTGTTCTAAACACTTTGCATATAGTAGCACATTTAATCCTTACAATCACCTTAGGAGATTGGTGTAATTTTTATACCTCATTTTTCTGTTGGAGAAGCAGAAGCACACAAAGGTAATTTGCCTAAGAACTGAGATGTGGCAGAGCCCTGGATCTGAGCCCAAGAAATCTAGTTCTGTAGCTTACAGCACTTAACCACAATACTGTCCTGCCTGTCAGGATTATGGAGATATAAAGCAACTACAAGTTTGAAGTCTGAACTACAGTATTTGCTCAAAGTCAATTAATCAGTGGAATAGATAATCAAGGATGCTATGTTGGTGGCAGTTCTAGATTGATAACATAAAAATGCTGGATTTGTCAAATTTAAGTACTGTCCCCAGTAGATTTGGCGTTGTTTATAATAATTTTTCTGGTCTTTGTCCCGGGCTCTTTGCTTTGAGATTCTGAAACCCTTGGAACTTCCCGAGTGCTAGAAGTGTCTTTGTTATTCATGAGCCCCTTGGATCACATCTGAGTTTATGCTAATGAGGGACTCATGGTAGACCCCCTAGATAGCTTCAGGTTGGGGACTCGCTATCACAAAGACCAACCGTATGATTACAGAATTGGAACTCTGAGGCAGCCTGACCTCTGAGGAGGGACAGAACGAGTTAAATCATGTGGCCAATGATTCAATCAGTCGTGCTTATGTAATGAAACCCAAATAAAAATTCTGGACACCTAACCTTAGTGATGCTTACTGGTTGGTGACCACGTTGATGTGCCAGGAGGGTGATGTGCCCCAATTCCATGAAGACAGGGCACAGGAGCTCTGAGTTTGGGATCCTCTTAGACCTCACCCTGTGTGTCTCTTTATTTGGCTGTTCTTGAGTTGTATCATTTTAATAGAACTGTCATCATAAGGATAGAGTTTTCCTGAGTTCTATGGTTCATTCTAGTGAATTATCAAACATTAGGGGACTTGTGGGAACCCCCCAAGTTTGTAGCTAGTTGGTCTGAAGTGAGGCAGTCTTTTTGTAGGCTGGGCCCTTTAACTGGTGGGGTCTGTTAACCCCAGGTGGTTCATACCAGAATTGAATTGAAGTACACCAGTTGGCATTGAAACATATTGGGGTGAGTACAGATAAACACTAATCATTACTTCCTCATATTTGGTAACAAAGCTAAGACTTCATTTCATTAAATACTGCAGTCAAGGTTGTAGAGGGGTGCAGAAGATGACTGGTTTTGAGCTCCTCTTGAAGGATGTTTGTGTATATGTAAATGCATGGTGTGAGTATGTATATAAAATTGGAACTTTAAAAAAAAATTGAAGTATAGTTGATTTACAGTGTTGTGTTATTTTCGGGTGTACAGCAAAATGATTCAGTTTTTTATATACATCTATATTCTTTTTCAGGTTCTTTTCTATTATTGAATATAGGCCCTGTGCTATACAGTAGATCCTTGTTGTTTATTTTATATGTAGCAGTGTGTATCTGTTAATACCAAACTCCTAATTTATCCCTTCCCCCTCACTTTCCCCTTTGGTAATCATAAGTTTGTTTACTATGTCTGTGAGTCTGTATCAGTTTTGTAAATAAGTTCATTTGTATTATTTTTTTTAGATTCTACATATAAGTGATATCATATGATTTTTGTCTTTGTCTAACTTACTTCACTTAGTATGATAATCTCTAGGTCCATCCATGTTGCTGCAAATGGCATTATTTCATTCTTTTCAATGCCTGAGTAATATTCCATTGCATATGTATACCATATCTTCTTTATCCATTCATCTGGTGATGGACACTTAGGTTACTTCCATATCTTGGCTATTGTAAAGAGTGCTGCTGCTATGAACATTGAGGTGCATGTATCTTTTCAAATTAGAGTTTTCATCTTTTCCAGATATATGCCCAGGAGTGGGATTGCTGGATCATATGATAACTCTAATTTTAGCTTTTTATGGAACCTCCATACTGTTCTCCATAGTGCCTGTACCAATTTACATTCCCACCAACAGTGTAGGAGTGTTCCCTTTTCTCAGCACCCTCTCCAGCATTTATTATTTGTAGATTTTTTGATGATGGCCATTCTGACTGGTGTGTGATGATACCTTATTGTAGTTTTGATTTGCATTTTTCCAATAATTAGTAATGTTGAGCATCTTTTCACATGACTGTTGGATATCTGTATGTCTTCTTTGCATAAATATATATTTAGCTCTTCTGCCCATTTTTTTGACTGGGTTTTTTTTTTTTTTTTTTGGATATTGAGTTGCATGAGTTGTTTGTATATTTTGGAGATTAAGCCCTTGTTGGTTGCATAATTTGCAAATATTTTCTCCCAGTCAGTAGGTTGTTGTTTTGTTTTGTTTATAGTTTCCTTTGCTGTGCAAAAGCTTTTAAGTTTAATTAGGTTTCATTTGTTTATTTTTGCTTTTGTTTCCATTACTGTAGGAGGCGGATCCAAAAAAATATTGCTGCAATTTATGTCAAACCTATGTTTTCCTCCAGGACTTTTATAGTCTGGTCTTACATTTAGGTATTTAATCCATTTTGAGTTTATTTTTGTACATGCATTAGAAAATGTTCTAATTTCATTCCTTTACATGTAGCTGTCCAGTTTTCCCAGCAGCACTTATTGAAGAGACTGATGACTGTCTTTTCTCCATCATATATTCTTGCCTCCTTTGTTGTAGATTAATTGACCATAAGTGTGTGGGTCTTTTTCTGGGCTTTCCGTCCTGTTCCATTGATCTATGTGTCTGTTTCTGTGCCAGTACCATACTGTTTTAATTACTGTAGCTTTGTAGTATAGTCTGAAGTCAGCATGATTCCTCCAGCTCCATTCTTCTTTCACAGGATTATTTTGGCTATTCGGGGTCTTTTGTATTTCCACACAAATTTTAAAATTATTTGAGTTCTGTGAAAAATGCCATTGGTAATTTGATAGGGATTGCATTGAATCTGTAGATTGCCTTGGGTAGTTTGGTCATTTTGACAAAATTGATCCTTCCAATCAATGAACACGATATATCTTTCTATCTGTTTGTGTTGTCTTCAATTTCTTTTATCAGCATCTTATTGTTTTTGGAGAACAGGTCTTTTGCCTCCTTAGGTAGGTTTATTCCTAGGCATTTTATTCTTTTTGATATGACAGTAAATGGGATTGTTTCCTTAATTTCTCTTTCTAAAAGTTCATTGTTAGTGTATAGAAATGCAACAGATTTTTGTATTAAAATTGGAACATTTTGAACTATATGTTATTAAAAGCTTTGATTGGAGAAAACAAAAAAATACTTACCAAGAAAACAGAAGTTGGAACAGTTTCATTGACTTAGAATCTTCCTTTTCATTGTAAATCTATAAACACTTAGGCAGGAAGGGGCTCATGATATCATTGAATTCAATCCCCTTATTGTACTGATAAGGACACTGAAGTCCATCTCAGATTTCATAACTTGTCTAAGGTCACATGTCTAGTTAGGGTAGAGTTGGGACTAGATTCCAAATAGCTCTAAGGCTGGATTGCAATCTAGCTTTGATGTTTTCTAACCTACAGCTCTATCCACTGAAGAAGAGATTGTGTATAAACATCCATATTTTTGTATTCTTTTTGTAAATTGGCAAGTAATATATAAATGTATTCTTACTGAAAGTTTCAACAACACAGAAATGCCTAGAATAAATATCAAAGTTCCTTTTTTCCACACCAATCACAATTCTCTCTCACAAGTTTTATCGTTTGGTGAGTATTCCTCCAAACATTTCCCTATGCATTTACATACACATTGTGATATATTGGCTCGGTTAAAAGTGCTTTTCCGTAAAAGAGTTCATGAATACATATTGCTCTTTAACTTTCTTTTCACACACAATGAGGTATTAGTTGTATTTCTATGTCAGCATTATAGTTCTAATCCATTCTTCTAACACCTGCATGGATTGTACATACTCAATTGCGTGTAAAAAAGTTAAAAAGAAGCCACATTCACATCCCCTGACTGAAAGAAAACTAAAGGAGTTTCAGTTTTATTTTTTGGACTTCCAGTGCTTTCCCTGTATTATTTTTGCTTCCAGTGTTGTCCTCGTTCCCTGAAACTAAACTGTTTTATCTAAATGTCTGTCCTCTTTCCTGAAAAAATATACTTACAATAGTTGCATTTTACAGCATTTTTCTAACTTTAGCTTATTTCAATCCTTCATCATGTGATTAACTGTAAATCTAAGTTTAACTCTTTAGGTACCGTGATGAGAAGGATTTACCATCATTAGGTCAGAAATCATTCATGAGTTGCAAATAAATGAAACAGAAGAAAATGGTGTATGCTTCAAGTATGTATAATTACTTAAAATGTTTTTCTATGTGCTTGAGCTGGCATAGCATCAGACCTTCACTGCATTATTTATTAAATGTTCTTAGTACAAATTTATAATATTAAGTGGTTGTTCTCCCTAGGAAAGATTAGAAATTAAGGATGAGCTCAGTGACTGAAACACATTCACACACTTTCTTCTTGGTTTAATCATCTTTAAATTTTTTTGATGGAATGTGTCCCCTAATTCTTGTTTCCCATACTTGTTTAGTTCTGATGAAGACTGCCTAGAGCTCAATTTGGTTAAAAATGGAAACTTGTTTTTACTGATTGTGATAGGTAGCTTATCACATAAATAATGGTCTCTGAAGTTCATGTAGTAGATTGCATTAGTTCTTTTGTTTAGAGTTGAGAGACAAGCAAGTTTCACGTGGCTTGTCAATAGGATCAAAATAGAAGCAGTGTTTCCAGTATATAAGTTTGACATGAAATACAAATAAGCAAACATAATAGCACACACACATACACACTCATATGCTTTCTAATTAGAAAAATTTTAATGTAAATGTTTTTGTTATATAGGCCCCTGCGTTTAGTCAGTTTGCCAGTGACTAAGTAAATATTATTCATGCTATTGAAGAAAAGTTTTGATGTGTATGAATCATCACCATATTTTCTCCATTCTTCATCATTGTCTATTTGAATATAGTATTATGCCAGCTTCACCAATGCCCACATGTGAAATGGTCTGCCATGCCTGACAAGAACAGAAAACAAAGTTTAAGAACAAAATTAATCAAATTAATTGCTGAGGTAATACAGGTTTTTCCTAAAAATCTCAAGTTGGAATATTTCACTCCTGCATTTCCTCCTTCCTTCTGGTGTCTCCTTCACATGCAGTTTACTAGTTCCTCGTCATATCCTTATCCTCCAAATTTTGGAGTATCTCAGGTCTAAGTCCTTGGACTTGCTCATTTTTCTCTCCACGCTTTTCCCCTAAGTAATCTTACCCAGTCTCATGGCTTTAAATATGATGTATGTCCTGATGATTCTAAAAGGTACATCTCCAGCCTAGACTTCTTTCTCGAATTGTCTCCGCTTGAATATCCAGTAGATATCTCAGACTTAACATATCCGAGAATGAGTTCCTGATTTTTTCCTCCAAACTTGCTCACCCCATTTTGTCCATCTTTTTCTCTGTTCTCTAAATATTTACAATAGTTATTTAAAAGTCCAAGTCTGTTAATGACATCATCTTGATCAACTTTGGATCTGCTTCTGTGGCCTTTTTTCTCCCTTGATTATAGGTCACATTTTCTTTTCTTTTTTAAAAATATTTACTTATTTATTTATTTATTTTGCTGTACCAGGTCTTAGTTGCGGCATGTGTGATCTTTAGTTGCAGCATGTAGGCTCTCAGTTGTGGCATGTGGGATCTAGTTCCCTGACCAGGGATTGAAACTGGGCCCCCTGAATTGGGAGTATGGAATCTTAACCACTGGACCACCAGGGAAGTCCCTAGGTCACATTTTCATACTTTGGCCCATGTCTCATAATTTTTGATTGTATGCTGGATATTGTATGCAAAAAACAGAAGAAGTTGAACTAGATTTTTTTTTAATAGAGGACATGCCTTTTCCTTTGTGAGGAAGCTAGGGTGAAGGGTTGATACTTTTTGTTTTATTAGAGTTGGGCTGGGTCAGTACTAGGTTGAAACTTTAATTAATTTCAGGTCATCTCTGTTTTTAAATATCTTATGAGTGAGTTCAGTCCCATTTCTCGGGCAGGACTTTGTGACTCGGGAACTCAAAGTCTATATCTCTCTCTGCTTTTGACCCCTGGCCTCAGTTGCTACTTGAGTAATAAGATTGGGGAAGAACTCTGGATCAGGATGATTAGCATTACATTTAGGGCTCCTTCTAGATTTTACACTATCTTTCCAGATCATACAGTCATACAATTTTGTTTGGTTTTCTTCTTGTCCCAACAAATCATGCTTATGGCAGACCAGCTCCTGCACCTGTTTCTATCTCCAGATGTGACATATCCCCAGGTATGAAAGCAGTCACAAGTCTTTAAGCACCTAGAAAGGGCTCATGCTCCTCTGTAAATCTGACTTCTTTGTATCTACTGTTCTTTGATGATTTTAAAGAAAAGCATACTTTTTAGTTTATCTGGTGTTTTCTTGTTACAGCAGGAGCAATATTATTTACAATTTTCTACACTCTAAGTATAAGTGGAGTTGTAGAATTTAATTTGATACCTTTAATAATAAAAGAGGTTGATAAAAATCCTTCCGTAAAGGTACTTTGAGAATACTTACACTCAGGGTGCTATTCAAAACAGTGTAGTAGAGGACCAATTAAGATACACATTGGCTAGTACAGCCACTGGTGAGGGGATTGGCATATTTTAAAGTAGCACTGTTATGATAACATGAGTATAAGTAGGTTGATATGAAAGTCTTGTAAAATAGTGAATGAAATGAGCATTTAAAATTTTGCATTTCAAGTGAAAGTTTAACCAATACAACTCTCATTCTGAATGGTATTTGCAATATCCGGTTCTAAGTAATTTTTTTCCCGTACCTATTACCTGTCTGGTATTTGAGAGAGGTCACACCATGAATCTACATTTCCTATCTTTTGACTAGTTATAGTCTAAACCAGTTAGAGGGACCTTCTTGTTTAACCAGCTAAAATTCTGCTTTTGAAAATCCTGTCAGTTGGCACTGTGTAAAAAGAATGCCCTGGTGGAAAAAATAGAGGCTCAGCTTCCTTTATAGATCTTGTTCACAACGGGAGGCAAGGGCTGTGATCCCTATCCTGCTGGCAGCGCAGTGATATAAATCAGGCTCTTTCACTTCAGTCAACTTTACCCACAATGAATGAAATCCAGGTCTTTAAATAACATATGGCTGGGCTGTCTTTTCATTGCTCTGACAGAACGTGATCTAAGCTGTCAGTTTCTAATCTAAGGAAAGATAGGGGAAATGAGGAGGAAATGACAACGAAGCATTTTATTTCTTTTGGAAAGAAGGCAGGATGTAATGCTCCAGTAAATACATGAATAAATAAAATAACTACATTTGAGGGTTGATTTTAGAGTTCTTGCCCATCTGGCCCTACCTAGAATCTCTGTGGTCCATTGGATTTTACTGTCTTTACCCTAAACTTTAAGATATTCAAGAGGAGAATGCAGTGCCTTTTTTTTTTTAACATTTTACATTCATGACAGTACATATTGTAAGACAGAACTTTGATCCTAATCTCACACTTGAGTGCATTTCTGAATCCATACTTTGAAAAAACATACTATATCTTCAAAACAGGAATAAATAAGAGCAACTACCATTATACTAACTTTATCTATGCACTCACTAAGTGCCATGTCTGCCATAAACATACCAAGTAGTTCAAGAAAATGCTGGATGGAAATCTAACACCCTTGTACATATTGTAATAAATGGATGTATAAGACAAGAAAAAATTTTGTACTATTGGTAATCAGTAGAAATCAATAACAAAAATGATATTTTTTGAGTTGAAACAGTACTTTTGGAAGAAATATCTAAGCACTTAGATAAAAAGGACTGTTGAAGTATGGTCCCACAGGTAGGCAGATTTTAAATCTCCAAAAAGAGATAAAAGAAAGATGCTTTTAGCTCCAGTCTAACGATCCTGATGTGTGCGTTTTTGGCCATCTGACACAAACTGTGAAGCCATCCTTAAATTCTAAAGACTTTCTAATGAATTCTAAATATTTTTTTCGGCATAATTCCTGAAATGTTCATTTACAGTTTTACTGGGTGTTTCACTTTGTCTGTACTTTCTCTGTACTTGTTTCCCCAATGTTCTACAATTGCATTCATCTTTTAGATTTTCTGCTTGCTATGCTGGAGAAACACGGGGTTTTTAATAATCACTGTTTACTTAGAAATTTAAATGTAAACACAGGGAAATTTTTCCTTTGCAAGAGGAGGTGATGGAAAACATTTTAGACACTGGAAAATGGACGAAGGTAGTCTTTTCTAGGTAGAAAAGCTCAAATGAGTAACTCTGAGCTGATATTTTCTATTTGCCCCTCCAGATCCACTGTCCACCTTTCTTCACCTTGTTCTCCACCCCAGCAGGTTGATCAGTATGGATCCCATTTCCTTGGTCTTCAGCTGAGTCTTCATGGTGGGGAGACCTGGTAAAAGATCAGAGGGAGGGAGGAGAGTGCTGACTGGGTATTCATTTCCCTGGATTCCTTACTGTGAGGTTGATTCCATGCCTTTCAACAGAAGTCTCTTGTCCTTTCAAGGGGTTCTTCTTGACTTGACTCTCTCCCTCCAGATTCAGTAGCCACTGAACCCATTATTCATTCTGGTACAGGAGTGGTCACAGTCAGGCTACTCCCAGCCCTGGGTGATTCTCCTGTATATTGTGGTTCCCCAAATAGCATTGCCTTTATAATTAATCCCTTCATAAATAAGTTCTCAAATTAGCCTGTTTCAAGTGTGCCACCTGTTTCCTGTTGGGATTCTGACTGGTAAAAATTCTTTTAATCCTCAAGAAAGCAAAGTTATTAAGGATCTGTATATTAAGCACAGAATGTTGTTAGATTTACATTGGATCAGTATTTAATACTTAACCTCACAAAAAAGAAAAACAATATTATTTCTATTACCTAGAAGAATATTAAATCAAGACTGTTAGGATTTCAAAGATCATGTGACTGTCATGCTTTTATGAATTTGTTCTTAAGGAAAATAAAAATTTTTGTATGCAGCCAGCAGCTTGGTTCTTGAGTACCACCTTTTACTTGTTTTTCCTGGAGGTAAGTGTGCTTTCAAATCTTTCTTGATTCCTGTGAAGAGACAGCTTAAAAAAAAGCTAACCTGTTTATTTCATGAAATATAATTTTGATTTAAATGGAAACACATTGATTTTGTACCATATTCTAGGAAGACTTTTTTGACAGTGAGTTCTGCTTAACCATGGAAGTGTTAAGTTAGAGAGACTGTGGAATTTTATTCATGAAAGGAATGATAGTGAAAACAGAATGCATGTTTTTACTCCTGAAGTTCACTTGGGTAGGCTTAGAGCTAGGGAAGTATGAAGTCAGTGGCTTTTTTTCAAACAATCTTCTTCCTAGATATACAGGAGTCACCTCGAATCAATATGTCAGTTTTAATTCAAGGGGTATTTAGTAAGCATCTAGAATGTGTTGGAGCCTGTACATGGTGATAGAGACAGTGGTTAATGTGACAGCATGGTCCGGGACCTCTTGCAGATTGTAGGCTGGTAGTAAAGACGCATGTGGCATTTCCAGGGTGATGCATGTTAAAAAAAAGCATGAGAATATCTAGAGCTCTTATCAGAAGGGAAGGCAATTGTATCTTCCTAAACCATTACCACCCAGTAACCCAAGTTAGAGATCTGTCATTCTTTTTTTTTTTTTTTAAAGAAGATGTTGGGGTTGGGAGTTAATTAATTAATTAATTAATTTTTGCTGTGTCAGGTCTTCATTTCTGTGCGAGGGCTTTCTCTAGTTGTGGCAAGCGGGGGCCACTCTTCATCATGGTGCGCGGGCCTCTCACTATCACAACCTCTCTTGTTGCGGAGCACAGGCTCCAGACACGCAGGCTCCGTAGTTGTGGCTCACGGGCCTAGTTGCGCCGAGGCATGTGGAATCCTCCCAGACCAGGGCTCGAACCCGTGTCCCCTGCATTAGCAGGCAGATTCTCAACCACTGCGCCACCAGGGAAGCCCTGACTGTCATTCTTGAATTTTGACCTCCAAAATTCACCAAATTGTACTTATTTTGTATCTTACACCTGTTCCCGTTTCTACATCCTTACAACTATTGCTCTAGTTGAAGTCCTCATCATTTCTCTCCTGATGTCCTATACCTTACCCTGCTTCCAGTCCTGCCCTTCAAATCCATCTTTCACATTATCATCAGAGTGTTCTGTCTATAAGCCAAAACTGACCATTTTATAGTGTTCATAAAATTCCTCAGTGACCTTCCAATGTCTAAAAGGTAAGGTACGAGGGTCTCTATGACCATGTACCGTGATAAGGTACATGACGCTGCTTGTACCTTCCATTGCACCCCTCCCGTTGAAGGGCAGGCACTAAACGTTGAATGAATGAATTAAAAACATTTAAAATGGTTTCACTGACCAAAGGTAAACACATGTGAAGGTGTTTTACTAACCTGCACAGAGATGTTGGGAATGGTTCTGTGCTAGTTAAGAGCCACCCCAATAAAGAACTTGATTCAATCATTTGATATTGATTTAATGCATGCATGTATTGGGCTTCAAAGGGATATATAAGAAATTATCTGCTGATGTGGACGGAGTTCACAATTTCTCTGACAAGATATTGCTCAGTTAGGCATTAATGCAAGGCAGGTTTTAATAAGGGCCAACATTTGCAATTTGAAATCACTTGTTGTAGGAATTCATAGGAGAAAATCCCCTGTGGGGCAGAGGTTGAGCTTCACTGGATGTGTAAGTGAGTTCTGCCCTGAGGGCATATCTGTTTTTTGGGGAATTGGCCACACTCTTCTTGGAAATCAGAGAGTTTTCAAGCAGAACTTTACCACCCTGACTCTGTAGATCTCAGACCTCTCACGCTGAGGACTTTATCGCAGAAAAGTGACTGATAAAACGATTCTGCTTCTGCTGGGATCCTTTTGCGATGGAATGGGGCCCAGGATCCTGTTTCTCTTTGGGTTCTTTCAAGTGACCATTATCTCTGGGCAGTAATGTCCAGGGCCTGATGGAAGCTGGGGGAAATGACGAGGCACCCGCTGTTCAGTGGATCCCAGACACCTGAGGGAGAGGTTAAGATGGATCACTGAACATGAAGGGAACAAAACCAAGTCTGCTTTGTTTTTTGTGTTCTGGCAGTTGAAAATGTGAATTCAAATCTTCCCTCTTCTCTGACCTGGGAATTATGCTACAGGATACTCTTTTTATATAAGAAGGCTTCATGATAGCTTTTTATTGTCTCCCACTTTAAGAAAGAGATCCAGGACATTTCTGATAATGTCTTTTTCCTTTGTCCCTTCTCTGCAAGTGTGGTGTATTCTTAAAGAGCCAAGGAAAACAATAATCCATATAAAGTTTTGTTTTGTTATACTACATAAACGCAAGTGCTGATGCAGTTATTGTATAAAGAGCCTACCTCTGGAATTCTTTGCGTGGTTAACATTCTAGGGTTTGACCAAAATGATTTTTTTTAAACATGTTTTTTAAGCATGTTTTATTGATACCCATTTACTGAAATATGCTTTTAACAGCAGGATATGAAAAGGTAAGCTTCCGGTTCTGGAGAGAGTAACCTACCTGGAATATAGCAAAAACTCAGTTTCTCTCAATGTTAATTTCTGGTCTGAAAGGAAAGGAACTTTTGTACTGAAATTTCTTGGTGATTTCAATAAAAATTAAAGTTCCTAGCGTGGCCCAAAGATTGCCATCCATAAAATAAAATTAGGATTTCATTAGAAGCATACATTGAGGACTCAACTCGTCTGAAAGATCTCATTAGGCCTATTTCATAGCCATTTAAAGTGTCACAAATATCCCATAAGAAGTAATGAATGGAACCTGACTGCTTTTGCACCTTCCCTTCTTTCTGGACCCTATGACCTATTCCTAATTTGTCAATTTTTTTTCTAGTGGTATTATACATGTTATAAGTAACTGATAGGCCTTATATCTTTATTCAAAAGGCTGTTAATTTCATAAAATAGTATTATATTCCTAGAGATACATTTGTAAGCATTTTAAGGGTCAACTTGCTGCAGTAATAACAGCTAAAACTTGGGAAGTGCTTATTATGTGTAAAGTACCATTCAAAGTGTTTTATATGCAGCAAATCACTCATTCCTTGGAACTATCTCATGAAGTAGGTACGATTACTATTCATTTTACAGCTTAGGAAACCAAGGCTGAGAGATTTTAATTAACTTGCCTAAATTCTTATAGGTAGTAAACGATGTTTCTGAAATTTGATTCCAAATAATATGACTTCAGGATCAAGTTGCACTATACTGCCCCTTCATAGAATATTTAAACTGATGTGTCATAGTAGAATGACCAGGTGATTTGGAAGGTCCTGGAAAATCTTAAATCCACAGAAAATGCTTGAGGTTTCCATTTTATACTTCCTTATGTCATCACTTTGGAACTTTCTTTTAACATTTGAAATGAACTTATCAGACACTTACTGAGAACCCACTGTTGATGTGCGTATGTGTGTGTGTGCAATTTAAGAGGAGAGAACCAAATGTTCTTGCTTTTTCAGAGTGATGGGTGTGGCAGTGGGTGGTTAGGTCTCTCTTGGTAGTAAGATGCCATAAGAAATTGCATAAGATGGTAGGCAACAGAGAGGAAGAATGAGGAGGACGTTGCATTGGAAGACAAGTCACACAGTTAGAACACCTTGACAATGAGTTTGGCTCATTGTGTGTTCCATGGCCACCCCATGCCATGTGAAACCTTCAGGAATTCTTGCAATGCCAGAGTGAGATAGTGTTTATAAGGAGTGAATGATGTTTAGATGTTGGCATTTGAGAGAGATTGTTCCAGAAGCTTTTTATAGAGTACATTGCAGCTGGAGATACAAGGTAGTGGTCCAGCTAAGAGGCTGTCATTTTTTTCCAGACTGGTCATAAAGCAAAGCAAAAATTCAAGAGATGCTGCAGAAAGATACGTAAGATGGATATGGTGCTAAAATTAGAGATGCTAGTTTGTTGTAGGAGAATGAGGGTGATTCTAAAATTTAATTTGAGGATTAAAATATTCCACATATCACCAGCATATTAAGATAGAGATATCCAGTCGGCATCCAGACACAGAGCAGACTAACTGGAGATTTGGTTGTCAGGTGCGCGAATGCAGCATGTTTTAGTCAGATCACTGCATGGCCTCCTGGCCAGTCTTGCTGTTCCCATTGTTCTCCCTCTCTGGTTCATTCTCTGCTCAATAGCCAGAGTGATCTTTTAAGGGAGTAATTGGAACATATTGCATCCTACTTAAATTTCTTTAATACACTAATTCTAAATGGGGAAGAAAGGGATGCTTAGAAGGCATTTTCAAAAGGAGAGGAGGTGTTTTGAGTTGTCACATTGAAGGTGGAGCTACTATTTATTGGGCATGAGTAAGGAATTCTCCATATCCTGAAATACTGCAATGCTTAAGCATTTATATGTGGAAATTCACATTGTTCCATTATAAATTATTATTTCCCCTTTATGATACTGTTAGGATATTATATTTTTTAAAAAATATTATGTATATGCAAATAAGTTACATATTATCTATGGACTTCATTTCAGGGAAAAAAGGGAGTTTTATAAAATATTTCTTATAAAGTATTACTTTCTAATTCTATTTATCACTGAAGGCAATTAAGTAAGAAATAATAAGTATTAGTTCAAAAGAATATATTGGGATTTGGAGAGACATTCTAAATGTAGATGAGTCTAAATTTAAACACAATTATTTTTAAGCCTTGAGTTCATCTCATTATTGCTAACAAGAATGAACGGTGCTACCCTGAAGTAAATTGTGGTGAGGTGGATGGACCTAGAGTCTGTCATACAGAGTGAAGTAAGTCAGAAAGAGAAAAACAAATACTGTATGCTAACACGTATATATGGAATCTAAGAAAAAAAAAAAGGTCATGAAGAACCTAGGGTAAGACGGGAATAAAGGCACAGACCTACTAGAGCATGGACTTGAGGATATGGGGAGGGGGAGGGGTAGGCTGTGACGAGGTGAGAGAGTGGCATGGGCATATATACACTACCAAGCATAAAGTGGATAGCTAGTGGGAAGCAGCCGCGTAGCACAGGGAGATCAGCTAGGTGGTGTGTGACCGCCTAGAGGGGTGGGATAGGGAGGGTGGGAGGGAGGGAGACTCAGGAGGGAAGAGCTATGGGAACATGTGTATATGTATAACTGATTCACTTTGTTATAAAGCAGAAACTAACACACCATTGTAAAGCAATTATACTCCAATAAAGATGTTAAAAAAATAAATAAATTTTAAAAATAAATAAATTAAAAAAGAAAGAACACAAGAGCTGTCATCCTGGGTCAGGCCTGGGCCCCACATCCTGGAACACTACCTCGGAGAGTGGCACAGAGGGGTAGGTTGGAAACCTGCTAAGTGACAACTCTGACGTCTGCCTGGATGTTAGGTTGTACCATTCCTAGTCTCCCTTGGTACGCTATGGTAAATATGCCATTCATAAATTTGTTCTGAGCTGCTTCCGAATCTATTTATATTTTCATTCTATACCAAATTTTGGAAGAGAGAAAATTCTATAAGTTTACTTCCAGCTGTCCTGCACAGAGTGTTTTTGAGCTATGAGAGATGCTCCCTAGGGCAAATTATCCAAAATTTAGTAAGTTGCAGAGATTCACAAGAACAGTGGCTCCCCAAGAGGATCCATGTTGCACTAATCTGTCCTGTTACTCTATCAAATGGGTTCTGTGGTAACATGTACTTGGAAAACACTTTGTATTAATCCTTTTCTAGGAGAATCACGGTGCATATTAGCACAGTGAAGATCCTGGAAGGAAAGGAAATGTGATCACAAAACTTCTCTGTGTGCAACACTCCGCAGAGCTAGTGCCCCATGGGGAAAGCTGTCCTAGCAGTTTAGGAACAAACTATTAGAGCTTTTTATGTTTTTATACCGACTAAGGGGAAGTTGTCAGATGGTGGCAAGCAGATCATTTTCCGCTCTCCTCACCCATTTCTAATGCAAATTATTGACTCAGAGTGGTGAGACAGTGGGCCACCTGTCTAATGAGTCCGTCACCAATATCAGGGCAGCCAAACAACAAGGACAGCGAACTCATGGAAAGAACATGAGCTTTGGAATGAGACATGAATTGGAGTCCCTGCTCAGTTATCACTTGCAGCCGTGTGATCTTGGGAGGGTCATTTTGTTCTCTGAGTTTCCTCATGTATGAAATGGGGATAATAGTAATAGCTATATATTACTAGAATTACTTTGTGAATTGTATTTGCTAATGTGTGTGCACACTTGGCAGAGTGTATTGGTTATTTTTTATATATTTAAAGTATTTAATAAATTCTAAATGAGAATGAATCCTGGCGTTCTAATTAGTGAATTGAATAATTAAACATGTAGTAGGTGATGTTTTAGGTTTAAGGCTAAAATCATCTCTTGTGTACAAATATGTAAAGGGAAGAGAAATCCAACCCTTGCTCTTCCAAAAAGAAAAAAAACTCAGAGAGGTTAATAACTGTGCTCTTCCACTGTCCCAGTGCAGACATCAGCCTCTTAGGTGGGAAAGGCAGCTGACCCCAGTTAGTGCTCAGCACCCGTCTTTAGCTTTGCTCCGTTGCAACTCGAAATGCAAAGAGTAGCTTCTGAAAAGCTGGTTTTAATACCTTGTTAAGATAATATCCCCAAGAGTTTAGCTCCACAAATAAATAGCCTCTTTCATTATTTGCTTTTATAGCAAAAAGGATTTCAACCTGGATTTGTTAAAATGTCTTCTTACTTTCTGTAAAGGAAGCAAAAAAAAAAAAAAAAAAAGCTACACATAGAACTCAGATTTTTCCCCTCCAAATCTGAAAAGGAGCCAGAATCACAGAGCCCTTTAAAATACTCAAGAGCCAGAAACAGTTGAAGAAATATGTTAGCTTCCTGATATAGGTAATTTAAGGAAATAGTCTTAGGTCTTGAATGTATAATGGATGTGCAGTTAGGAATGAGTTCATAAGGCAACACTTACCAGCAGTGGTTTGGCCATTTCAAAACAAAAATTATTTGAAGCTACTCACACTTAGAACCCACATATAAGTCATAAGCTACTGCTCAGAGATGAGTTATGACAACATCATCAAATGATGAGATGATGCATCTCTTGGAGGTTGAGTCCCTCCTGTTATAGAACATGCTCAGAGTACAGCTCTGTGCTTCCAGGCAAAAAACAAGTTGCCCCTACATTGTAGAAGTTGGATTTGAATTAGGTTTGGAGAGGTAAATTTTGGAGAGAATCTTAGGCATTATGAATGACCACCACAGGGAAAAGTATTAAGGATGGAAAGAAAGGACAGCCTTATTTTGTTTTATTTTTCCTGATGGCAGTGTTGGTGGTGTCGGTGTTGGTGGTGTGTGTGTGCAAGAAATCAAATGTGTGTTCTGTACCCTGAAGTCATGCCGAGCCTGTTAAAGATTGAAGAAAAACGTATAGTACAGTGTCAACAACTCAAATGCACTTTGTGCAGCAGGTAAATTACAGGATGAAGAGGGAAGGATGAAGGCTATAAGGACTGGTGTGAGCTGTGATGTAATAAACATACGTACCTCCTAAAGGCATTTAAAGTACATTTCTTAAAAAAAAAAAAAGTACATTTCTTTTTTGAAAACACCATGCAGCCCAAACCCAAACAGCTATACGGGCTCAAATCCATCTCCTGGTGGCCAGTTTGCAAACTTTGGGCAAAAGTTTAGAGTAGGGGCTCTGAAGTCAAACTGTCCAGGTTTAGTTCCTCTTAACCAGGCTAGCTAAGTTTGGCAGATTATTTAACATCTGAAAGCCTCACTTTCCTTATCTCTAAAATGTGAATAATAATAGTGCTTATCTCATGTGATTATTGTGAGAATATTGTGATAAAATATATATACATACATACTTAGAATGACTAGCACTAGTTAGCACTTAATAAATATTAACTGTGTTCACATACACACACACACATGAAATAGTTATCTGGGAAAGGTATACACTTTTTAATGATGTCTTGTGGCATGTTCTTTTGAGTGTAATTGATGGCAGCAAATACTTTCAGAGAGTGGGCAGGGATTTGAGCTTTGGAAAGTATCATAAGTCCTTTGAAGTAAAGGCTGATGAATAAGATAAATAATCAAACTGGGTTATACAATTTTTTTTTAGCAAAAGTAAGCTAATGAAAGGAAACAAGAATTTAGGCATAAAAGAGTGTGTAGAGTAGAGATAGGGATTCAGAGAGAATGCGTCGTAATTATTTTGTTGGGTTTCTACCTCCCTGATATTCTTTTCTAGCACGTCATCTTGATGTGTACATGTGGGAGAAACCTGGGGCTCAGTAATTGAGCCTCTCCTCCATCTATCCTCACTCTCCCTAGGTGATCTGTTCCAGTCTCATGACTTTAATACCTTCTTTTTGCTTAACTCCTAAATTTGTATCTTCAGCTAGGCTCTGTCCTCTGGACTCTAAGCTTATATATCCAACCACCCAGTTGACACCTCCACACAGATGTCAAATGAGCTCCTCAAACTTATGTCAGGAATGGAGCTCCTGATATCCGCTACTTCCTTTCCAAACCAGTGTCTCTTGTACTTTTCCTTGTCTCTGCTCATGGCAACTCTGTTATTCCAGTTGTCAGTGTGAAAACTTTGGCGTCATGCTTGACACCTCTCTTTTTCTCATCCTGCACTTCTGGTCCATCAGCAAATTTTGTCCACTCTACCACTTTCAGTTCTACCATCCTGGCCCAAACCACCCTCATCTCTCCCCTGGATTATTACAATAATCCTTCCTGCTGCTATTCTTGTTCTCTTCCTAAACACATCACCATGATGATTCTGTTAAAATGAAAATATGGTCATGATACTACTCCATGGCTTCCCATTTGACTCCTTGCTGTCCTTACCGTGACCTACAAAGCTGTCCATAAACTTGTCCCCTGTTGAACCTCTTGGACTTCATTGACTTTCTCATCATTCACTCACACCTGCCACACCAGCCTCCTTTCTGTTCCTTGCACACACCAGGAGCCACTACCCCAAAACCTTCACTCTTGCTCTTCCCTCTGTCTGGAATGCTTTTCTGGTATATATTTGCTTGGCTAATTTTCTCACTGCCTTTAGGTCTTTACTTAAAAGTCACCTTCCCTGGCTACCTCATGTAGAAATTTTATTTCCACCGCCATACTTGCCTTTGTTTATTTTCTCCTAGCAATTGTTTTTCAATCTCTTACTGTAGAGGGTAAACTCCATGAAGACAGTGGCTTTTTAAAAAAATTTTAAATTTTATATTGAAGTATAGTTGATTTACAGTGTTCTGTTAGTTTCAGGTATACAGCAAAGTGATTCAGTTATACATAGACACATATTTATTCTTTTTCAGATTCTTTTCCCATATAGGTTATTACAGAATATTGAGTAGAGTTCCCTGTGTTATAGGGTCCTTGTTGATCATCTATTTTATATATAGTAGTGTGTATATGTTAATCCCAAACTCCTAATTCGTCCCTTCCCCCTCACTTGCCCCTTTGGTAACCATAAGTTTGTTTTCTAAGTCTGTGAGTCTATTTCTGTTTTGTAAATAAGTTTATTTGTATCATTTTTTTAGATTCCACATATAAGAGATATCATATGATATTTGTCTTTCTCTGTCTGACTTACTTCACTTAGTATGATAATCTCTAGGTCCATCCATGTTGCTGCAGATGGCATTATTTCATTCTTTTTTATGGCTGAGTAATATTCCATTGTATATATGTACCACATCTTCTTTATCCATTCCTCTGTTGATGGACATTTGGGTTGCTTCCATGTCTTGGCTATTATAAACAGGCTGCAATGAACATTGGGGTACATGTATATTTTTGAAGTATGGTTTTCTCCAGATAAATACCTAGGAGTAGGATTGCTGGATCTTATGGTAACTCTATTTTTAGTTTTTTAAGGAATCTCCATACTCTTCTCTATAATGGCTGTACAAATTCACATTCCCACCAACAGTGTAGGAGAGTTTCCTTTTCTATACACCCTCTCCAGCATTTATAGTTTGTAGATTTTTTGATGATGGCCATTCTGACTGGTGTGAGGTGATACCTCATTGTAGTTTTGATTTGCATTTCAATAATAATTAGTGATGTTGATCATCTTTTCATGTACTTTTTGACCATCTGTATGTCTTTTTTGGAGAAATGTCTATTTAGACCTTCTGCCCATTTTTTGATTGGGTTGTTTTTGTGTTTTTGATATTGAGCTGCATGAGGTGTTTGTATATTTTGGAGATTAATCCCTTGTTGGTTGCATCGTTTGCAAATATTTTCTCCCATTCTATAGGTTGTCTTTTTGGTGTGTTTATGGTTTCCTTTGCTGTGCAAAAGCTTTTAAGTTTCATTAGGTCCCATTTGTTTATTTTTGTTTTTATTTGCATTACTCTAAGAGGTGGATCCGAAAAGATATTGCTGTGATTTATGTCAAAGAGTGTTCTGCCTATGTTTTCCTCTAAGAGTTTTATAGTGTCCGGACTTACATTTAAGTCTTTAATCCATTTTGATTTTATTTTTGTGTATGGCATTAGAAAATGTTCTAATTTCATTCTTTTACATGTAGCTCCAGTTTTCCCAGCACCACATATTGAAGAGATGAAGACAGTGACTCTTGACTGTTTTATTTACTGTTGTATCCCCAGTGCCTGCAATATGCCTGGTCCAAAATAAGGACTCAGTAAATTTTTGTTGAATAAATGAATTCATTGCCCTTTCTGCTACCTAATTCAAAATGATGCAGGCACCATGGAAGAGGTAGGCCATGAGGTATAGTGGAGAAAGCATTGGATCCAGGCACTCTATGTGTACCCCTAAGTAGCCATGTAGTTTTGGGACTGTTGCTTTACTTCTGTAAGGCTTGATATCCTCATCTGCAAAATGAGGCAGTTAAATGAGATAGATAGACAGTTACTTGAATCTCTGGGGTTATGTGACTCAACTCTAACTAAGAAGATGCTTATAGCAGCAAAGATCTGTGCTCTATTTCAGACCAACTTAGAACTTTCTGTGATAGCCAGAAAGAGTGCATTTCTGTGTCTCTCCTTTCAAAGGTTACCGTTAATAATCCCTGTCTTTGAGGGAGGACCAAAGCCAGACAGTGGGTAGAGGAAGCGGTAATTCCCCAGTGTTGGTCCTCAGCTCACTTACTGGCTTAATACATTCCCTTACCAGGCTGGCAACTTATTTTGCACTACTTGCTGTAATGCTGATGCCATAATATCAAGTTATATTTTTTTCCTAACTATTTCTATGTGTACTGATTGTAATCACAACATCACCCTGCAGAATATGGATCAGGTTTTATTAATCTTCATATACAGAAGCTAAAAGCAGAGAACCAGAGGGTAATTAATTGACATTGTCATAGAGAAAGTTTGTAACAAGTCAAGGCCAGAACCCCATAACAAGAAGTGTTCTTTTTTAGGAACAGAGTGCCATCATAAGAAGCTGAAGTCAGAACTGGTAGCATACTTGCCAGTGTCTCCAAGTCTGGAGTGGTAAGTTATTTATAAACACATATATAAATGTTTCTGCAACTCATGGAGTGCCAGGAATGCCACAACATTTTGCTGGAGACTTGAAGATTTTCAGTGCCCTGTGGAGTTGAAAGAACAGATCCTCTTGACCCTGGGCTTTGTAGGATAAGTGCCCCTTCCCTTCTTGCCTCTCAAGTTAAATGAAGATAATGGTCCTACCTAGGCATTTTATCAGAGCAGCAATAGAATTCTGACCCCTGAATTTCTGGTTAAAAAAAGGGGAGTATGTGCAGCAAGATGTGCTAAATTATTGAGCAACCCAATATGTCTCTCAGCTGAAAGCAGAAGTGAGCAATGGCAGATATAACTATTCAGATAATTTTTAACCAGTGCAGAATTTTTAAAGACCTTAATTCAAAATCAAAGTTTGGCTAACTAGAAAGTTTATCACAGTTTAGAAAACATAAAAAATTACAAAGACTTAGATATCCAGGCTCAGTATTTAGAATACAATTGAGTTCATATATGTGGAACCTAGAAAAATGGTACAGATGAACCGGTTTGCAGGGCAGAAATAGAGACATGGATGTAGAGAACAAACGTATGGACACCAAGCGGGGAAAGTGGCGGGGGTGGTGGTGGTGTTGGTGGTGGTGTGATGAATTGGGAGATTGGGATTGACATATATACACTAATATGTATAAAATAGAGAACTAATAAGAAAATTCAAAAATTCAAAGAAAAAATAGAATACAGTTGCCTTCAAGATCAGATATCTTACTGAGACCAATTTGAATTAAGCCCATCCTGGGTAGATTTGGCTTCTGGTAAGATGGGACTTAGAGACTGAGGCAAGATGGCAACAGGGTTTCAAGACTGAGTATGTAGAAACTATAGGGTTGAACCTTACCTCTTTTTCTGGAAAAGCTGGAGAGTGGTTTCTAAAAGCTGGATTCCTTAGTTATACTTTTAAAATCAGTAATTTTTGATAACCGGGTCAAATATATCACATTGAGGAGAAAATTGGGAAAACAGTGTAGTAAGTATAATGTATACAGTATTGTCTTTGAGTTTTTACTCTTGGGGACAGAATGCTTAAGGCAGGAAGTGTCAAGGGCATATGCATTTTAGGTCTGTTTGTAGCTGAAGCCCCAATACCCCAGAGACTCTTCCTGGCAAGGGAACAGATTAAACCTTCCTCTTGGCTCCAGTACCCCAGAGAGAATGCACCCATTAGAGTAGAGACTTCAACACATGAAGTTTATGTTAGAGCTGCCTAAGCCAGCAGGCAAATAAAAGCTATTCCAAGAGAAAACGAGTAAAGCAGACTGAAAGCATTTTGCAAAGCATATTAGTATGAAACGATATAAATCAACAGGTAAAGAAGAACTTTGGATATTTTCATATACCAATACTGATCATACTGAACGGAAGTAGCGTTAGTCCTAGGGCAGCATAGCACAGAGATATTCAGCAGATCTGGGGCCACCCAGGAAGATGATGGTCCCAGCTGAACCATCTGATACTGTACTCTTAATCATACTAGCTACATGTGCTTGCCATTGTCTTCAGACGACCTGAAAGTCAATTTCAGAACCTATGGCTTTATATATATATATATATATATATATATATATATATATATATATTTGTCTTTAAGTGTGGGTTGAGTCATTCCCAATGAGTACTTTTGGCCGACTCGTGTTCCTCAGATAAAAGAAACCCTATAGGGATTGTTATATTTAGATACCTGGATTGCGTGGACCCTGAATGTTACTGATAATTGTGGGGATTCTGACATTCAATGAATGCCGTATTAGTAGGTCTGATTTCTGTTTCAGTAGCAATTTATAACTCACTATTCTCTGAGAGATGCTGCTTAGCGTCCTTTCCATACATTGCTTCTGGAATCATATGCTCTCAGAGTTATAATATAAGCTTAGGTTTCACTGTAATCTTTGCCACATAACTCACAAAAGTATTTATGAACATTCTTACAGAGGTGGTTTTCCAGAAGCTGTTAGATATAGATTAATCTGTCTCTCTAGCACACACGCACAGGAAAGAAAATGAGCTCTCTCTTTTTTTTTGTTTTTGCGGTACGCGGGCCTCTCACTGCTGTGGCCCCTCCCGCCGCGGAGCACAGGCTCCAGACGCGCAGGCCCAATGGCCGTGGCTCACGAGCCCAGCCGCTCTGCGGCACGTGGGATCCTCCGGGACCGGGGCACAAACCCGTGTCCCCTGCATCGGCAGGCGGACTCCCAACCACTGTACCACCAGGGAAGCCCCAAAATGAACTATTTTGGACAAGAGACCACAGTAACACACAAGCTCATGTTCTGGAGAGTATATCTACAGACCTTCTTTTCTCTTTATTAAGACCTAACTAAAATTGTCACTGAGGCAGTTCTTCTACCCAGGTGACTCACTGTTCAGTGGGTAACAAATCTGACTATGCTGCTTATGCATAAAGCCTTCATTGACTCCACATCACCTATGGGATCTAGCTCAAAGTCCATCATGGACCATATGACACTTCATCTTCTGCTGTCCCTGCTGTCCCTGTCATGTTTCATGCTATAGTGGCAGCACACTGCTTCCAGCTCCTTGAACACATCACACTGTTCATTGCTTTTTTTCCTAGGTTTGTGCTCTTCCCTCTGGAATATCTTCATCTCATTTCTTTCTGGCTATTCATACTAAAGGTTTTTCAACTGTTTCCTCTTTTAGGAAGCCTTTTAAGATCATGTCTCCTCCTGTTCTTTTCCACCTCCATCAGGCCTTCTGTTCTCAGCTGGTTGGGTGAGGTGCCCCTCTGAGTTACCACTGACCTCAGTGCAGAGCACTGTGAAACACATTTTATTTTTTTATTTGTCTGTCTCCTCCAGTAGACTCCAAGTTCCTTGAAGGCAGAGGGTTTATTTTTTATTAATCTTTGAGTTTCCAAAGATTAATATCTAATTATTTTAGATAATCTTTGGGATTATCTAGCTTACTGCTTGATATATAGCCGCTGAAGTAAATATTTATTTATTTAATTGAAATGATATTATCATTGAAAAAATAGCAAACAATATTGAGAAGCCCAACAGAACTTGTTGTGACAGAACACATATTAAAGTCCAATTTTGAAGTCTAGCAAGAATGATAACTTAGATCTGGTTTCATCTCCACTTTTTTACTACCAGATTGGCAAACAAGCAGTGCAAAGAAAGCAAGAAATAAGGAGTCAGGTGAATGAATGGCTCTGATACAGTTTCTCGGGTTCTCAATACCTCCTCAGATTCTGAATACCCCAGTAATCTCCTCAGTTCTTCAAGGAATTGTGTTCAAAGCTCACTGGTCAGGCTAGAAGCTAGAAGCTAATGGGATCCTTGCCTTGGACAGCAGGAGGCTGAGGAAGAGGCCACATCAGCACACAGGGGTCTCTCTACCACCACAAATGGCAATTCTTTCTTTGCCATGGACAAACATTTTGGGGTTTTATTTGTCAGTGTGGCCAAGGCCCAACCATCAACATTTCTTTTCACATGCCAGCAGAAAGTAGCCTCAGTGTGTCATCAAGTTCCAGACCAAATAATATCTGAAAAGCAGTAATTATGTACAAAGTCCTCTATGGCTGTAGGTCTGCCACAAACCACACAGATACTTTACTAAAGATTTTCATAGCATTATTCATGAGATTTACCATGTATATAAAATTTGCTAAGATCATGTTCAACTTACAAAAACCTAGAATTAAAATCACCTCCTAGATCCTAGCAACTAAGAGAACAATATAAAGGAAAATAAAAATCCCAAGAAAAAAATGAAAGTTCAGGTTGAGGTTACAGAAAGTTTGTTTGGATGCTTTGTTAATAAAAGCTGTAGAAATATGAAGAAGGGCTGATACATGGAATTTTCCACATGCTGCAAGAGAGGGAACATTTTACATTTAAGGAAATGGTATTGTGCTTTTTTTTTTTTTCTCAAAAGGCATGTGTATGTGTGTGTTTGGGGAGGAAAAGTGATGACCTCTGATTAAAAATCTATGCTTTTTGAATATATAAATCATCCTTTCTTGGGCTACTTAAAATACACTGGAGTGCCTATTCTAGATGATGCAGAGTGATTCATGCTGTCTCATTAGATTGATATAGGCTTTTCTTGTTTTCAGGCATTTAGTTCTGGTCTAGCCACTCACTAGACCATTCGTAACTCTAGTTTGGACTTCTGGAAGGTTAGCAAGGTTGAACAGAGTTAGCTGCAGAATTAGGCCATAGGATTTAATGTATATTTAAAAATCTATGTCATGATGTCTTGGAAGTTCAAATTTTCCCATTTGCCATCCTACCAGTTTTATTTCCTGTTCCTCCCCAGCCAGTACCCTCTGCTCTACTGGGCTTCTTATTTCCCCTCATTGTGCTGAGGACTTGCTGTGCTCACTTCTACCTATGTTCCTTTGCTTCTGCTCTTTCCCTGTAACTGGGATGTTGTTTTCCTTTCTGCTGTATGTATTTAAGGTCTGGGAATTCTTCAGGTTGCAACTCATCTACTACCTCCTCTATCAGTCTTCAAGTTCTCAAACATATTTGTTTCTCTCTTTTTGAACTATTACAAAAACTGTTTTGTTTATTTTATCTGAGGTAGTTATCATTATTGTTTCAGGCATAGGTGTTGGCCTTAACAAATCTCCATAGTAACTTCCATCCTTGAGATCCTGACTCTAGATTGTCTCCTTAACCAAATAGCAAGCTCTATAAAGGGATTGATTCAGGGATTGATTTATTTTTTGGAATCACTTATAATGTCTAGAACAGTACAAAGCACATAGATGCCTAATAAGTAGAGTATTAACTGCTGAAAAGAAATAAGATTGAGATTTAAAAAATGGAATAAGACATCTATTTTCAGGGAGAAGACGTAGATAGATGTGCAGAATGAAACCACTTGTGCTCAATTGATAAAACTGACATTGATTATCTAAATTTTTTGCTGATCTACTTATACTTTTTTTAAAATTAATTAATTAATTAATTTTACTTTTTTGGCTGTGTTGGGTCTTCATTGCTGCGCGTGGGCTTTCTCTAGTTGCGGCGAGCGGGGGCTACTCTTCATTGTGGTGCGCGGGCTTCTCATTTTGCTGGCTTCTCTCGTGGAGCACGGGCTCTAGGCACGTGGGTTTCAGTAGTTGTGGCACGTGGGCTCAGTAGTTGTGGCTCACGGGCTCTAGAGCACAGGCTCAGTAGTTGTGGCGCATGGGCTTAGTTGCTCCATGGCATGTGGGATCTTCCCGGACCAGGGATCGAACCCATGTCTGCTGAATTGGCAGGCGGATTCTCAACCACTGCGCCACCAGGGAAGCCCAAGTCTACTCTTTTAACTTTTATTTCTAGCTTTGCTTTAAAGTATTTGTTTATGTGTATTGAAGGAGGGTTCCAGGCCAAGAGGGCCAATAGTAATATTGCACTTAAAGAAAAAATAGCACTTAAGGAATGTGTATGGAAAATGTTTTAAATTTTAGAATCTCAAGTTTAAACATTTCAGATAATCTGACTTTTTAAATGAAAAATGGAAGTAAGAGATGTCTACATGGGAAATAGGAGGAAATAAAGATATTAATTTTTATCGAGCTAGAAGCTTTGCCTGTATTATCTCACTGAATTTTGATAACAATCAGTCTTCTGGGGGTAGGTGTGATTATTCCCATTGCATAGCTGACAAACTGAGGTTCAATTTCACTTTCAGGGCCAGCCAGTCAGTGAGTGGTCGAGCTAGAATACAAACACAGGCCGGCTGATACCAGACCCCTGATCTATTGGCTATGTCATGCTGTCTATCACTAACCATTGGCAGAATTTAAGATTCTTATTTTTTCTTATTAGATGTCCTATTCTCATCAGAAGGCAGCTGTGAATTTGCCAGCCTTTTACTTTCTATCATTGGGTCTTGGTTTTAGCGTAAACTGGACTGGCTTGGAGAATTGGCATGTAAGAGTGAGAAGCAAGGCTTGGATACTGTAGTATTTAGGGTTCTCCAGAGAAACAGAACAAAATGAACCATCATAGATGCTGCAGTCTCTGCCATTACTGGATGTTGGTTAGTAAATCAGTGATGTCTTCATTGTGACCCTGAGTTTACTAATAAAGATAAGGGTAATACTTGACGTCATGCCTTCAAATTCTGGCTCTTGTTTTTCCTTTTGGTTTTAGGTTTGGTAGGAATATTCATGTAATTTTTGTTTTGATACAGTATAATATAAAGAACCATAGACCCATAGCTCAATGAAAAAGACACAGAGATATTTTGCCTGGAAAATCTATTCAATTATTCTGCTTTCTGAATGCTTGTTTTGTAAATGTATTGCTATCAAAATATTCTTTACTCTTGGAATATCTAGTGACCACTGGTAAGCAAAGTGCTTTGTTTTCTAGGATGAGAGATGTCTCATATATTGGAAATGGTCTATATTTTGTAAAATCTCACAAGCAAACTAACACTGAGGTGCTGTTATTAAGAGTGTGTGTGTATGTAAATGTCTTGACATTGGGACAAAAATCAAGATATTCTTTTTTCCATTTTATTTTAACATACATTTTTTACTCTTTTCGTATCTTTCTGTAGAAACTGCAAATATCATCATGCAGAAATTTCACTTCTTCAGTTTCCTGAGCTCATAGGTCACATTGCTTTTTTACTGGAATCTCTACCTGGTTTAGTAACCAAGGCAACAAATCCCTGGTTAATGATTCAGTAGAAATTCACTGTGGAGGTGGCTTATTAGTTTTTTTCCCCCAAGAGCTGGGATAAAAAGCTTGCTCATGGTTTTTTTCATCTATTTCTCCTTTCTCTCTTACTTGTGATCCTGACAGCTTAAAGTGAATTTAATTAAAATCAATAGATAAAAATATCCAGTCTTTAAATTACGATTTTGGGACTTACAATGTTTGTTTATGTAAATATAAAATATTAATAAGTTTAAGAGTATTTTATTTTATGACTCTTCTTTCAGTTTTCATTTTTGACATGTGGATAAAAGAACAGAAATAATTTTAAGATGGTGGTTTTCGGTTTAAGCATTACGTATCCTAGTCCTTTGAAGAGTTGTTGGAGAAGGCATCTTTAAGAAGGTACTAACGTGCCTTAAGGGAAAGCAGACAGGACAGGTAAAAAACAGAAGTTTGAACGGAAAAAAAATCAGCTTTATGAAAAGGAGTAAGTGCGGGATGAAATTGACAAGAGGCAAACAACAACAACAACAACAACGACAAAACCCAACAAAAACTAAACTCAAAAAACCCTTGGCATTACTTAAAAAATGTCCCACAATGTGCAAAGATACAGTTTTAATGGATGAATAAATCCAAATACATTTCTGGAAAATTTTTTTTTTCTACCAAATTATTTAAAGGGAGGTAAGAGGGAGAGCAAATGATAGAATGATATTTGACATGTTTCTCAAGTGCTTACAAAAGAGAAAAAGGCAGTGACACTGGTGAACACGGTTACCTGGCTTGAAAGTGCTAAAAGGAATGGGCCTCTTAAGGAAGGCATCGAGGAACAGGGGAGAGACATTAACCACAGACTTTTAACACATTCCCTCTTGCCACAGGGAGCTTTTAGTGCCATGTTAAAAGGGTAAAAATAGCTAAAATCATGAGTCAAGACCTGTTAACTCAGGGAAATCTTTTAGGACCCTATTAAGAATTAGAGATGATTAATACAAAAAAATTAGACTTCATAAATTAATAGAAAGTATTTGTTTATGGTGTTATAGTTGTTCATACGCCAAAAAACAGACAATGAAAAAAACACGTGATTTTGTTATATTGAGATCTTGAGAAGAGCACACTAAAGGACAGTGGAAGTCCAAGTACACTGTTAGTATCTGTTATTTTATGTTATACAAATTTAGAAGTTGTTTCTGGGAGAACACATAGGACTTGCATTTGATAGTTCTGTAGAATGTGTTTGCCATTAGGGAACATCATGTTAGCATTATAAAGATCCCACAGAGGGCTACTATTCTGATGAAATTTATTGCTAAGAAAAATAATAACAAATTACCTGAAAATCAGAAGTGGATGCAGTACTGCAAGTGGCTATGGATTGGTTTTGTTCCACGTTGTCGGTGTTCCCCCTACCACAGTTTTGCCTGGAGGCCACTCTGCTTCCCCTCTTGACCCACAAGCTTTGGGTTGGAGCTGCCTCTACCCCTGGGCTCCAGAGGCGGAGCCCTTACCTAAGCTGAGCCAGTCAGTACCACCAATCTGGCCAATCTCAACCAAGAAGACTTAATCCAGACTTTTGTTTGAGCTTTTGTTCGACTCTCCCTCTGGTTTGGGATTGCTGGTAATAGGAGCCTGAAGTTGCAGGAACTACTGCATGGAACCTGAGAAGGGAGTCACCTCAGAGGAAGCAAAGATATCATCTGAGTCCTGAATAAAGCCATCTCTGTAGTCTCTACTGGTATGACCTTTCATTTAAATGAACAGTATGTGCATTTTTGTTTAAGCCAGTTTGAGATTTTTTTTTCCTACTTCCAACTAAAAGATTTCTAACAGAAGCAGAAGTCTTGAAGCTATCCACAGGCGCAGAACTTCCAGACTAGAACAGTAGGGGCTGAGTAAAGTAATTCTGTAAAAAAGGCAAGTGTTGCTCATGCAGGGGATCTTCTTTTGGTTAATGACTGGAGTATCAGAAAAGAATTTAAAGGCAGGTACTATTCTTTCAAGAAGGCTGTATCGTAGTTAAGGAAAAAGAACAGTAGCAAAAACCCAAAGAACTATTAGGCACTATGCTCTGCTATTCTGATTTAGTAAATGCACCAAGAAAACACAGGAGGGAGGAGATGATTAATCATGGGAAGGCTTTCAGAAGGAGATGGGCAGCATGGCAAATAAAGAGAATAACTGAGTTAAATGCCTATGATTCATGGGCCAAAATTTAAGTGTTTATTATGGCAGGTAGTCTGGAAGTTTTGAAAATATCTTGTAGTTTATTCCACTGAGATTGTCTATACCAGTTAACATTTTAGTAGAAAGTAAATCACCAGGTCACTTTATGGTATGTGAACAAATACTGAGAAGAAATATTTCAGTTTTTGGAACATAAATTAGGAACCAGGGTACCAAACTGAGAGAATATTTTAAATGCTTTTGTAGCAGATGTGAGCAACTATTTTCATTAATAATGTGATTCTCCTTGAAAAAATGAATGCTCTAGTTTTAGCCACTCGGAAGTGGTTCTACGCTTTCTAGACTTTTTTTTTTTCTTTGCCTTGTGAGAACATACTGCAGATCTACTGTTCAGTTATAAGAAATGTTTATTTTCCAAGTACTTTTTTCCTATTCTCAAAAGGTAACATTGGAATAAATTGAAGATCAGTCAGAAATGATGTTTTGATATTTTCATGCATTAGTACAGTTTTAGTACTTCTTTGTTTTAAATTTAATAGGTGGGCCCATAGGGCACTTGGGTGACAAAGAGAAGTCAACAAGTTAGTTAGAAAGGAGTATAGCGTCTTCTTACTGAAATATTGAGAGTATAAGAAATCCTAACATCATCACTGACCACCAGTGAAGAAAGGGTGGATGGATTTTTCAGGGGTGATAATAAAAAATAAGCGAAACATACATTGAGAGACTGCTGGGGACAGTAAAAGAAGTATAACTACAGGGATTAAGTCTGAAATGCTGAATCTGTTTTGAGAAAGGGTGGAATTCAATTTGTAAATTGAAAGAATAAAGAGAAGAGGTAAGAGAAAATATAGTGAGCAGAGTAGCATTTTTGTCAGAAATATTAATTTATTGTGTGTCTATTTTATTCATTTCTCTTATAAAAAGGAACTCAGAACATCTTGGATCTTTAGAGTTCTTTAGAATAGAGCAGACAACTCTGTAAATCAAGTCTGTGTTTGAACTTGCAACTTAAGTTAAATGGAAGTATGACATAGTGGCAAAGTTCACAGGGTAGGATATTGAAGTCTGATTTTTTGCAGCTGTCAAAAATGGTGAAATATCTTCCCTTTTCTCATAAAATAATTGATTCTCAGAAAATAAACAAAAATGAAATTGATGTCATCCTGCTGGTTTGTGTTACAAAGCATAAATCAGTGGTTCTTATAGATACGGTATGTCACAGCTGAAGAACAGAATTAACAGACTGTCAAGTTACCTCAATCTCATGGTATCATACATCTCTAAGAACTTTGCCAGAAATTACTTCCCTAAGTCTTGAAATGGAAACAAAGAAGCAAACAAAGCCCTGTAAAGTAGCCCAACTCCTAGTCTAAGAAAAGAGAGGACTGGAATAGACCAGAGGCCAGTCTGGCCTTTCTGAGGTAGATTAGATGTTTCTTTTGATTATCGTTATGACCCATTTCTGATAATTAAACCTAAGTGGTTAAATACCCACTGGGTACAAAATATTTTAATAAAAATAACAAGAAAATCTCTTAATGGGTTTAGGAGTTAAATGCCTCTCAAAGATATTGTGTCTTAAGGTAACATGAAAATCCTGACTGTGAAAGACTTTTTTTTTTTTTTTTTTTTTTTTTGTGGTACACGGGCCTCTCACTGTTGTGGCCTCTCCCGTTGCGGAGCACAGGCTCCCGACGCGCAGGCTCAGTGGCCATGGCTCACGGGCCCAGCTGCTCTGCAGCATGTGGGATCTTTGCAGCCCGGGCACGAACCTGCGTCCCCTGCCTGCATTAGCAGGCAGACTCTCAACCACTGCGCCACCAGGGAAGCCCCGCGTTAAAGACTTTTAATCAGGGGTAATGAAAACACTATGCAATATTTAAAGTACTTGTTTCTTTGCATATACTCAGTCTGTAATCTGTTTTTATCTTTGGCCTATTACATGGTCTGCTTGCATCTACCATTGTCCCCCTCCAATTCATTTTCCATGTTGCAGCCTGGGTGGTCTTTATAAAATGAAGCTCTGCTGTGTGCCCTTCTCCCTCCCCAGTACCTTCTCCAAGACTGTGGTGGCCCTGTGAACACACCTCACAGATCTCCAGCTACAGGGTGTGTAGTTGAGTAGGGCCTAGCTGTTGCACTGTGAACTCCATTACCACTTTTCCACCAAGGCCGAGTTTCCCAGAGCTGATCCCTGCTGATGACTGAGAGCAGCAGCATTCTACTAAGGCGGGTCCTTCTGGGGGACGTGGGAGTCCTTGAAGGGGACTTGAAGGCTCACTGATGGCCTTGCCAAACCCTTCTTAGACTGCATGGAAGTCTAGGGCACCTCCACCCAGCATGTGACCAACCTTCCCCATGTGCCTGGAACTGTCCCGCTTTTAATCTCATGTCCCAGGCAGGCCCTTCTCTCACCCAACCTTCCTTACCTCTCTCCTTCACTGTGGATCAGATTTAATCATGGTCTGACTGCTCTCCTAGCCTCCCTCCTGCCCCATTTTCTCTCATAGGAGTTTCTCCTAATAAAATCCTTGCATGTTTAACCCCAATGTAATGTCTGTTCTCAGAGCACCTGGGCTTCCTCAAAGACTCTGCAAAGCCTTGCTATTTGTTTTCTCAGAGGAAAGACGGAAGTGTTGATCACTGTATATAAGATCTTGCCAACCTATGTGGTCAGAATCTGACGCTGCAACCCACCTGCATTAACTCCTCCAGTTCTCTTTAATATTGGGCTGGCCAAAAAGTTCGTTCGGATTTTTCATACCCTCTTACAGAAAAGCCAAACGAACTTTATGGCCAGCCCAATATATCCACTTTATTCTCATGGTTTGGAAATACAACAACTCAGGAAGGTTCACAGCAAAATATGGACATCTGTCAATAAAACGCAAGACAAAACTCCAAACCAGACTAAACCAAGCCAAGCCAAACCAAACCAAAAACAACAGAGGTGCAATTGGGAATGCGATTTACTTTTCCCTTCCCTCGCCTTCCCTTGCCTTCCCTCACCTTCCCTCCCCTCCCCTCGCCTCCCCTCCCCTCCCCCCTCCTTCCCTCCCCTCTCCACAACTTCCCTCTCTTCCTCAACTCCAACGGGATTTATCTAGTGAACACCCACTCATCATTGAGATCTTTGTTCAAATGTTATTTCTGGAGAAAACTTTCCCATTCTCCTCACTGGTCAGGTTTACTTGTTCTATACACTCTTAGCACCAAGAACTTTGCTTCTTAGAACATATCAGAGTTGATATTTTTATTCTTTGAATGAATATTTGGTTCAATAATGTCCCTTGGACTGGACATTGAACTCTGTAAAGGCAGAAAACATGTGTTTTAAAATATCTTTGTCTCACTTCTATATCCCCAACTTCTAGCACGTCTGTCACATAGACGTTCAGTAAATAACTGTTGAGTAAATTAATTCAAACATGTAATGCCCCTGAAAACCTAAAAGGATGTTAATTAATGTGAAGCGTTTTCCAGTCACCAATGTCCATACTACATATTAAATGTTAATATTCTTCCCTAAACCTCTGCCTCTTACATTTTTGTTATTCTGAAAGAATCAGGTTAATGAAAAGCTTCCCAGAGCACATATCAAGGTAGAATTGGTTCAATACATTTGAAAAATTATTCTTTGCACTGTATCCTTTTTTATTTTTTAGTATCAATGTTAATATGTGTATAGTTGCCAAATAGTTCCACAATGCTTATTATGAGGAATAACACTCACTATAACTCTGTTCTCCCGCATTTTCTGTTTCCTAGAGATCAATGCTTTTTAGCCATTTCCTTTGTCATTTCCTTCATATCTGTAAATAACATGATTGTGCTTCAACTTCTAGGTTTTTCACCTTTATGCGTATCTATTGACTTCCCACTCTAAAAGGTTAGACTTTACCTTTCTTTAATCCTTTTCCACTTGTTCTTGTACCAAGCACTGTGCTGCATGTTTCCTATCCTTCTCATCCTCCTGAAAATTTTGTACATTAACATTTTGATAGTAATATTATTTCTGTTACTATGATTATATAAACACACTTTTAACTGAGCCCAGTACTATTCTTAGACACTTGCAAAGGGGCCCCTTTCTTGCTCACCCTTCTCCCTGGGAGAGGAATTCATGGGGCCAAGACAACTCCCTTTTCAGATCTTACTCTGAATCCAGAGACCCCAGAACTCCCTGCCCAAATGACCCCGAAGGTGCTTCTAAGACCCATGCAGGTCCCATCCCCATGTGTCCTATTGAAAGTGGATAGTGCTACCACGGTGCACACCCAAGGGGCAAGTGTTTGTGACTTGTGGTCAGAGCTTGGACACGTGGGTGGGTGTCCAGACACTTGCCCACAAGGCTCCTAAGTGTGTGGGATGGACCTTGAGGCTGGAAGAGATGGAGTTGGGCTCTTGGTCTGAGGCCAGCTGGCTGCCCTTCCTTCTACTGCCAAGTTCTGGGGTGGATCTCTGAGGAGTATGAGGATTTTAAATTCAATCCTGGCCTTCTAGGTCATTTACTTAGGTAGGAGGGTAGAATACATTTTATTTAATACACTTTTAGTTTGATGTATATTTTTTAAAAGTATAGTCATATGTTGCCTGGGCCTTCGTTTATCTTAACCCCTCTCCTCCACCCTCCTAAGTGTTAGAAGTGGGCCCAGTTTAGCCATGTATTTAGTATACTGTGATTATTTTCCTTACCTGCACAGATTTAAACATTTCTTTTGCTGGCATTAATAATTATCTTGTTTTGCATATGCTTTGTTCTCTCTGTACTTATCTCTTATCCGTAGTTTATCCCTCAAAAGTTTAAATTTCTTCTTAATTCGTTAAGTCAAGTAATGTATCCATTTCATCTTTTAGAGAAATCCCTACTGTAGATTTTGTTTCTTCAATTTTAAAAAGTTTGGTAAAATACACATAAAATTTACCATCTTAAGCATTTTTGGTGCACAGTTCAGTAGTATTAAGTACATTTATATTGTGCACCCATTACTACCATCCATCTCTAGAAATCTTTTCATTTTGAAAAGCTGAAACTATACCCATTAAACAATAACTCCCTGTTCCTCCCTGCCTCCAGTCCCTGGCAACCACCATTATACTTTCTGTCTCTGTGATTTTGACTACACTAAGTACCCCATATAAGTGGAATCATACAGTATTTGTTTTTTTTGTGACTGGCTTATTTCACTTAGCATAATGTCCTTAAGGTTCATCCATGTTGTACCATGAATTTCCTCCCTTTTTAAGGCTGAATAATATTCCATTGTATGCATATATCATATCTTGCTTATCTATTCATCTATCAGTGGACACATGGGTTGCTTCCACATTTTAGTTATTGCAAATAATGCTGCTATGAACACGGAGGTATAAATACCTCATTGAAAAATCTACTTTCAGTTCTTTTGGGTATATACCATAAAGTGGAATTGCTGGATCATACAGTGATGATGTATTTGGGAACTGCCATACTATTTTCACAGTGGTTGTACCATTTTAAATTCCCACCAACTGTGTTCAAGTGTTCCAATTTCTCCACATCCTAACACTTGTTTGTTGGTTTGTTTCTTTCTTTCTCTCTCTCTCTTTTTTCCTCCTTCCTTCCCTCCCTCTCCCCTCCCTCCCTCTCTCCCTCCCTCCTTCCCGCCTTCCCTTCCTTCCTTCCTTCCTTCTTTCCTTCCTTCCTTCCTTCCTCCCTGCCTTCCTTTCTTTCTTTCATGGTGGTCATCCTAATGGGTGTGAGGTGGTATATAATTTTGCTTTTGATTTTCATTTCCCTAAAGATTAATGATGTTGAGCATCTTTTCATGCACTTATTGGCCATCTGTATATCTTCTTTGGAGAAATGTCTATTCAAGTCTTTTGCTCATCTTGGAATTGGGTTGTTTGTTTTTTGCTATTGAGTTTTAGAATATATATATATATATTTTTTTCTTTGTATATTCTTGATATTAACCCCTTATCAGATATATGATTTGTAAATATTTTCTCCCATTCTGTGGGTCGCCTTTTTACTCTGTTGATAGATCTACTCTGTTGTCTTTGATGCATAAAATTTTTACAAAGTATAATTTGCTTATATTTTCTTCTGTTGCCTGTGTCTTTGGTGTCATATTCAAGAATTCATTGTCAAATGCAATATTGTGAAGGTTTTGCCCTTTGTTTTCTTCTAAGAGTTTTATACTTTTAGATTTACCTTTAGGCCTTTGATCCATTTTGAGTTAATTTTTATATATGGTGTTAGGTAGGGTCCAACTTCATTCTTTTGCATATGGATATCTATTATACTTTTCCCAGCACTATTTGCTGAAAAGATTGTCCTTTTCCCATTGAATTGTCTTGGCACTTTTGTTAAATGCCATTTAACTATATAATGGTGGGATTTATTTCCAGGGTGTCTATTCTATTCCATTGGCTATATGTCTGTTTTTATGCCAGGAGCACACTGCATCAATTACTGTAACTTTGTGTTCAGTTTTTTTTTTTTTTCACCAAAGATAATATTTGTTTTTATTATCATTCTGTGAAAGAAGCAAGGTAGTCTGATAAATTGGGACTAAGTTAGGCTGGTAGGACAATCAAGGAAAAAATATCTTTAAGAGATGAGTGCCAAAGAATAGAAAGGAATCACTTATGGACAATTTTTCTGGAAATAATATTTCCAAAACATGGGAAAAACAAATACAAAGGCCCTGAGGCAAGGTGAAGCTTAACTACAATCAAGGAACAAAAAGAAGCTAAAAGGTTAGGTCAGGAGATAACCACACAAATTTACACCAGCTGGTCCCTAACTTCAAGTCTACGTGGATATATTCTTTTTTTTTTTAACATCTTTATTGGGGTATAATTGCTTTACAATGGTGTATTAGTTTCTGCTTTATAACAAAGTGAATCAGTTATACATATGTTCCCATATCTCTTCCCTCTTGCGTCTCCCTCCCTCCCACCCTCCCTATCCCACCCCTCCAGGCAGTCACAAAGCACCTAGCTGATCTCCCTGTGCTATGCGGCTGCTTCCCACTAGCTATCTACCTTACATTTGGTAGTGTATATGTGTCCATGCCTCTCTCTCGCTTTGTCACAGTTCACCCTTCCCCCTCCCCATATCCTCCAGTCCGTTCTCCAGTAGGTCTGTGTCTTTATTCCTGCCTTACCCCTAGGTTCCCCATGACATTTTTTTTTTTCTTAAATTCCATATATATGTGTTAGCATATGGTATTTGTCTTTCTCTTTCTGATTTACTTCACTCTGTTGTGTTCAGTTTTGAATCAGGAAGTGTGAGTCCTCCAGTTTTATACTTTTTCAAGATTATTTTGGCTATTTGGGTCCCCTGAGGTTTGATATGAATTTTACAACATATTTTTCTATTTTTGCCAGAAAACATCATTGGGATTTTGATAGGGATTGCATTAAATCTGTAGTTTGCTTTGAGTACTATTGACATCTTAACAATATTAAGTCTTCCAATCCGTGAACATAGGATGTATTTCTATTTACTTAAGTCTTTAATATCTTTCTGCAGTGTTTTGTAGTTTTTATAGTTAAAGTCTTTTAGCTGCTTACTTAATTTCTAAGTATCTTATTCTTTTTGATGCTACTGTAAATAGATTGTTTTCTTAATTTTTTTCCTTACTGTTCATTTCTCATTGTATAGAAATACAACTAATTTTGGGTGTTGACTTTGTATCCTGATGCTTTGCTCAATTTATTTATTAGTTCTAACAGTTTTCTTGTATGGAATCTTTAGGGTTTTCTACATGTAAGGTCATATCGTCTGTAAACAGAGATATGTTAACTTCTTCCTTTCCAATTTGGATGCCTTTAATTTTCTTGCCTAACTGCTGTGACTAGAATTACTTAGACTGCTGAATAGAAGTGGTGAAAGGAGGCATCCTTGCCTTATTCTTAATCTTAGAGGAAAAGCTGTCAGTCTTTTAGCATTGAGTATGATGTTTTCTGAGGGTTTCTCATATATGGCTTTTATTTTGTTGAGGTAGTTTACTTCTGTTCTGAGTTTGTTGAGTGTTTTTATCATGAAAGCATGTTGGATTTTGTCAAATGCTTTTTCTTCATCAGTTGAGGTGATCATGTGTTTTTTCCTTCATTTCATATGTTGAACTCTCCTTGCATTCCAGGAATAAACTCCATTTGGCCATGGTATATAATCCTTCTAATATGCCACTGAACTAACTCAGTTTGCTAGTATTTTGTTGAGGAGTTTTGCATCAACGTTTATAAGGGATATTGGTCTGTAGTTTTCTTTTCTTATAGTGTATTTGTCTGACTTTGGTATCAGAGTAATGCTGGCCTCATAAAATGAGTTAGGAAGTGTTCCCCCCCCTTCACTTTTTTTCTAGCAGTTCAAGAAGGATTGGTGTTAGTTCTTCTTTTAAAGTTTCGTAGAATTCACCAGTGACTCCATTAGGTCCAGGTGTTTTTTTGGTCAGGAAATTTTTGATTACTGATTCAATCTCCTACTACTTATAGGTCTATTTGGTTTTTCTATTTGTTTGTGAGTTAGTCTTGGTAGATTTTGTGTTTCTAGGAAATTGTTCATTTAATCTTGGTATCCAATTTGTTGACACACAATTCTTCATAGTACTCATAATTCTTTTCATCTTTGTAGAATCAATAGTATTGAACACAGATTCTTGATATTTGGAGGACAGCATCCTTATTGCTCACCTTGTCTCCCATAAGCTGTGTGCAAGCTGTTCCAGTAGCACATGCACAGCTGCCTGCCATGAGACTGGAGGATGGGCGCTGGGTAGCTGCTGCAGAGCTAAGAGCTGAAATTGACTGAAATTAACTGCAATTTACTGTTCAAGTCTTTCCCTGAAGTGGTAAGCCTTCAATAAACTCCAGAGGTCCAAAACAGTCACATCACACAGGTTCTGCCAGTGCAATTTTTATATGGGTGGAGAGGGGGATTCCTGGTGCTTTCTACTCCACCATCTTCCCCAGATCCTACCCAGCTAGAGCTTCTGACTTGCTCTTATCTAGACTGGTTGGTTGGTAGGATTTCTGAAAAGCTGATATCTTAGCTCTCTCCTTTTATAATAGGGAAGAACAAATATGACTCCATGTTGGATCTGTTTCTTTTACTAACTTTGTTGTCTCTTGCCTATGCTTAGTCATGCTGGCTCTGCACCTTTTATAAAGGAGTGTTGTTTATAGCCTGAAATAAACAGGATAACCCATTCTCAAGGCTCTGACCTTTAAAGGTATAACACTCTTCTGTTCATATAGAGATAAAAAGTTGCAGAACAGAGAATAACATTTGCCTTGTTAGAGGTTTACATCATGAATTGAACTATGTGGACAGCTGCAAGAACAAAGGATTCTGACACCAAGAAGTTTGCAACAACCAACCACACCCCCTCCCCTTTTAGTGTAAAAGAAGCCTGATTCTAACTCAGGTAAGGGACACTAGTGTGCCATATTCTCGGTCTGCTGGCTTTCCGAATAAAGTCATTGTTCCTTGCCCCAACAACCCATCTCCTGATTTATTGGCCTGTTGTGTGGTGAGCAGAATGGTTTGGACTCGGTAGCATTCTCCTTCATTATGGTAATTCTTTCCAAGTCTGTTGATTGGATCACTTTTCCCAGGGTCTCATGTCTTCATCTTTCTTAGTTTACTTATCCAGTGGCTTCTTGAGTAGAGGTAACTGGGAGACAATTTTTTGAGATATGTTTGAAAATGCCTTTATTCTCAATTCACCCATAATTGATATTTTGGTTAGATGTAGAATTCTAGATTGCAAATAATTTTATTTCATAATTTTGAAGGCATTGTCTCCAGATTCCAGTATTTCTATTGAGAAGTGTGATTCAATTTGGTTGTTGATCCTTTGTGTGTAAACTGATTTTTCTTTTACTCTCTGAAAGTTTTAAGAGCAGTCTCTCTCAGAATTCTGACATTTCTTGGTGAAGTGCCTTAGATTAGGTCTTTTTTTTTTTTTTTTTTTTTTGCGGTATGTGGGCCTCTCACTGTTGTGGCCTCTCCCGTTGCGGAGCACAGGCTCTGGATGCACAGGCTCAGCGGCTATGGCTCACGGGCCCAGCCGCTCCGCGGCATGTGGGATCTTCCCGGACCGGGGCATGAACCCATCTCCCCTGCATCGGCAGGTGGACTCTCAACCACTGCGCCACAAGGGAAGCCCAGATTAGGTCATTTTTACCCACTGTTTTGGGTTCTCATGGATTCTTCCAATGTGAAAATATTTTCTTCAGTTTTGGAAAATTTTCTATTTTCTGCGTTCTTTTTTTCTGGAACTTTTTCATTATGATCTTGGACCTCTTGAACTTAACCTCTAATTTTCTCTTTTCTTTCTTTTTTTTCATACCTTTGTCTTTTTTGTTCTACTTTGTGAGAGATATCCTCATCTTTATCCTTCAGTCATTCTATTGAGATTTTCATTTCTACTACCATTTAAAAAAATTCTCAAAGCTCTTTTTTGAAATTTTCTTTTCTGCAGTATTATATTCATGCTTCATTGATGCAAAATCTTATTTCTCTCTGAGAATACTGATGATACAATTAAAACTGTTTTTTTTTTTTTTATTGAATAGTCTCCATTTCCTTCAAGTTTCTTTATCTGTCTTTGGTTTGTCTCGCTCCTAAAACTAAGTCTTTCTTCCAGTGTCTATTAGCCTTAGTCTGTGAATTAATATTTGAATGTGGTCTGCTAAGAGGCTGGTTGTGTATGTAGGGCATGCTGACCATGGTCTTCACAATAGGCTGAGCTGATTTAGTTGTTTCATTGAGGACACACTCAAATATCAATAATTTTAGTTTCTTTTTGTAGGTTGGTCAGATTCTGCAGATAAGGATCTTCTAGTCTCCTGCAAGTGTTCTGTGAGCCAAGTCAGGGAAGGGGCTGGGGTTTCAACATCCAATCTCCTTCATCAGGGTACCCCTGGCTTCAACTGTGTGGGGTGTCCCAGTCCAGAGGACCTCTATTTTCCCACTCCTTGGGGTGAACGAGTGGCAGTCCCTCAGCTGAATAAATTAGGGGAGTTCATTTGGGTCTTCTTAATCAAACTTTGAACTTTCTTCATAGTTTTAGCTGCAACTTCACTTCCAATACCAGAATTTCCTAGAGATGCTGATTTCTGAGGTCTTTGAAGATACTGGTTTGTAATTTATATTTCTGCTTAGTTGTTCCCATTGACAACTTAAGATTCAGCGTTTTCCATTATGCAAAGTAAATATCCAGTTATCCTTCTGCTTTGTATCTCTCCACACATTCCTGCCATTTAAAAAAATAGACTTTAATTTTTAGAGCAGTTTTAGGTTCACAGCAACACTGAGTGGAAAGTACAGAGAGTTCCCATATACCCCATGCCCCACATATGCACAGCCTTCCCCATTACTAATGTCCCCTCACTGGAGTAGTACATTTGTTACACGTTATGATCCTACACTGACACATAATTATCACCCAAAGTCCATAATTTACATTAGGGTTACTCTTGGTATTGTACATTATATGGTTTGAACAAATGTATAATGACATGTATGCACCATTATAGTATCATACAGGACAGTTTCACTGCCCTAAAAATTCTCTGTGTTTTGCTTATTCATTCTTCACTCCCCCAATCCCTGCCATTGTTTTTTCAGTCTCCTTGTGCTTATGTTTGTACTTTCTTTTAAAAATATCTCCTTTACAGTTTTGTTAGTGGGGATTTACAATATAGAAGAGGCAAATGTGTGTGTTTAATCTGCCACATGATAACCAGCCTGAAAAAAATATTTTTAAAAACAGAGCGGTGTACAATAATTTCATTTCCAGAAATTTACTCTAAGGAAATAATTGGAAATGGCAACAATACAAAAAATTAAGAAACAGAAACCTCATTAAATAGAGTTGGGAGATGATCAAGGGAAGCTCTCACGCTCTGCTATGATAGCAGAGCCCAACAGAAGAAGGAAGTCGCCTCTTCTTTCCTGGCAAGGACTCAGCCAATGAAAAGCCATAGACCCTTTGTTTACTATAGCCCTCCCAACTTCCTTTTCCCCTCTATAAAAGAGTTCCTCCATTGCTGGGCAAGGACTTACACGTGGCTCACCGTGGTTGCAGACCTGGAATTGCAATTCTCTGCTGATTCTAAATAAACACATCTTTGCAGGAGAAGAAAAACCCCCCAAAACCAAAAAACAAACAAAAAACCCCCAGAGTGATGTACATTTTATTTATTTTCTCAAATTTGATGGTCAAAAAATAGCAAATCAATATATCATAGTTAAAAGTTAGGTTTCAGGACGTTTCATTTTTGCTTTGGATTAGACAGTGAAACACTTAAGTAGTTTATTTTTTTTTGTTTTTTATTTTTATTTTTTTTGTGGTACGCAGGTCTCTCACTGTTGTGGCCTCTCCCGTTGTGGAGCACAGGCTCCGGAGGCGCAGGCTCAGCGGCCATGGGTCACGGGCCCAGCTGCTCCGCAGCATGTGGGATCTTCTCGGACCGGGGCATGAACCTGTGTCCCCTGCATCGGCAGGCGGACTCTCAACCACTGCGCCACCAGGGAAGCCCTTAAGTAGTTTATTTTTGTCCTAAAGAAAATGTCTTAAAATTTGGACATTATGCCTTTCAGTAAAATAAATATAGTTGGTAGAACGTTTCACTCTTTCCCCTCAAAAACACTATTAAAACCTCAACACTTACACAACTTCAAAATGATCATTTTGCTCAATATTTAACTTCTAAGTAATTGAGGCCCGGGAATTAGGTGGCGTCTTGAAGCTGTACCTTCTATTTCTGGAAGAAATGAAAGTAGAGCCCAGATGTTTTGAGGGAAGAGTGATGATGATGGAAAAGGCAAGGAGAGGGAGGTTATGGGTTAGGAAAAAAAAAATCAGTAAAATACCAGCCTGAGGAAGAATTGTCTCTTATCTGAAGTATGACTGGTTTTGGTGTCATTTATGCTTCTTTAAACTCCCTCTTCATTAGAGAGCTAATGCTTCCAACATGTTCAATTTTTCTCATGAGAAGGAAGGCAGCTCTTATAAATCACACACTGACTTTAATTATATGTGTTCCCTGGATGAGGGTGGGACAGTGGGTAAAATAGGTGAAGGGGATTAAGAGGCAAACAAGTCTCCAGTTATAAAATAAATAAGCCATGGGGATGTAATATACTACAACATAAGGAATATGGTCAATAATATTGTAATAACTTTGTATGGGGACAGATGGTTACTAGACTTATCATGGTGATCAATTTCATAATGTGTACAAATGTCAAATCACTATGTAGTATACCTGAAACTAAGATAACGTTGAACATCAACTATATTTAAGTAAAAAAATTTATATATGTTACTTCTCCAGGAATATTTACATTTTCAAAGAGGGTATGAGAAGAGGCATTCTTAGGTTACTCTAATGATGAAATTTTAGATGTCTTGATTACTTTATGTAGGCTGATTATTTTGCAACAATAGTTCTTTGTAGAGGCACCTCAGTTAATCTTCTATTTTTGGCTACTTTGTGAGACCACCCTGGACATCCTTCCTCACTTCTCCCAATGGGGACATTTCTGGAAATCTTTGTTCTGATGAAGTATTTAGCTCTAGTTTGAACCTCATTCTATCTGTAATAACTGTTGGGTTTTTCATCAAATTCTGTATTATTTAGCTAGCAATATTTGCAAATTCTTTATATAATTGATGTAATCTCGTTTCCCTTCTCATTGCAATGGTAAAAACCAGGATTAAAAAAAAAGAATCAGAAATAATGCTACTGGAAATGATTTAACTATTACCAATTTTTTAATGTACGAACTGCTTATATAGTTAGAAAGCTTAAGAGTACAAATTAAACAATGATTATAATTAATTAAAGTTTAGAAGACTAGATATTATCAAATCCAAAATAAAGATGTTTCCTTTATGCTAATGATAATTAATTATAAAAATATATTAATAAAATGATTTCCTTCATAATAAAAAACCATGAATAACCTTAGAAAAAAAAGTGTGAGAAGTATATGAACAAAGTATACGTAACCTTAGTTGTATTTGATTGAAACAGAATTAAATCTATAGATAAATTTGGGAAGAATTGATGTCTATAGAAAGATTGACATTATAAAGGTATTAATTTTTTTCCCAATTTAATATTTAGATTAATACAGTTCTAATTAAATACATTAAGATTTGTTTTTTAAGTAGGACACTATTTTTCTGAAATTTGTATGGAAGAATAAGCGGGCAAGATACGCAAAGACTTTTAAAAAGAATTATGTATACTTACCATAATTGCCATATAATAGGATAATTATTAAATAATAGTACTCAAAATGTGTTTCTGATACAAAAATAGACAAAAAGTAATGGAAAAGGTTAGGCCAGAAACAGACTCTAATATATAAAATTAATAGATGATTAAGTAGGCATCATGATAAATATCAAATTTATAAGTTTTGAATGACCAATTAAGGAAAATTGGCTAGAAAAGTTTAAAAATCTAGTTCAGATTCTTATAATTTTAAAAAGAAATGTAGGTGTCCTGTTGAGTTAAATTAAAACTATCAGACTATAAAATGTTGGATGAATATGTACAGAAATAGCTGATATCTCTATGTATAAGAATTCTCTAGGTTTAAGTTGGTAGAAGCAATTACACAGAAAATTTGTTTTTACCTAAAAAATAAAACATTTTATGTAGGAAAAATTAAAACCCTAAAATATTTAAAAGGCAAATAAAAACTATATAAAACAATGGGCTTTTTATATATATGTATATATGACAAAGAATGAATATTTTCACTATATATTAAAAAAATAGATATCAATAAAAAACAACAAATCTCTTAAAATATATTGGCAAAGAAAAAGACCATTTACAAAGTACTGGAAGAGACTGGGTGAGAAAATACTACTGTAGAGAAAACGTTTATTCTCTCTAGTAGAGAAATGTAAAGTGAAATAAGAAAGAAAAGTTGTATTTTTATTATGATTTCAAAAAAATGATAATTGGTGCTAGAATGAGGACTTGTTATTGCCTCTGATAGTATAAACTAGAAATTTACATGGTTTAGCAATATACAACAAGAGCTTTAACAAAGAAGGCCTTTGAAGCAGTAATATGGCTTAAGGAAATCCAGCCTAAAGAAATAACCCTGACACCAAAAGTACAAAGAACAAATGCAAATATAGACAAGTAGGATTACATCAAACTAAAAAGCTTCTGCACAGCAAAGGAAACAGTCAACACAATGAAAAGGAAATCTACAGAATGGGAGAAAATATTCACAAACCATATGTATGATAGGGGTTAATATATCCAAAGAACAGAAGGAACTCTTACAACTCAATCAAAAAAACCCCCAACAAATAACCAGATTAAATAAAGGGCAAAGGACTTGAGTAGACATTTCTTCAAAGACAACATACAAATGGCCAACAGGTATATGAAAAGATGCTCAATGTCATTAATCATCAGGGAAATGCAAATCAAAACCACAATGAAGGCTTCCCTGGTGGCGCAGTGGTTGAGAGTCCGCCTGCCGATGCAGGGGACACAGGTTCATTCCCCGGTCCGGGAAGATCCCACATGCCGCGGAGTGGCTGGGCCCGTGAGCCACGGCCGCTGAGCCTGCGTGACCGGAGCCTGTGCTCCACAACGGGAGAGGCCACAACAGTGAGAGGCCCGCGTACCGCAAAAAAACAAAAAACAAAAAGAAAAACCACAATGAAATATCACGCTTGTTAGGATGTATATAGTAGCAAAAAAGCAAAAGACAGTACATATTGGCAAGGATGTGAAGAAATTGGAATCCTTGTACAATGTTGGTGGGAATGTAAATTGGTGCTGTCACTATGGAAAACAGGATGGAGGTTTCTCTGAAAATTAAAAATAGAACTCCATATGATCCATCAATCTAACTTCTGGGTATTTATCCCAAAGAATTGAAACCAGTATCTTGAAGAGATATATGCAATCTCATGTTCACTGCAGAATTATTCACAGTAGCCAAGATATAGAAAACACTTAAATGTCCATCGACAGATGAATAAAGAAAATGCGGTATATACATACGATGGAGTATTATTCAGCCTTAAAAATAAGGAAATCTTGCCATATGCAACAACATGGATGAACCTGGGGACATTTTGCTAAGTGGAATAAGCCAGTCACAGAAGGACATATACTGCCTGATACCACTTATATGAGGTACATGAAATAGTCAAGCCCATAGAAACCCACAGTGGAATGGTGGTTGCCAGGGACTGAGGGGAGGAGGAAATGAGGAGTTGCTGATCAACAGGTATCAAGTTTCAGTCGTGTAACATGAATAAGTTCTAGACATCTGTACAACATCGCACTTATAGTTAACAATACTATAGTGTGCATTTAAAGATTTGTTAAGAGAGCAGAACAGTAAGTCCCCTACACACGAACGAGTTCTGTTCTGAGAGTGCGTTCGTTAAGTCCAAATTGTTCATAAGTCCAACAGAGTTAGCCTAGGTACCCAATTAATGCAATCGGCTATACAGTACTGTACTGTAATAGGTTTATAATACTTTTCACACAAATAATACATAATAAACACAAAAAATAAAACATTTTTAATCTTATAGTACAGTATCTTGAAAAGTACAGAAGTACAGTACAACAGCTGGCATACAGCGGCTGGCATCGAGTGAACAGATAAGAAGAGTTACTGACTGGAGGAGGGAGAGCAGGTGGGAGATGGTAGAGCTGAAGGATCGTCAGCAATAGGGACGGAGGGCAAGCTACAATTTCACTCATGCCTGACGTTGATTGGCACAGGTTCTAGTTCCTTGCTGCATTCAATTCTATCTACGCTCTTGTTTCTGGACATCCTGGGCTTGAAATAAAGATACTGTACTACTGTACTCTATACAGTACAGTACCGTACAGTAAAGTACACAAAAGCACAACCACTTGTAGAGGATGCACACACGTGGCAGTGTGCGCCAGACATGTGAACGCACATTCGTATCTTTGAAAGCTTTCAACTTGAAGGTTCGTATGTAGGGGACTTACTGTACTCACGTCGAATGTTCTTACTACAATAAAAAAGAAGAAATCCAAATAAAGATAAAAAAACTGATGTGTAAATGCGTTCTGAAGTACAGTTTATAGTGCTAAAAAACTGGAAACTAAATACCCCGAAATAAAAAAAAGGTAATAAAACTGTGGTATATCTATACAATAAATATTATATTACAATTAAAAACATTTGCATAGCATTTCTAATAACGTGTTAAGGGATAAAAGTAGAATCCAAATTTAAATGTAGTGGTAGTTTCATAACTATAGAAAATGCATTTAAGAAATAGAAGGAAATGCACTAGAATATTTGAAGCATTTGGTTTTGGATTGTGGGATAATGAATATTAGTTTTTCTTCTATTAACTTTGATGCATTTTCTAAATTTTTTCAAGAGGCATCTTACATTGCAATTAGGAAAAATACACCATAAAAACAATCACAACCCTTTTTTCCATGTAAAATTTGACTTGCTTAAATTTTTAGTTTCTCTTTGACTTTTTCAGTAACATCCTACCTTTCTTTTTCTCCTTTTGAATAAAAATTATTTTTCATATATTTTTACTTTTTCATTTCTTCATCAACTTCAGTTTTCTTTCCCCTTTTCTTCTTCGTCATCTACCAACTTCTTTGCTCTTTTTTGTGATTCTGCATCTTTCTATTATCTTTGTTATGTTCCAGCTGGTCCTTTATTTCCTTTCTTATCTCAGTAAAGTCTCTTCTGGAAGATTTCAATTTTATTACCTCAAAACTGACTTTGTCACATTAGAAGTCCTTTTCTCTAGCTCATATCTGTTAAAGGCTCCACATTATATTAACAGTAAAAAAAGTCAAATGCAGTGACACATGCCTCTGTGTAATCAATTTTCTAGCAGCTTTAAAAACTTCACAGTTATGTTTTCTATTTTCAGTTATAATAGGGTATGAATGTAATTAATCCATATAGTATGAGAATTGTGAAATATAAATCCTTCCTCAAATGTTGCACGATAGCATTGAATTTATGGAGGGTGCTAAACAAACGTTAAATATTAAACAGTAAGAGGTCTTGGTATTCACTTTTTTCTGGGTTTAGTAATCTTTTATAGGTGTATTTGAAAAGATGATTACAAATATATTTTCTTTTAGACATAATCTTCTCTCTTCCCCTGCTCACTCTCATTTCCAGTAAAATCTTCTTTGCTATTGCTTCCTCAACTCTACCTCATTCTTGGTGGTCATACTTTGAAGGCTGAGGAAACAAAATGAGTTTTCAAATGCTGCAAGTTTCCCCCTTTGTATTTTCCTCCTTTTGTATTTTGTCTCCATAAGGAAATAGCAAGTGGACCTAAGTAATCATTGATCGGGCAGTCAGGCTTTTGAAAAAGGAGATTCAGGCCTGTGGGTTTGAGAAGAGTGGCAAAGGCCACCCTGCAGCCTGGCTGGTGACGGGAGTGTGGACATGTGCTACTTGGAGTGGAAACTTCCTGACACTTGACCCACATGTGTACACTTCAACTCAAAGATGGAAACTCGCCCTTGTGGTCCCCCTGGGGGTCCTTCAGGGCAGGTCCCTGGGACAGTGCAGGGCTAAGCACTGGTGAAATTAGTTTTTTTCCTTCTCTGTTTGGATTTGTTAATTGGAGGCTGGTGAAACAATAGGACATTTTCTAGCTTGGAATTTTCTGAAACATAGGCTATTTTCTTAGAAGGATATATATATAGGTTAGGGAAAAAATAATCTGAATTGAATTTATTTTGCTTCACGTCTGCCAGTTGATAGCTACTGTTGTAAAAGAAAGCTTTGATAGATAATAGCCAGGGAAATTTTCTGTATCTTTGGGTCCTGCTTCCAGCTGGTCTCTTGAGGGAGAGCTGTTAATAAATCCTCATATGGGGTGGGGAGGAGAGGACACTTTCCTGCCACATAAAATATTAATTTAAAAGTGGATCAGGGCAGTTCAGCAGCAAACCTGCGTTTTGTCTCCTGGAAAGTATGCCTCTGCTGCTGATTTCTTTCAGTCACAGAGAACTACAATGGAACTGACAGAATTCTTTTTGTTTCTATTCAGCAAGGGTTCAAGCTTTAAAAAACCTGGAAATTCTGTCACCTATACCTTCTCATATACACATCACCACAAAATTAAATTTAAAAAATCAAACCATTAAAAATAACCTGTGACCGTCCAGCCTTAACGGGGATATGAAAGCTGCCTGGATTGGGGTTCCTGAGCTTTCTTCATTGTCAGAACGTTCCTTAGGCTGACATGGCTGGTTGGGAAATGTTTATTTTCCACACCTTCCAGCCTCAAAAGCTTCCTGATCCCATGGGAGACGTCAGCTCTGAAGGAAGGAAAATGGTCTTTGGCTTTCTACCTTCATCCTCTTTTCTTTTTTCTCTCATTTCTCTTTCTTTGTCCTCCTGCACGTCTCTCCTCTAAACAGATACACACACACATACAGACACACAGACATCACACATGCACGCAGACATACATTCACACACACACACTGCACACACAATATGATGCACACACATACATACACTTGTAGACATCACACACACGGACACAAACACCATGTACACACACACAGATACCATACACAGACATCATGCACATAGACGGACATTCCCCCTCCCAACATACACATGGGTAAACCTTAGATTTAGATTTCTGCTATATATTAATGGTTTTTAATGATATTTTTGTTGTTGTGTCTTTAACACAGTAATACTATTTGGCAATATTTGATATCATCTGAGAACCCCTATTGAGTTGTAGCACACTGTTTTCTTAAGACCTCTCTGGTTCTATATGACCTAATGCAAATTTCCCTTCTTTATTAGGCTCTTGTAATTAATCATGAGGTAGGATTAAAAACAGACAGGCATGTGGAAATACGGAAAGAATGAGTAAGGAAGGCCTGACTATGTGGAGACTCTGACTAATGTCCAATAATCAGGGTTCTAGTGAATTTGCTATTTCTTTTTAGTTTACTTCAGTAGAGGAAAATATATGTTGACCTTGAATCTTTACTGAAAAATGCAAGATATGTGAGTATACAATTATTTGTGAAATTCAAATTGAGTGTTAACTGATTATTACAAATGGCATTAATAAAGGAGGATCATTTCACTTCTAATGTTGTTATTTTTCTTTGTTAAGAAAGGCTAAAAGGGAACCTGAGAAATGAATGTGTTGATTGCAGGTTATAAAAAGAGGTGGTTTAAAAAAACCCAGATTCTTCTAGTAATAGTAATAATTATAGATTCCTAAACTGTAGGAAAAGGGTAAAATGCAATGTAAAAATGAGATTGATATAAATATCAATATCAGAGAAGAAAAACAATATGTGAAATCAAGTATAAACCTTAGAAGAACGAGAACTTGCTTGGGATTATTGTTAATTTGTATAAATAAAAGCAAACACAACTTTGTAAGTCATTATTTCTTTTTAATTGAATGGTAGTGGAATGAAGAGTACTTTCCAATCGGAATTAGGAAGATTTTCCTGGATTTTATGAAAAAACAGGAAGTAATCCTTTCATATAAAATCCTCAAAGAAATGTGATGATTATTTTTAAGAAAGAACTGGATATTTCAAATTCATTGAGCTTTTACAGTCTATAAACGTACAGTTTTCTAAACTTAAAAGCATGTTATAGGAAGTCTTAAATTTTCTCTCTAAAATACTGAAATGTTGGGGTTTTATTTTTAGTCTCGGACTGTGCAAAGAGGCTGTTGACCTTCACTGTCAATCCACAGAAATTTATGTAATTTTCCAAGAAGAATAATGATTGTCATTCAGATGATAATGTTGAGATTCTTCTATTTGATCACAGTATTTTCAGAGTGAAAGAAACATTCAACAATTGGAGGTTCAAAGTTCTAAATGTGACCTTCGGTGAGATGGGTCTCATTTGCCTTCAGTGCATAAAGTCTTTTGCTTGCTGGGTTTAGGTAGGTTTGAAAAAAATAAAAAGAGAGTTTTAATTATGAAGTAAATTGAAAACAGAATTTTTTTTATTATTAATGCACAAAGCTCTTTAAATCATACAATGGCAAAAGCCATGAAGAAATGCCTATTCCATATTGAACAGATTTGTCTGTATGAATTCAAAGGAGGAAATACTTCTTTGTTGTTGTATTCTTTTATTTTCAGGCTCTGACTCCATGTTTAGGACTTTGAATTACAATTGATTCTATACCAAATTGAGGGAAGCGTGTGTAGGAATGATGAATAAATTTTGTTATGATGTCCAAAGCTGCCTTCACAGAACCTAGAAAATGTACTCCCACTTCTTTGGGAGTTTTCTTTCAAGAAGGATTGGAAAAAAGAAAAAAGATAAAAACTTTCTGAAAGGGCTTTCACTGATTGAAGAGAAGTTTGGGGACTGAGGAGGAGGATAGTAAGTAGAACAGTGTGAATCATATACTGAATTGTGCATTAATGCAAAGGCATACAAAGCAGCTAACACAGATGTAGGCTATTCTTCAAGAAACTAGGAATGCTGTATCCAAATCTTAAATCCTTCCTTGAGCTTCTGGGGATATTTAAGAAGTAATCCAACCTTTCACAGTCTGAGTTGGGGATAATAGTGTGGGTGTTGGACTGAGGGTGATTTAACTGTGACATTTACTGCTTCATTGATCACCAGGGTTTATTTGGAAGATGTGACAGACTTGGCAGCTGTTCACAGTGTACTATGTGTGAGTCCCTCAGAACAGGTTAACTTGCAAGAAGAATATGTACGTAGTCTCCTCACAGAGAGAGTGAATCAGTTTAGGTAATGTTCTGGTAGCAAACAATCCCAAATCACAGCATCCTAAAATGGCTCTAACACTGCTACTTGGGTTGAAAGTGATGAGCTGTTAAGTTCAGACAGAGGGGTAATAGGATAAATCAGTGGCTGCAGGAATTAAAGCAGCAAAGTGATAGTGTTTAGTGGGTACAGTTTTCTCCTAGTGTCATTGGGGTGACATTTTGCTTCTCGCTGGTACTCACTAGTAGGATAAAAGAAATAATCCCAAGCTTCATTATCATTTCGCCAAAATATTTTAGGGGGACAATGGAAATATAACAGTGATGACTAGGGAAACTTGTTTATGACGTTTCATTTTCTATCTTTAAATTCCGAGACAAGGTGAATTACATCAACTGTCTTGTAGGAGTTGGGTATTCTCTACCGTGAAGTGAAGGAGCTTTCTCAGTCATTTTGAGGTTCTAGTCAGAGATAAATGATTTCATCCAAAGAACCCAGTGAAAGCCAGATTTTAGTTTTACCTCTCCTTCCCTTTTGTCTTTCTGTTCTATGAAATAACTCCCTTTGTGATAATGTGAACTAAGCACAGATTACAGATATCTCAGACTGTCAAGGGTGTGAAATATAAAAAACCAAACTCTACATATTGAATAAAACAAAGTAGAAAGATAAGGTTATTGCAAGGCTTTTGACTTGCAAGCTGGGAAACTCCAGGCTATGGGAGTTCTGAGCTGCTCACAGACTAAGGGGTCTTTATGGAGTAAATGGGGAAGTTATTTGGCTTTTTCATCTGATTGGTTGCCTAGTGGTCTTCTTCCCTGTTTGGATCAAGGTAGCAAAGTCAGAGGAACAAGCAAGTCCAGAGATGGCGTGAATGTACTTGGCATTTGGGAACTGGCTTGTGTCCTTTGCTGATTTCTGAGAAGAGCTGTACATTCCTGTAAGGTTAGGTTAAGTTTCCCTTATGCACCTGTGCTGACTCTCTCCATTTTGTCCCTGACATAAGTGACTCCATTTTAGTTTGGTTCTGCAAATGTGACTAAGATCTTTACCAGAACATGTTATGCATAGAGCCCCAAATTAGTTTATAACACACATAATAAGAATATATTTGACTTATCTGGATTTTCTTTAATTAAAAAAACCACATTGCTAACATCCCAGCGAATTCCTCCTTCCCCGTGCATTTTTATGATGGATGGTACTCATCTGGCTCTAAGGTCTGTGACAGAGAATTTGAACAGGCTTGGAAAACTGCATCCCACATTTTCTACTTAAGTGACATCTCTGTGCAGTCGTCTGTCTGAGCTGCAGCAGTTTCTCCTTTGCATTCTAGAAGAGAAATAAATTTGAAGCATAAAAATAGTTCTTGGATGCCTAGCACATACTAGGCAATTTAATCAGAGTGAGGAAATTCCATTTTCTAGTTGCTAGGAAATGGCATTTCTGTACATTTGACAAGAAGAAGGATCAGGAGTTGTGTCTGATACAAAGACATATTTGAGTCAAATTAATTTGATTCTGACTACCATCAATAAAAGGTGAAATATTTGTCATATGGAGGCAGCTTTACACATATAATTTCCAAAGTTGTTTCTTAGATTTCAATTGTTTTTAATCATCTATTAAACTGTACAATTTTTTTTACTACCATTCATTTCAGTGTATAAAAACTTCAAAAATGGGCAGTCTGTTTCTGTAAATGATATGTCATTTTAATGGTTGAATACACCAATTAATTAGTTTAGTTCTTACAAAAGGAAAAAAATGAGGAAAACTATGTAATAGCCAACATACTACTTAGAGTAACTAGTAAAGTACATATCTGGTTAATAATTGTCTTCAAAGAGTATTGAATGTTATTTTGTGATAATGTTAAGCACATTCATAGAAACAGTTTTTCTTCTTTATTCTACTGACAGTAGATTTTTTTCCAGTAGGCAAAACATTTTTTAAAGAGCTCTATTGAAGTATAATTTCTGTACTGTAAAATTCAGTCTTTGTAAATGTACAAATCACATTCAAATCTGGTCTTAAGATGACTACTATCCTCTCAGAAAGTTCCCTTGTGCCCATTTGCAATCAATCACTGCTCCTATCTCTAACCACAAAAAAGTGCTGATGTACTTTTGGTCTGTCTAATTTTTTAAAAAATGAAACCATCAACTTTATGCTACAAGTGGAATCATACAACATGTAGTTTTTAGGGTCTGGTTTCTTTCAAAAAATCATATTTTCAAGGTTCATCTGTATTGCAGCACACACAGTAGTTTGTTACTTTTTATTGCTGAGTACTATTCCATTTTATTTATCCATGGGCTAGTTGATAGACATTTGGTTTGTTTCCATTTTTTGGCTATTATGAATATTCATGTAAAAGTTTTTGTGGGAACAACTGGTTTTATTTCTTTTGAGTAGATACCTAAGAGTGGAATTTTTGGGTTATTTGGCATGCTTATGCTTAAAATTTTTTGAAGACACTACCAAACTGTTTTCTTAAGAGGTTGTGCCATTTTGCATTCTCACCAATGATACGTGAGGGTTCCAGCTTATCCACGTTGTTACCAACACTTGATATTGCCAGTTTTTCTGATCATAGCTATTCTAGTGTGTATATAGTGGTATTTCCTTTGTGATTTTAGTTTACATTTTTCTATGCAGTGACTAATGATGTTGAGCATTTTTTCATGTTTATTAGCTATCCATATGTCTTCTTTGGTGAATGTCTATTCAAATCTTTTGCCTGTTAAAAGAAATTAGGTTATTTTCTTGTAATTGAGTTGTAAGATTTTAAAAAATCTATATGTTCTGGATGTAAGTACTCTGTTGATATATGATTTGCAGTTATTTTCTCCTAGTCTGTAAATTGTGTTTTCATTTTCATAATGATGCCATTTGACGAGTGAGAATTTTAAATTTGGATGAGGTACAATTTTTCAGTTTCCAATTTTTTCTTTCATAGATCATGTTTTTAGTGTTATACCTAAGAAATTTTTGCTTAACTCAACCTGTGTTCTTCTAGTAGTTTTATAGTTTAGTTCTACATTTAGGTCTATGGTTTATTTTAAGTTACTTTGGTCCATGGTGTGTGGGAGTGTGTGAGAAAAGGATATAGCATGAGGTAACAGTCTGAGTTCATTTATTTTGCATATAAATATCTTTTGTTCTTTTGAGTATTGCCATATTAACACTCTTGAGTCTTCAATCCATGCATATGGAGCATTTCTCCATTTATTTAGGTCTTTTAAGATTTTTCTCAGCAATGTTTTATAGTTTTCAGAGCTCAGCCTTTTAAATTTGTATTTCATTTTTTGATGCTTTGATAAATGTAATTTTTTTGGTGTACAACATAATAATTTAATATATGTATATATTGTGAAATGATCACACCAATAAGTTTAGTTAGCATCCTTCACCACACATAGTTACTATAGTTTTTCTTGTGATGAGGGCTTTTAAAACCTATTCTCTTAGCAGCTTTCAAATATACAGTACAGTTAATTGTAGCCACCATGCTGTACCTTACATTTCCAGGACTTATTTATCTTATAACTGAAAGTTTGTAGCTTTGGACCACCTTAACCTATTTTCCAACTCTCAACCCCAGACTCTGACAGCTATCAATGTGTTCTCTGTGTTTGTGAGTTCAGTTCTTTTTTTAAATAAATATTTTACATATAAGTGACATCATACATTATTTGTCTTTCTCTGGCTTATTTCACTTAGCATAATGCCCTCAAAGTTCATCTGTGTCATTGCAAATGGCAGGATTTCCTTCTTTCTCATGGCTGAATAATATTCCATTGTATATATATCCCACATTTTCTTTATCTACTCCTCCATTGATGGATATTTAGGTTGCTTCCATGTCTTGGCTATTGTAAATAATGCTGCAATAAACATGGGGGTGCAGATATCTTTTCTACATAGTGATTTTGTTTCCCTCAGGTAAATACCCAGAAGTGGAATTGCTGGGTCATATTATAGTTCTATTTTTAATTTTTTGAGGAAACTCCATAACGTTTTCCACAGTGTTTGCACCAATTTACATTACCACCTACAGCGCACAAGGGTTCCTTTTTCTCTACATCCTCACCGACACCATATTTCTTGTCTTTTTGATAATAGCCATTCTAATAGTTGTGATGTGATTTCTCATTGTGGTTTTGATTTGCATTTCCCTGATGTTTAATGTTGTTGAACATCTTTTCATGTACCTGTTGTCCATTTGTATGTCTTCTTTGGAAAATGTCTATTCAGATCCTCTATCCATTTTTAAATTGGATTATTATTATTTTTCTATTGAGTTGTATGAGGTCTTTATATATTTTTGTTATTAACCCCTTATCGTACATATGATTTGAAATTTTTTTCTCCCATTTAGTAGTTTTTTCATTTTGTAGATGGCTTACTTTGTTGTATAGAAGCTTTTTAGATTGTAGTCCCACTTGTTTATTTTTGCTTTTATTGCCTTTTCTTTGGGTGTCAAATCTAAAAAAATCATTGCCAAGACCAGTGTCAGGGAGCTTCCCCTATGCTTTCTTCTAGAAGTTTTATGATTTTAAGTCTTACATTCAAGTCTTTAATCATTTTGAGTTGATTTTTGTGTGTGGTGTAAGATACTGGCCCAGTTTCATTCTTTTCATGTGGATATCCGTTTTTCTCAACACCATTTATTGAAGAGACTATCTTTCCCACATTTATTATTCTTGTCTTCTTTGTTTTAAATTAATCGATCATATATGTGTGGGTTTATTTCTGGGCTCTCTATTCTTTTTCATTGATCTATATCTATTTTATATGCAAGTACCATACTGTTTTGATTACTACAGCTTTGTAATATAGTTTGAAATCCAGAAGTATGATGCCTTCAGTTTTATTCTTCTTTCTCAAGATTGTTTTGGCTATATGGAGTCTTTGTGGTTCATATAAAATTTGGGATCGTTCTGTATTTGTGAAAAATGCCACTGAAATTTTGATAGGGATTGTATTGAATCTATAGATTGCTTTGGTTAGTATGGACATTTTAGCAATATTAATTCTTCTAATCCATGACAAGGAATACCCATTTATTTGTGTCTTCTTCAATTTCATTCAACAATATCTTATAGTTTTCAGTGTACAGATCTTTCACCTCCTTAGTTAAATTTATTCTTAGGTATTTTATTCTTATTGATACAATTGTAAATGGGATTAAAAATATTTTTTCTGATAGTCTGTTATTAGTCTACAGAAATGTTACTGATTCTTGTTTATTGATTTTGTATCCTGCAACTTTACTGAATTCCTTTATTAGTTCTAACAGTTTTTTGATGGAATCTTTAGGGTTTTCTATATATAATATCATGTCATCTGAAAATAGAGACAGTTTTACTTCTTTTGCTCTGACTTGGATGCCTTATTTCTTTTTCTTGCCTAATTGCTCTGACTAGGACTTCCTGTACTGTGTTGGATAAAATGGTGAGTTAGCATCCTTGTATTGTTTCTGATTGTAGAGAGAAAAGTTTCAGCTTCTTATCATTGAGTATGGTATTAGCTATGGATTTGTTATATATGGCCTTTATTATGTTGAGGCATGTTCTTCTATACCCACCTCGCTGAGATTTTTTTTACCGTCAATGGATGTTGAAATTTGTCAAATGCTTTTACTGTATCTATTGGGATGATCATATGATTTTTATCCTTAATTTTAAATGTGATATATCATATTGATTGATTTGTGGATATTGAACCATCCTTGCACCCCTTGAATAAATCACATCTTATCATGGTGTATGATCCTTTTAATGTATTGTTGAATTTGGTTTGCTAACATTTTGTTGAGGATTTTGACATCTATGTTTATCAGAGATATTAGCCTATAATTTTCTTTTCTTGTAGTATCCTCATCTGGTTTTAGTATCAGGTTAATGCTGGTCTTGTAAAATGAGTTTGGATGTATTTCATCCTTTGCTATTTGTGTTAAATAAATGCATTTTTGTGTTAAATAAAGGATTTTGGGTATTCTATTATATTTTATCAGTTGATTTTTGGCTATATATTTCAATTAAAAATATTTGTTTAGAACCTTATGCAGTTTTATTTAGTGTAATTTCTTTTAGGTATACACTAATTTATTCAAGTAAAATATTTTAACTCTTCTATACAATAGCTCCATTTCCTCCCCTTTCCTTTGTGCTACTACTTTCGTATATGTTATATTGACATGTGTTTAAACAACCCAACAAATCATTGTTATAATCTTTCCTCTAAATACTTCAATGACTTTTAAAGAAGTCAAGATAATTAAATATAAAAAGGTACTTTATTTTATATTTATGCATAGATATCATTTCTGGTGCTCTTCATTCCTTTTTCTGCATTCAAGTTACTATATGGTATCATTTTTCTTTCAATATGAAAGAATTTGTTTAGAATTTTTTGTCACTTTTTTTTTTTTTACCAACAAATCATCTTTTTTTGTTCAGTTGGTTGTTTTTTTTAACTTTTTTTTAATGGATAGTTTTGGTATATATAGAATTCTTGATTGCCAATTTTATTTTCCTTTCAGAAGATTATGTTTTTCCACTTCCTTCAGGCCTCCGTTGTTCTTATGAGAAATCATCTGATAATCATATTGTTCCTGGTACATGATGAGTTGATTTGTTTTTCACTAGTTTTACTGTGAAATGATTAAATTTGGATACTTTGTGTTTATTGCACCTGGAGTTAATTGGTTTCTCTCTCATGGGGCATACAGTGATGTCTTTTCTCTGTTTTTTAACTTTCATTTTTAGTATTTACCCTGGCTTTGTAAGGGCTGCCCTAGAAACTCTTAAGTCTGCACAGCCTAGAGGTCAGACAAACATATGGACAAATATGCCCAAACGTTTCTATCCAATAAGGCGTCCATTCTGTCAACTAATCTTTTTGGGGTTGAGGGAGCCTATTCAGAGTTCATCTAGTTCTCCAGTCTCCTTTGGCTTTTAATTTCTGCCCAGATTGCTTGGGTCTTTTCCATACAAATGGTAGTTCGCTAGCAGCAAGCTATGTGGGAGATTTATGTTGCCTTTATAGTTTTCTCATTTTCAGGTTCTACCAGTTAGATCTCTGACCGATCCACAGCCTGTTGAAGCTAGAACTGCAACTTCAGGCTAGCAAAGTTGCAAGTTTCCTTTGTTCATTTCCCTTCAGCTTTGCCACTTTTAGTTGATAAAATTGCAGGTTTTCTTTGTGTCCCCCAAGTTGATATTGCATCCCCTTTGGCAATAAAGCTGCTAGTTTTTGAGGCCAGCCCCTCATTGGTAAAGCTATTGCTTTTGCCAGCTGAGCTGGGTGGGGGCTGAGGGGGTGAATGAAAGCAACCCCAGCTAAGAAGACCATTGGCTTTCTGTGTTCTTAAGCAAAGTTTAAGTAGTTTTTCAAGAATAAAATCTTCTAAATTTGTTGTCTCCTTCTGATTCATTTTCAAAGCCCTGAAATATTTGCATTTGTTAACTTGCCTCCTCCTTCTCCTCTTCTCTTTCCCCTTCTCCTTCCTCTTCTCCCCCTCCTCCTTCTTCTTTTTCTTATTATAATGGAATCAATGACTGGTTCAGATCATTATATCTGGAAGTCCCTTACATATTATCTTTTTTTAAAAATACACTTATTTATTTATTTTTGGCTGCATTGGGTCTTCATTGCTGTGCATGGGCTTTCTTTAGTTGTGGCAAGTGGGGGCTACTCTTCATTGTGGTGAGCGGGCTTCTCATTGAGGTGTCTTCTCTTGTTGCAGAGCATGGGTTCTAGGCATGCAGGCTTAGTTGCTCCGTGGCATGTGGGATCTTCCTGGACCAGGGCTTGAACCCATGTCCCCTACATTGGCAGGTGTATTCTTAACCACTGTGCCACCAGGGAAGCCCACATATTATCTTTTTAAAGACAGTAATATGCTTTAAAATTATTTTTAAGGCTTTTAAAAATAATTTAAAAAGTTCTTTATAGCTAGTAACATAATTGTCTTTGGGGAATAATTCTATAACTGTCACTTGGTTAGAATATACTTTGACAGCATAAAATTTATTTCATACAAAGGCCATAATGATGATCTTATGCTTCAAATTAAGAATGATAAAATTAATAAGTTCTTAGAATATTTTTTAAAGAAACAGAGATTGGAACCCTCCTTAGCATACATGATATGAAGAGAGGTGGCACATTCTTCTTCTTGATTATTCCCATTCATATTTTAGGAGAAGTTTATCTAAATTCAGCTTAGAAATCTTAAAATTGAATGAACAGAAAACATAAGGGGGATATAAGAAGCTGCTGAGGAAGAGATGGCAGTAATTTTCGTGTACCCTAACTAAATAATAAAAATAAATGATGTGTATACACATTGAATTTAAGCCTAATTGCTAATGGTCCAAACTATTAACATTTTCCCAAACTAGGCTACATGATTTATGAGTCAGTATTAAAAAGGTAAAACACTTGTGAAAGTGAACCAGACAATAAAAAAGTCTGTCTAGTCATTTAAAAATAGATAAATAAAATACACATCTTATTTACTCAGCTATAGAAATATGGTACAATGAATGTCATTTGTAATAGGAATCAAATTGTCCTGAAGTGTCTTTAGATGAATGTGTGCATGTGTGTGTATGTGCATAGGACAAGATAAGACAGAGATGAATAATGGGGCAATTGCTCATACACACACACCCATATATCCTTGTGGGAAAAGGGAGAGATTTAAAAATAAAAAGTATAATTTTATCTCTTGTCCTCATTAGATTAATAAAAAAGTAATATTTTGAGTGATCCCTAGTGAGGTTTAATTGAGAACTTTATGTTACCCAAAGGATAGCCTAATAATTTCTATTTTTCCTGAACTTAAACATCACTTACTACCTTATTACATGTCTAATTTTTCTGTAAGAAATGTATCAGCTCTTATGGGCAGTGATTTTTTTACTTTTAGAAAAGTACCTAATTTACAAATGATTGATGGGAAGGCTTTATATCATTTTCCAATATTTATTTTAGAAATATTATCTTCACAGAAACTTATTGCTCAACTCTCTTTAGGGTTGGCATAACCTTTTTATATGACTTTATCAATTCAACTGTTGAATTCTTTCACCAGTATTCTCTGTCCATTGGTAGATGCTCAATCTTGCTTATTGAATAATTGATGAGTATTTGATTATATTTATTAGAAATAACTATATAAAATTGCCAGTATTTGACCATTTGACCTTCAGAAATGTCAATTTTGTAAAGTTAAACCCAGAACATATTAATTATGAACAAGCTCCAATCCTATTTGGATCTTTAAGCTTTTCCCAGGACTCAGTCAAAGACTGGAATGTCCTTCATTATCTTTGCTTACTTTTCATTGTCTCTTTCTCTCAAACTCCTATCTTTAACATGTAACTTATCTTAGACCTGCTGCAAATACTCTTTGTTTCCTTAGGTATACATAGCCATAAACTAAATAATTTATCTACAATCTCAATAGGAAGTTCAAACCTTTACTTGAACATAATATTAATGTTTTAAAATAAATCTCCTGTGTGCATTTGCAAGCATCTTATCTACTGAATTTCTTTTATAATCAGAAAAAAATCAGTGCTGTCTTAGATTTTGCATTCTTTGAAAAGAGGTCCTCTTCTGTTAACTCAAACTGCAATATGACTAGTGCAATTCACCAATATCCTTAAGTGCTTGTGCATTATCCAGGAAGGTACTAGGGGAGTGTATGTAAAGTTGGCTGAGGCAGCTTAGTGGGGGCAGAGAAGGGACAAGCTTGGTCCTGTCTCAGTCCCTAGAGTTTAAACTTTGTATAATCTAGATGGGTTAAAGTACACACACATGCAATGACATGACAATATAGAAGTCTTGACACCCATATAGGAGCCTTTTTTGGATGAAAAACATTTTTGGAAATTTCTTAAGGGCTGAAAGTAGGAATATGAGTTAATTGGAAGGTCTGGAAAAGAAGAGGCAGTGTTTCTTTTATGAAAAACTCAGATTTCATGGAAAAGGAAGCTCCTTTTGTCTGGCGAACTCACTGGCCATCATCTGGCTCTGTTAATTAAAGGAATAATCCAAGCAGAGGAACCTGCTGCGTTGTGGCAAAGGTTGTAGCCCAGTGGGTTTCAGTTATTTAGCAGGAGATAAGCAGTCACATTCCATGTTCCCAGACACTTGAGGTCAAAGACGGATGTGTTCTGTTGATATGCTCTGGAAGATGCCTGCAGCCATGGGGTCAGACTAATAACCTTGGACATCTTTGGTTTTCTTATAGAGAATCAAAATGTAAAAGAAGTTTGTAAAACAACAGGTTTAACTGTGAGAGGCAGAAGATCAATATCAAGATCTTATCTGAGGAAGTTAGGGTGTTCTTATTTTTATTATTTTGAAATTTGTAGGAGGGAACTTCATTCAGTATCTCGGTAGAAGAAATCATATCAATGTCTATATCTCTATATCTGTCTGTTTATCTGTCTATTTACCATCAATCTGTCATCTAGATGTGTGTGATGTACTAGAAACAATAAATTTTGATTTGAATGATGAGCTTGAATTCTGGTTTCATTTTTTAGTAACTCTGCACTTCAGGTATCAATAAATACTTCTGAACTTGAACTTTCTACACCTTTGAAAGGCCTTATTTACTTCACAGAGTTGAGTGAGATCAAGTGAGATATTTATGTAAAACGATTCTGTAAGCAATGAGAGGCACAAATATTAGTTATCCTTAATACAATCTAGAGAATTTTACTAAAGGTTTGTAGAAAGTAGAATAAATTATCTGTTACTGTGCTCAAAAGTGGATGGCAATATTTTTCAGTTGTATTACTATAATTCTTGGTGATATGAAAATGAAACTTTAGTTATCATAGGTCTACTTAATTGGTTCATACTTTGATACTCCCCACTTCCCCAACAATACCCACTGGAAAATTATAGTGGTAGAATAAGATATTTTCATATTGGTAATTGGAGAAGCACGTAACATTAATTTAGTCTGGTTCAAATCAACTTTTTTTGTTTCTAATATAGTGTCACAAGCTACACCGTTAGTGAGTTAGCACCTTGAATTGAGGCATTGTATATACAGGAGTACAGTATTAAAATTCAAATAATGCATCTTTAGAAGGAATAACAAAATAACCTGTGATTTGTTGATAATTAACATTGTATAGAAAAGAAATAAGATTCAAGTTGATACTGTCCTTGTAATTTAGAGGCATGTTTGTCATCCTGTTTAGCATTTATTAATCTAAGTCCTAGTTTTGAGTTTCAGGTTCATTAAAATAGAATGATAATTTGATATGATTCTAATACGATCACTTTGGGAACCAAGGAATAATACATAACATCTTAATATAATTGTATCTTAACAGGTATTAGAGAAAAGTGGATCAATAGCAGCAGTATCTAGAAAATATTTTATTAACTATAAAGAAAGGATGTTTCATTAAAGTCTTCAATCCAAAGGTCTAGTTCATAAACATTTTGTTGTAGTTTTCTCATATATACTCTTAAAGATTTTGATAAGATTTTATAAGACCAGTAAGCCTCAGAGCAATAATAAGTAAGAATCTGAAGGTGCTAGGAAAACAACCAAAATTAAATTTGGTATGATATTGACTGAATGTGATAAAACAAATTTTTGTCAACAATCTTAATAGAATATCACAAGAAGAGAATTTCCACTTAAAACTTTCTTATTCCAAATCTCCTTCTGTCAGCTTTACCTTCCTTCTCTCTCTTGATAGCAAAAATACTTTAAAAATTACCCACACCTATTTCTATCCTCACCTTTCACTTTCTGTTCAACCCTCTGCAATCTGGTTACTGTCTGCATTACACTTACCTTTTTTGAATGACTATTATTTTGTAGGCATGGAGCTAACTATTTTATATATTATCATTCTTAACAGCAATCTTCTGGATAGGCCTTAGGAATTTCTTTTTTTTTAAACATCTTTATTGGAGTATAATTGCTTTAAAATGGTGTGTTAGTTTCTGCCGTATTACAAAGTGAATCAGCTATAGATATACATATCCCCATATCTCCTCCCTCTTGCGTCTCCCGCCCACCCTCCCAATCCCACCCCTCTAGGTGGACACAGAACACCAAGGTGATCTCCCTGTGCTGTGTGGCTGCTTCCCACTAGCTATCTATTTTACATTTGGTAGTGTATATATGTCCATGCCACTCTTTTACTTCATCCCAGCTTACCCGTTCCCCTCCCCGTGTCCTCGAGTCCATTCTCTACATCTGGGTCTTTATTCCTGTCCTGCCCCTAGGTTCTTCACAACCATTTTTTTTTCTTTTCTTAGATTCTATATATATGTGTTAGCATATGGTATTTGTTCTTCTCTTTCTGACTTCACTCTGTATGAAAGACTCTAGGTCCATCCACCTCACTACAAATAACTCAATTTTGTTTCTTTTTATGGGTGAGTAATATTCCATTGTGTATATGTGCCACATCTTCTTTATCCATTCATCTGTCGATGGACACTTAGGTTGCTTCCATGTCCTGGCTATTGTAAATAGAGCTGCAATGAACATTGTGGTACATGACTCTTTTTGAATTATGGGTTTTCTCAGGGTATATGCCCAGTAGTGGGATTGCTGAGTCGTATGGTAGTTCTATTTTTAGTTTTTTAAGGAACCTCCATACAGTTCTCCATAAGGGCGGTATCAATTTACATTCCCACCAACAGTGCAAGAGGATTCCCTTTTCTCCACACCCTCTCCAGCATTTATTGTTTGTAGATTTTTTGATGATGGCCATTCTGACTGGTGTGAGGTGATAACTCATTGTAGTTTTGATGTGCGTTTCTCTAATGATTAGTAATGTTGAGCATCCTTTCATGTGTTTGTTGGCAATCTGTATATCTTCTTTGGAGAAATGTTTATTAGGTCTTCTACCCATTTTTGGAGTGGGTTGTTTGTTTTTTTAGTATTGAGCTGCATGAGCTGCTTGTATAATTTGGTGATTAATCCTTTGTCAGTTGCTACGTTTGCAAATATTTTCTCCCATTCTGAGGGTTGTCTTTTTGTCTTCTTTATGGTTTCCTTTGCTGAGCAAAAGCTTTTAAATTTCATTAGGTCCCATTTGTTTATTTTTGCTTTTATTTCCATTTCTCTAGGAGGTGGGTCAAAATGAATCTTGCTGTGATTTATGTCATAGAGTGTTCTGCCTATGTTTTCCTCTAAGAGTTTTATAGTGTCTAGCCTTACATTTAGGTCTTTAATCCATTTTGAGTTTATTTTTGTGTATGGTGTTAGGGAGTATTCTAATTTCATTGTTTTACATGTAGCTGTCCAGTTTTCCCAGCACTGCTTATTGGAGAGGCTGTCTTTTCTCCATTGTGTATTCTTTATCAAAGGTAAGGTGACCATATGTGCATGGGTTTATCTCTGGGCTTTCTATCCTGTTCCATTGATCCATACTTCTGTTTTTGTGCCAGTACCATACTGTCTTCATTACTGTAGCTTTGTAGTATAGTCTGAAGTCGGGGATCCTGATTCCTCCATCTCCATTTTTCCTTCCCAAGATTGCTTTGGCTCTTTGGGGTCCTTTGTGTTTCCATACAAATTGAGAAATTTTTTGTTCTAGTTCTGTGAAAAATGCCATTGGTAGTTTGATAGGGATTGCATTGAATCTGTAGATTTCTTTTCCAGTCCAAGAACATGGTATATCTCTCCATCTGTTTGTATCATCTTTAATTTCTTTCATCAGTGTCTTATAATTTTCTGCATACAGGTTTTTTGTCCCCTTAGGTAGGTTTATTCCTAGGTATTTTATTCTTTTTGTTGCAGTGGTAAATGGAGTGTTTCTTTAATTTCCCTTTCAGATTTTTCATCATTAGTGTATAGGAATGCAAGAGATTTCTGTGCATTAATTTTGTATCCTGCTACTTTATCAAATCCATTGATTAGCTCTAGTGGCTTGCTGGTAGCATCTTTAGGATTCTCTATGTATAGTATTATGTCTACTGCAGACAGTAACAGTTTTACTTCTTCTTTTCCAATTTGGATTCCTTTTATTTCTTTTTCGTCTCTGATTTCTGTGGCTAAACTTCCAAAACTATGATGAATAATAGTGGTGAGAGTGGGCAACCCTGTCTTGTTTCTGATCTTAGTGGAAATGCTTTTAGTTTTTCACCACTGAGAACGATGTTGGCAGTGGGTTTGTCATATATGGCCTTTATTATGTTGAGGTAAGTTCCCTCTATGCCTACTTTCCGTAGAGGTTTTTTTTTTTTTTACCGTAAATGGGTGTTGAATTATTTCAAAACCTTTTTCTGCATCTATAGAGATGAACATGTGGGTTTTCTTCTACAGTTTGTTAATATGGTGTATCACATTGATTGATCTGCATATATTGAACAATCCTTGCATTCCTGGGATAAAGCACACTTGATCATGGTATATGAGCCTTTTAATGTGCTGCTGGTTTCTGTTTAATAGTATTTAGTTGAGGATTTTTGCATCTATGTTCATCAGTGATATTGGCCTGTAGTTTTCTTCTTTTGCCACATCTTTGTCTGCTTTTGGTATCAGGGTGATGGTGGCCTCGTAGAATGAATTTGGGAGTGTTCCTCCCTCTGCTATATATTGGAAGAGATTGAGAAGGATAGGTGTTAGCTCTTCTCTAAACGTTTGATAGAATTCTTTTGTGAATCCATCTGGTCCTGGGCTTTTGTTTGTTGGAAGATTTTTTTTTTTTTTTTCCCCCATTTTATTGAAGATGAAATGGGAATTCTTTTTTTTTTTTTTTTTTGCGGTACACGGGCTTCTCACTGTTGTGGCCTCTCCCGTTGCGAAGCACAGGCTCCGGACGCGCAGGCTCAGCGGCCATGGCTCACGGGCGCAGCCGCTCGGCATAATATGGGATCTTCCCGGACCGGGGCACGAACCCGTGTCCCCTGCATCGGCAGGCGGACTCTCAACCACTGCGCCACCAGGGAAGCCCTGTTGGAAGATTTTTAATCAGTTTCAATTTCAGTGCTGTGACATGCTTCAGTTTACATTTTCTATTTCTTCCTGGTTCAGTCTTGGGGGGTTGTGCTTTTGTAAGAATTAGTCCATTTCTTCCAGGTTGTCCATTTTCTTGGCATATAGTTGCTTGTAGTAATCCCTCATGATCCTTTGTATTTCTGCAGTGTCAGTTGTTACTTCGCCTTTTTCATTTCTAATTGTATTGATTTGAATCTTCTCCCTTTTTTTCTTGATGAGTCTGGCTAATGGTTTATCAATTTTGTTTTTCTTCTCAAAGAACCAGCTTTTAGTTTTATTGATCTTTCCTATTGGTTCCTTCATTTCTTTTTCATTTATTTCTGATCTGATCTTTATGATTTCTTTCCTTCTGCTAACTTTGGGGGTTTTTTTGTTCTTCTTTCTTTAATTGCTTCCATTGTAAGGTTAGGTTTTTTACTTGAGATGTTTCTTGTTTCCTGAGGTGGACTGTATTGCTGTAAACTTCCCTCTTAGAACTGCTTTTGCTGCATCCTATAGCTTTTGGGTCGTCATATTTTCATTGTAATTTGTTTCTAGGTATTTTTTAATTTCCCCTTTGATTTCTTCAGTGATATCTTGGTTATTTAGGAGTGTATTGTTTAGCCTCCATGTGTTTGTATTTTTTACAGATTTTTTCCTATAATTGATATCTAGTCTCATGGCGTTGTGGTTGGAAAAGATACTTGATGTGATTTCAGTCTTCTTATATTTACCAGGGCTTGATTTGTGACCCAAGATATGATCTATCCTGGAGAATGTTCCATGAACACCTGAGAAAAAAGTGTATTCTGTTGTTTTGGGACAGAATGTCCTATAAATATCAATTAAGTCCATCGTGTTTAATGTATCATTTAAAGCTTGTGTTTCCTTATTGATTTTCATTTTGGATGATCTGTCCATTTGTGAAAGTGAGGTGTTAAAGTCCCCTACTATGATTCTGTGACTGTCGATTTCCGCTTTTATGGCTGTTAGCCTTTGCCTTATGTATTGAGGTGCTCCTATGTGGGGTGCATAAATATTTACCATTGTTATAGCTTCTTCTTGGATTGATCCCTTGATCATTATGTAGTGTCCTTCTTTGTCTCTTGTAATAGTCTTTATTTTAAAGTCTATTTTGTCTGATATGAGAATTGCTACTCCAACTTTCTTTTGATTTCCATTTGCATGGAATATCTCTTTCCATCCCCTCACTTTCAGTCTGTTTGTGTCCTTAGGGCTGATGAGGGTCTATTGTAGATGGCATATATACAGGTCTTGTTTTTGTATCCATTCAGCCAGTCTATGTCTTTTGGTTGAAGCATTTAATCTATTTACATTTAAGGGAATTATCGAAATGCATATTTCTATTACCATTTCCTTAATTGTTTTGTGTTTGTAGGTCTTTTCCTTCTCTTGTGTTTCCTGCCTAGAGAAGTTCCTTTAGCGTTTGTTGTAAAGCTGGTTTTGTGGTGCTTAATTCTCTTAGCTTTTGCTTGTCTGTAAAGGTTTTAATTTCTCCATCGAATCTGAATGAGATCCGTGCTGGGTAGAGTAACCTTGGTTGTAGGTTTTTCCCTTTCATCGCTTTAAATATTTCCTTCCACTCCCTTCTGGCTTGCAGGGTTTCTGCTGAAAGATCAGCTGATAACCTCTGGGGCTTCCCTTTATGTTATTTGTTGGTTTTCAGTTGCCACTTTTAATATTTTTTCTTTGTATTTAATTTTTGATAGTTTGACTAATATGTATCCGGGTGTGTTTCTCCTTGGATTTATCCTGTATGGAACTCTCTGTGCTTCTTGGACTTGATTAACTATTTCCTTTCCCATATTAGGGAAGTTTTCAACTATAATCTCTTCAAATATTTTCACAGTCCCTTTCTTTTTCTCTTCTTCTTCTGGGACCCCTATAATTCAAATGTTGGTGCATTTAATGTTGTCCCAGAGATCTCTGAGGCTGTCCTCAATTCTTTTCATTCTTTTTTCTTTTTTATGGTCTATGGTAGTTATTTCCACTATTTTATCTTCCAGGTCACTTATCCGTTCGTCTGCCTCACTTATTCTGCTATTGATTCCATCTAGAGAATTTTTAATTTCATTTATTGTGTTGTTCATCATTGTTTGTTTGCTGTTTGGTTGTTCGAAGTCTTTGTTAAACGTTTCATGTACTTCCTTCATTCTATTTCCAAGCATTTGGATGATGTTTTCTATCATTACTCTGAATTCTTTTTCAGGTAGACTGCCTATCTTCTATTCATTTGTTTAGTCTGGTTTGTTTTTACCTTGCTCCTTCATCTACTGTGTATTTCTCTGTTTTCTCACTTTGCTTAACTTACTGTGTTTGGGGTCTCCTTTTTGCAGGCTGTAGATTCATAATTCCCATTGTTTTTGGTGTCTGCCCCCAGTGGCTAAGGTTGGTTCAGTGGGCTGTGTAGGCTTCCTGTTGGAGGGGACTGGTGCCTGTTTTCTGGTGGATGAGGCTGGATCTTGTATTTCTGGTGGGCAGGACTGTGTCTGGTGGTGTGTTTTGGGGTGTCTGTGACCTTATTATGATTTTAGGCAGCCTCTCCGCTAATGGGTGGGGTTGTGTCCCTGTCTTGCTAGGTGTTTGGCATGGGCTGTCCAGTACTGGAACTTGCTGGTTGTTGAGTGTAGCTGGGTCTTAGCGTTGAGATGGATGTCTCTGGGAGAGCTCTCACCGATTGATGTTACATGTCGCCAGGAGGTTTCTGTGGTCCAGTGTCCTGAACTTGGCTCCCTCACCTCAGAGGCTCAGGCCTGACACCCGGCCAGAGCACCAATACCTTGTCAGCCAGATGGCTCACATCGGTGGTTCCAAGGAGTCCTTTAATGTTTCTTAAAGGAAGGAAAAGTTTAGGTCCACATATTTCACAGTTGTCTTTATCATGTTATAGTATATTAATATTAATGTTAATTTTGACTTCTGAATTATAAAGGTAATTTTTTTCCCTTTCATTGTCAACTGCCTCCATTCATTAAGACACTTCTAGCATGTTCACGTTATATAGCTTCTAATTTGGAGTAGAGACTACATCTCTTTTAAGTGAGATCTATCTTTCAATTATAAAGAAGGCTATATATAGGAAGTCCCTGATGGTGCAGTGGTTGGGAATTCCTGCTTCCACTGCAGGGGTCATGAGTTCGATCCCTGGTCAGGAACTAAGATCCTGCATGCCATGTGGCCAAAAAAATAATAATAATAGAAGGCTATATAAGAAATGCTCATCCTTGGACATGTGCTATATATGGAAGGAAGTAGACAGTAACAGCCTTGTACCATATTAACATACACTGTGTACGTACCTTGAGATCGTTCTCTACTTTTTCCTTTTAATAGTTCTCAGCACTAGAATGAAAACTATGGGCAAAGGTTGTGCATTTTTCCTGTACTTCATACTTAAAAAAATTTAAAATCACACTAGACAGTTATTTATTTGACATTTGATAAGTGCTTCTTGTATAGATGGTGTTATTGATGCATCATTTTTTTTAACATCTTTATTAGAGTATAACTGCTTTACAATATTGTGTTAGTTTCTGCTGTATTACAAAGTGAATCAGCTATATGTATACATATATCTCCATATCCCCTCCCTCTTGTGTCTCCCTCCCACCCTCTCTATCGATGCATCATTGATATAGCAGCAAGAGCCCTGGGGCACAGCTTAGGTTTCCAGGCTCAACATTGTCCAGTTGCTGGTAATGTGACCTTGGGCAGTACTTAACCTCTTCTTTGATTTTCTCATTTATAAAAAGATATGACAATTCCTGCCCTGCTTAATAAAGGATTGCTTGAAGAGTCAAATTGCTTGATATTGAATTGTAAAATATTATAAAGTATTAAGGAATAAAAGCATGGGTAGGTGATTTTTCATAATTTCATAATACCCCTTGAAACAATTAAGTGTAACCAGCTAAAATTGCATGTAACTGATAAAAAACAAATACGAACCAAAGCAACAAATGACTTAAACTTTGTTAAGCTTCTTTAATTTTTAATTTCTTTGTGATAATTAGGGATCTTACAGCAGGATGCTTCATCCTCTGATTTGATGAAGTACGTTTCTTTAAACCTTTCAGCATGAAAGTAATGAGAAGAACTCTTATCTTGGGTCATGATGGGATTAAATATAATGAAACCCTCTTCAATAGGAAAACACTGAAATAGAGATAAATAAATATATATTTTTTGACAGCCTGGATAAAATTCTTCCTAGTGTAAATATAGCCTCTACTGCAAAAGAGAGTTAGGAGATTAAAAGATTTACTTTAATCTTTATGAACTAGTCTGAGTTCCTCTAGGAAAAGACACTTTATTTAGCAAGTTTACAATACTACATAACTTTTTATGGAGTAATTTTGGCTAAGAATTTGAACTTTGATATAGGTTACTAAGAAACCAATATAAATTATGAAGGCAGTTTAAAAAATGTCTATTTCCACTCCTAATCTTGTAAAACTCTAGCACTTCAAGGTAAGAGAGATATATTTACATATGCTTAAAGTTAGTTTTATGCTATTAATAAAAGCAGAACTTTACATTTCACTAGAGAACATCCAGAAGAAATGGTACCTTCTAAATGTAACTGTATATTTTTCTGTCCAAAGGTAAGGCACTGCGCCTTCTGTGGAAGTAAGATGGTTTGTCTAAAAAATGAAAACCCATACAAAGAAGTATAAAAATTATATGGCAGTGAAATTATTATAGGAAGTGGGAATACTTTTATTTCTCTCACTGTCTGTAACACTAAAATGATCTCATTTTGATCATGTTCTTAATTTAGTATCTGCAATAATGGGAAATGATAGTCTTTCCTCCAACAAAAGCTCTAGCTATTAAGAAATTTATGAAAAAAAGCTCCCACTCCAAGTGTTGAAAACAGGAACTATATTAAACCTTGGATTTGGGAATGGGATATTCTTATTAGTTGAAGTTTTGGGTTAGCTAAATTTGAAATTTTCAGCAAGGAAAATTACTTGTGCATTTTTGATAGAAGAAAAGAAGGAGGGAAGGAGGAGAGAGAGATTGATAAGACGTAACACTTAGCTGAGTATCCTGAGGTTAAATTTCCAGAGGTTTCTGTTTGATACTCAGCCTTATCCTTCAACAAACCTAGGTTCCTTGTGATATGACAAAGACACTGCTTTTCAGTTTGTTCTTATCCTGTTGCTTCGGAAGGTCTTGATGCCCTTTATTCTCTGTTTTTTTAAAAATATAGGGTATATTGAAAAAAATGTGGATGAGGTCAGAAATGTAGAATCAGACTGAAAAAAACTGTGGTGCTATATGGAACCTGGAAGCCTAGTGATAAATGAATTTATTTGAATGTGTCATAAAGTATTAATTTTCCGTTTTATTTTTAGGTATAGCAGAACCCAATATTAAACAAAACGGTGTCCAGCACACATTAAATTTCTCCTACAGAGATGTAGCAAGTTGATAAAAATTTGAACTCGAATGAGATTGATCAGGCATTAGGTCATGAAAGCTGAAAATATCTCGAAAGTCTAAAATAAATCCTAAAACAAACAAACAAAACCAAAATAAGCTGTTGTTTTATCTCCTAGTACAAAGCATTCAGAATCTATGGACAACTAAAATAATTATTTAAAAAAAACTTTGAAGCTTAATGAAGGTAAAAGAACTGTGTATGAACCAGTGATGAAACAGTAGGGAAGGATTAGAAGTATTTTAGAATAATCTCTTGAGATCTCATTAGTGTTTAAAGAGTCTGAAATTCCTCTGAGACTACAGAAATTATGTAACAGTTTGAAACAGCTTAACTGAGTCTAAAATATGTATTGTCAAAGCTTTAGGGGACTTGTTTTCACATTTATAGAAATATATTTAGAATGTTATATGTATTTACCTGGATCCAAAGGAGCACTTATCTAATTATCTAATTGACCTTATTTGCTGAAAGGATGACCCAGAGAAAGGACTTTACATTTCATCATTTCAGAATAATGTCACATATCACAAATATTTTCTACATGGTATGTATCATTACTGGTTAGTGCCCAAAGGGATTGCCATAGCATATGCAAGTGTGCTATGCAATCTTTGGGAAAGATTGCTAATAATTCATCTGTAGGGTAGAGGTGGGGGCCATTCAGTACCTGGGGTTAGAAACTTCAGGTGGCGAGGAAAGCGAGGCTTCATCTGGCATGTGTACATCAGTAGAAGTCATTCTTGAATTGGGAGGAGGTGATATTTCAGAGTTCAATAGATAGACATCTGTAAACAGCACACACATGCGCGCGCACACACACACACACACACACACTTCTTTTGGCTAACTTTTTCCAGTATTTCTCCTTTTAAATTGTTGCACCATGGATTTCTTTATTGCTTTCTGGAGGGAGAGAGAATTATTTTTCTCAAATACATGATTTTTGGTGTGAGCCAAGAATATTTCCAGACCTTCTGGCAGTTAGGATGCAAAGATGAAAATGGCTCTCCTGATAATTCTGGAAAGGCTAGTCGAGCTATTAAAAAGCGGCTCTGGGTCCTTGAAAATAATGTCTATCTAGAGAGCTGTGTAAGACGAATGCATGTTTTTTTCCCCTTCCATAGTGTTTCTGTTCTGTATCATCTAACGTTGCCATCAGAATCATGCAATATTAACTTATTATGCTGTATTGAAATAGTGCAGTGACTTTGTGAAACTACCAGCCCCTGTTTTACTTTACAAAACCATAGAGTCAGGAGAGACAACAGTGAAATTTTATTTTTTTGAGCAAGTCTATTTTGTTTTAGGTTTTGTTATAATACATCCATTAAGATTTTTCAGGTTTTATTAATCTCTGCCTCAAGGCTTCTGCTGAACCTATTCTATCCTGGTTTAGATCCATATATGGAACACAAGGAAAGTTTGCTTCATTCTTTCTTTTCGCAGGCAGACAAATATTCAATGTGTCATGTAAGTACAATGGAAGAGGAAAACCAGTTACACATCTGTTCAGTATTGTCATAACCCTGCTTATGAAATGTTTGATGACTCAAATGTCTCAATATTATTTACAGTCAAGAAAAGAATTATAAGCCCCCCCTCTTTTTTGCTTTTCAATTTGATGTTGGTTTTCTTCCATTTCTGATTCAATTTCCTTTAGTGCTTTCTAGGCTTTTGTAGGAAATTGCTTTAAATGTTTCTGTATGGGAATAAAATGTCTTTTAAATTACATTTATGTTCCAGTTGAAAAAGTAATACATTCTCGTAACTTTGGAAAAACCAGAACTTTAAGAAGAAAATTATGATTGCACTCCTTCCACTAGCTAGAGATAATCTTTGTAGTATTTTACCCCCTAGTTAAAAAAATTCATATGTAAAAAGTAAATCTATGTGTAATATGCTTTTTTACTCACAGAACGTGTATAAATATGTAGGAATATGACATATCAGAGTTGAGTTTATATTGTTATATATATATATTTTTAATCCTTTTTTGTTCACTTAATGTCATGTTGCTGGGGTTGATTAAAATGGTCACAGGTTCTTTGCGGCTTCTCCCACTGAGAGATGCAGTCTATTTTCCCTTCCCTTGAATTGGAGACTGGCCCTGGGACATGTTTTGACCAGTAAAATGCAGCAGAGGAGACACTGTAACTTCTGAGGCTAGGCCTTAGAAACCTGTAGCTTCCACTTACGATGCTTGGAACATTTCTTCTTAGATTCTAGTCCCCATTCTCTGAGTCCAGGGAACTCTACAGAGCGGGTCATGTGGAAGGCTAGACTTATGAGAGATGCTGCTTTGATATGTTCCAATAACCCCATCATAAGTTGAAAATATCATAAGCCCAAAATGCATTTAATACACCTCACCTACCGAACATCATTGCTTAGCCTAGCCTACCTTAAATGTGCTCAGAACACTTACATTAGCCTGTGATTGGGCAAAATCACCTAACACAAAGCCAGTCTTATAATAAAGTGTTCAGTATCTCACGTAATTTATTGAATAGTGTACTGAAAGTGAAAAAGAGAATGGTTTCATGGGTACAAATGCTTGTAAGCATATGAGTTTTTCACCCTTGTGATCACGTGGCCAAGTGGGAGCTGCGCTCCTGCCACGGTCCCACATCACAAGAGAGTCCGTACTGCATATCAGTAGCCTGGGAAAGACCCAAATTCAAAATTCAGAGTACAGTTTCTACTGGACGTGTATCACTTTTAAACCACTGTAAAGTCGAAAAATCATAAGTTGAACCATCTTAAGTCAGAGACTGTCTATAATGTGAACATTTATAAAACCATCATTGAAGATTTCTAGGTGTTTCCCCATAAACATTAAACAAATTGACACTGCTTTAAACAGAGTGCTTAGAGTATGTCTTTCATTATACCTTATCAGCACTGAACACAAGCATTTAAGAAGCAAAACAATAAAAATAAAGCAATAAAAAAATTCGAGGATTTTGCTAGTTTGATAGGCAAAAATGATATTTTGTTTTAAAATTACAATTCCTTCTTGGTGAGGTTAAACCATTTAAATATTTAATAGTCCCTTTCAATTTACTTTATTGAATTGGTATTAATATCATTTACCATTAAAATTATAGTGTGAGTATTTCTCTCACCAATTTGTAACAGCTGTTTAAAGATGTTAATTTTTTATGTTTCTGGCAAATATTTTTAAAGAGCTTATTGCTTGCCTTTTAATTTTGTTGCATTTTTTGATTTATGTAAGTTTAAAATTTTATTTACTCATGTTTATCCATTTCCTTTTATGTGACTTGCATTGCCTTTAAACTTAAATGTTACTTCTAGTACAGCATTTTAATCCTTTAGGAAAATATGATTATATTCCACGTGGTTGGATATTTAACAGTTTCTGCTATTTCTCTCATTTCTTTTTCCTTCTTTTTGTTTTTGTATCTCCTTCAAGAACTTGGTCTATATCATTTGTGCTGTGTGGGCTAAATTGAAGTTTTCTTTGTGGCCCAGTCATGATTCGCTTTAGTAAACCTTTGATTTATAGAAGCATTTTCCATTTCTGGGGCCCAAATTTCAGCATATATTAATGTAACCTTGTTATATAGTTCAATTCTTCTATGCCCTTATTTATTTTTTATTGAATTGACTTGTCATAGATTGATAGTGGTGGGTTAAAATATCTCATGATTGCATGACTGTCATTTCTACTTTAATTTATAAAAGTTTTTACATTATGTATTTTGATGTCATGTTATTTAGTGCAAAAGATTTGTGACTGTGTCTTATTCAACATTTATCAAGAGCTGGAGATAAAAAGATAAATAAGATGTGGCCACTCCTCTCAAAGAACTCACAGGGTAGCAGATAAACACAGCAGGAGACATGACAACAATACAGTTAGAGAGGGTTGCAAGAGAGCTGAGGGGGGTTGGGAAGAAAACCAATCCAGACTGGATGGAAGTGGATAGCTGGGCATCATTTAGTCAAATTAAGTGATCCTCTGCCTTGCTTAATGCTTTCATCTTGAATTCTCCTTCATTTCATAATTGTGCCACTCCTACATTTCCATTCTTTTGTAAGCTGCTGTAATAGGACTTTCTTTTAAAATTCAATCTGAAAGTCTGACTTTTAGAAAAAGAGATCCTGAATCTCTTGAGTTCCTACTATGTGCCAGGTACTGGGCTAAGCCTGGGGATAAAATGGCAAAGGCAACCAATGCTCAAGGGGCTTGCAGTTCACTGCAGGAGTGGCAAATATATAAACTAAAAAAATACTAACGGAGCCCACAGGAGGAGTTCCCAATGTGGATATAGTCTTGAGTCCTGAAAGATAGCTAAGAGTTATCTATTAGGAGAGGAAAACAGGGATGGGCATCTCAGACAGAAAATAACATGTGTAAAGGCTAGGGTCTGAGAGAGAGCATGATCCATTCTAGAAAGTGCAAGTAGTTGAGTATAGAATCACTGAGGCTGTGGGGTGATGGAAGTGGTGGGAGTTGTGAGAGGGGGAGCTAGAGAGACAGATGGGGCAGTCACGACGGATCCTATAAAGAGGTTCATCTCCATTCAGAAGATTCTCAAGAGCCATATTAAGCTGTTGAGTGATATGACTGGATCTGCTTTTGAGTGATTCCTTTGCTGATAGCGTGGGGGAATGGATAGAATCCGGGCTAGCCTAGAAGCAAAGGGACCAATTAGAGGTTGTTACAATATTTCAGTAGGAGAGAATGATGGAGTAGCATTTAAGATGAAAAAAATTGGACTGATTCTAAAGATACCAATAAAGTAAAATCATCAGGACTTTACGATTGATTGGATACAGGAGACAAAGGAGACTGCATCCAGGCTAATGCCAACTTCCTCTTTACTCACCCATTCCATTTTCCCAAATTTCGGAAACTGGAAGGATGACGGGTTCCATTCATTGACATGATAAATATTGTAGGAGGAACTGATTTTGGAAATTTTGAAGAGGTTGCATTTGAAGCACTTGGAGGATATCTGGGTGGAGTTGTCTGACAGGCAATTAGCTATAGAGTCTGGAACACAGGATAGAACTCTGAGGAGGCACCATAGGGCTGCTGGTCGGTAACTCAGAACTTGGAGCTAAATTCTTGGAGGAGGAGGCAATCACCCAGGTGCAGAGAGAGAAAAGGGTCAAAAATATTCAACCACTTCTGTTTTTGTCTTCTGTCATCTTACTTTATATTATGTTTCCTTCTTAATTTTTTTTTCATATATTTATATGGATATTTAATTTAAGATACTTTGGTTGCAAAGAGTAGAAGACCCTTCAAGTTGTCTCAAGTACCAGGAGGCTATTATTGGAATGAGGAAAAATGGGATTCTTAGCCATGTAAACAGCTTCCTGGGAAAAGAAGATCCAGCAAGGCCAGATGGAGTTTAGACCTGGATTCTGGGGCTTTTACAGACCCAAGCAGTAGAATATCTAGGATGGTCATTTGGACACAGTCGTTAATGGACTCAGCTACTATCATGGTTTCTGCATTTCCTTGTGTGTCTTCTTGCTTCTATTCCTTCTGTTAATTGGCTTCCTCACTGTCTGTATTGTGTAACTTCTCTTCTACCTAACAGCTCTGATTACTACTAGTTTCTCTCACTGCATAACTCAACTTAGTTTTAATTTTTGTTTGTTCAAAGCCTCTTTCAGTGCAGCTTCTCCCTTTTAGTTACTGCTCCTAATTGCCTGAATATTTCTGTAATTTCGAATTGTAATTCCAGATATCAAGAATCAGATTAATTCAAATTGTTTTCATTAAAACAGAGCTTTTATCATTAGGATATCTCACAGGGCACCAGACATTCTCATGCATTCATGATGGTTTATATGTACTGGCTCTCTGTTAACAATAACTTGCAAAATCTGTTACTGGATGCTCACCCTGTGTTCATGACTCCTTAGGGGATATAGGAGAGAGAACATTAGGACGTGTGGAATCTCAGGACATTTAACTAAAAGCTTTTGGAAGGTTAGTGATATTATGGAAACAGTCTATACTCCAAATTAAGTCTGACTAAGGAAACTTCCAAAATTTTTAACATGTTACTCTAATTATGGCTGTTATATCTTATCTCATGTCCTCCTAATTATCCCCTCTGTCTTCCCTACAACAAGTACATTCCATAATGAACAGTTATATTTGAAATTGTCAAAATCAAAAGGCATAAGATGGGGAAGACTCTGATGCTTGCTTTTCAGATGTCTCAGATTTTTTTTTCTTTCATCATCATATAAGCATTATTTCACAAATTTAAGCAGTTAAATTCATGATGTCACCAACTATCTTGGATGTTAATGCAGACAACCTAGGACCTACCAGAACATATTACTTCTTACGTTATATATTGAAGAGTTATAAAATTGCTGAAATTTTGTATATCAAACAGGATTAAACTAAGCAACAATCAAGAGGGCCTCAAAACACTACAGAGAAACTGGGATGAAGTGAGAGAGTAGCACTGACATATATACACTACCACATGTAAAATAGATGGCTAGTAGGAAGCAGCCGCATAGCACAGGGAGATCAGCTTGTTGCTTTGTGTCCACCTAGAGGTGTGGGATAGGGAGGGTGGGAGGGAGATGCAAGAGGGAGGAGATACGGGGATATTTGTATACGAATAGGTGATTGACTTTGTCATACAGCAGAAACTAACACACCATTGTAAAGCAATTATACTCCAATTAACATGTTAAAAAAAAATGAAGTGTTAATTCCTGCCTGGCCTGCTGATTCCCTGGTTTCTCAATCCATTTTGTAGACATTGCCCCTTTGTTGACTGCTAACATCTTCTGACTGTCTCTTGGCACAAATGCTGTACATCTTGGAAACAGTAACTAATGCGGTAAAAACACAGGGTAAATGACCACAGTAATAAATCATCTTATTTGCCTCTAATGCTATTGTGAAATTAGTACCACGTGGGGATCTAAAGGGTTGCAAAATGAATCTTAAGCTGATTGAGCAAAAGGTAATATAGTAAAAGTTGTTGTCTTTTATACTTTGACAACAGGAAGTTTCCGTTGTCATAGTCATTACAGATATTTCTAATATTCTTTATTGTAAATTTTTAATCAAGTAATTTGCACCAATTTGGAGATAAATCTGAATAGGCTTGTTAGAGTCTTAGGATTATCAGTGAGGTTGCAAGAAGTTTATTTCTGAGTTATGACTTTGTGTGTGTGTTAGGTGAGCAAAATCAAATCTCTATCCATAGTCATCTTTACCAGAGTTGCAGTGGATGGCCTGTAAATTATATGTTTTTAAAAGCTGGTAGAAGAGCCAAGGAAATGAAAAGGGGAGGACAACTGAGGAATTGTAAAGTAAAAATGAAAAATTTTTGTTATACCAGAATCCCCCAATTTGCCAGATAAATGTACATACTGAATCTTCATGTAAAATAAACAAGAATCATTTAAAATGCATTCCTCCTGTTTATGTCAATAATTAACTTATCACTAGAAAAACTGTACGTAGATATCCTTTCCCATTTAAAAATGGAAAACTTACTGATACCAGTTTTTAAATGTCCTCTTGAGAGAAAAAAAGAGCAATACTATAACATTTATAATGCTTAGATTTCTGGAAAAATAATGGAATAATTTTTTAAAAGAATAAATATGATTTTACTTTAGAAAATGAGAAATTACTAATGTCTTGCTCAACCAGTGTAACCTGAACTCCATTCATATTGCTCTATAAGAGAGCAATGTATTGGAATTCAGGTGGCTTACGATCCAAGGTGGATCACATTTGACCAAGCATTGATAAATGTCTTAAATGTTAAAATAGAAACTAAATAATTACTTCTTTAAATTATAAAATTCCACCTATATTTTTACAGTTTTGCAACTTGATTAACAAAAAATCATTTGGTTAGCATTCAAATCAAAGCTTTTAAATATAAATGTACATATATATTTTGTGGGATATATATATATATATATATATATATCACATTTTAAAAAACTAGGCATAAAATATTTACTGTTGATATTAATAGCAAATTGTGTTCTGTGAAAGTGAATCCCAAATAAAAATTTCAGGAAAAAAACAGGGAAATGTAATGTTTTAAGGTAAGACGCAAAATCATGTTATGAATTCAGACCATGAGCATTCATATCCACTGGTATTTTCATTCAACACTTTTTACAACTTTGCCCTAATTTTCACTCACTTGGATAATTAAATTCAATTGATCCTTTAAAAATTAAACACAATATATTTTTAAAATAATATGCAAGATGTTCTTAGTCATTTGCAAAAAATGTACACTATAAAATAAATAATTAATGATGAGTTCAAGTATAGGAAAGTAAATTCTCATTATTTTATCATTGAGAATACAGTACTACATTAGAATGTAGAGCATGATGAATCAGATCATGTTTTATTAAAAATATTGAGAAGTCTTTATATTTAAATCATTTAGAGAGGGCAAACTGCTAATGTCCTCTTTCCAAAACTTCTCTCACTAATGACCTTGACAGACACCATGAACTGATCATAGCACTCTTCACTGGGCCTGTACTGAGCCTCACGTTTTTTCTCAGTACTCAAGGCACCATTACTGATCATCTGGATTTGGCACTTGAGATGAAACTTCTTTGCCATCTGAGATAGTCCTTTTTTGGAAAAGGAAATTGAAAGGCATAGAGATGATATGACTTGGCCCAAATCACATCATGACTCTGTGACTACATCCCAGATTGGCTACCTATTGGTCTACTGAGTCCTGCATTCCCTAGTTTATATTACATTCTTTTACTGTGTTTGCTTCTTAAGTGGATTTAGGATAGAGTTCTACATATAGCATTAATTCATTAAATATTTTTGAATGGCAGTCTCAATAGTAGGCGTAAAGTCATTTTTATTGGAAACTAAATGAAATATAATCACTAATGTAGAAATCATTAGATATTTCCTTTATATACTTCTGGCTGAGTACAGATTCTGAGACACTGCTGCTATGGAAAAAAGGAATGCTTTAATGATGGAGAGAGTGCTTACCTTTTACTTTTAGAGAAAATGAAGCTGTGTAATTCTAGGAAGGTTTTCTGTGAAGGCAAGAATGTACAAAACAGGCAGCCAAGATAATAAAATTTTAATTTGTTTATTCAACAGTGTGCCTATGGGAAAAAGTAGGGAATTGCTTCTGTTGAAAAGAAATATAATGGAAAGAGGAAAACAGCTTGGGGTCTATCCATGTTACTGCAAATAGCATTATTTCATTCTTTTTTAATGGCTGAGTAGTATTCCATTGTATATAAATACCACATCTTTATCCCTTCATCTGTCAATGGACATTTAGGTTGCTTCCATGTCTTGGCTATTGTACATAGTGCTGCTATGAACATTGGGGTGCATGTGTCTTTGAAATAGAGTTTTCTCTGGATATATGCATAAGAGTGGGATTGCTGGATCCAATGGCAACTCTATTTTTAGTTTTTTAAGGAAACGCCATACTGTTTTCCATAGTGGCTGCACCAATTTACATTCCTACCAACAATGTAGGGGGGTTCTCTTTTCTCTGCACCCTCCCTAGTATTTATTATTTGTAGACTTTTTAATGATGGCCATTCTGACCAGTGTGAGGTGGTACCTCATTGTAGTTTTGATTTGAATTTCTTTAATAATTAGCAATGTTGAGCATTTTTTCATGTGCCTATTGGCCATCTGTTTGTCTTCTTTGGAGAAATGTCTGTTTAGGTCTTCTGCCCATTTTGTGATTGGGTTGTTTGTTTTTTTGTTATTGAGTTGTGTGGACTGTTTGTGTATTTTGGAAATTAATCCCTTGTCAGTCACATCATTTGCAAATATTTTCTCCCAGCCTGTAAGTTGCTTTTTGTTTTGTTTATGGTTCCCTTTGCTATGCAAAAGGTTATAAGTTTGATTAGGCCCCATTTGTTTATTTTTGCTTTTATTTCTATTGCCCTGGGAGACTGACCTAAGAAAACGTTGCTATGATTTATGTCAGAGGATTTTTTGCTTATGCTCCCTTCTAGGAGTTTTATGGTGTCATGTCTCATATTTAAGTCTTTAAGCCACTTTGAGTTTATTTTTGTGAATGTTGTGAGGGAGTGTTCTAGCTTCATTGATTTACATGCAGCTGTCCAGCTTTCCCAACATCACCTGCTGAAGAGACAGTCTTTTCTCCATTGTATATTTTTACCTTCTTTGTCTAAGATTAATTGACCGTAGGTGTGTGGATTTATTTCTGGGCTGCCTGTTCTGCTCCACTGATCCATATGTTTGTTTTTGTGACAATACCATGCTGTTTTGATTACTGTAGCTTTGTATATAGTCTAAAGTCAGGGAGGGTTATGCCTCCAGTTTTGTTCTTTTTCCTCAGCATTGCTTTGACAATTCTGGCTCTTTTGTGGTTCCATATAAATTTTCAGACTATTTGTTCTAGTTCCGTGAAAAATGTCATGGGTAATTTGCCAGGGATCACATTAAATCTGTAGATTGCTTTTGGTAGTATGGCCATTTTAACAATTTTAATACCTCCAATACAAGAGTGTGGGATATCTTTCCATTTCTTTGAATCATCTTCAATTTCCTTTATCAGTGTTTTATAGTTCTCAGCATATAGGTCTTTCACCTCCTTGGTTAGGTTTATTACTAAGTATTTAATTTTTTTGTATTCAATTTTAAAAGAATTTTTTTTACTTTCCCTTTTTGATATTTTATTGTTAGTGTAAAGGAATGCAACATATTTTTGCATGTTAATCTTGTATTCTGCTACCTTGCTGAATTTGTTTATCAGTTCTAGTCATTTTTGTGTGGAGTATCTAGGGTTTTCTATATATAGTATCATGTAATCTGCATATAATGACAGTTTTATCTCTTCCCTTCCAATTTGTATAACTTTTCTTTCTTTTTCTTATCTGATTGCTGTGTTTAGGACTTCCAATACAATATTGAATAGAAGTGGTGAGAGTGAGCATCCTTGTCTTGTTCCAGATTTTAGTGGGAAGGCTTTCAGCTTTTCACCATTGAGTATTATGTTGGCTGTGAGTTTGTCATAAATAGCTTTTATTATGTTGAGATATGTTCCTTCTATACCCATTCTGGTAAGAGTTTTTATCATAAATGGATGTTGAATTTTATCAAATGCTTTTTCTGCATCTGAGATGATCATGTGGTTTTTGTCTTTTTGTTGTTGTGGTGCATCACATTGGTTGATGAGTCTAGTGTTTTAATCTATCAACAGCAAAACAATTAGAGCCACTCCCAGCTGCTCTAGCTAACATGTTGAATCCAGGCTCTTCATTATATTCACCTATATCAACAAGTTCAGCCCTATCTAAAATCACGTTCCTCCTCCCTCGATTCATCCTCATCCTAACTCTGTCTGCTGAGAGAAACCAACACACCAATTACTAAGGCTTTGAGTACTACTACCTTGGTGAGAGGTGCTCCTGCATCCTGACTGTCCACAGCGGGTAGGGTGCAGAGCAGCAGCATCTTGGCCCTAGTTATGCTGGGCCAAATCCCTGACTAGGGGCCCAGGGGGTGGGGCCCAGGGCAATATCAGCACTCCCTGGTGATTATGGAGCAAAGCTGTGACTGAGGACTGGGGGGTGGGGGTCCTGAACAACAGTAGTGCGGCCCAGTTATAGTGGGTTAAAACCCCAACTTGGGACCCAGATGATGCAGTGAAGAGCAGTGGCAGCTCAGCACCAGTAGTGGCAGGTCAAAGCATGACCTGGGACCCAGGGGTGGGGCACAGTGCAGCAACCTTGACTTAAGACCCTGGGTGGGGAGGGGGGATGCAGAGCAGTGGCAGCTCCAGTGCCCTATATGGCAAGGTGCTGTGGCATCCTGATCTTGTAGAGCTTGGCACAGCAGTAGGGGCAGGTCTCACTGCAGAGACAGCTCCATTCTTGAGGGGGAGATTCAGCAGTGGGGACTCTGGGCAGCTCTGTCATTCAGATTCAGTGTTGATAAAGACTATGGGGCTCCTCAGTAGCACAGGCTGCAAACATCCACTGTGGTGAGGCTTGCTGGGGTCCTCCTGCTCTCCTTTTCCCTGTGGGGTAAAACCCCTCTGAGGAGATCCTTCTTGTTGCTGAGCTGCCCTGGACTGGGCTATGGGGCAATGCAGGTAAAATGCTCCCTATGCTCTACTAGATGGCCATCCTTTGGTTTTGAGCTCCACAGGGTTTCTGCTGTTTCTTCATTGTAGTTTAGAGCTCTCCCAGAACTATTTTCATCAGTTTGTAGTTGTTTATTTATTGTTTTTGTTGTTTTTGTAGGAGTGATAAGTGTTGGGACCTCCTAGTCTACTGTCTTGCTAATGTCACCTCCAGCAACCACTAATTTTTTTCCTTCATAGTTTTGCCTTTTCAAGAATGTCATATAGTTGGAATCATACAGTGTGTAACATTTTAATATTGGCTTGTTTCACTTAATAATATGCATTTAAGGTTCTTCTGTGTCTTCCCATGTCTTGACATCTCACTTCTTTTTAGTACTTAATAAATTCCAGTGTCTGGGTGTATTAATACATTCAGTTGATCAATCCATTCACTTACTGAAGAACATCTTGGTTGCTTCCAAGTTTAGGCAATTATGAATAAAGCTGCTATAAGCATCCCTATTCAGGTCTCTGAGCAGATTTAAGATTTCAGCTTCTATAGATAAATACCAAGGAGCACATTGCTGGATCATGTGGTAAAAGCATGTTTCGTTTTGTTAAAAAAAACTGCTAAAATGTCTTCTAAAATGCCTGTACCATTTTGCATTCCCACCAGCAATGAATGAAAGTTCTTGTCACTCCACAGCCTTACCAGCATTTAGTGTTATCAGTGTTTGGGATTTTGGAAATTCTAATAGGTGTGTAGTGATGTCTTGTTTTAATTTGCAATTCCCTAATGATATATAATGTAGAATAGCTTTTAAAATGCTTATTTGACATATATATATATATGTATACATATTCCCCTTTGGCAAGGTGTCTATTCAGATCTTTTTTGTCCATTTTTAAATTGAGTTTTTAAACATTGTTGAGTTTTAAGAGTTGTTTGTGTATTTTGGATCACAGTCCTTTATCAAATACATCTTTTGCAAGTATTTTCTCCCAGTATGTGTCTTGTTTTCTCATTCCATTGACAGTTTCTTTTACAGTGTGTTTTGGAGCTCTACTTTAAGACAGCCACAAGATAGAGTAAGTTTTCTGCACATTTAGCCTTTCAAAGATTGATATTCTGTGTAAAGGATTAAGAGACGCCTGGTAGGTCTCCTCTGAGGAAGAGCTAAAGGAAGAGAGAATAGTGATGCAGACTTTTACCTTTATGTCATGTAAGTGACATATATCTGGCATATATCTTTTTAGTACTTAGGATTGAGAAAGGAGAAGGAACGGGTTAACAGAACAAGGCATGAGCCACTGGTATAGTTGGTTCAATCGCAGTATTTATTGTGTGACTTTACCGTGTGACCTTACTATGTAACCTTGAGCAAGTCACTTATCCTTTTTGAGCCACAACTTCTTTATCTCTAAAATAGGTGGAATATTGCCTACTTGTAGGGTTTCTGTGAGGACTCAGTGACACAGCATAGCACCTAGTACAGTGTCTTGTTTGTGATCTGTGCTCCCCACATTAACCACTGCTCACCTTTCCTTGTTTCCTTACCACTCCTTTTTTGTGGAGGGATTCAAGGCTACAAAATGAATAGCCATAAAAACAGATTATGAGTGATCCAATACCAGTTTTAAACATATATAGTGACTCTCAGTGACCATATATATTATACATTTGTGTGTCTTTATAAAAGAAAAATTCTACCATATGTCACTTCTGTTAAATAGTGAGTAGGCCAAAAGGCCCATTTGAAAACAACCACTGAGGATGCAGAACCTAGTTTTAATAAAATAAGATTCTGTACGGTGAAAACCGAACTAATAGTTCCAAAGGTCATGATAAATGAATTAGGAAAGTAATCAAAATGGCTTAGCAAAGCAATGCTGTCATTCTTCATCTTAATGAATCTCTTAAAGAGTAAATAAAAGTAGAAAGATGAAAGTAATTATTGGCTGTGTACCTAGTTATTGGAGCTGCTGCTATCTCCAAGGGATACAGTTCATAAAGCTGAGGCTGTAGGTGAATATACATATATCACATAGCTGCCTCAGAGCTTGGGAGCTATATGTCATGCTTACATAGTGAATGCACAAATACTTGTCTTAATGAACATGTTATGTTGACCTCTATCCCTCTGTCACATCCTGCTAAATGTATAGGGCCAGTGTCTTGGGAGTTAGAAGGGCTACAGAGAACATGGCCGTAGGAGGCAGAGGCTTGAGCCGGCTCCCATTTCTGCCATTTCTTGCTGAACAGAGAAGACATTAAATTTCCTGGCCTGCCATTGAACAGCAAAAGAAATGGAGGAAACAAATGAGGGGAAAAGACTTTTAGAGTTTCAAAAAGGGAGGATGAATGATTCACAATATTATTGCTATGAGAAATGTAATAAACACTCTTTCCATGTATATTGCATTAGAGGACCTTTTACTGATGCACTTTTATTTGCACCAACTCAGTAGGACAGTATTAAAGCTGGGACATTCCTGTTCATTTGAATGGTTGCTGAAGAATATACAGATTAGTCTTGCCATTTTGTCATTTTGACTGACAGATATTACATCATCTTTTTCAGTAAGTTTTTACTCATTATTTAAAAATCATATTACTTTACACTTGAAATTTAAAGGCAGTTATAAATTTTGTCATGAAAATGTTATAAAGCCAGTATGGAAATGTTATTCCATATTTTATACGTATATTAATATATGTATAAAGATAGGTTACATAAAATAATTTTATATATATGACTTTTTAAAAACAAAAAGATATTATACATACTGTTTTGTTAATAGATTTATTTTACTTAGCAGTATACTATGAATAAGTTTCATGTTATTGCATATTCTTTCACATTATTTTTAAAGGTTGTATAGATTCTGGAATGTGTATATGCCATAGTTTATTTAACCAAACTCTATAGTTGGCTGTTTCGGTCATTTCCATTCTTTTAATAGCCCTGTTGTAAATGTATTTATAGTTGAATTTCTGTGCTCCTCTATGAGTCCTTCCTTAGAATGGAATCCTAGTAGTGAAATTGATGAGTGAAGAGTCACAGCAACTTTAGGGCAGAAAAGTTTTGAATAAACCTGAAACATTTAAAGAACTTGATTTTAGAAACAACAAAGAATTAAGAAAAACAATGGAAACTCTATTGAAGCAGGGAGAGCTCTGATGATCAGAGCTGGATTTCACACTTCAGGGAAGGGCGTTGTTAATACAACCCAGGGAATTACACAATCAGGGTTATGGCTGTAAAGAGAGCTTTTAAAGAAATTCACTTCATATTAGGAGAGTGGATTTAAGACTAAAGAAAGGGTGTGCTTTTCCTGGTGATAAAGCAACTGAATGTATTGTTCATGATGGACTGGAGGGCTAAAGAGGATGTGGTTTGGAAAGCTTCCTAAAAATCATGGGGCAATATTTTGCAGTTGTGGGTTATATTTTATCATAGTATAATGGTTCTGACTCATGTGGAAGCAACAGGAAGAGGCGGGTTTTCCTAGTAACTCTGACTGTAAATTATTCTTTGGAGCAGAGGTTTTAAGAGGCAAATATTTCAGACCTTGACCTCGCAGTGTTATAGAATTGACCTTTTTCAGAATGATTCTTTTTGTTGTTGTTGTAGGGGAGGATCATTTTAGGGTTGGTTTAGACTTAGTGTATCCTTTTGACTGCAGTTGATTCAATTCTCTTCTCAAAATGTTAAGTTTTGGATTGACTGTTTTTCAGGCATATTTTTCTGTGTAGAAATAACCTAAATGGCAGACAGGAAGGGGTGCTGAAAATGTCAGCTATATCTGCAAACCAAAAGGCAACCTGGGGCTACATATATGTCATTTTTATCATGCTTACACAGAGGGTGTGTCAATCTCAGCTTCCCTAAGCACTGCTCAGCATCAAGCCCTAAAGAATTTCATCTGGAAAAAGTAGCCACATTCAGTGTTTGTATCAATACTAACCAAATCTGTAAGGATATTTAGCACCTTACCTTCTCTAGGGGGTGAGGTGAGGAATTAGTCTAATGTCTGCAGTTTGAATTCCTTGAGAAGCTATAGTCTCAGCACCCCCAGTATCCTCAACACCCCCGAGTATATCCACACTGTATAACTGGGCTGGAACTTGAATTCTGTTTGACTGGGGGCCTAGGAACCTCCCCATGACAGACACTTCTCCTTATTCCAGACTTTTAGCTGGAATAAGCTGGGTTGTGTCTTGCATCATCCTGGGCACATTACCTTTTATCCAGAACTTACCCCTTACAACCTGCTTCTTAGGTGTTGTATGGTCTCCTGCTGCTCTGATCTTCATTCACCATATTAGTCTTTTTGAATATTGACTTTTGCCTATATTGGACCCAGAGCACCAAGTTGATTTGTATCTGCTGAGAGACCATAAAGATGTTTCCAGTTTCCTTCTAGCCTTTGCCCCACCCCTCCTAATATATTCTCATCTCTCCTGTTTGCTTTTAAGATCTTAGCACACCTAATAGATGCAGAAAAAGCTTTTGACAAAATACAACACTGATTTATGATAAAAACTCTCCAGAAAGTGGGCATAGAGGGAACCTACCTCAACATAATAAAGGCCATATATGACAAACCCATAGCAAACATCATTCTCAATAGTGAAAAACTGAAAGCATTTCCTCTAAGATCAGGAACAAGACAAGGATGTCAACTCTTGCCATTATTATTCAACATAGTTTTCAAAGTCCTAGCCATGGCATTCAGAGAAGAAAAAGAAATAAAAGGAATACAAATTGGAAAAGAAGAAGTAAAACTGTCACTGTTTGCAGATGAAATGATACTATACACAGAGAATCCTAAAGATGCTACCAGAAAACTACTAGAGCTAATCAATGAATTTGGGAAAGTTGCAGGATACAAAGTTAATGCACAGAAGTCTCCTGCATTCCTATACACTAACAACGAAAGATCAGAAAGAGAAATTAAGGAAACACTCCCATTCACCATTGCAACAAAAAGAATAAAATACCTAGGAATAAACCTACATAAGGAGGTAAAAGACCTGTATGCAGAAAACTATAAGACACTGATGAAAGAAATCAAAGATGACACAAACAGATGGAGAGATATACCATGTTTTCTTGGATTGGAAAAATCAATATTGTGAAAATGAGTATACTACCCAAAGCAATCTACAGATTCAATGCAATCCCTATCAAATAACCAGTGGCATTTTTTACAGAACTAGAACAAAAAATCTTAAAATTTGTATGGAGACACAAAAGACCCCGAATAGTCAAAGCAGTCTTGAGGAAAAAAAACCAGAGCTGGAGGAATCAGGCTCCCTGACTTCAGACTATACTACAAAGCTACAGTAATCAAGACAGTATGGTACTGGTACAAAAACAGAAATATAGATCAATGGAACAGAGTAGAAAGCCCAGAGATAAACCCATGCACCTATGGTCAACTAATCTATGACAAAGGAGGCAAGGATATACAATGGAGAAAAGACAGCCTCTTCAATAAGTGGTGCTGGGAAAACTGGACAGCTACATGTAAAAGAATGAAATTAGAACACCATACACAAAAATAAACTCAAAATGGATTAGAGACCTAAATGTAAGACTGGACACTATAAAACTCTTAGAGGAAAACATAGGAAGAAGACTCTTTGACATAAATCACAGCAAGATTTTTTTGGATCCACCTCCCAGAGAAATGGAAATAAAGACAAAAATAAACAAGTGGGACCTAATGACACTTAAAAGCTTTTGCAAAGCAAAGGAAACTACAAACAAGACAAAAAGACAACCCTCAGAATGAGAGAAAATATTTGCAAACAAATCAATGGACAAAGGATTAATCTCCAAAATATATAAACAGCTCATGCAGCTCAATATTAAAAAAACAAACAACCCAATCAAAAAATGGGCAGAAGACCTAAACAGACATTTCTCCAAAGAAGACATACAGATGGCCAAGCAGCACATGAAAATATGCTCAGTGTCACTAATTATTAGAGAAATGCAAATCAGAACTACAATGAGGTATCCCCTCACACCTGTTAGAATGGGCATCATCAGAAAATCTACAAACAAATGCTGGAGAGGGTGTGGAGAAAAGGGAACCCTCTTGCACTGTTGGTGGGAATGTAAATTGATACAGCCACTATGGAGAACAGTATGGAGGTTCCTTAAAAAACTAAAAATAGAATTACCATATGACCCAACAATCCCACTACTGGGCATATGCCCAGAGAATACCATAATTCAAAAAGACACATGCCCCCCAACGTTCATTGCAGCACTATTTACAATAGCCAGGTCATGGAAGCAATGTAAATACCCATTGACAGACAAATGGATAAAGAAGATGTGGTACATATATACAATAGAATATTACTGAGCCATAAAAAGGAAAGAAATTGGGTCATTTGTTGAGACATGGATGGATCTAGAGACTGTGATACAGAGTGAAATAAGTCAGAAAGAGAAAAACAAATATCATATGTTAACACATACATGTGGAACCTTGAAAAATGTTACAGATGAACCTGTTTGCAGGGCAGAAATTGAGACACAGATGTAGAGAACAAACGTATGGACACCAAGGTGGGGAAAGTGGCAAGCGTGGTGGTGGTGGTGGGATGAATTGGGAGATTGGGATTGACACGCATACACTACTATGTATAAAATGGATAACTAATAAGAACCTGCTGTATAAAAAAATAAATAAAATTAAATTAAAAATAAAAGAGAGATCTTAACACACCTAGAGGCTGAGCAAGTTGTACTAATGATGATGAGGGCGTACTGTAGGCAAAGTGCTATATTTGTTGCCCCATCTTTAAGTATGAAAATGAGCTTATTTATTGCAAATAATGTAATATTCAATTTAAATGACCACTTTTACTGCATTATTTTCTATCAACAGTTTCCCTTTTTGTCAATTCTGGAAACACAATGCAAGAATTTTTTTTTCCTGGGTTATAGTTCTTTACAACAACAGTCTGGAATCGCTAAAGGTATGACAGTCTGGAAGTGCTAAAGGTATGGCAATGGAAAAAGCATGAACTGTGTTTAATTTTGTTTGCCGATATTTAGTGGAAGTGTTAATCAACATTTGTAATCTTTTAATAGATTTAGTCAGAAGATCTGAACAGTTACCATTGCCTCACTGGAAGAGGCTTATATGAAAACAATTTATATTTCTTCCTTAAAATGATAGTCATGAAGATATATTAATGGGAGGTATGCTATCCGCTGGAGGTACCTGAATCTAGGAAGTGCTATTTAGACCAAGTTTGTTGGATTTGTACTTGTATATATTTTGTTATTCTATTCTATTTTAGTGATAAAGTCTTTAAGATGAGGGGCAGAGGAAGAAAGAGAATATGATTGTAGTCTGTAATAATACATTTATTGTTGTTAAGTAAATTTAATGCTGATACTTAATTAGCATTGAATGATGAAAACTATTCAGATATAGAGTTTTACATTTTTAACTCTGTTTTTTTTTTTTTTTTTTTTTTTTGTGGTATGCGGGCCTCTCACTGTTGTGGCCCCTCCCCGTTGCGGAGCACAGGCTCCGGATGTGCAGGCTCAGCAGCCATGACTCATGGGCCTAGCCGCTCCGTGGCATGTGGGATCTTCCTGGACCGGGGCACGAACCCGCGTCCCCTGCATCGGCAGGCGGACTCTCAACCACTGCGCCACCAGGGAAGCCCACATTTTTAACTCTCAAATCAGTAGTGTTAAATTTGTCCAGACATTCATATTTTGCAATTTGCAATTGAAATTGTTAATTTTAAGATAAACATAATGAAATTCTGACCATTTTCAATGAGCCCTGTACACATTTATGTACACTGACACTCTGTTTAGTAAGAGCAAGTTTGGTTTAGTGGAAGGGGTGCTGGTATTGAAGTTGGAATATTTGGGTTTGAATCCATATGGCTCCGCCTATTAACTGTGTAAACTTACATGGGGTAGGTTATTTAATTTTTTCAGATCTCAGTATCCTCATCTGTAAAATAAACAATAATAGCTACCTCACCAGGTTATTATGGAGATGGCATTTGAAAGCCACTAGACTAGTGTTAATACATGGTAGGTACTCTGCACACATTTCTTTCTTTTTTCGGTTTCTAGAAATGTTTAAGCATAGACAGGACAATTCAGACCACGGGTGTAGTGGATGACTTCCAGGTGACCTTGAAAGTCATATCTAACCTCAGTTTCTCTGACCAATTGTTCATAAATGGACCTTTGTCATTACAATGTTTTACATTCAATTCAATTTTATTGGTATTTACTATGTGTTGGATACTCTGTCGTGTCTTTGTAAGTATACAGGGGGCGTGGGAGCATATGGGGAATGCATTTGCCTCTTTTCTGCCTTGCTTTCTTGGCCCCACAGTGTACTAGCACCTCTTCATTATCTAATCTGGAGCTTGTCCCTTGTGTCTGTCTGCCGTGGTGTATTCTCAGCATCCTGTGCATGCTTTTTCCATACTATGTATGGCTCACACCATAGCCTCTGAGGTATACCGAGCTCAGAGGCTGCTGTGAGGGTAAATGAGTTAATACATTAAAGCACTTAGAACAGTGCTTGGCATTAAGTGCTCAATAGATTTTAGTTACTGTTGTCTGCCCATTCCCCGTGGGCTGGGGCTTGTTCTACTGGGTCAGTCACCTTCTGTTCAGGTGCTTTCTGGACAAGAAGATCCCTTGCTGTCTGTGAAGAGTATGAGAAAGATCAGAGCAAGGATAAAACTCTTGGTATTAGGATTAAAAACAACATTGCAAATGACCTTTATTAGGTAAGAAACTACAAAGTTCTCCATAGGACAAGCATATTTTATACAATAAAATATTGATAAATAAATGTTGCTTACAATTTGTCAAAGGTTATATCTGTTTTCTAATACTTTTCATGCTTTTAAGTTTTGTGATCAATTTGTATATATGTATATAAGATATCAAAAACTGAGAAAAACTCCAGAGAAAAAGCATCCATGCACAATCACATCTTCATTCCCCAAAGAACTCGGTTTATTTCTAACAAGACCGTCAGAAAGTTTCTTACCATGGGAGAATGACCTTTAAAGAAAAGACCTGACAATCAGATAAACTACGCACCATTTACAGAAGGATTCAGGGGAATTTACTCCATCTATTTCCCTGGCCTCTGGAGGAAATTATTCATTCTTGAAGGGCAAAGCTGATTGAGGAAGGAAGAGTCAGGTTGAAAACAGACAAATGCTTTTAGCTGTGTTTATGAGAAAGAGTCTAGACCTCTGGGTTTTCACCTATAGAGCAAGGTGGTTGGACCAGATCATTTTAAAGGAGCTTTCCAGATCAAACAGGGTGAGCTCTACCATGCTAAGCTATGCCATGTCTGTGCTGTTTAGGTAGAAATCATAAGCTCACTACCAGACTGCAAACACCTTGCTAGATGAGGAACTTCAGTTACTAGTCCTTGGATCCTCAGTATTAACCCAATGCCTGGCCAGTATTCTAGGTTCTATCCATTGGACCTGCAGAAAGAATCTGTAGCAGAGTTGTGGTGAGGGACAAGTAAGGTGATGTATTTACAAGTGCTTAGAGAGCTGCAAAGGTTTTTTTTTTTTTGTGTGTGTGTGTGTGGTTTTTTTTTTTTTTAATGTACAGTGAAATTGTAAAATGAAGGAACTAAGGATAGACTGAGAATATTTCTTTGGTTTTTTAGAACTTCAGAGCTGGAAGAAAATGTGACATCTAGTGCAACCAAGTCACTTACAATGGAGGAAGTGGGTTATACAGATAAAGTGAGTACTCAGTAAGGTTGCTGGTGTCTGAAAGATAACAGAAAGCAGTGTCATGATTCTGAATTCATGAACCTACAGTTTTTGATTAGTTAATATTAAAATTTATAAAAGAGAATAAAGCAACATAAGGGAAAAAAGTTTATGTACACCAATATAACACTCTAATGGTGACCATTGCTATATTTGCCCTTCAGGATTTCAATAAGTAATAGTCATTTTCCACAAGGACACTACACTGTAAATCAGGTGTCCCCCTAAACAGTAGAAATACGAGCCTAAATGTAGGAATAGCTTACTCTTCTCATGTAGATGCTGACTTTTGCTTTCACCTGGGAGACTTAGGGCAGAGGCTACATTTATTTACCCTCACCAAGTTAGTTTTCATATATGCAGAACATCTCTTGACTTGGTAGTAGTGAGCCAGGCCCTCAATTTGCCTCACATACCAATGTATATTTTCAGCTTAATCACTGAGAAATTGAAACATATTTACTTGTTATAAATGCAGCTTTTAAGTGAAATGCTTGCAAATTTCTTAGTTCATAGGGCCCAGGAGAGATTCTATAAGCTCAGGAACATGCTATAAAGGTGTTCATGTTGTGTGTGGATATGTCTTTAGGATGACGTGAATTTTCAAAGTTTACCATTTACCAACAGATGATAAGCACTGGTGTTCATTGTAACAAAGCAGTCTTTGCAGTGTGGATGGTGTGAGTGGGCACTGACCATCAGGTGAGTTAGCAGATGAGTGCTCAGAGAGATTGGATAGAAATAGAAAAAGAAAAAAGAAGAATTAAGCACACTCTTCACATATGCGTTTTAAAATAATGGTCTTACAAGAATGATATGCTCATTTTAGAACATTTAGAAGATACCAATAACCACACAGAAAAAGGGGATAAAAACCCCCTGCAATCCTGTTATTCAGAGATTAAAAACTACCAATTTAGTATGTAGTACTCCCTAGGCTGTTTTCTATATATTTAAATAATATGTATAAACAAACATAAAGTCTTCCTGTTTCATAATCTGTCTTTTCCACCTATAATACCATGAATATATTTTCAAGTAATTAAGTACAGCATGTTCTTTAAATCTAGTTTAATCTTTAAACTAGATTACTTAGGGTCACTGGAACCAAATATCACATATAAAAACTTGATTTGTAAAATGCCTTAACTTTTTTAGTTCCTATCAAGATCCTACTTTGGTGCCAGACACATAAGAGATTTTATGATGATGATATAACTGTAACGTGGTACTATGATAGATATTTTTGAGGATAGTGGTCTGGATTTTTACTTGGGACTTGTGATTTAAAATTCATAGCACTGGTTCTTAGGCATACTTACACTCACAACATAGAAGTAACAAACCTTTTACCCAGAAGCTTCTCCTATACTGTCCTTCCTTCATAAGATGAGGAGAAATAAGGACTTGAGAACTTCTGGACAATGTATTATATAAGGTAGTTTAATAAAGTTCTCTGGATTATGATATACAGGGCATATTGATTAGGGCACCTAACTCAGGAACTCCTTTCAGATGTCCCTTTATTGCTTTGAGGAGCCATGAATGAGATGAACCAGCACTATACACACACCCAGAAACTTTCCTATATTCAAGATGCTGTGACTGAGATAAACCATCTCATTTTTTTACTGAAAGAACTAAATACCCAAAAGAAAGAAGATAAGCAATATGGCTTTAATTCTAATGTGTGACAAAGAGCCATTTATATTTTTCTATGAGTTGGGAAAAATTTACTAGAATTCCTGCTAAATTAGTAATAGAAATCAATAATGTAAAGATTCAAAATAATTTTTAACATAGTTGACTCATTCATGCATATGTTCATTTATTTATCGAAAAAATATTTATTCAATACTTAGCATATGTCAGGCTCAGCTCAATCATAGGGTAACACACCTTGCAGGGAAATGGCCCTTCTGTTACTGTATTTTTATAACTCTTGTTAGAATATTGTTAGACTACAACGAATATGTAACAAAATGGATAATCTGTTTGCCTCTCAACATTCACTAAGCCAGTTCCTGGACACTCCGATCGTTGCTGATGCCGTTTTGGGAAAACCACGTCCGTATAATCCCTGTATCCTGGCACACCAGCAGAAATAATAGGAGCTGCAGAAGCGGCTTCTGGAGACTTCTGTTTTCCAGATCTCCCATGAGTACTTCATATTAGTGGAACCTAAAACACATCCTGAACCTTAGTTGCAAGGGAACCTGGGAGAAGTCAAACTGAAAGGAAGGTAGAACAAATGTGCATTAGATGACTTTACCTATCACCAATGGGGAGCTATTATTTAGACTCAGAATTGTCTAAGTTTAAAGCCCTGGGTTCTTTCTGTACCACAGAAGTTGATTTGGAATCGATATGAAATTTACTCAGGTAACCCTGGGGATTATTTGTATTAATTTCTGGTATGTAAGAGGGAACTTTAAAAAAATTTAATTAATTAATTAATTAATTTTTGGCTATATTGGGTCTTCGTTGCTGCGTGCGGGCTTTCTCTAGTTGCAGTGAGGCGGGGGCTACTCTTGGTTGCGGTGCACAGGCTTCTCATTTTGGTGGCTTCTCTTGTTGTGGAGCACGGTCTCTAGGCACGTGGGCTTCAATAGTTGTGGCTCGCAGGCTCTAGAGCGCAGGCTCAGTAGTTGTGGCACACGGGCTTAGTTGCTCTGCGGCATGTGGGATCTTCCTGGACCAGGTTCAAACCCATGTCATCTGCATTGGCAGGTGGATTCTTAACCACTGCGGTGCCAGGGAAGTCCCCAAGAGGGAACTTTTTGATCAGGAAGTACTTGAGTCAGAGTCAGAGAAAACTGTTATAGCTGTCTTCGAGTTAGAAGCCTGTGGGACTCTTCAGTTGGAGTAGACTGAAAAGCCATGATCATGATCGGGCTGAATGAGAGAAATCATAACAAAAAGAGTTAGGATGTCTGTTTAGTCTCAAGGGGAAGTGCTAGTCTCAATCTAAATCACATTCATGGATATTCATGATAACAGTAGTGAAAGTGATACTTGGTTGTTCATTTATCTATAATTTTTCTAATCAGTTTAGTTCAGAAGTAAGTTGGGGCTTATATTTCAACTCCATACTATGTTCCTTTCCCTATATAAAGCTAAAAAATAAAATTAAACATAAAATGGACAGAAGATAAAAAGAAAACTGTAAATAGCAGACATGAAGCTAGAAAGAGAAAGAAAAAAAGATACAACAGCTCAGCTGTTGGGAAAAATTCATAGGAGGAATAATCAACTCCAAATATCAAAATCCCAGAGTACACAGCACAACACAATAATTAATGTTCATGATGATAATCCTTGATCCATCAAGAAAAATTAAATTATGTCCAGCAGACTTACTTTTCTTTACCTAAGCTGGGGAAGAATGTGGAATATATTTTAGAAAGATTTATTCTTTTGATAAAGGAAATATCACTTATATTTGCTGGGCTCTCTAAAGAATACTATTGTGAAACTACTCAAATACAGAAAGGCAGAAGGGATTATTGAGGATAACTTCTTAAGCATACATTATCTTTAAAATTAAAGATTTTTACCACAGCATCTGCATTTTCCTATTCTCATTCAATATGCCTAATAAAGATTAATTTTGGAAGTTTTACATTAATTGGTAAAATCAGCTCTAAAGTGCCTGTTTTTTAACATGGTAGATCTTGTTTTTTAAGCAAAAGATGTAAAGCATCCATTTGGATTGAAATTAAGCTGAATCTTGAGCTTCAGCCTCATCAGATTTATTTATTTATTTATAATAATTTTTTAAACATCTTTATTGGAGTATAATTGCTTTACAATGTTGTGTTAGTTTCTACTTTATAACAAAGTGAATCAGCTATACATATACATATATCCCCATATCTCCTCCCTCTTGCATCTCCCTCCCACCCTCCCTATCCCACCCCTCTAGGTGGTCACAAAGCACCGAGGTGATCTCCCTGTGCTATGTGGCTGCGTCCCACTAGCTATCTATTTTACATTTGGTAGTATTTTTTCTGAATACCAAAGCACATAAAGATATTGTTGAGTTGTTAAGGGTCAGTGAATACCAATGGAATTATTCATCCCAATAATGTGATATCAGAAGAGCAATTTTGCAAGATTAAAATATAATAAGGCAAAGAGTCATCAGATTTAAACTGTAACTAAATAAACTCACAGTCGTGGATGAACAATGTTGTATTCATTCCAGAGCATGGGTGTTCTAATTGACATTGCAAGTAGGAAAGGGGGAAGTTTGGCAGTCTGAATGTCTTCAGGAGAAGGTGTGAAGATGTAAAATCTTCACGGAGAGACCCTGCACGGTGGCATTATGTTGGTTCCTTTTGTACAGCCCAGGACCTGGCTTTGTCAGAGCCCTGGAGTTGAGCTGACTGAGAAGGGCTGACCTCATGCTGTTCATTCCATAAGAGACTAAAATACACAAAGCAGACTGCCAATTTATCAAATCACAACAGAGTAGGGGAAGATGAGGAGGAATATTCATAACCTCATCCAGGACACTCTCTTTGTTGCATCAGCATACCTCAGAGACCAAATTAATAACGTAAAGGTTGTTTGGTAAGCATGTAATAAAGGAAAGAGAGGTGGGTGATCTTGGTGATTTCAAGCAGCTGATGGTAGGGCCTATTGAATCATCCCTGAGCTGCAGTGGAGTTAGAGTAATATATGGTAATATTTATTAATCACCTTGTCAGGCACATTATAAATACCTTAACTTATATCAATTCATTAATACTCTGAGCAGCCCCATGAGGTAACGTCCAAGAAGATGTCCTCCCCAATAAGTAGATATGAAAGTGGAGGAACCAGAGTTTAAGTAACTCTCCTAAGGTTACAGGGCTGGCAAATTTCAGAGGTTGGAGTCCAAAGCCAACATTCTTAAGAGCTACACTATTTATCTCTCTAGGATTAGTTTTTTTTGTCCTGGATTCAGTGTTTCTTCTCTCAGGATAGTGCTGAAAATTCTCAATTTTTCCACCCTCCATTTCTATGTTCCAAGCTCTCCAATGCGATTTTGTTCTTAGGCTTCCTCCAGACAAATTATGGGCATAGAGGTTGTTACTGTTTTCTAACTTACGCTCACATTTTAGTCCTTTCACTCTGAGATTTCATCCAGTCCATTTGAATTGAGTGTTAGGTGTTTGCACATTCTCTGGTCATCCATTTACACAATGTTTGAATTACTATCAGAGGGGCTGAGAGTCTTGAAGCTCATTCCCACCTAATATTTAACTAGCTTTACAGCAACCTATTTCCTGTTACTTTTAAATTCTTAAGAATATGGTAAAACATGCTTCTCATTATTGCCTTCACATACCACCAACAATTAATGGATAAAATATTGGTAGAAAATAGTCTCAAGATGGATTATTTAACTTGTGACAAATGGGTACTTTCTTAAGAATTCCAAAATTCTCATTATTAGGTGAATCCCAATCTTGTACAATTTTCTTTCTAATTTCATTGAATTTTAAGAACTGAGACTGGCAAAAAAGTCTTACTTTTTACAGTTTATTTATTTTTATCTGCATTTAGAGATTGTCTAAGAATAACATGGAAGGGGATTTGACATTTGTCATTTCTAGTATGATCAATTTCCCATCATTAATCATATGAATCATGGCTGTGAAATGAGGCTAAAATTCCCCCAAATTTATTTTATGTTCTCCTGCAAGTGAAGAGGTAATATCCAACCTGAATGCTAATGTTAGGATATATTTCAGATCCTCTGAGCAGTTCCTTGAGATCCTTGGGAGAAAAGTGCTTTATATAGCCTCTTACAAAGTATTTGAGACAGCCACTTATGAATTACTATGTGCTGATGACTTTATCTGACTGTAGCAAAAGACAGAGGGGTGGATTATGAATGAGTTGTGGAGGAAACTCAATTTTCTGGCTGTCAATCACCTTTAAGACAGGTGAGTTCGTGTAACAAATAACCTTGCTCTTCCAAAATCCTGTGTGGATGCTCAGACCTTCTGAAAGCTTTGAATGGATTTTCCTGCCTTGGCAGTAAACTGTCAAATGATCAGCAAAGTCAGAGTGTCACTTGGCAGAGTGGCAGGAGTGGCTGCTTGCATGCACCAACGGGAGGAACAGAAGGGGATGGGATTTTCTAACCGTCTGTACAGATGTGAGGCCAGGATTATACCCTGGGTTCCATTCAGTCTTTGGAGTTGTTTCAATTCATAAATCATAAATGTCATATATTGCTGAACAGGTCATGAGAGAATAATAGATGATAATTCCAAGACTGTTATTAGAGGAAAACAATCCTTTGGGAGATGGGGAGGTGGGATGCAGTACAAAGAGAAGGAATTAGAAATGCATGTAGTCCAGAGAGGCTGAAGTAATGCTATCATGACAATTAGAGTTTGGAAATGTCAGCAGCCATCTGACATGGGATCTGCCATCACTTGCCAATTGCAGACTGTTAAGGTCCCCATAACAAATGCATGATTCCCTTGGAGCAAAGGGTGATATTACAAAACAATAGCAGAAATGTCTAAGGAGTTTGAAACTGTGGAACAGCTATTTAGCCATAAACACACCCTGTTGGGAGGGATGTTGTATGAGAGAGTAAAATACAAACAAGGAGAATGCATACAGTATTCATACATACTTACAGCTAAAGTTTAAGAATTATGTGAGTCTTCACAGATATAGAGAACAAGCTAGTGGTTATCAGTGGGGAGACGGAAGGGGGAGGAGGGGCAAGGTAGGAGGAGGGGAGTAAGAGGTACAAGCCATTATTTACAAAATCAGCTACAAGATATATGGTACAACACAGGGAATATAGCCAATATTCTATAATAACTATAAGTGGAGTATAACCTTTAAAAATTGTGAATTACTACATTGTACACCTGTCACATATAATAGGGTATATCAACTATACTTCAATTTAAAAAATATGTTCTAGTATAAAGAAAGAATTATGTGAGTGTTGTTCAAAACTTCATTTAGTCACAATCATAAAAAACTTTCTTGGGTTGCCTATTTTTGAATGAAATAATCTCCCTTTTGCGTTTGGAAAAACCTGTTTTACAGGAATAGCCCATAAATTGATTTCAAAATTGAAAGTCAAAAAATAAAGTCATAGTAAAAAATGTTGTTTTTCCAAGCTCAAAATATGTATTTTTCACATCACCTTTCTTCGGTTGGATGAGATATAATGCAAATCTAACCATTACCTACTTCATGCTCTCATTTTGTTAACTAACAGGCAGACACGTTGGTCAGCAAGCAAACAAAATGCAGAAAAACGCAATAGAGAGAAGAATGTCACCTTAATACAAAAGCATTATAAGTAAGAATACTGTATCTTTTGTCCTCTAGCAAATTTCATTAAAAAAGCACATTCTGTTTCACTAAGATGGTAAAGAAAAATCACTCTATTTCTTGTTTTGTTTCTCACTCTTTCTCCTTTTCTACATCAAGCCCAGGGTGAAGGAAGCATTGAGTGGTGTGGTGTACATTTCCAGTTGAGCTTTTGTTTCTTTTTAACTTTTGATAGAAAAGTTTGTTAATTGGGAAATGGGTAGGAATGACTAACTCACTATCAATATATTCTGACAATGGGACTGGTAACCTAGACCATAGTAAGCAATACAGTTCAATTTTGTAGTTTGATTAGTTTATAAGAGTGTACATTTTTCTTTTGGACCTAAGTTTGTTTGTAGAACTTTGGACATTACTGAAACAGTAAAATCACATTTCCAAACATGTGGGGAAAATGGCTTCAAAGCCTAAAAAATATCTCATTTTTGGTCAAGATTCAGAATTTCTTTTAAAAGGTAGAAATCCTGAAGCTCAATTCAAACAAGTTGAAATTAATAAATTTATATATTTTTATTGATTGCTTTTCATATCAGGGAAGTGATAAATAATGCAACTGATTCCCAGATGGGCCTATTTCAACCTTCCTACTTATGTTTGTCAAAACTGAGGCAGACACTAGTGGGCACTCATATTGCAGTTGTGTAGGGAACACATGACCTTCCTCACAGCAGACCAAATGGAACCACAGAATTTATCCTAATTTGTCCCGTAAAGAATTTTGGGGGATTAAACAATAAGGACTTACTATATAGCATAGGGAACTATATTCAATATCTTGTAATAACCTATAATGGAAAAGAATGGAAAAAAGAATGTATATATATAAAGATATATATATTTTATATATATATATGAATCATTTTGCTGTATACCTGAAACTACACAATATTATAAATTGACTATAGTTCAATTAAAAAAAAAGTAGCATACTTAAAGAAAGGAATTTGGGGGAATTGGGGCAAATACATTGGCTGCAGGTCAATAATGACATAGCAGAAGAATTTCTCGAACATGTGACCAAACTCCATGCAGAGGAGTGTGGAATGGGTCCCTGGTGGAGGCAGGTATTTGGTAAAATAGGTCTTTCCTTGCAGAAGCAAAATTCTTAGTCTCTTATCCGAGGTTCTGGGGTGGAACCGCACTTTCTGGGAAGAATGTTAGTGGTATTCCAGGTCCCAGGTCACACAGGGGTAGGGACAAGATGACTACACAGACGGAGGGGACTGTAACTGTGAATAGCCCCAGTTTTTGTTTGGAGAAGTCCCACTCTCAGCCCATGTGGTTTAGGTGGGTAGATCTCACTATTAGTTCCTGGGATGAGCCCTTATTGGCCAACATCAGGGACAACATGCTATCTCCTCAGTCATGGTTTAGGGATGAAAATAGGAGCCAAACTATGAGACTTTTACGAGGCTTCAGGAAGAAAGGTACTCTTTTCTGCAAGACTCGAATAAGAATATGTGAAGAAGAGTTGCAGCCACCTTGCTCTAGTTTTGATCACTGCATCAGTACTGAGGACTTTGGAGCCAAGAAATGGAAAGAGAGGATTCAGATCCTGGTGACATTGTTAGAGCCCCAGCATCAAGCTCTGCTGAGACAGGAGTAAAGTGCTGCTGAGGAATAATACTAGTGAGAGGAAAAGGGAAAAAGAAGGATTGGGCCAGAGAATAATTGGAGTATTCCTAATGGGGTATTTCAGGCTCTCAGGCATGCAGTTGGCTTCACTATCTTACGAAGTGTGCAAGTTTTAAGTCTACCATTAAGAGGGCTGCTGCCCATGTGTCTTATTCATGAGGGCACCTCTATTTCCATATCCTCTTTCATTCTGCCCTTAATTTCACATCTCTCCAATAAGACAAATTCTTTGACAGAAGCATTTAATATCAACTAAAAAAAGCAGAACTGAGAAAAAGTAATGTAAGACTTGAGTCAAGTCACTTATTTTCTGTGGGCCTCAGTTTCATTTCCTGGCAAATGTGGGGTGGATCCGGATGATGTCTAAGGTCCTTCCAGCCCTTAGATTCTAATATGTTGTGGAAACAGTTTTGACTTAATGATTTCAATTTCAAGGTCACTTTGGAAGGGTACAATACAGTTTGGCAAGATGAGAGTTAATGAAACTAGTAAGGAATTAAAAGAAGAATCAATTAAAAGTGGATTCCAGGGGGCTTCCCTGGTGGCACAGTGGTTGAGAGTCCACCTGCCGATGCAGGGGACACGGGTTCGTGCCCCGGTTCGGGAGGATCCCACATGCCGCGGAGCAGCTGGGAGCCACGGCCGCTGTGCCTGCGCATCCAGAGCCTGTGCGCCGCAACGGGAGAGGCCACAACAGTGAGAGGCCTGCGTACTGCAAAAAAAAAGTGGATTCCAGGGCTCAAGAGTATTACGGAATATACTTGCAAGAGGAAGCCAGAATTAGAGACAGCGTGGGGAAAATGAGGAATGAAGTGATAATATATTTGGAGAGAATTAGATATTACAATAGAAAAATAGAGGAAGTAGGAAAATTAATTCATTTATCCAGCCAGATATGTACTGGGAATCCTTTGAATGCCACCTCAGTAGGCCTTAGGGATACACATATATAAAAGACATTATCCCTTACTCTGAGTAGCCAGTAATCTAATTGTGGAGACATCTTGACAAATAAATGCCAGAGTCTAACACGTGGTTCTTTGGAATAGGTAAGTAACAAATGCTGTGTCATTACATGGTCAAAATGATCTTATACTGTGGCAGATTTGTAGAGGGGTTTGCTTCGAAGAAACTCTCTTTTTGAACTCTATAACTAGACTTCACAGTTTCTTTTTTATTTTTTTAACGTATTTATTGGAGTATTATTGCTTTACAATGGTGTGTTAGTTTCTGTTTTATAACAAAGAGAATCAGCTATACATATACATATATCCCCGCATCTCCTCCCTCTTGCTTCTCCCTCCCACCCTCCCTATCCCACCCCTCTAGGTGGTCACAAAGCACGGAGCTGATTTCCCTGTGCTATGTGGCTGCTTCCATTCAATAGCTATCTACTTTACTTTTGGTAGTATATATAAGTCGATACCACTCTCCCACTTCGTCCCAGCTTACCCGTCCCCCTCTCTGTGTTTTCAAGTCGATTTTCTACATGTGTCTTTGTTCGTGTCCTACCCTTCGGTTCTTCAGAACCTTTTTTTTTTTTAGATTCTATATATGTGTTAGCATGTGGTATTTATTTTTTTCTCTTTCTGACTTACTTCACTCTGTATGACAGACTCTAGGTCCATCCATCTCACTACAAATAACTCGATATTGTTTCTTTTTATGGCTGAGTAATATTGCATTGTATATATGTGCCACATCTTCTTTATCCATTCATCTGTCGATGGACACTTAGGTTGCTTCCATGTCCTGGCTATTGTAAATAGAGCTGCAATGAACATTTTGGTACATGACTCTTTTTGAATTAGGGTTTTCTCAGGGTATATGCCTGGTAGTGGAATTGCTGGGTCATATGGTAGTTCTATTTTTAGTTTTTTAAGGAACCTCCATACTGTTCTCCATAGTGGCTGGATCAATTTACATTCCCACCAACAGTGCAAGAGGGTTCCCTTTTCTCCACACCGTCTCCAGCCTTTATTGTTTGTAGATATTTTGATGATGGCCATTCTGACTGGTGTGAGGTGATACCTCATTGTAGTTTTGATTTGCATTTCTCTAGTGATTAATGATGTTGAGCATCCTTTCATGTGTTTGTTTGCAATCTGCATATCTTCTTTGGAGAAATTTAGGTCTTCTACCCATTTTTGGATTGGGTTGTTTGTTTTTTTGATATCGAGCTGCATGAGCTGCTTGTAAATTTTGGAGATTAATCTCTTGTCCGTTGCTTCATTTGCAAATATTTTCTCCCATTCTGAAGGTTATCATTTCATCTTGTTCATGGTTTCCTTTGCTGTGCAAAAGCTTTTAAGTTTCATTAGGTCCCATTTGTTTATTTTTGTTTTTATTTCCATTTTTCTAGGAGGTGAGTCAAAAAGGATCCTGCTGTGATTTATGTCATAGAGTGTTCCGCTTATGTTTTCCTCTAAGAGTTTTATAGTGTCTGGCCTTACATTTAGGTCTTTAATCCATTTTGAGTTTATTTTCGTGTATGGTGTTAGGGAGTGTTCTTATTTCATTCTTTTACATGTAGCTGTCCAGTTTTCCCAGCACCACTTATTGAAGAGGCTTTCTTTTCTCCATTGGATATTCTTGCCTCCTTTATCAAAAATAAGGTGACCATATGTGTGTGGGTTTATCTCTGGGCTTTCTATCCTGTTCCATTGATCTATATTTCTGTTTTTGTGCCAGTAACATACTGTCTTGATGACTGTAGCTTTGTAGTATAGTCTGAAGTCAGGGATCCTGATTCCTCCAGCTTCATTTTTCTTTCTCAAGATTGCTTTGGCTATTCGGGGTCTTTTGTGTTTCCATACAAATTGTGAAATTTTTTTGTTCTAGTTCTGTGAAAAATGCCATTGGCAGTTTGATAGGGATTGCATTGAATCTGTAGATTGCTTTGGGTAGTAGAGTCATTTTCACAATGTTGATTCCTCCATTCCAAGAACATGGTATATCTCTCCATCTGTTTGTGTCATCTTTGATTTCTTGCATCAGTGTCTTATAGTTTTCTGCATACAGGTCTTCTGTATCCTTAGGTAGGTTTATTCCTATGTATTTTATTCTTTTTGTTGCAGTGGTAAATGGAAGTGTTTCCTTAATTTCTCTTTCAGATTTTTCATCATTAGTGTATAGGAATGCCAGAGATTTCTGTGCATTAATTTTGTATCCTGCTACTTTAAATTCATTGATTAGCTCTAGTAGTTTTCTGGTAGTGTCTTTAGGATTCTGTATGTATAGTTTCATGTCACCTGCAAACAGTGACAGCATTACTTTTTCTTTTCCAATTTGGATTCCTTTCACTTCTTTTCTTCTTTGATTGCTGTGGCTAAAACTTCCAAAACTGTTTTGAATATTAGTGGTGAGAGTGGACAACCTTGCTTGTTCCTGATCTAAGAGAAAATGGTTACAGTTTTTAACCATTGGGATCGATGGCTGTGGGTTTGTCGTATATGGCTTTTATTATGTTGAGGAGTTCCCTCTATGCCTACTTTCTGGAGGGTTGTTATCATAAATGGGTGTTGAATTTTGTTAAAAGCTTTTTCTGCATCTATTGAGATGATCATATGGTTTTTCTCCTTCCATTTGTTAATATGGTGTATCATATTGATTGATTTGCATATATTGAAGAATCCTTGCATTCCTGGCATAAACCCCACTTGATCATGGTGTATGATCCTTTTAATGTGCTGTTGGATTCTGTTTGCTAGTATTTTATTGAGGGTATTTGCATCTCTGTTCATCAGTGTAATTGGCCTGTAGTTTTCTTTCTGTGTGACACCTTTGTCTGGTTTTGGTATCAGGGTGATGGTGGCCTCATAGAATGAGTTTGTGAGTGTTCCTCCCTCTGCTATATTTTGGAAGAGTTTGAGAAGGATAGATGTTAGTGCTTCTCTAAATGTTTGATAGAATTCACCTGTGAATCCATCTGGTGCTGGGCTTTTGTTTATTGGAATATTTTAAATCACAGTTTCAATTTCAGTGCTTGTGACATGCTTCAGTTTATATTTTCTATTTCTTCCTGTTTCAGCTCAGGAAGTTGTGCTTCTCTAAGAATTTTTCCATTTCTTCCAAGTTGTCCATTTTATTGGCATATAGTTGCTTGTAGTAATCCCTTATGATCCTTTGTATTTCTGCAGTGTCAGTTGTTACTTCTCCTTTTTCATTTCTAATTCTATTGAATTGAGTCTTTTTCCTTTTTTTCTTCTTAAGTCTGGCTAATGGTTTATCAATTTTGTTTTTCTTCTCAAAGAACCAGCTCTTAGTTTTATTGATCTTTCTTATTGTTTCCTTCATTTCTTTTTCATTTATTTCTAATCTGATCTTTATGATTTCTTTCCTTCTGCTAACTTTTGGGTTTTTTTGTTCTTCTTTCTCTGATTGCTTTAGGTGTAAGATTAGGTTGTTTTTTTGAGATGTTTCTTGTTTCTTGAGGTAGGACTCTATGGCTGTGAACTTCCCTCTTAGAACTGCTTTTGCTGCATCCCATAGATTTTGGGTCATTGTGTTTTCATTGTCATTTGTTTCTACTTAGTTTTTGATTTCCTCTTTGATTTCTTCAGTGATCTCTTGTTTATTAAGTAGTGTGTTGTTTAGCCTCCATGTGTTTGTATTTTTTTACAGATTTTCTCCTGTAATTGATATCTAGTCTCAGAGCATTGTGGTCAGAAAAGATACTTGGTATTATTTCAATTTTTAAAAATTTACCAAGGCTTGTTTTGTGACCCAAGATATGATCTCTCCTAGAGAATGTTCCATGAGCACTTGAGAAGAATGTGTATTCTGTTATTTTTGGATGGAATGTCGTATAAATATAAATTTAGTCCATCCTATTTAATATATCATTTAAAGCTTGTGTTTCGGGGCTTCCCTGGTGGCGCAGTGGTTGAGAGTCCGCCTGCCGATGCAGGGGATGCGGGTTCGTGCCCCAGTCCGGGAAGACCCCACATGCCGCGGAGCGGCTGGGCTCGTGAGCCATGGCCGCTGAGCCTGAGCGTCCGGAGGCTGTGCTCCTCAACGGGAGAGGGCCACAGCAGTGAGAGGCCCGCATACCAAAAAAAAAAAAAGCTTGTGTTTCCTTATTTATTTTCATTTTGGTTGACCTGTACATTGGTGAAAATGGGGTGTTAAAGTCCCCTACTATGATTGTGTTACTGTCAAATTCCCCTTTTATTGCTGTTAGTATTTGCCTTATGTATAGAGGTGCTCCTATGTTGGGTGCATAAATATTTACAACTGTTATATCTGCTTCTAGGATTGATCCCTTGATCATTATGTAGTGTCCATCTTTGTCTCTTGTAATAGTCTTTATTTTGATGTCCATTTTTTCTGATATAAGAATTGCTACTCCAGCTTTCTTTTGATTTCCATTTGCATGGAATATCTTTTTCCATCCCTTCACTTTCAGTCTGTATGTGTCCCTAGGTCTGAAGTGGGTCTCTTGTAGACAGCATATATACATGTCTTGTTTTTGTACCCATTCAGCCAGTCTATGTCTTTTGTTTGGAGCATTTAATCCAGTGTGATTTAAGGTAATTATAGACATGTATGTTCCTATTACCATTTTCTTAATTGTTTTGTGTTTGTTATTATAGGTCTTTTCCTTCTCTTGTGTTTTCTGCCTAGAGAATTTCCTTTAGCATTTGTTGTAAAGCTGGTTTGGTGGTGCTCAATTCTCTTAGCTTTTCTTGTCTGTAAAACTTTAATTTCTGCATCAAATCTGAATGAGATCCTTGCTGGGTAGAGCAATCTTGGTTGTAGGTTTTTCCCTTTCATCACTTTAAATATGTCCTGCCACTCCATTCTGGCTTCCAGTTTTTGCTGAAAGACCTGCTGTTAACTTTATGGGGATTCCTTTGTATGTTATTTGTTGTTTCCCTTGCTGCTTTTAATATTTTTTCGTTGTATTTATTTTTTGATTGTTTGATTAGTATGTGTGTTGGCATGTTTCTCCTTGGATTTATCCTATATGGCACTCTCTGTGCTTCCTGGGCTTGACTTTTCCTTTCCCATATTAGGGAAGTTTTCAACTATAATCTCTTCAAGTATTTTTTCAGTCCCTTTCTTTTTCTCCTGGGACCCCTATAACTCGAATGTTGGTGCATTTAATGTTGTCCCAGAGGTCTCTAAGACTGCCCTCAATTCTTTTGATTCTGTTTTCTTTATTCTGCTCTGCAGTAGTTATTTCCACTACTTTATCTTCCAGGTCACTTTTCCGTTCTTCTGCTTCAGTTATTCTACTATTGATTCCTTCTAGAGAATTTTAAATTTCATTTATTGTGTTGTTCATCTTTGTTTGTTTGCTCTTTAGTTCTTCTAGGTCCTTGTTAAATGCTTGGTTTTTTTCTCCATTCTATTTCCAAGTTTTTGGATCATCTTTACTATCATTACTCTGAATTCTTTTTCAGGTAGACTGCCTATTTCCTCCTAATTTGTTTGGTCTGGTGAGTTTTTACCTTGCTCCTTCATCTGCTGTGAGTTTCTCTGTCTTCTCACTTTGCTTAACTTACTGTGTTTGTGGTCTCCTTTTCACAGACTGCAGTTTTGTAGTTCCTGTTGTTTTTGGTGTCTGCCCCCCGTGGCTAATGTTGGTTCAGTGGGTTGTGTAGGCTTCCTGGTGGAGGGGACTAGTGCTTGTGTTCTGGTGGATGAGGCTGGTTCTTGTCTTTCTTTTGGGCAGGACCCCGTCCGGAGGTGTGTTTTGTGGTGTCTGTGACCTTATTATGATTTTAGGCAACCTCTTTGCTAATGGGTGGGGTTGTGTTCCTGTCTTGCTAATTGTTTGGCATAGGGTGTCCAGCACTGTAGCTTGCTGGTCATTGAGTGGAGCTGGGTCTTAGCATTGAGATGGAGATCTCTGGGAGAGCTTTTGCTGGGAGCTGGGAGGTCTCTGGTGGACCACTGTCCTGAACTCGGCTCTCCCATGTCAGAGGCACAGGCCTGACACCCGGCTGGAGCACCAAGACCCTGTCAGCCACAGGCCTCAGAAGAGAAGGGGGAAAAAAAGAAAGAAAAAAATAGAATAAAAAGAAAAAGTTATTGAAATAAAAAATTTAAAAAATTAGTAGAAGAAAAAAATTTAAAAGTAATGTAAAACAAAGAGAAAGGAAAGAAAAAAAGAAGTGAGCAACGAAACCAAAAAACAAATTCACCAATTTTAACAAGTGCTAAAAACTATATTAAAAAAAAATGGACAGACAGAACTCTAGGACAAATGGTAAAAGCAGAGCTATACAGAAAATAAACACACAAAGAAACTTAAACACATACACACTCACAAAAAGAGCAAAAGGAAAAAAATATATATCTTTTGGGAAGTCTGAGGTCTTCTGCCAGCATTCAATAGGTGTTCTGTCGGAGTTGCTGCACATGTAGATGTATTTCTCATGTATTTTTGGGGAGGAAGGTGATCTCTATGTCTTACTCCTCTGCCATCTTGAAGGTCTCCCACTTCACAGTTTCTTTGATGAGTTATTCACACACCAAATTTATAACGCTGAAATAGAATTTTTATGATTAAATTTATTTACTAATTTAAAAAAATACATGCAATGCCAAATTTTAATTTTGGGACCAAATCTTACTTTGTTTGTTTGTGAGAAAGATGGGAAGAGAGACATAAAGCCCTTAAAAATTAAATCTAGTAATTGCTGGAACAATCTTTACCAAGCCCAACCAATAAATTGTTATACTCTAAATATAACTTCTCATCTTATGACAAAATCCAATTTTGAGAATAATTGAAAATCCATTTTAATTTTCAGTTGTTCAGTATACTTGGAAACCAAAAATGTACGACGGCTCTTTCATATTTATTTTGTGTCAGGTGATAGGGAATTATATCCTCTGTGTCCATAGTAGATGGTGAGATTGATGAATTGCTTATGTAGGCAGTCAGAATTCAGTTCAGATGCTGTTAAATAATGCACTGTCTCCACTTACTTTAGCTTAACATGCTTTCACCCCTAAGTCATTTCTGAATATCACCCACAAAGAAATTTAATTCATTGACCTTATGCCTCAAAGAGTGATTCTATATGGTAGTTGTCTGATAGTTAATATAATTCATGACTGGTAATTGTTCTTAACTGACATACAGAAATTCTCAAAACAATTTGTGTTTTAGAGATTAAAATGCAACATTTAATTTTCATTATGAGGAGTGAACAACATTTAAAGCCTGAGGTAGAGGACAAAAGTATAATGAAGAGAAAAATTAAAAGAACATAAAGAGACAATAACAATTTGTAACTGTTTCAAAAACATTCTCTTACTAATGCTTAGCTACAGCCAGCCAAGCAAAAATAAGTCGCCTTAATGTAGCCAAGTTAATGTAATCAAACTTTCAATTAAAAAAAAAACCTAGGTGAGTTTAATTTGTCCTTGCCAGTTGCCAATTGTTTCTAGGCATGCTTCCTTTTATAGGTTGCAGAAGAAAAAATGTTTTGAAAATTTAGTCTTTTTTAGACCCTAACTAAATAATTCTGTTTTTCACCAAATAAAATTAGTAGAATTTGATGGTGAGAGGTGGAAATATCTGTTTTTGTAGGAGAAAAAATATTTCAGTACAGACATTCATCTTCTTGAGGGGTTAAGGGTAAACATATTTGAAAACCAGGGACAGAGAAAGTGAATCAGTTCTCAAACTGATCAGTTCTCAAAAGTCTATCCTCTTTTGTTTTTGCATTTAAAAAATTCAGGTATAATGTGCATGCTAGTAAAATGCTTGAATCTTAAGTATAACTACCAACCAGATCAAGATGAGATGAAGAGCATTTCCATTACTCCACAAGTTCCTTTTTGCCCCTTTCTAAGTAATATGACACTCTCCTAAGAGGTAACTATTTTTCTGACTTCTATCATGATAAATTAGCTTTACCTGTTCTTGAACTTGATATAAAGGTTTGTATAGTTCTGTGATTATTACTTTTTAAATCATGTCTACATCATCACTATAAATTTGTTTAGGTGTCACAATATACCAGAATTAGTGCTTCAACCTCATTATGTTCTCTCTCTCCAATATTGGGTTTCCTATCTGTATCATAATTAAAAGTGGATTACTTTTGCTTAAGTTAAATGATTCTGAATTTAAATGGGATGGGTGTGAAGTAGTTCATTGTGGTGGAATAGAGCACCCTGGGGGATCTGGGTCATGAACTAGGCTAGCAGGTGGGCAGAGGGGCTTCCTGTGCTGGGGTTAGCAGAGTCATTGACACATTTCAGAGTCTAGATTGCTGGAACAGAGAATATATTAGGTTCTGTTTGCAGAAGTGGGGTACATGGTGAGGCAGGGAGAATGTGATTCACCTCAGGACTGGGACCATACATCTGCCTGTATCCATTCCTTTCAGCAAATGTCAAGATTAATTCTTCTGCCTGTGATGGTTGACACCAGCCTGCAGATGGAAGTCAGGTGACTCCAACCCCCAGTTCTGCGAGGTGACGCATAGAAGTTAGGAAAAAGCAGGACCAGCCTTCTTACAGTATCTATAAGATAAAGGCCTGGCTCACATTACCAGACCTGTGCTTTGGCTGGTTTCAGCTGCCAGCACTCTGCTAGAGGCACTCTAAGTTTCAGGTGATCAGAGCTCTGTACGGACTGCTTCTTCTGCCAGCATTGTCCTTCCCCCCTTACCAACTGGAATAAATAGCCATGTGCAGATAGGGAGAAAGCAAGCTCAGAGAACTGGCTTGTCTGGACTTTCATCTGAGCTCTATCTCTTACCAGCCTTGTGACTCTGGGCAAGTTACTTTACTTCTCCAAGTCTCAGTTTCTCTTTTCGCCAAAGAGGGATGTAATAGTACTTACCTCGCGGAGTTAAATTAGATAAACTCTAAGTGGCTGGTTGTCCAGTTGGTCACTATTTCCACTGGATGGTAAAGAACCTATTTAAACTATAGGCCCTCAAAATTCAATGAAAACCACTCTCTATTCAGAAGACTTCTCTGATCCTACCAGGAAGAGTAAAATTTTACATAGCACTCTGCTTCCCACACTTAAAAAAAATAATTTCCTTTCTAACTCCCACTCTGGACACTATACTATCTGAGGGTAGGGACGGTGTCTTTCATGCTTATAGTTCTGCTGCCTCCATGGGGTCAGGCACACAGTGGCATTCAGGAAATATTTGTCACGGGCATGAATAAAGTCTGTTATTTGGCAATTGTATGTTGCACCATATTTGTTTTTGTTAGTTTTCCTTCAGTGCAGGGTTCATGTTCAAGACAGTTTTGTAGGGAAGCTATGAGTTTCACTGAATCTTTCAAATATACCTGTCAAGCTACTCTTTGCTATCTTAAATTGGCTTGACAATCAACAGCAACACAAAATTACTGTTTATGAACTGATTCTCTGTTGGAAGGCTCAGCAGTGACAGTGGAAACAGCTATAATTTAGCAATTCAGTAGCATTTGCCTCAGTGAAGGAGTTAGTATAAATAATAACCATCAGCTTCAACTGAAACCACAAAACCTGTGTCAGACTTCTGGGATGAAGATTTACATAGGAGCCTCACTATTAATTTCACATTAAACTTTCACTATTGTCATAATATATAAGTAAGTTTAGGTTCTGACTATAAGCCCCAAGACTTGAGAAATGAGACTAGCAAAACAGGAAACTTTCCCACCCACCAGGAATGTAACTACAAGATTCTTTTCATATTGAATTATTAATATTGTGACAAAATAGAGAAAGCTTCTCTGCCAGCCCACCAGCAAGGGAAGTAAGATGAAGGCCACAGGCAATTCCTGTGATGTTGCTAGCAGTCTGCGCTCTTTTCCCTGGCTCTTCCTAATGTTTTTCTAGGAAGAAACACACAAATGTCCTCTATATGCTATAGAACAGTTTACATTTAACTACATTTAACTATAGGACAGTTTAAATTCTAAAGAAACAAACACCTCTAGTACTTATTTATCTTATAACTGGAAGACTGTAACTTTTGACCACCTTCATCTAATTCCCCCTCCCCTATCCCATGTATCTGGTTGCCACAAATATGATCTCTTTTTTGTACGAGTTTGTTTGTTTGTTTCCTTCTGCTAACTTTGGGTTTATTTTGTTACTTTTCTGGTTACTTGAGGTGTAAAGTTAGGTTGTTGATTTGATATCTTTTTTCTTTTTTAATATTGGCACTTATTATTATATACTTCCTTCATAATACTGCTTTTGCTACATCCTATAAGTTTGGTATGTTGTGTTCTCATTTTCATTTCTCTGCGGATATTTTCTAATTTAATTTCCCTTGTGAATTATTCTTTGATGCATTGGCTGTTCAAGAGTGTGTTTTTTAATCTAAATATTTGTGAATTTTCCTGCTTTCCCTTGCTATTGATTTCTAGTTTCATTCTATTGTGGTCAGAAAAGATTCTTGGTATGATTTCAATCTTTTAAAATTTGTTAAAACTTATTTTGTGGCCTAACTTGTGATTTATCCTGGAGAAATATTTGTGTGCACTTGAAAACAATATGTATTCAGCTGCAGTTAGAGGGAATGTTCTATATATGTTTGTTAGGTCCCCTGGGCTATGGTGTTGTTTATATCCTCTCCTTCCTACTGATCTTCTGTCTCATTGTTCTATACACTATTGAAATTGGGATATTGAAATTTCTTCTTATTATTGTGTTACTGTCTATTTCTCCCTTTTTTTTTGTCAGTTTGCTTCATGTCGTTGGGTGCTCTGCTGTTAGGTGCATATATATTTATAATTGTTATATCTTTCTGGTGAATTCATACTTTTGTCATGTCCTTCTTTGTCTTTTGTTACTTAAGTTTTTGACTTAAAATACATTTTGCATGATAAAAGTATGACCACCACTTCTCTGTTTTGGTTGCCATTTGCATGCAATATCTTTTTTCATCCTGTCACTTTCAGCCCATGTGTTACATTTAAAGTGAGACTCCTATAGACAGCAATAGACAGCATATAGATGGATCTTGTTTTTTGTTTTTTTTTTTTTTTAACATCTTTATTGGGGTATAATTGCTTTACAATGGTGTGTTAGTTTCTGCTTTATAACAAAGTGAATCAGCTATACATATACATATGCTCCCATGTGTCTTCCCTCTTGCGTCTCCCTCCCTCCCACTCTCCCCATCCCACCCCTTCAAGCTGTCCCAAAGCCCCGAGCTAAAATCCCTGTGCCTTGCGGCTGCTTCCCCCAGCTATCTACCTTACTACGTTTGTTAGTGTGTATATGATGGATCTTGTTTTTGTTTTTTGTTTGTTTTATTTTTTAATCAACTCAGCCACTCTATGTCTTTTGAATGGGGAATTCAATCATTTATATTTTCAGTAATTATTATTATTTTAAAAATAAATTTATTTATTTATTTTTGGGTATGTTGGGTCTTCGTTTCTGTGCGAGGGCTTTCTCTAGTTGCAGCAAGCGGGGGCCACTCTTCTTCGCGGTGCACGGGCCTCTCACTGTCGCGGCCTGTCTTGTTGCGGAGCACAGGCTCCAGACGTGCAGGCTCAGTAGTTGTGGCTCATGGGCCCAGTCGCTCCGCGGCACGTGGGATCTTCCCAGACCGGGCTTGAACCCATGTCCCCTGCATTGGCAGGCAGACTCTCAACCACTGTGCCACCAGGGAAGCCCTTCAGTAATTATTGATAGAGAAGGACATAGTATTGCCATTAAAAATGTTTTCTGTATATCTTGTAATTATTTTGTCCTCCTTTTCTTCGTTTCCTACCTTCTTTGATTGATTTTTTTGTGTGTGTGACATGCCTTGATTCCTTTCTTTCTTTTTTTCTTTAAATACATTTATTTATTTATTTACTTTTGTGTTGGGTCTTTGTTGCTGTGCACGGGCTTTCTCTAGTTGTGGTGAGTGGGGGCTACTCTTTGTTGCGGTGCGTGGGCTTCTCATTGTGGTGGCTTGTCTTTGTTGTGGAGCATGGTCTTTAGCTGTGCAGGCTTCAGTAGTTGTGGCACACAAGCTCAGTAGTTGTGGCTTGTGGGCTCTAGAGTGCAGGCTCAGTAGTTGTGGCACACGGGCTTAGTTGCTCTGCAGCATGTGGGATCTTCCTGGACCAGGGCTTGAACCCATGTCCTCTGCATTGGCAGGCAGTTTCTTAACCACTGTGCCACCAGGCAAGTCCTCGATTCCTTTCTTATTTTCTTTTGTGTGTCTTCTATCAATATTTCCTATGTGGTTACCATAGAGGATTATTAAAACATCTTATAACAATCGATTTGAAACTGATAGCAAATTAACTTCAATTGCATAAAAAACTCTACTCCTTTACATCACCCCCACTTATGTTATCAGTGTCACCAAATATACCTTTTATATTTTGTGTACATTATCATAGTTTTATAGTTATTTTTATGCTTTTATATCTTAAGTTCTATATTAGAATTAAAATAGATTTATACACTACAATTACAGTATTTCCAAATTATGTATTTTCCTATATATTTACCTGTACCAGAGAGCTTTATTTTCAGGTTCTATAATCCTTTCATTACAGTTCTAAGGACTTTAGTATTTCTCATGAGGCAGGTCTAGTGGTGATGAAATCTCTCAGCTTTTGTTTATATGGGAAGGTCTTTATTTCTCCATCATTTTTGAAGGATAGTTTTGTCAGATAAAGTATTCTTGGTTGGCATTATTTTTTTCTTTCAGCACTTTGAATATATCATTCCATTCCCTTCTGACTTGTAATGTTTCTGCTGAGAAATCCATTGATAATCTTATGGGAGTGCCCTTGAGTGTGATGAGTTGCATTCTTCTTGCTTCTTTCATAAATCCTCTGTTTGTCTTTGATTTTTGACAGTTTGATTATAATGTGTTTCAGTGTGGGTCGCTTTGGGTTCATCCTAGTTGGAATCTTTTGAGTTTCTTATATTTGGTTGTCCATTTTCTTCCTCAAATTTGGGAATATTTGGCCATCATTTCTTCAAGTACACTCTCTGCTTCTATCTCTCTGTCTTCTAGAACTTCCATAATGTGTATATTGGCCCACCTAATGGTGTCTCATTAGCCCCTAAGACTTTTTTTCCACTTATATTCATTCTTTTTCCTTTTTGTTTCACTGACTTGATAATTTCAAATGGCCTATCTTTGAGTTTGCTGATATTTCTTTGGTTTGATGAGAACTGTTGAACCCTGCTACTGTATTTTTCAATTTGGTTATTGTATTCTTCAATTCCAGAAATTCTATTTTTTAAAACTCTGTCTCTGTTAATATTCTCATTTTGTTCATGCATAATTTTCCTGATTTCATTTGGTTGTCAGTTTTCTCTTAAAGTTCATTGAGCTTCTTTAAGATGATTATTTTGACTCTTTGTCATATAATTCTTAGGTCTCTATTTCATTAAGGTGTGTTTCTGTGCTGGTTTGGGGGAAGAGCTATTATGGGTGAAATGCAATGGCTTTTCTTATCCATTTCAATGAGGCTGGGCTTGGCTTTGCACTTGTCTGGGATACTGTGGTTTCTTAACTAGTGTCTGGAGTTCTCTTAAAGGCTTTTTAGGTGGTATATTGTTGTTAAGTTTGTGTTTCTATGGGGAACAAAGTCTGAGGCTTTTTATTTCACTGTCTTGTTAAAGTCACCCTATAGGAACATTTTAAAAGTACATCCATTTCCCTTATTTGTAATCTTTGCAATATGACTGGGAACTAATGTGCCTGAAGTAGTAATGCTAGCTATACTATTTTAAACATCTTAAGGAAATTTACAGACATTATATTTATTCTTAGAAAGCCTTGCAAGAGAGACATTTTATTCTTATGTTCCAGTTTAGGAAACAGGTTTTCTAAGAAGTTAAACTTGCCCAAGGTTAACAATAATTTGGAATTCAACCTCAGGCCTGCCTGGCTCCCAAGCCCCTGCTTTTCATATTCTACCATTTTCTGCTGCGGAGTGGTCTATTGGGAAAGAACACACATTATTGAAATATAGTAGTCATGGAGAGGCTTGTTGTATATATTACTTCTGAAATACTATTGAATGTAACTACCAGTGTAAATTGCTGTGTTAGTAATGCTTTAGATGTGAAGAATATATTGGTTGGGTTATTCCTTGAACTTTGCACCTTTTTCTTAACAAGGTTAATTTTGTTTTTAAAAATTTGGGTTACTTTAGATTTTTCTAGTAATCACAACATTGCCATAGGGTATTAACTTCAGTCAACACATCACTATTCTGTTATAGACTTCTCAGAAAAAAAGATTTTCTTGAAAAATTAGTTATCTGCAGGCAATAAGCTTGACACATATCCAAATTAGAGCAAATTCTGACGATTGTAAATAAACGACTACCATGTAACTCCTCCAGCTTTACATTAAAAGAAACTAGAAATGCTGTTACAGACTCACATCTATTCATAAGTAGTGATGGCAAAGAATTACCTAACACTCTAAAAGTGGAGTCTTTTCCATACCTATTTAATATTTTTCTCAAGGAATCAAATATCTTAGAGGCATCCTATAATTAATCTTCACATATCTTGACATTTCTCTGTAATTCTGATGAATGTGAATTAACAGTGCATATTAATTATGCAGGCAAATGAAGTAGGCTGTGTACCTAATCGTTAAGAATCATTATGAGTTCCCAGCCTGGTTCCACCACTTACCACTGTGTGACCTTAGGCAAGATCATTAACTTTTCTCCATCTGTAAGATAGGTCTGGGAAACAATAGAAAATATTTCCTTGCTGAGTATCAAGGTTTAAATACAATAAGAAGTGTTTGGAACATAGAGATAAATCAATGAATGTTAGTTATTATATTTTAGGGAAACCTGGTACAGGTAGAAATGTTTCACCAGCTTATTTAGAGCGACAGATATATATTTGAATTCTTCTGAGGCATAGAATAAACTTTAAAGAGTCAGTAGGATATGTTACAAAATAAAATCAAATATTTCTAAAATGTGAAAACACTGAAATGATATTCAGCTTAGAAAGTATTGAACCAATATATTTGAGCTATAAACATTTATCATCTATCCAGGTGTATTGGGGAAAACAAATCAAGCCTTTGCTCAGGCAATTATAATCTATCTAGTTAGGAAAGGTCAACATGTTTTGAGAAAGATAGAATATTAAGTGTCAAAATGAGTAGAAACTTGCAGTAGGAATTCTATAAAAGAGAGAGCATGGTGAGGGAGAGTGGTACAAGGTAGCTTCATGGAGAACAGTTCTGAGCTTGGGGAGTTTGATTAGAGAAGAGAAGGCCCTTTAAATGAGGGGGCACTGTGGTACAGATAAGCAAAGAGCTTTACAGTGAACATACGGATCATCTTGCAGACTTGTTAAAATGTGGAGTCTGAATCAGATATAGAGAACAAACTAGTGGTTACCAGTGGGGAAAAGGAAGAGGGAAAGGGCAATATAGGATATAGAGGTACAAACTATTAGGGTAAAATAAGCTACAAGGATATATTGTATAACAGGGCAATATAGCCAATATTTTCTAATAACTATAAATAGAGTATAACCTTTAAAAATTGTGAAACACTATATTGTACACCTGTAACTTATATACTATTACTATATATCAACTATACTTCAATAAAAAAGTAGACTGCTTTTCTAAATATACCTTACCAAAAATTAAAATGCAGACAAAATACTGAACAAAATTTTTTAACATGTATGAAAGAAAAAGGGTCGATAACTCTAAAATGCAGTCATCATTATAATCATCATCAATGACAAATGCTAACCTCCGTAGTATGTTAAGAGTTCTAATTAACCAATTAAAAAGAAGGCAATGACTACATAGAAAAATGAGATTAATAAAATTTTATAAGGGAGGAAATAAAAATTTAACAAAGAATAAGTTTGATAAATAAGCCAAAAAATATTTTTACCCTCATACACAATGATCTGTAAGCTAAAAAACAAAACACCAGTTTTTAGCTACAATTTTAGAAAAAAATTAAAGCTGTAAATTTATTATTTTAGGGGTATAAATGTGTACCATATTTCTGAAATTATTTGGCAATATGCACCAAATTTTTTTTAACGTATATATCCTCAGATAATAGCCAAATGGTTGAGAAGCATGTAGAGACTAATGGAGAGCCTATCTCAGGCCTTACCAAGTGGTTAGAAAAATATTTTGGACCCATGCAGGAAAATATATGAAGCCATCTGGTTAGTTTACAGTAATTTCCTACTATTGTTTTAGTCCGGGTTTTCTAATTGGTTAGACTTAACTGGATGGGACAAACTAAATGACTGACAAAGATGCATCATTACTCTGGGAACCCTGCCTATATTACTATTTAATAATTTAATCTGTGGATTGTTAAATAGTTTAAATCCCAGGAAGTGTAGAAGATTCTGACTTTTGCTTCCACTGAGCTTTTTAACCCAAAGAATCAAATGAGAGTCTGTGAGACAAATGATAGTGACTTTGTGAGTTTTTCTGGCATTTCAGCAAGGTATTAAGAGGCCAGACATTTCCTCAGTTTGCAGAGATCAAATATTAATAATAACAAGAAAGCCCACATTCTCTGTCGTGGATGGACAGGAAGCCTATAAATCTTTCTATCCTTGCTCCATTTCTATTTCCTGACAAGGCGACTACTTAGAGGGCAATCCCTCCAGAGCAGCTATACTGACAAAATGAAAAAAAAAAAAAATTAGTTGCTTTCATTTATTTACTCATTTAGTCATGGAATTTCCTGCAAGCATGTATTATAATAACTTGATAAGCAAATTATTCTGTACATCTTATTTCATTTTTTTCTAAAGAGGAGCTTTCCTTGTTATCCTACACTCTAAAATTGTAAAATGGTAAAACATTCATTTCTGGTGGACTCCTTGCTTTTATTTTTTACAAGACAAAGGCACTTTGTTCTGACAGATGTGACAGACCATCTAAATAGCCAGATGATATAATATGTTATTAAGTATTTATGAAGTAATCTGGGAGAATATGCAGCTGGTCCCCTGTTCCTTAACAGATGTAAGAATTCCCAGTATATTTCCCTGATTGATTACATGAATTTCCTTATTACAGTGGTGTATTAGAAAACAAGTCTTTAATCATCTGATTAAAGACTGTATCTGTATCATCTGTACAGATCTTTTGTAGAGTCTTTTCTCTACAAGACTGTCTTTCTGGAATAAAAGGGGCATCTGTTTTCATACTAACAGCAGTAATAGCATTTGTCCAGAGAAATTCTAGATAGAAGCATTGGTAGATTAAAATATAGATTGTATACTAGAATTACTTAATTGGAGTTGCTTAATTGTTTATTTGAAATGAATCATGTTGGCAGTAAGTCACTACATGTATGTTAAACATCCAGCTATTCCTGAATATGGGGAAACTATCTTTGGGTTTCCCCCCGCAAATATCAGGTTATTTCCCCTCACATACTATGTAAGCTCAAATGAGTGAACAGAATCACATAATGCTCTTCAGGTAAATTTGCTTTGAAGTTGAGAATATGTCCAAAACATGTAAGTCCAAAACTAAAGCATCTTGGAAAGTTCCAGTGACTATAAATAGAATTTCTAAATTCAAAATGTCATTTCAAGCTTCTCCACCTCATTGCTTGACTCTAATAATTGCTCTTGTTACCTTAATTTCCTTTAGTACACTGTGACTATTTCCTAAGATTATTGGGTACTATGTGATATTTTTCACTTATATTCAGTAGCATCATATGAAGATTATCTGATAAGGAAAGAAGCATAGTCGTAATACAAACAACTTTGCATAGCTGACCTTTAAACCTGTTGGTTGTTTTTGTAAGATACCAACACTGCCAGCAGCAATTTTATTCTTGAAGCCACTTAAGAGTTCATTTCAGTGGTTGTTTTCCATTACACCCACTGATGTAATCTACACAGCAGGACAGTCTAAAACCATAATTATTAATTATTTTGATGTCCTGCTATGCAAATTTAAATATAGATATGGAATTCAGGACCTTGAATGAGACCATAAAGATAACCAAGTTAAATCATTTTATTTAGAAAGAGCAAGTAAGGACAAAAGACTTTCCCCAAACCACGCAGCTGTGGAAGAACTGATTGTAGAACAGGGGTCTCCTATTTCCAAGGTCAGCACTGGATGGAGCATAATTGATGGCTTTGGCTGACACTTATTGAATAAATTGTACTGGAAACCTTCTGCTACCATGACTATAGAACATTTTTTTATACTTTTGTTGAGTATATAACAAAAACAAACATACAAATTTTAAATCACAGAGAAACAAGAGTGGGAAATTCTCATTTTCATCATTTATTTCTTATCAGCTTATATTTTTATTATATAGATACAGAAATGTTTCACTAGTAATTTCTATAGACCAAGTGAACTGAAAAAAACAAAGATTAAACGGCTAGTATTTAAGTCTGTTGCTATGTAGTTTAGAAATAAGAAATTAGGATTTTTGAGTTGAATAACGTAATTTCTTTGAAGAGTCTGAGCTTTATTACTCTACCTAGAGGTAAGAGGCCAGAGTGTCACATGTCTATGAAGAAAATAAAAATGCAAAGTTACACAAGGATAAGATACATTTATCTCTTCTTCCCCACAACCATACCAGCCAATAAAGGGTTCCTTTTGGTAGATTTTAAAGAGTATTTAACGAACCTGCAGTGTGAGAAGGACCAAGCAGATTCAAATAATTTATTTGAATAAAATCTGTGTGGCCATTAGATCTCAGCAATATCTATGGAGTTATTTATATTTCCACGTGCTCTAAGTTTACGTTAAGTAATACAATATGCACCTATTTATGATGGCTTCATCTCCTTTTTAATTCCCTAGTCCTCTGCTGTCAGGAAAGATGCCAGCTTTCAACTATCAGTTGAAATTAACTTCTCTTTTTCCTATATGTTAAAAGATGACTACACATTTAGTTTACTGCAAATATCAAAGGCAGCCAGCAATCTCGTCATCATCTCCCCAACTATGCAACTCAAAGTACATCTGTTTCCATCTGAAAATATGCTTGCTGCTTCCCAAGGCTAAATCCCACTGTCCTATAACCTAACTCTCTCTGCCTTCTCCTCCCATATCCACCTTCAGTTCATTCAATAAATAGTCCTCCTCGGTCACCCGATGGAGTCCTCCTTGACCCATAAACATGTTCTGGTTACTTCTAAATTGAACAAAATCTTTATTTGACCCTAATGCCTTTTCAGGTTCTTTTCCTTCATTTTTCAGGCAAGCTGAGTTTATCCATTAAAAGGCATATTATAATAGAATGCTTAATGTCATGGGGGAAATGTTTAAAGTATATTTTAAAGGTAAATACAAAACTGAATGGAGAGCATGATTCCAGTTTTGTGAAAAAATATGTATGTTTGCATAGAAAAAGGTGTACAAGGCTGTACACACACAGAGAGAGACACACATACACCCAGAGAGATAAAGAGAGAGAGACAAAGACAGAGAGAGAGAGAGAGAGAGAGAGAGAGAGACAGATTTCTCTGGATAATGAAGTTACATGTGATTTTTATTCATGCTTTTCTCTTTTTAAAATTGAAGTATAGTTGATTTACTGTATTATATTAATTTCAGGTGTACAACATAGTGATTCAATTGACAAAACAAAAACACAACCTACCGAATGGGAGAAAATATTTGCAAATGATATGACCAATAATGGGTTAATATTCAAAATATATAAACAGCTCATACAACTCAATTAAAAAAAACCAAACAGGCTGTTTGAAAAAGGCGCAGAAAACCTGAATAGACATTTTTGCAAGGAGGATATACAGATGACCAGCAGGCACATGAAAAGATGCTCAGCATCACTAATCATCAGAGAAATGCAAATCAAAACCACAGTGGTATATCACCTCACACATGTCAGAATGGCTATCATAAAAAAAGTCTATAAATAACAAATGTTGGCCAGGACGTGGAGAAAAGGGAACCCTAAGCACTGTTGGTGGGAATGTAAATTGGTGCAGACACTGTGGAAAACAGTATGGAAGTTCCTTAAAAAAATAGAACTACCATATGATCTTTATAATTTTCTATATTTTCAAAGTTTTCTTAAAACTTTTTAATTAATAAAATTTATTTCATTTGGAGAGTTTTAGGTTCTCAGCAAAATTGAACAAAAAGTACAGATACAAGGGATATATATATATCCCTTGTCCCTCCACAGCTTTGCCTACAATCAACATCCCACACCAAAGTGGTATATTTTTTACAGTTGATGAGCCTATATTGACACATCATTAACACCCAAAGTTTCTAGTTTATATTACTGTTCACTTTTGGTGTTATATATTTTATGGGTTTGGAGAAATGTATAATGACATACAGCCATCATTACAATAATGTATAGAGCATTTACACTACCCTAAAAATCCTCTGTGCTCTGCTTATTCATCACCCTCTACTTCCCTAACCCCTGGCCAACACTGATCTTTTTTTTTTTTTTTTAACGTTTTTATTGGAGTACAATTGCTTTACAATGGTGTGTTAGTTTCTGCTTTATAACAAAGTGAATCAGTTATACATATACATATAACCCCATATCTCTTCCCTCTTGCATCTCCCTCCCTCCCCCCCACCACCGCCCTATCCCACCCTTCCAGCTGGTCAAAAAGCACTGGGCTGATCTCCCAGTGCTATGCGACTGCTTCCCACTAGCTATCTATTTTACATTTGGTAGTGTATATATATCCATATATACACTACCACTCTCTCACTTTTTCCCAGCTTACCCTTCCCCCTCCCCGTGTCCTCAAGTCCATTCTCTAGTACATCTGCGTCATCTTTATTCCCATCTTGCCCCTAGGTTCTTCATGACCATTTTTTTTTTTTTGCGATATGCGGGCCTCTCACTGTTGTGGCCTCTCCCGTTGCGGAGCACAGGCTCCGGACGCACAGGCTCAGCGGCCATGGCTTATGGGCCTAGCCGCTCCGTGGCATGTGGGATCCTCCTGGACGGGGGCACGAACCTGTGTCCCCTGCATCGGCAGGCGGACTCTCAACCACTGTGCCACCAGGAAAGCCCCCCATTTTTTTTTTAGATTCCATATATATGCGTTAGCATATGGTATTTGTTTTTCTCTTTCTGACTTACTTCACTCAGTATGACAAACTGTAGGTCCATCCACCTCACTACAAATAACTCAATTTCGTTTCTTTTTATGGCTGAGTAATATTCCATTGTATATATGTGCCACATCTTCTTTATCCATTCATCTGTCGATGGACACTTAGGTTGCTTCCATGTCGTGGCTATTGTAAATAGAGCTGCAATGAACATTTTGGTACATGACTCTTTTTGAATTATGGTTTTCTCAGGGTATATGGCCAGTAGTGGGATTGCTGGGTTATGTGGTAGTTCTATTTTTAGTTTTTTAAGGAACCTCCATACTGTTCTCCATAGTGGCTGTATCAATTTACATTCCCACCAACAGTGTATGAGGGTTCCCTTTTCTCCACACCCTCCCCAGCGTTTATTGTTTGTAGATTTCTTGATGATGGCCATTCTGACCAGTGTGAGGTGATACCTCATTGTAGTTTTGATTTGCATTTATCTAGTGATTAATGATGTTGAGCATCCTTTCATGTGTTTGTTTGCAATCTTCTTTGGAGAAATTTAGGTCTTCTACCCATTTTTGGATTGGGTTGTTTGTTTTTTTGATATCGAGCTGCATGAGCTGCTTGTAAATTTTGGAGATTAATCTCTTGTCCGTTGCTTCATTTGCAAATATTTTCTCCCATTCTGAAGGTTATCATTTCATCTTGTTCATGGTTTCCTTTGCTGTGCAAAAGCTTTTAAGTTTCATTAGGTCCCATTTGTTTATTTTTGTTTTTATTTCCATTTTTCTAGTAGGTGGGTCAAAAAGGATCTTGCTGTGATTTATGTCATAGAGTATTCTGCCTATGTTTTCCTCTAAGAGTTTGATGGTGTCTGGCCTTACATTTAGGTCTTTAATCCATTTTGAGTTTGTTTTCATGTATGGTGTTAAGGAGTGTTCTAATTTCATTTTTTACATGGAGCTGTCCAGTTTTCCCAGAACCACTTATTGAAGAGGCTCTCTTTTCTCCTTTGTATATTCTTACCTCCTTTATCAAAGACAAGGTGACCATATGGCCAAGACTGATCTTTGATTGTCTCTATAGTTTCGCCTTTTCCAGAAATTCATGTAGTTGGAATCATGCAGTGTATTGCCTTTCCTGATTGGCTTCTTTCACTTAGTAATATGCACTTAAGGTTTCACTGTGCTGTTCCATGTCTTGACATCTTACTTCTTTTTAGCACTAAAATAATGTTGCATTGTCTGGATGTACCATAGTTTATTTATTCATTCACCTACGGAAGGACATCATGGTTGCTCTCAAGTGGACATAAAATTTTGGCTCCTTTGGATAAATACCAAGAAGTGTGATTGCTGGATTGTATGGTAAGAGTATGTTTACTTTTCTTTTTTCCTCTGCTGAACACTTCCTGGTGAATTTTATTTTATTTTTTTAATTTTTTAAATTTTTTTAACATCTTTATTGGAGTATAAGTACTTTACAATGGTGTGTTAGTTTCTACTTTATAACAAAGTGAATCAGCTATACATATATGTATATCCCCATATCTCTTCCCTCTTGAATCTCCCTTCCTCCCACCCTCCCCATCCCACCCCTGTAGGTGGTCACAAAGCACCGAGCTGATCTCCCTGTGCTATGCGGCTGCTTCTCACTAGCTATCGGTTTTACATTTGGTAGTGTATATATGTCCATGCCACTCTCTCACTTTGTCCCAGCTTACCCTTCCCCCTCCCTGTGTCCTCAGGAGTATGTTTACTTTTGTAAGAAACTGCCAAACTGCCTTCCAATGTGGCTATATTTCATTCCCACCAGCAATGAATGAGAATTCTTGTTGCCTTCAAATCTCAACAGCATTTGGTATTGTCAGTATTCCAGATTTTGAACATTTTAATAGATGTGTAGAAGTATTTCAGTTATTTTAATTTGCATTTCCCTGATTACATATAATGAAGAACTTCTTTTCATATGCTTATTTGCTATCTATATATCTTCTTTTGTAAGGGGTTTGTTCAGGTCTGTGGCCCATTTTTTTTTTTTTTTTGCGGTACACGGGCCTCTCACTGTTGTGGCCTCTCCTGTTGTGGAGCACAGGCTCTGGACACGCAGGCTCAGTGGCCATGGCTCACGGGCCTAGCCACTCTGCAGCATGTGGGATCTTCCCGGACCGGGCCACGAACCCGTGTCCCCTGCATCGGCAGGCAGACTCTCAACCACCGCGCCACCAGGGAAGCCCATGTGGCCCATTTTTTAATGGGGTTGTTTGTTTGTTTTTAATTGTTGAATTTTAAGAGTTCTTTGTTTATTTTGGATAATAGTTCTTTATCAGATGTTTCTTTTGCAAATATTTTCTCTTAGTTTGTGACTTGTCTTCTCATTCTCTCTCTTTTTTTTGCTCTCTCCTCTTTCTCTTGATATTATCTTTCACAGAACAGAAGTTTTTAATTTTAATGTAGTCCAGTTTCTCCATTATTTCTTTAAGTATCATGCCTTGAGTCTTGTACCTAAAAAGTTGTCACCATGCACAAGGTCAACTCGGTTCTCTCCTATGTTCTAGAAATTTTATAATTTTGCCTTTTACAGTTATGTCTGTAATCTACTTTGAGTTAATTTTTGTGAAGGGTTTAAGGTCTGTATGTAGATTCCTTTTTTTTTTCTTGATATGTGGATGTCCAGTTCTTCCGAGTACCATTTATTGAAAAGACTATTTTTGCTTCATTGTATTGCCTTTGCTCCTTTGTCAAAAATCAGTTGACTATATTTCTTTGGGTCTAATTTTGGGCCGTCTAGTCTGTTCCATTGATCTCTTTGCCTATTCTTTTACCAGTATCACTCTGCTTTGATTATTTAGTTTTGTAGTAAGTCTTGAATTTGGGTGGTGTTGATCAACTGACTTCATTCTTCTCCTTCAATATTGAATTGGCTATTCTGGATTGTTTGCTTCTCCATACAGACTGAGAATTGTTTGTCAATATCCACAAAATGCTAGGATTTTGATTTGGGTTGCATTGAATCTATAGATTAAGTTGGGAAGAACAAACATCTGGACAATATTGAGTATTCTTATCCATGGACATGGAACATCTCTCCATATATTTAGTTGTTTTGATTTGCATGGATATTTTTATTCCTCTTGATTAATTTTGTCAAATGACTTTACTAAAGGAAGTGCTATAGCATCATCATGGTTAAAGGTACATTAGTTACGTTAATTTACCTCACCTCAGTTTCCTCATCTGTATGACTTTGTAGATTTGTGAGGATGAAGTGTGTTAGTATATGAAAAGTGCTTAGAAAAATTTTTATCCTGGCACCAGTAATGTATGAAGATATGAATTTCATTGAATTTTTACCAAACTGGGTTTTATTTGAAAAACCCATTTTTAAGGTTTATGAAAAATTATACCTTTTTGATTTATATTAAAACTTTTTTTCTATTAAAATGTTCCCCAAACATCACTTTGGAGAAAATGAAAATGGTTAGGTCCTTGACACTTGTTTCATTTAAATAAAGGAAGATCTTTCATTTTCACAATGAAGCCCTTTGCCAGCTGTTGAAGGTCAGTTTCTCAATAGGGAGTATGGAGTGCAAAGGAATTCTTGAAATCTTATTTACAAGTAAATGGGAAGCAAACCATGTCTTTCTAATCAATCTTTGTGGATTAACATCGATGGGAACTTCTGGAAGATTGGACTTTAAATAAGTCTTTTAGATAGAAGGAAAATTTTCAGGGTTTGGAAGAAAAGACTTGGAAACTTTGTGAGAAAATAAACAAAGTTGTTTTATTTTGATTTTTATATCCACCCTTAACTTCTTCCATGAATTTGTGCTTCTAGTGCATTATCATGTTTTGTGTGCTTTTTTCCAGTAGGAGAATTTAAAATCAAAGATTCCATGGGGAGTAGAAGAACCACAGTATTTCGTAGTGGAATTTGATACTTTAGGAATAATATGGGCTACCACATGACCTAGACAAGATAGAGGAAAGAATGTAGAATATTTTTTGCTAAAAATCTTATTGGGTATTGGTAAATAGAGAAAAGATATGCTACCATTTTCAAGTGAGTATTTGGAAGGTGAAAGCAGTCTATAGGGTAGTTGTTATGGAAACTGAACCAAAAACCAAAAAAAAAAAAAAAAACTGTCAACAGTTGTTTCATAGTATGCATTCCAGATAAAGATGAGAAAGAATAAATAGAAAGTGTCACAGATTTGTAGAATGGTGTTGTCAAATTGCTGTCCTAAATCTTGTGGAAATTTTGTCCAAAATGTTCTGGTCTGTACCTTGAGGAATATATTATCAATCTGGGAAGAAACTCTTCCTGAGACTGTTTACAAAAGTTTTATATTGCTGAGTATTCATTAAGGCAATTTTGCTGAACTTCTGTAGGTGAACATTTTTGTTATTCGATGGCAATAAATATCAACTTTAGGTATCGAAGGAGGGATGTTTCAGGTTTCCTGAGAGCCAAAGGGAAAATTAACTCTGTTTAAATGGGGGAAAAGCCTGAAGGAAACTCAGCTTCCCAGGCCAAGATATCTGCAGTCTTGGTTCTTTTTGCTCTTCTGTTACGTAGAAGAAAGAGCAGGAGTTGCTAGGAGCCAGGTGCCAGCACCTCTGCAGCCCTGCTAGAGATGCTGAGACAGAGAGAATGAGGAATTAACGTTGGGGCTTAAAGTTGAGGAGCAAGTTAGGAAACAGAGCAGGAAATGCACATATTTAGGAGAAAGCATATCGTAAGGGACACAGGAGACAGCAGAGCAGCCATGAAAGAGATGACAAGTATCATCCACCAGAACAGATAGTAGATCACAAATTTAGGACAGGCAAGAGAGTAGCAGTCAGCAATGATGGTTCAGTTGTTCCAGGACACCCTGATCTTGAGTCAGGTTTCTGATCCAGCCAGAGGACTCTGCACATATTGTCCTGATTCGAGGGAGAGCTCAGGTTCTCCAGAATATAATTTGAGCATTATGAGGTGGCCATTGTAAACAGAGGAGCTAGTTCCTGAAATCTGTGCTGCTGTAGACAGTCTAGCAGGGGCACTCAGAAAAGGAAGCATGGAGGGAAGTCGGGAAGCCTGGGTCTGGTCCTGTACCTACTGCACCCTAGCTGCGTGACTTGGAGAAGATGAACTGTAAGTCTCAGTTGTCCAGTTTACAAAACGGGGATACTAATACGTTATACCCACATAACATATTGGAAAGCAGTGTAGGGTGAAATGTTTTATACTCATGTGCTGTTAATGGCAGTGTGCAGTGCCTGCACTCTGAATTTTAGTGAACAGAGGCTTAATTTATTTAACATACATTTTTATTCAAGCTATATCCAATTGCCTAATTAGGTTTAAATGAAGGAAAAGTGTACAGTGTTGGGGAGGTTGCCACTGTAAGGACAAGGTCCAAAGGTTTGGGGTCAAAGATCAGGGTTCAAGTTCTAATTCTGTCACTAGATTAAGGGGCATGGCCTTCAGCAAGTTCTTTAACCTCTGAGATTCAATTTTCTTCATCTGATAATAGGATAATTATAACTGCTTTATATACTTTGAAGGATTGGTGATGGGCTTTTCCAAGAATGCTTTACAAAGGAGTTATTATAATGAATGCTATTTACCCATCCCCAGCAGAATGATGTTCTATCCAAATTTACCCAAACACAGGTGAGTGATCAGTTGCCAGAAGGCATAGGGCTTCAGCAGCAGAAAGTATAATAATTAAAAATTTCGGTACAAATAGCAGGTGATTGACTTCACTCTTTCTTGGTGGAGATCATACTCCATTCTGCTCTGGCCTCTAGGATGTCATTCTGCTGTAGGAAAACTCAAGTACTAAACTCAAGTGTGCTTTTGGATAAACTCTTAATTTTTACTTTATTAAAATCTAACCTCTATGCACTGAGTCATGTGTCTTAATGTCTCATAGAGTGGAATTTCTGAAGACCATATATTTTTGAGCGTCAGCCCAGGATACAGACTGCCCTTGATTTCAATAAATAAGAAATAGAGCCAAAGTCAGAACAGATAGGAGGAGGGCTTTGCTTCTGTAGGGTTTAGAGTATCCAATTCCAGTCTATTTGTTCATTCATTATTAACTTCCCTTGCTTATTATTTGGCTTCCTGCGGAGATTCATAGGGTTGTTCTAGCTCATTCTCTGAAGGTTTACATTCTCTCTTTTAGTTGAGTGCACTTTTATTTCTTTAGCAGCATCTCTTTTGTTTTATATAGCCTCAGATGATATTTCCAACTCTCTTCTGACCTGTTGCATTTTTAAAGGAAAGAAATATTGTGCCAAAGCTAAAGAGACTTTGAAGGAGCAGAGCATATATAATTTATGTCAAGGAGGGGTTGGTGAAACTGCCTCTGCGACCAGTTGATTTTAATGTGTTTGAAAGCTCAGATTTTTAGAATGCAACTGCATAAGTGTTCTTTAGATTTGTAAGCTTGATCAATTTGCTTAGATGTTTTTAGATTGGAGAACTTTGCAAATGACATCCATTTCAACAACACCAAAATAGAATCACAAGTGGGAGCATGTTGCTTTGAATTTTTCCTCTTTTAGTGGAGATTAGAGAGGCAGCTGCAGTGTAGACAGGCCTGACTGCATCTCCCGGCGGCAGGGTCTGTGCCTGACCCTGCATGCACACTTCCTGCATTGGGACTCTCCACAGAGAAAGGTGATTCAGAAACAGCCAAGGTGCTTTTCACATTCCTGCACCTGTGGTTCCAGTAGAAATGACTGCGAGCAGCACTGGGGGGATTATTTAGAGACTCTTGGATAGAAACTGAGCTGGGGGTGAGTGTGTGTGGGGGTGGGGGGGTAGGGGGATGGGGAGCTAAACATTTGCTCTCAGAGGTCATTTGCACTGAAGATGGAAGAGGTAAGATGAGGAAAGAACAATTATTGAGCACCTACTAAGAGAAAGGGCACTGTGTTTACATGCACATTCTCATTTAATCCTCAGTATAACCCTGGGAGGTGATATCTTGCTGTTTAAGAAGCTGAAGCCAGAGGGACTGAGTAGCTTGCTAATGGTCACACAACTAGTAAATGGCAACACTAGATTCTGACTTGTAAGTCCTGGTCTTTCTGGGACAGTACCCCAGGGAGTTTTAGAGCTGCCCTTCTCTAATCCTGTACCTGTACCTGTACTTTCCAGGTACAAAGACAGGAACTGGCTCTCCTCTAACGCAGAGGAATGGGTCTTCCACCTCCAGGTATTGTCACCAAGCACACAGTCTCCCTTATGATGGGTAAGGCACCAGTGGTGTGATACATGAGGATCTGAATTGCGATAATTGCTACAAGCAAACTTGCCATGCCACCTTCTTGCTCTTCCTCCTGGCTTTGTCCCTTCAAACCTGGACTATCATTTTTTATTTCCCCCTCTCTGGCAGACTAACCCTTCCTTCTTCAGATCTCGGTTTAGATAGAAGTTCCTTGATCACTCCCATCCCCTACCCCAGGCTGGTTTAGGTACCTCTTCTATTGGTCTACCATTGTCACATTCTCTCCTCACATTCTATTGTAATTACTTGCTAATTTTCCCACATCTCCTGTTAACTCATTGGAAGAGTAATAACGTCCTTGTTCACTGTTGTTGTCCCAGAAACTAGGATGGATAGTGCATGATGTGTGGCAGACGTGCAGGGTATCTGAATGCAGAAAGAGCAGTGTCAAGGCTTGCTGGGAGAGGGGCATTAAAACCCACCATGATCCCATCCATCCCAGTGATCATAAGACCTAAGGAGAAGCAGCTTCAAGACAATTCCCCTACTCCTTCTTCCCACCAGATGACTGCCCTAAACTCAGGAAATGTTGACTGACACAGTGGTGTCACTGAGATGGACAGAGAGACAAAAGTATGGACTTTATCAATGAAAATACCTGAATTACTTCACTTTGTTCCCTTTCTTTCTCGTCTCTTCTCTTTTCTTCACTCCGTCTCCCCTCTTCTATTTTTTTTTTTAACAGAACATACCAAAAAGACACAGGAAAGAATTATTGCCCCTGGCTTGTGATTTATGAAATTTAACCTAGATATCATTTAAAAATATTTGAAGACAATGGTAAAAACCTATATGAATTCCAATATCCCAAAATGGATACAAATACATTTTTTTTTTTTCCTTGCGGCACACGGGCCTCTCACCGCTTTGGCCTCTCCCACTGCGGAGCACAGGCTCCGGATGCGCAGGCCCAGCAGCCATGGCTCACGGGCCCAGCCGCTCCGCAGAATGTGGGATCTTCCCAGACCGGGGCACGAACCCGTGTCCGCTGCATCGGCAGGCGGACTCTCAACCACTGCGCCACCAGGGAAGCCCAGAGCAATATCTTGGCTCTGGTTCTAAGTGGTTCCAGTCATATGGCTCAGATTCTGGGCACAAGTGGGATTCTTGGTCTTGTTAGAGGTAATCGTCTTGTCTCCTGTGTACAAATAATAGTTTACATTAAAAATTTATTCATTGATGAAATTGATAAACACAGTGTCTGTGTAACCCAATTACACTCATTACCTTATGTTAATTGGTTTTCCCTCCATGTGTCTGGGATGTTATCTTTCTGCTTTCAACATTAAACTTGTGAGAAGATCCTTGTTATTTCCCGGCTCGGAGAGGTAGTTTACCTTCTGCCAGTAACAGAAATGCAGGAGTTAGTGCAGGGAAGGAATAGAAAGAATAGGAGAATCTAGAAACACAATCTTTAGGTATTAAGATGCTACCATTTTTGAATGACAATTGAATTTTTGGAAAAAAAGCCTTTGGAGTATGAGGGACTGGATTTTATTACATCGCTAATACTGCCAATCACAGTTTTATAACACAACTTTAGGGTCCTGTTTAAAATTGTTATTCTCTTAATCTATAAAAGTATACCTATACTAGTGGGAAGCAGCACAGCATAGCAAAGCATAGCACAGGGAGGTCAGCTCAGTGCTTTGTGTCCACCTAGAGGGTTGGGATAGGGAGGGTGGGAGGGAGACGCAAGAGGGAGGGGATATGGGGATATATGTATATGTATAGCTGACTCACTTTGTTATACAGCAGAAACTAACACAACATTGTAAAGCAATTATACTCCAATAAAGATGTTAAAAAAAGTATACCTATAATATACATATAGATAAATAATGTGCAAATATATCTTGTATATAATATATATTGTATACATACAATTTATATACATATATATGAAATTAATGTAACATAACATAATACACAGTATTATATACTTATAAAAATAAATTTTGCCTTAAAGGGAATCCCATGAATTGAGTAACCACAAACACTCTCTTGCACTATATACTTGCCCTGAGGAAGGAATGCAGGCAGGGTACACATATCCCAAGGATTCCTAGAGGGTCTGGAGAGTCACTGAGCCACATTGTTCACTTGGCCAGGTTTTCTTTCCCTTCCACACCAGTGTTCCTTTCAGAGATGTCTGCAGTTACACTGATACTCACAGGGTTAATACTCAGCAGGATATGGTAACTGGTGCATCTGTGGGTCTGGGTATTGAAATCTTGGACAACTGTTAATTGTTGATTAGGAAACCAACACAGGCCTCATTTCCAGAGATGTGGGGAAATGACATGAAGTTTTGCATGCCATCCAGAAATCCTCAGATTAAGGTTTCCCAAGACTTCCCCTTGGTCCACCACCAATCTTTCAGAACATGGTTTTCCTTCATTGATTTTGCCAACATATTGGCTTGAGTTTTATCTGGTACAGATTTGGAACTGCAAAACAGGTGTGTTTTTTGTTTTGTTTTGTTTTGTTTTGTTTACAGTATGTTGACTTTCATTTTTTCTTAGTAATAATCTCTTCCCCAATGGCATGCTTTAAGATTCATTCTGAATGACACAGCTGATGAATGGCATTCTCCTAGTCTGCCCTGGCATGACACAGCAGGGCACCCTATAAAATCCTAGAGGTCAGTGCTTTCCTAATTCTCCACTCAACATGGGGCTGTCAGTTGAGGAACCTGGCCGCTACTTCACAGGCTGTGTGGTTTGGGGGTCAGCAACTGGTGCTTCGGGTTGTTGTATGTACATGGGTGTGATATTCCTGCTCTGTGAGTCTCCTTCCATCTGCCAGGATGGGCTATGCACTGGGCTCTGGGACCAATCAGCTTAGGCTGTCCCCATGGTGGTAAATTTCTGTGGCTTACAACATCCATGGTTTATTTCCCACTCTCATTTCATGTTCATTTATGACCGGCTGCAGCTTTGCTTTCGAAGTCATCATTCCAAGACCCCAGCCGAAAGACAACTACTATCTGGGATGTGGCAGGATCTTGGCAGAGGGGGAGAGGCTGGGGTAAAGCCATGTTGGCTTTCAAAGCATCTGCTCAGAAGTGGTTCGTGTTACTTTCCCTCATTTCAGAGGCCAAACTTGACTTGGTCAATGTGGGAAGAATTATGATCCTTCTGTACAGAAAGGCTGATAGGGCAGCAAATATTTGCACCATGAAACCAAGTACCACAGGCTTTCTCTAGCCTTACCTGCCACCTTACTCTCATGTACTAGGGATTCCAGTCCCACATAGCTACTTGCATTTTGTGAGCGCACTGCGTTCTCACGATGCTCCATCTGTTTCTTCACTGCCCAGAATCTCGCTTCCCTCATTCATCTGGTGACTTTCTGCTCCTTTAAGTATCATCCTTCCTGGAAGTTCTCTCCTAATCCTCATAAGGAGTGGGAAGTACTCCTTCCGCTCTCTGCCATGGCTCCTGGTACACAATTCTGTCCTACTGCTTTGTAACCATAATGTATTTGTTTCCCTCAAGAGACTCTGAGACTCTTAAGAACTGGGTGTATGTCTTCATCTCTGATCTCCAGCACTAGCCGAGGGCCTGCCGTACATTTGGCACTCAACATTTTATTGGATATTAAATAAATGCAATAATTCGAAAACAGATGGAGAAAGCTGCTTTCTACCCTAGTCCTTGTTTAGACTAGCATTCTCAAACTATCTGTGATGAAGGACGATGTTTAAAATTTCTCATTTGATACAAATCAATAGTTTTGTAAAAGAGAATAAAGATAAAGTACTGGAAAAAGGATGAAGCACCTGTTAGATTTCTATCAAAGTTTCTAAACGCTTACTTTCTCAATTTCTGTATTTTTTCATTGCAGACCAGTAACAAACACTTTGTGGTTGGTTGTCTACACTTTGGATAGCACTGTTTTAGATTCATTTAATTCATTCAAAGATATTTGCTGGGTTCCCTTGTATGCCAGGCAATGTTTGAGGCGCAGGGGACTCAGCAATGAACAAGAGAGACAAATGTCCTGCTCTCAAAAAGCCTACCTGCTCGTGGGAGAAATGGGCAATAAATGAGCAGACAACTTGATAAATGATGTGATTTTGAATAATGATTAGTTATTAGCTTTGAGGGAAGTGAAAGAAGGAAATGAGAGAGAGAGTGATTGCGTGGGAGTGGTATTTTTATGAGGGCTCAGAGATGCTTTGTCCAAGAAGGTGACATTTGAGCAAAGACCTGAGCATTCTAGGCACAGAGAGCAGGAAATGTTAGGGTCCTGAAGGAGGAGCAAGGTTGGAGCAGCCAAGGAACTGAGAGATGGCTGGTGTGACTGATGTTTAGTAAACATGGAGGATCGTGTCAGAGAGGCAGCCTGAGAGTCAGGCCAAGGGCAGATCCTACAGGAGGACTTTGTAGGCAATAGTCAGATGTTCTACTTTTATTAAATGTCATAAGGAAGCCATTGAAAGATTTTGAGCAGAGACACTTCATGGTCTGATTTACATCTCAAGCAAATTTCTCTGCTCAACATCAGCCACAAGAAAGAATAAAATCCTGCCATTTGTGACAACATGAAAGAACATTGAGGGCATTAGGCTAAGTGAAATAAGCCAGATATATACTGCATGGTATCACTTACATGTGGAATCTAAAAATAGTCTAACTCATAGAAAGAGAGAGTAGAAAAGTGGTTGCCAGGGGTTGGCGGGGGTAGGGGAAATAGAGAGATGTTGGTAAAAAGGTAGAAACTTGCAGCAATAAGATGAATAAGGTCTGAGGATCTAATATATAATAGGATGACTATAGTTGATAACACTGTATTTTATAATTGAAATTTGCTAAGAGAGTAGAACTTAAATATTCTCACACACATAAAATAAAATAAGTATGTGAAGTGATGGATGTGTTAATTAACTAGGTGGGAGAAATCCTTTCACAATGTGTATATCAAGACATCATGATGTACACTTTAAATATTTTCCAATTTTATTTGTCAGTAATACCTCTACAAGGCTGAAAAAAATAAAGCAAATTATTCTTGATCTACATGAAGAGTGAAATTCATGAAGAAAAACAGACCGGTTATGAGGTTATTCCAGAAGTTTATATGAGAGATGGAGAAGGCTTATCTTGAGCAGTAGGTGTGGAGGTAAATAGAAGTAAACAGATTCAGGATGTGTTTTGGAAAAATACAGTTAAGATGATAGCAGACATTCTGCCTAAAAATAAAAGAAATTCATGTAATGTTTCTTCATTAAATATGTATGCAGTAGGTTTTTATAACATGACCTTTATCAAATTACAGAACTTTCATTTTATTTTTCTGAGTGATATTTTATGAACCATAAGTAGATGCTGAAGTTTATTAAGTGTTTCTTATGAACTTCCTAAACAAATTATTTTTCTTTTCTTTAGACAAATTTTGGAGTACCTTGAACAATTTTCTCATGTTAAACCAACACTGTATTCCATGATAAACCCTCTTGGTCATGATATATTACAGCATTCTGTGCAAATAATTGGTGGGTACACATTTAAACATATATAGAACTCATTTATGAAATTGACCTTGTTTTAGATAATAATTTTAAAGAATTACTATTATACATTTTATGATGACAGTGCAATTGAATTTGAAATAAATAGTAAAATGATAATAAGAAACTTATGTTCACTTATGTTTGAAAATTAAGAAATGCTTACACACAATTTAAACAGAAATTAGGAAATAGTACAGAACAGAAATGAAAGTGCTACATATCAACATTTGTATGATGTTGTTAAATTGACACTTTTGGGAAAATGTATAGCCTTAAATGCTTTTATTACACTTATTAGCTTGTGGATTTTAGATTAAGTAGATATCAAAGATTTAGGCCTAAAAAATTTGTAACTGGTCTTACCATTTGCTATGGAGTCTAGGGGAAACCTTTAGTCTATTTATTTATGTGTTTGTTTATTTAAGCCTCCGTGGACAGTTCGGCCTACATACGTGAACTTACCTTGCTGTCTTCCTCTGGATTTATTTTATCTTATTAATTTTCCATCTTACCTTTTCTCTGAGAGAATATTCCATCCAAATATCAGTTTTACCTGATATGGTCTCTAACCAGGTAGTAGGCCTTTATATATTTGAGGATCATACATATGTATGTGTGTATGTGTGCGTGCACGTGTGTGTGTGTGTATATATATATATATATATACCCTTTTTTTGAAAAATTTATTTATTTTACACTTTATTTATTTTTGGCTGCGTTGGGTCTTTGTTGCTGTGCGTGGGCTTTCTCTAGTTGCGGCGAGCGGGGGCTACTCTTCGTTGTGGTGTGCAGGCTTCTCATTGCGGTGGCTTCTCTTTTGTGGAGCACAAGCTCTAGGTGCACGAGCTTCAGTAGTTGCAGCACACAGGCTTAGTAGTTGCGGCACGCAGGCCCTAGAGCACATGGGCTTCAGTAGTTGTGGCACGAGGGCTCAGTAGTTGTGGCTCTTGGGCTCTAGAGTGCAGGCTTAGTAGTTGTGGTGCACAGGCTTAGTTGCTCTGCAGCATGTGGGATCTTCCTGGACCAGGGATTGAACCCTTGTCCCCAGCATTGGCAGGCAGATTCTTAACCACTGTGCTACCAGGGAAGTCAAAGATTTGGGGGTTTTATATTTCACAACATAGCCCTAACCTCAAGCCACCAGTGCCATCTGTGTTAATGCAGTCCCAGCCATCTGCCCAGCACTGGACAAGAGCTACCTGGGCAACGCTTACAGACAGTGTGTTCCTTCCTGAAGGGTACTCTGGGGGGTGATTTGACTGTAGCGGATAGCTTGACCTTTTTTTTTTCCCCCCTTCCTTAATTTATTTGTTATTTTTTAAAACATGTTTATTGCAGTATAATTGCTTTACAATGGTGTGTTAGTTTCTGCTTTATAACAAAGTGAATCAGCTATACATATATATATGTCCCCATATCTCTTCCCTCTTGCATCTCCCTCCCTCCCACCTTCCCTATCCCACCCCTCCAGGCGGTCACAAAGCACTGAGCTGATCTCCCTGTGCTATGCGGCTGCTTCCCACTAGCTATCTACCTTACGTTTGGTAGTGTATATATGTCCATGCCTCTCTCTCGCTTTGTCACAGCTTACCCTTCCCCCTCCCCATATCCTCAAGTCCGTTCTCTAGTAGGTCTGTGGCTTTATTCCTGTCTTACCCCTAGGTTCTTCATGACATTTTTTTTTCTTAAATTCCATATATATGTGTTAGCGTACAATATTTGTCTTTCTCTTTCTGACTTACTTCACTCTGTATGACAGACTCTAGGTCTATCCACCTCATTACAAATAGCTCAATTTCATTTCTTTTTATGGCTGAGTAATATTCCATTGTATATATGTGCCACATCTTTATCCATTCATCCGTTGATGGGCACTTAGGTTGTTTCCATCTCTGGGCTATTGTAAATAGTGCTGCAATGAACAGTTTGGTACATGACTCTTTTTGAATTATGGTTTTCTCAGGGTATATGCCCAGTAGTGGGATTGCTGGGTCATATGGTAGTTCTATTTGTAGTTTTTTAAGGAACATCCATACTGTTCTCCATAGTGACTGTACCAATTCACATTCCCACCAGCAGTGCAAGAGTGTTCCCTTTTGTCCACACCCTCTCCAGCGTTTATTGTTTGTAGATTTTTTGATGATGGCCGTTCTAACTGGTGTGAGATGATATCTCATTGTAGTTTTGATTTGCATTTCTCTAATGATTAATGATGTTGAGCATTCTTTCATGTGTTTGTTGGCAGTCTGTATATCTTCTTTGGAGAAATGTCTATTTAGGTCTTCTGCCCATTTTGGGATTGCGTTGTTTGTTTTTTTGTTATTGAGCGGCATGAGCTGCTTGTAAATTTTGGAAATCAATCCTTTGTCAGTAGCTTCATTTGCAAATATTTTCTTCCATTCTGAGGGTTGTCTTTTGGTCTTGTTTATGGTTTCCTTTGCTGTGCAAAAGCTTTTAAGTTTCATTAGGTCCCATTTGTTTATTTTTGTTTTTATTTCCATTTCTCTAGGAGGTGGGTCAAAAAGGATTTTGCTGTGATTTATGTCATAGAGGGTTCTGCCTATGTTTTCCTCTAAGAGTTTTATAGGTTCTGGCATTACATTTAGGTCTTTAATCCATTTTGAGTTTATTTTTGTGTATGGTGTTAGGGAGTGATCTAATCTCATACTTTTACACTGCACCTGTCCACTTTTCCCAGCACCACTTATTAAAGAGGCTGTCCTTTCTCCACTGTACATTCCTGCCTCCTTTATCAAAGATAAGGTGACCATATGTGCGTGGGTTTATCTCTGGGCTTTCTATCCTGTTTCATTGATCTATGTTTCTGTTTTTGTGCCAGTACCATACTGTCTTGATGACTGTAGTTTTGTAATATAGTCTGAAGTCAGGGATCCTGATTCCTCCAGCTTCATTTTTCTTTCTCAAGATTGCTTTGGCTATTCGGGGTTTTTTGTGTTTCCATACAAATTGTGAAATTTTTTGTCCTAGCTCTGTGAAAAGTGCCATAGGTAGTTTGATAGGGATTGCATTGAATCTGTAGATTGCTTTGGGTAGTATAGTCATTTTCACAATGTTGATTCTTCCAATCCAATGACATGGTATATCTCTCCAACTGTTTGTATCATCTTTAATGTCTGTCATCAGTGTCTTATAGTTTTCTGCATACAGGTCTTTTGTCTCCTTGGGTAGGTTTATTCCTAGGTATATTATTCTTTTTGTTGCCGTGGTAAATGGGAGTGTTTTCTCAATTTCTCTTTCAGATTTTTCATCATTAGTGTAGAGGAATGCAAGAGATTTCTGTGCATTAATTTTGTATCCTGCAACTTTACCAAATTCATTGATTAGCTCTAGTAGTTTTCTGGTAGCATCTTTAGGATTCTCTATGTATAGTGTCACATCATCTGCAGACAGTGACAACTTTACTTCTTCTTTTCCGATTTGGATTCCTTTTTTTTCCTTTTCTTCTCTGATTGCTGTGGCTAAAACTTCCAAAACTATGTTGAATAAGAGCGGTGAGAATGGGCAACCTTGTCTTGTTCCTGATCTTAGTGGAAATGCTTTCAGTTTTTCACCATTGAGGATGATGTTGACTGTGGGTTTGTCATATATGGCCTTCATTATGTTGAGGAAAGTTCACTCTATGCCTACTTTCTGCAGGGTTTTTATCATAAATGGGTGTGGAATTTTGTCACAAGCTTTCTCTGCATCTATTGAGATGATCATATGGTTTTTCTCCTTCAACTTGTTAATATGGTTTATCACACTGATTGATTTGCGTATATTGAAGAATTCTTACATTCCTGGAATAAACCCCACTTGATCATGGTGTATGATCCTTTTAATGTGCTGTTCGATTCTGTTGGCTAGTATTTTGTTGAGGATTTTTTGCATCTATGTTCATCAGTGATATTGGCTTGTAGTTTTCTTTCTTTGTGACATCCTTGTCTTGTTTTGGTATCAAAATGATGGTGGCCTCGTAGAAGGAATTTGGGAGTGTTCCTCCCTCTGCTATATTTTGGAAGAGTTTGAGAAAGATAGGTGTTAGCTCTTCTCTAAATGTTTGATAGAATTCGCCTGTGAAGCCATCTGGTCCTGGGCTTTTGTTTGTTGGAAGATTTTTAATCACAGTTTCAATTTCAGTGCTTGTGATTGGTCTGTTCATATTTTCTACTTCTTCCTGATTCAGTCTTGGCGGGTTGTGCATTTCTAAGAATTTGTCCATTTCTTCCAGGTTGTCCATTTTATTGGCATAGAGTTGCTTGTAGTAATCTCTCATGATCTTTTGTATTTCTGCAGTGTCAGTTGTTACTTCTCCTTTTTCATTTCTAATTCTATTGATTTGAGTCTTCTCCCTTTTCTTTTTAAATAAAGTTATTTATTTATTTATTTTTGGCTGCATTGGGTCTTCGTTGCTGCACACGGGCCTTCTCTAGTTGCGGTGAGCCGGGTCTACTATTCGTTGTGGTGCGCAGGCTTCTCATTGTGGTGGCTTCTCTTGTTGAGGAGCATGGGGTCTAGGCACATGGGCTTCAGTAGTTGTGGCTCGTGGGCCCTAGAGTGCAGGCTCGGTAGTTGTGGTGCACGGGTTTAGTTGCTCTGTGGCATGTGGGATCTTCCTGGACCAGGGCTCGAACCCATGTCCCCTGCATTGGCAGGTGGATTCTTAACCACTACACCACCAGGGAAGTCCCCCTTTTTCTTTTTTTTTATGACTCTGGCTAATGGTTTATCTATTTTGTTTATCGTCTCAAAGAACCAGCTTTTAGTTTTATTGATCTTTGCTATTGTTTCCTTCATTTCTTTTTCATTTATTTCTGATCTGATTTTTATGATTTCTTTCCTTCTGCTAACTTTGGGGTTTTTTTGTTCTTCTTTCTCTAATTGCTTGACGTGCAAGGTTAGGTTGTTTATTCGAGATGTTTCCTGCTTCTTAAGGTGGGCTTGTATTGTTATAAACTTCCCCCTTAGAACTGCTTTTGCTGTATCCCATAGGTTTTGGGTCGTCGTGTCTCCATTGTCATTTGTTTCTAGGTATTTTTTTTATTTCCTCTTTGATTTCTTCAGTGATTACTTCGTTATTAAGTAATGTATTGTTTAGCCTCCATGTGTTTGTATTTTTTACAGATCTTTTCCTGTAATTGATATCTAGTCTCATGGCATTGTGGTCGGAAAAGTTACTTGATACAATTTCAATTTTCTTAAATTTACCAAGGCTTGATTTGTGACCCAAGATATGATCTATCCTGGAGAATGTTCCACGAGCACTTGAGAAAAATGTGTATTCTGTTGTTTTTGGATGGAGTGTCCTATAAATATCAATTAAGTCCATCTTGTTTAATGTATCATTTAAAGCTTGTGTTTCCTTATTGATTTTCATTTTGGATGATCTGTCCATTGGTGAAAGTGGGGTGTTAAAGTCCCCTACTATGAATGTGTTACTGTCGATTTCCCCTTTTATGGCTGTTAGCATTTGCCTTATGTATTGAGGTGCTCCTATGTGGGGTGCACAAATATTTACAATTGTTATATTTTATTCTTGGATTGATCCCTTGATCATTATGTAGTGTCCTTCTTTGTGTCTTGTAATAATCTTTATTTTAAACTCTGTTTTGTCTGATATGAGAATTGCTACTCCAGGTTTCTTTTGGTTTCCATTTGCATGGAATATCTTTTTCAATCCCCTTACTTTCAGTCTGTATGTGTCTCTATGTCTGAAGTGGGTCTCTTGTAGACAGCATATATATGGGTGTTGTTTTTGTATTCATTCTGCGTATTTGTGTCTTTTGGTGGGAGCATTTAGTCTATTTACATTTAAGGTAATTATCGATATGTATGTTCCTATTCCCATTTTCTTAATTGTTTTGGGTTCATTATTATAGGTCTTTTCCTTCTTTTGTGTTTCTTGCCTAGAGAAGTTCCTTTAGCATTTGTTGTAAAGCTGGTTTGGTGGTGCTGAACTCTCCCAGCTTTTGCTTGTCTGTAAAGGTTTTAATTTCTCCATCAAATCTGAATGAGATCCTTGTTGAGTAGAGTAATCTTGGTTGCAGGTTTTTCTCCTTCATCACTTTCAGTATGTCCTGCCACTCCCTTCTGGCTTGCAGAGTTTCTGCTGAGAGATCAGCTGTTAACCTTATGGGGATTCCCTTGTGTGTTATTTGTTGTTTTTCCCTTGCTGCTTTTAATATGCTTTCTTTGTATTTAATTTTGATAGTTTGATTAATGTGTGTCTTGGCGTATTTCTCCTTGGGTTTATCCTGTATGGGAGTCTCTGTGCTTCCTGGACTTGATTAACTATTTCCTTTCCCATATTAGGGAAGCTTTCAACTATAATCTCTACAAATATTGTCTCAGTCCCTTTCTTTTTCTCTTCTTCTTCTGGAACCTCTATAATTCGAATGTTGGTGCGTTTAATGTTGTCCCTGAGGTCTCTGAGACTGTCCTCAGTTCTTTTCATTCTTTTTTCTTTATTCTGCTCTGCAGTAGTTACTTCCACTAGTTTATCTTCCAGGTCACTTATCCGTTCTTCTGCCTCAGTTATTCTGCTATTGATCCCATCTAGAGTATTTTTAATTTCATTTATTGTGTTGTTCATCGTTGCTTGTTTCATCTTTATTTCTTCTAGGTCCTTGTTAAACGTTTCTTGCATTTTGTCCATTCTATTTCCAAGATTTTGGATCGTCTTTCTATCATTATTCTGAATTCTTTTTCAGGTAGACTGCCTATTTCCTCTTCATTTGTTAGGTCTGGTGCATTTTTATCTTGCTCCTTCATCAGCTGTGTGTTTTTCTGTCTTCTCATTTTGCTTATCTTACTGTGTTTGGGGTCTCCTTTTTGCAGGCTGCAGGTTTGTAGTTCCCGTTTTTGATGTCTGTCTCCAGTGACTAAGGTTGATTTAGTGGGTTGTGTAGGCTTCCTGGTGGAGGGGACTAGTGCCTGTGTTCTGGTGGATGAGGCTGGATCTTGTCTCTTTAGTGGGTAGGTCCATGTCTGGTGGTGTGTTTTGGGGTGTCTGTGGCCTTATTATGATTTTAGGCAGCCTCTCTGCTAATGGGTGGGGTTGTGTTCCTGTTTTGCTAGTTGTTTGGCATAGGTTGTCCAGCACTGTAGCTGGCTGGTCGTTGAGTGAAGCTGGGTGCTGGTGTTAAGATGGAGGTCTCTGGGAGATTTTTGCTGTTTGATATTATGTGGAGCTGGGAGGTCTCTTTTTAACCAGTGTCCTGAAGTTGTCTCTCCCACCTCAGAGGCAGAGCACTGACTCCTGGCTGGGGCACTAGGAGCCTTTCATCCACACGGCTCAGAAGAAAAGGGAGAAAAAGAGAATTAGTAGAAGTAGGAAGAAAGAAAGAAAGAAAGGAGGGAGGGAAGGAAGGAAGGAAGGAAGGAGGGAGGGAAGGAAGGAAGGAAAAAAGAAAGAAAGAAGAAAAGGCAAGAAGGAAAGAAGGGAGGGAGGAAGGAAGGAAGGAAGGAGGGAAGGAAGAAAAAAAGAAAGAAAGAAGATACAGTAAAATAAAATAAAGTATAATAAAGTTATTGAATTAAAAAATAATTATAAAAAAAAAGGACGGATAGAACCTTAGGACAAATGGTGGAAGCAAAGCTATACAGACAAAATCTTACACAGAAGCATACACATATACCCTCACAAAAAGAGATAAAGGGGAAAAAAATCATAAATCTTGCTCTCAAAGTCCACGTCCTCAATTTGGGATGATTCGTTGTCTAAAGGAGGGAAGGAAGGAAGGAAGGAAGGAAGGAAAGAAAGAAAGAAAGAAGGTAAAGTATAATAAAGTTATTAAAATTAAAATTAATTATTAAAAAAATTTTTTAAAAAATGGACGGATAGAACCCTAGGACAAATGGTGGAAGCAAAGCTATACAGACAAAATCTCACACAGAAGCACAGACGTACACACTCACAAAAAGGAAAAGGGGAAAAAATCATAAATCTTGCTCTCGAAGTCCACCTCCTCAATTTGGGATGATTCGTTGTCTATTCATGTATTCCACAGATGCAGGGTACATCAAGTTGATTGTGGAGCTTGAATCCGCTGTTTCTGAGGCTGCTCGGAGAGATTTTCCTTTCTCTTCTTTGTTCTCACAGCTCACAGGGGCTCAGCTTTGGATTTGGCCCCGCCTCTGCGTGTAGAGGGCGTTTGATTTTTGCTCAGACAGGACGGGGTTAAAGGAGCCGCTGATGCGGGGGCTCTGGCGCACTCAGGGCGCGGGGAGGGAGGGGCACGGCGTGCGGGGCGGGCCTGCGGCGGCAGAGGCCGGCGTGACGTTGCACCAGCCCGAGGCCCGCCGTGCGTTCTCCCGAGGAAGTTGTCATTGAATCCCGAGAACCCGTCAGTGGAGGGCTGCACAGGCTCCCCGGAAGGGGGGTGTGGAGAGTGACCTGTGTTTGCAAACAGGTTTCTTGGCGGCGGCAGCAGCAGGCCCAGCATCTCCTGCCCGTCTCTGCGGTGCGCGCCTTTAGCCGCGGCTCGCGCCCTTCTCTGGAGCTCCTTTAAGGAGCGTGCTTAATCCCCTCTCCTCGCGCACCAGGAAACAAAGAGGGAAGAAAAAGTCTCTTGCCTCTTCGGCAGCTCCAGACCTTTTCCCGGACTCCCTCCTGGCTAGCCGTGGTGCACTAGCCCCTTCAGGCTGTGTTCACGCCGCCAACCCCAGTCGTCTCCCTGAGCTCCGACCAAAGCCCGAGCCTCAGCTCGCAGCCCCGCCCGCCCCTGCGGGTGAGCAGACAAGCCTCTTGGGCTGCTGAGTGCCGGTCAGCACAGATCCTCTGTGCGGGAATCTCCCTGCTTTGCCCTCCGTACCCCTGTTGCTGCGCTCTCCTCCACAGCTCCGAAGCTCCTTCCTCACCGCCACCCACAGTGTCCGCCCGGGAAGGGGCTTCCTAGTGTGTGGAAACCGTTTCTCCTTCACGGCTCCCTCCCACTGGTGCAGGTACAGTCCCTATTCTTTTGTCTCTGTTTATTCTTTTTTCTTTTGCCCTACCCAGGTACGTCGGGGAGTTTCTTGCCTTTTGGGAGGTCTGAGGGCTTCTGTCAGCGTTCAGTAGGCGTTCTGTAGGAGTTGTTCCACGTGTAGATGTATTTCTGGTGTATCTGTGGGGAGGAAGGTGATCTCCGCGTCTTACTCTTCCGCCATCTTCCCCTCGTCCCTATATATATTCTCTTAAGATAGTGATGATTTCAATATTTATTTACTTCCCTGGATTGATGTTCTGCTTTTGTACTTGGCCTCATATTTTTCTTTCATTTTTTGCAATCTCAAACTTTTATTTAAAATGTTACTTTATTTTCAATATTTTCTTCCAAACATGTAAAAGTGTTTTGTAGTAGTAGGTATCAATAATTCTCATCTGCCTCACTACCAGAAACTTGTCTATCCTACTATTCTTAATATATACTATCTTCCACTTCTAAATATTTTACTATTTCCATTATGGTTTCTCCTTTAGTGTAGTTCACAGTGTGATGGCATATTCAGCATGTGAGGATCTTCCCCTGCCTTTTAAAAATTGCATTTCATTTTTATTGCATGGTGACAACATAATTTGGTTCATGTCAGATAGTCCCTTCAGTATTCATGGAAATGGTTTAAGCTAGTGTGCTGTCAATTCTTATTAAAAAATTAATTACTCACTTAAAAACATGTATTTTTGAATTGTTAGGTATGGAATTATGTATGCGCAAAGCTTGTTAATCATGTGCTCAAGTTTTTATATCTGTACTAATTTTTGTTGGCTTGATCTATCAGCGACATAGAGAGATGCATTAATATTTCCCTATATGATTGTGGATGTGTTGATATCTTTCATTAATCTGCCATGTTTTCATTTGTATATTTGAGGCTTTCTTTTTAGGTCTCCTACTGGGTTTTTGATACTTTTATTTGAAGGCAACTGCTGTTCCATTTTCTTTTCATTTCTGGCATTATCTCTTAGAACCTCAGTTCATATATTTAAAGTGAATTTTTTACATTCTATCCAGTATTTCTGGAGGTTTGAAGTGGGAGGGTTTTCAGATTCTATCTTGCCAGGGCCTGAAGTTGACAGATTTCATTTAACCTACAGAACTGGATGAGATCACCTGGGGAGAGAGTGTAAAATGAAAAGAAGTGAGTGGAGGGCTGATCCACAGGGAACTCCAATATTTAGAGGATGAATGAAAATGAGGAAAACCTGAGTATGGCTTCCTTCTATTATAGAATCTCTGCAAACTCTTCCCCTTAGAGGGTTCATGAATTTCCAAATACACCAAAAAACAAATTAAACATAGGTAATAAAACAGGTATCAGTCTTCCACACATACTCATTCATATCTTAACCAAATATATAATGTGATAGTAGGATCATTGGAAGATATTGTGTATTTTGTGCTCTAAGACAGTTTGTTTTTTCTTGTGTATAGAGATGTACCAAAATCATTCTCCTTTTATTGAGTGTTAAATATAAGGAAAGCTTTTATTGCTAGCATTTTATAAAAGTAATGTGATGTCTACTTTTATTTGTTTTATATTGAGCCCTCTGGCAAAAGACAGCCTAGTCATTGTTTCCTGTCAGTCTTCAGATAGAGAGGGGAAAAAGCAGAAGGATTTCGAGCTGGTATACTCTGAAAGAAAAAGCGATAGAGAAAATGGCAAAGACAGATAAAAGAAGAGGAGATTTACAATGTCAACTAAACTTTAGGGATGAGGAAACATGAAAAGACCCATAGTAGAGCAAGATTAGGGTAGATCCATAAAGTTCTGACAGATTTGAGAGACCTACCAAACTTCCTGCACCAAAACAAATTGACTAGAAATGTTAAGATATTTTCTCTTACAATATATCAAATGTTTCTGCAGTTTCCAAGATATAAAACCACATTGTGCAGAGATAAAAAATGATCTAAGGATACAGAGCCAGAGAACAATGATGAGTAAGTATTTGAACTTTGGGAAGGGGTGAGGAGCTGTAATGCTGTCATCGATACTTTTTCTAAATGGGAAAATACCTACACGCTGCTTCAAAAAAAATGAAGGGAACTTCTTTACAATGGCTGAGATTTCAGATGAACAAATCACTTCTTCAACATTCTTAAATATATTAGACCAAATTTCATATGATTAGTGTCAAATCAAATTATTGAATGATACTTAAAATGTTTAATTTGGAATGTGTGAAAAAAGCAAAGTTAGAAAGCAAATAAAAACTAAAAATATGTGTATTTCTACCCACTTATTATGCTGTACTGCAGTCTCTGCTGAAAAGCAGTATTCTAAACTGTCTGTTTTTCTTAGCTTGACCTCTGAGTTGACAGTATTTTACTATTAAAATATTTGCAGAAAATGTGTAGAATTCTGCACTTAGAATTATCACCTGGTTAGAATGATGATTTTCCTGACTCATAACTCTTTGATAGCTTAGTGGACTGAAATGAGATTACTAAACCATCAATGATGGAGGCCAGTTAACAGTCAGGTTTTTAGATGCAAAGCCTTTGTACATCCTGATCCCTCTACTAGGTTGCTTTTCCAGCCACCTGTCCCACTAACACCAACTCTTCCTTTGCTTCTAAGCTCAAATTTCTCTTCCCTAGATACCCTCTCACCCAGACAAAGCTTAGTTCTCTTTTTCTTTTTAAAAAAAATTTTATTGAAGTAGAGTTGATTTACAATGTTATGTTAATTTCTGCTGTACAACAAAGTGATTCAGTTATACAGATATATTCTTATTCTTTTCCATTATGGTTTTCCACAGGATATTCTTTTCCATTATGGTTTATCACAGGATATTGAATATAGTTCCTTGTGCTATACGGTAGAACCTTGTTGGTTATCCATCCTAAGTATAATAGTTTGGGATTAGCAGATGCGAACTATTAGTTCTCTTTCTTATGCTATCACAGAAGCCTGTACTTTTCCTTCATAGATCTTATTCCCATTTATGGTGTACATTCCTTCAATTATTTGATGTATGCCTCTCTCCATCAGTAGACTGTGAGCTCTATAAAGCCAGTGATGAATGCGATCATATCCCCAATTGCTAGCACCAAGGCTGGCACATAGTAAGTAGGTAAAAACATTAATTGAATGAAATGAATGAAATATGGCCATTTGCATTGGGTCATATAGGCTTGTACCTCTAATCTCCTATTTCTTCTCTGTGACCCCTAACTCATCTTCTTCCCTTTTTCATCATCTACTGCCCCATTTTTGGATGTCTCTGTAGGTCAGCTACTACACTACATCCTGAGTTAAATATTTCAAAAATTTGTGCTCAAAAGGTGATCCATAATTTTCTCTTGCAAGCTTCCACTTAGTCTGTTACATTCATTTAGTCTCTTAAGGCTCTGGAGTATTTTTTCCCTATAGAGGAGATTCATCAAATTTTATTAGATTTGATTTTACAGGGGAAAACAGTTCTGTTTGGTTTGCAAGGAAGCCAGTAGACTCAGGTTGATTAAAAACCTCTTTTACAAAGTGCAGTAGCAAGAATGGAAAATGTAATAAAGCTGAAATCAGAGACATAACTTTATCCTTACTTTTTAGTATCACTGTAATTTCCCTCCTGGAGATTGCTTCATTGAAGTATAGTTTAATCTATTTTCTATAACGACTGATTCAGGCCAAGATGGCTGACATGTTATTGCAACGATTTAACAGAGTAGGAGCATGTTACTGACAGAAGCAAAATCACTCAGCCTCACTGGGTGGCAAAGGTAGTACCGGGACCCACAAGGCTGAGCACCGGATTGACACTGAAGGCTGTAGGCACTGCTCAGGTGATTAGCTTCTTGGCTGACCACAAACCTCTGAAAAAGCTTTTGTTTTTTCTATTTGCATGTGGAAAAGAACCTTAGTTATATAAGCCATCCTGAGCTGCTGGGAGTTGTGTCTACAGTAGGCAGAATAATGGTCCTCAAAAGATGCTAATCACTGTGCTGAATGTTTATGTCCCCTCTAAACTCATACGTTGAAATCCTAACTCCCAATATGATGGTATTAGGAGGTGGGGCTTTTGGGAAGTGATTAGGTCATGAGGGTGGAGCCCTCATGAATGGGGTTACTGCCCTTACAAAAGAGACCTCAGAGAGCTCCCTCACCCTTCTGCCATATGAGGACACAGTGAGAAGATGGCCACCTATGAACCAGAAAGCAGGCTCTCACCAGACAACAAATCTGCTGGCACTTCGATCTTGACCTTCCCAGCCTAAAAAACCGTGAGAAATAAATATTTTTAAGTTTAAGCTGCCAAGTCTATGGTATTTTTTTTATAACAGCCTGAATGGAATAAGATACCCTGTGAATATTACTTTATATGGCAAACAGATTTTACAGATGTGATTAAATTAAGGACTTTAAGATGCTGAGTTTATCCTGGATTGACCAAGTGTAATCTCAAGAGTCATTAAATAAGGAACAGGGAGGCAGAAGGAGCATCACAATGATGTGATGTGAGAAGGACTCAACTGGAAATTTCTTGTTTTGAAGATGGAGGAAGGGAGCCACAAACCAAGGAATGTGAGCTGCTTCTAGAAGCAGGAAAAGGTGAGAAAACAGATTCTCCCCAGATCCTCCAGAAAGGAGCATAGCCATGCCAGGACCTTGATTTTAGCCCCATAAGATCCATTTTGGACTTCTGATGTCCTAAACTGTAAACATAATACACTCGTGTTGTTTTAAGTCCCTAAACTTGTGATTTGCAGCAGCAGCAATAGGAAACAAATATTGTGGCCAGTCATCATAATTAAAAACAATCTGCTGAAGGTCTTTATGATTGTGCCTCTCTTTCTTAGAGGCTCCATCTAAGACTTCCTGGACAGCTCAACCTTCACTCCCCAGATCTGAAGCTATAAACGTATTTATTAAAGACATTTGAAGAGCAAGCTAACTAATATCTTTTGAGCTCCTCAAGGTCATTTCTGCAGTGACTTATTGTTCTAGACAAGGTTGTTGATTAAGGCTTACTTGAGCAACAGAGATAGTCTAGGCCCCTGACATTACATTATGTTGAGGGTGGAAAGAATCCTTGTAATCTTTGTTTCTTTCACTGGTTTGTTATAAGGTGAAATGTAGTCTATTATAAAACATTTTAAAGGCAGAGATTTATTCATACCTTTCTGTTTTAGATGAGGATAAGAAGGTAAGAATTTCTGGACTTATACATGCAACATGTGTGTAGTGGCAATTTAGGAATCAAATCCTGGTGGCCTGAAATCTTATACCATTGTTTACAAAGCAATAATTTATTAAACGGTGACAGCTGAAGAAAGTTAATGCAAGTTCATATGTAGCTTAACTAGCTACTAGGCAGCTTCTGGGATAATCTGAATCAGTACTGAATCCAGCCTGGTATAATAGCATGCACAATGTTAGCTTAATTTATAAGCCAGTTGAAAAACACCAAAAATAACCATAATGGGATTAGTGCTAAAGAAGTTCCAACCCTAACCCATCAGTTCTAAGGGATAATTAAATACTAATATAATAGCCCATTTTAAACATCTGCTTGTGTATTAAATCTTCTACATCTTATTCATTATTTGGTTCTCTTCCTCTGGGCTCACAGGAAGATGACAATTGCTCACCATCTCTTGCAGTTAGGCAGAGTCATATGACTGATTAAGGCTAATGGGTTGTGAGAAGAGTTGACATGGGTCCTTTCTGGGGAAAAGCACTTAATTGCCAGGGCATGACTGTTAATGGTTTCTTCCCCTGCTGTGGTCATCATGGAGACATGTGTTGATATGGAGGTGCCAAAAGACTGACGTAGCCTGGATTTCTAAGCCTGCATGTGAAGGACAGCTGCAGTTAGCTGTTGCTGAATAAAAAATGCCCGAAAATTTAGTGGCTTATAATAGAAATTATTTATTACTTTTCATGAATATGGCTGGCTGGGTGGTTCTTCTGGTCCAGGCCAGCTCAGCTGGGACTGGACCATCTAGTATGGCCTTACTCCTTATTGGGGGCTTCATCTAGAACAGCTGTGGGCCCTGAACCTACCTCTCTTTCCATGTCATGTCTCCTCCAGGAGGCTAATCTGAGCTTATTGACATGGTGGCAGCATTCCAAGAGAGCAAGAACAGAAGCCCTATGGCTTCTAGAGGCTTAGCTCAGAACTCATACACGTTTACTTCCACAGCCTGGTCAAAGCAACTCATGAGAACATCCTAGATTCAAGATTCAAGGGATGGGAAAGTAGATTCTGCTTCTTGATGGGAGGACCTATGAAAATTTTGTGGCCATTTTTAATCTATCACACTTGTTGATTTGTTCAGTCTTGCCACAGACTTTGAATATGTGAAAAGTAATAAACCTTTGTTAGGTTAAGCTGTTGAGATTTGGGAGCATTTGTTACCATAGCCTAACCTAGGTTATCCTAATACAGCTGGTAATCAGTTTGGTTAAATAGGGAAGTAATAGTTCTTGCTCTACCTACTTATATAAAAAAGTTATTTTGAGGATTATCTGGTCAGAAGATGCCTTGAAAATTGCTATACATACAACATACTGTATTTTAGAAAAAGACATTGTATTTAGTTATTGTCTAAAACCACAGTCTGAGCCATAAAAGAAAAGACCCTGATTATAAATGTTTTTGCTGTGCTGCCTATAAACTCATAGCCTGTGAATCTATGGAGCTTCCTAGTATGCTTGAACTGCTTTCAGAAAGTATCTGGAATAATCTGATTTAGTACTGAATTTGTCTTGGATTTTACAGTATGTGCAATAATGAGCAATAATTCAGCTGAATGTAAAAGGTATACAATAATGAAGCAGATAAGTTTTGTTTCTGGAGACTCCAGCCACGCATTTTTTGCATTTTCTCCAGTCCTTGGATTCCTTTTCTCTCCTACTTTAAGTTTCCAATGTCTTCCTGTGACTTTCAGTTTTCAGATAAGAACTTGTTCAAACTAATATGTAACCTTTCACAAATATGAGTAGATTTTAAGCCTTATTTCCAAGGATAGAGTGCAAACATTTTTTATCATATCTACCATGCTCAATATATAAAATTAACAAAAAAGGAAAATATAATGCCTGAAACTAATATAATGTTGTAGGTCAATTATACCTCAATAAAAAAAGAAAAATATCATAATACCAATGTAACTGGATGCTATGACTACCTAAAAACAAGACTTTTGAGACCTTGAGTAATCTTAAAACCATTTTTCTCAATTATCTAAATACCTTCCTAGTATTTTATAATTAAGAAAAGATGAATGCTTAAAATCATTTTTATCACAATCATTGATTTTAAATGTTATTTTTGTCATAAGCTTTATTTCATTGTGACACTAAACTGTGTTTTCAGTCCTCACTATTTTGTGTGTAGCATGGTTATCTGCTCATAGTTAAAAAACATCACAGTTACTAGTTAATTTGATAGGTTAATATTTATTTACTTTGGACGTAGTGCAGGAGGTTGGCTACTGACATCAGTCTCACTTGACCTGAGCATGATTGTGATTTATGGAGGGCACCTCCTGAGGAAGGAGGGGCATTTCGTATTAAGGGGTCAGACTCTGGAATCGCATGGACCTAGGGTTAAATCCTATATTGCCATTTATACATGCTGTGTGACCTTGGGAAACTTGATTCGCTTTCTTAAGCCTATTTTTAAAAAATTTGTCAAATGGGATTAAAAATTGTACCAGCTTTATGGTTTTGATGGGAAGATTAAATAAAACAATGTGTTTGAAGTACTTAGCACAGAGAAAAAAATACATGCTGTCTATGATGTTGTGTGAAGACTGCATGGATAATGCTCATACAAAATATTGAGAGAAGCATGTGGCAGGAAGTGCTCCATGCTTTCCAATATCCATTCCTCCCTTTAGACTAACAAGCCCTGGTTTTTAGCAGGCACATTGGCATTAAAAATCTCCCAACTTCCTTTGCACATAAGATAAGATAGATTTTTTAAGTAGAGGGAAGTAGAAGAGTATCCTTTATTCTCTTCTTTGTGCTGATTTGAAACACATGTGTGATGGCTGGAACACCCCTGCCCCCCACCTTCCGTATTGGGCTGTTAGGGCAAGGGCCACGCTTGGAGATAATGGCATGGGGATTTAGAAGCAACATGGACCTGGACCGCCTCAGTCAGCTGCCACACCAACCCAAACTCAGAGAAGGAAATAAACTTCTAGGTTATCTAAGCCGCTATTAATTTGCCCCGCCCCTTTTTCTTATGTGCAACTGAATGGAATCATAGAATATTATTACTCTTTAAACCAAAAGGCAGATTTTCTTTCTTAAAGATTGTTTTCAGAGCTCCAGAAACATCTTTGTTTTAGAAACAGAAACCAACTAGAGGAGGGCTAAAATCAGGTGTAGATGATTTTGAATGAGCTGGAAAGAATGCGTTCTCTAGGCAGGTAAATTCAATTCTAATGATGTGCTGGTGGAGTCCCTTTGCAGGTAATACTGGGGAGAGGAGGAAGGAGAGGGGAAAACGCACGCAGGAAGCCTAGAGAGTGAAGAGGTAGCTACATGTCGGGTGAGTCTTGGCAGAACCCCGTAGAGTGTATGTCTGGTTAAAGGCACAAGTATTACTGTGTGCATTTCTTTCCTTCTTGCCATGGTGGGTTTGCCTTTATTTCTGGGGCTTAAGCGAAAGGCCTGGTGTCTATGTATTATTAGGCTCTAATAAAATAGGGTGGCTCCTGTTTATTTTTCTTGCTGTTTATAGACTTATTGCAGCAACAGCTTATGGTATTGACAAAGGGCATATTTCCATTTTTTCAAGTATCTTTAAGGGATCAGGGTGGATGAGCTGTAGGCAGCATATTGCAGGCAGTGCCACTAAGCATGAACTGGCTGTCAACTGGAGTCTGGTTATCTCGGAAATCAATTGCATAGAAAGATCAGAAAAGCTTTAAAATTGAGAGACAATTGGAGGACCACTGTTATAAAATACTGGGTTTTATTTGGTTGGATATGGGGTGTAGGGACTGAGGGATGTGGAAAGTAGACCAGCTCTCTTGTTTCTATTTGTTTTTGGTTTGTTTATTTTATTTTATTTTTTAAAATAATTAAGCTCAGCACTTAAAGCAAAAGGAAAAACTAGCTGCAGTACTGGGTTTCTCTGTCCTTTATTGACCATATGCAAATCTGCTGACCTCAGTTGCACTGGCTGAGTCATAATTTGGGCTTGATTTTGAGCTATTTTGTAGACAAATAGAGTTATTTCCAGCTTCTAGGAAACAATATATACAGTAAAAACAGGCCAATGTGTTTTCTGTCTTCAACATTCCCTTCTTCCTACCCACTAAAACCCTGTACATATAAAAATGATGTCACTTCCTGTTATAATAGCATGGACTCTAGGTCAGTCTATCTGTGCTTTCTTTCAGAAGTGACTCTCCAGGAAGCTAAAATCCAAATTTTTGCACACTTGAACAATATTGATGGAGAAATCTAAGCAAGAATACAAGGGTATGTGGTCTTACAAGCTCTCAGTGATAGTGTATCTCATTCAGATTTTTTAAAACCCAAGGGCTAGTTCCTTAGTTCCTTTTTCTTTTAAATGTCCTTATGTTTCAGCTTTCCCCAAGATAATGTTTATGGCTCCAGTTTCTCATTTTCAATTTTCTCTATTGTTTTATATAGTGAGTGTCAAAGTCCAGGATGCTCTGTCAGCATGAACACATCTCAGAATCTCTGATGGTTTCTCCTTTTTTAAAAAATAGAACTTTTATTTGAGGACTAAAAGAAATCTTTTCATGTAGATATTGCACATGTGGTTCTCTTGGTGCTTTGAAAAGCTGTACTTTGGGAAGTGGATTCAGGATGCATTATTTCTTTTGGAGAGTTCTGTTTGGAACCAAGAGTTAATGAACAAGAGGGATGACCAGCTTTGAGGAAAGTAGTCCCAGTTGTTATTTCATGTGAGGATTATTGCAGTGATTTTATCATCTGTGCCTTTCAAGGTTTAGAACAATGCATATTTTAAAGCATCTTTACAGAAAATGAAACTATGGAACTTCCCATACTGCATCTGAGAGCTGATATGGCACTTTATTAATAGGCATATGGTATCTAAATTACTTGTAATATAAACTGAAAACATCCTCGGCTTTTATGTTGGTTGTATATGATCCAGAATTACAATTATGAATAATGCATTGAGTTTTGCTGTTCTCTGTGATTGCCTACTTTGTTATGCAGGGAGGGCTTTCCACTATAGTGTCCCAGATTTGAATTGTGTAGTTCCTTTTTGTAGCAGCTGCCCCAGAATTATATGAGCTCACTGAGAATATTCATAGAAGATAGAAATCCTCACTCTCTATGCTTCACAGAGATACAATCTCAGAACTTTCGCCAAGGATTGGCTCAACAAGTGTAATTTAACATGTATTATGAACTGGATCTCCTGTTTTAGAACTTGTCAAACCACAAATCCTTGTATCCTTGAGACATTTGAAAAAAGAATAAAATATTTTACTCATGATCTGGATATGAACAATGGTTGAATTTTCATAAAGATAGATAAAGCATACAAAAGGGCTAGGCCAACTATTTGTATAACGCAAATATAAATTGTACAATGTTTTAGCTTTCAGGGTTCTACAAGAAAGCCGTGTTGTCTTCAGTCTTAGCTAGGTTCAGAGCAAAGGTTTTTTTCAAGAACTGTATAAAAATTCTTCGGACTTTGGAACCATAATTCTAGGTCAGGTGGTAGACTACATTAAGGATGGCTAATGGCATAATGCTTTATATTTTCCTTTCTTTGTGGTTGAATATGCTCCAGAATCTGGGCCAGTGCTAGGCTATAGGTAGAATTAAGTAGCTCTTGCCATGGAGATTGCAGAAACACAGGGCAGGAAAGTAGGCTGGTGGTGAAACTTGTTAGGATTTGGTATGGTTGTGGTGGTGGTGAATAAATAAATGGCTTCTTTGGTCCCCCACCCCCACCCTGCCCCCACCCCAAGTTGGGACCAAGATGCAGGAATCAGTTACAAGTAAATCAAAGCATCAGATTTGTCAGTAACACTAAAAAGTACTTATATCAGGATCTACATACCAAACAACCCAGGTCATAATCTTAGCAACACTGGCTGAACTCAATGAGGCCTGCACCAATCTGAATCCAGGTTAAATGAACTATGTGCCTTCCAAGAATCTTTGCAAGTTCTGAAATTCAGTTATTCTCTGAACCTTGTGAATTCCCTCAACGACAGAGAACTAGCACAGGTTGCCAGATCAAAGATTGCTTTACATTTCCACAGAGATCTCATGGGCATCTCAAAATTAACATAACCAAAACAGAGTTCTTGATTTTTCCCATGCTCTCCAAAGCCTACTCCTTTCCCATGTTGATACACCACCAGCATCTATCCAATTTCTCAAGCCATTTCAGTCATTATTGAAAATAAGACTATATGACATTTATCTTATTTGTTAACTGTACATTTGTAGTCGTCATGAAATGGGTCTGCCCTATGAAACCTGTATTATTTGAGCCATTCCTCTCTATATAAATAATTAGCCAAATGTTTAATTGCTACTTACTGTTTGCAAGATATTAGACTAAAATGTACTGCTCTTAAGAGCATTCAGACTTAGATGCCTAAATAAGGTTTGAGGACTGAGAAGAGATATAAAGATTATGAATCAACTATGAATGAAGTATTGTTGTTAAACCTGCTGGGAAGATGCTGGCCCCCAGAGGGCCCAGGTGCTCCCCATCTTGTGCTGTCTATTTTATAGGGAAAACAGGACAAGCTAGTTGAAGAGCAAAAAGGAGAGAACTTTTTTTTTTCAATAAAGAGAAAATTCTGAGACATTTTAGTGTCAGAATGATGGCTGAATTAGAGAGAGATGAGCAATTCAAATGCTCTCCCTCATAAATCTCATTCAGAAGGGAAATATAAGACAGATAGTTTCACTTAGACTACACCAATCCTAAGAGACAGGACACATTGATACCAAAGTGACAGATGCAATTTTAGCTATAAGAAAGCTCTGTCATCTGCCAACTGAGCCAATGACTTGGCTAAAATGTAGGAAAGAGTAAAGAATTGAAATGAAAGCTCTACCAGAAAAAAAAGAGGTTTGCATAACAAAATCTGAAGTTAGTTCAAGCAATAAAGTCTTGGACTAGCAGTTTCTCCCTTAATTGTTTCTAACTTTGGTATAGCATATAATAGCATCTTGCCTTTTATACTGACTTATTGTCAAATAGCTATTTTCAGGTTAAAATAAGAAATTTTAAAAAAAGCATGAAAAATATAGAAAAGTGTTGTAAAGTTATATTGTTTGCTTCTGAACAGGATTAATACATGACATTTAATATCTGTACTAGCTCAGTGTCACTGTAGGTCATTTATATCTGTCTTTATCAATAATACCTGTCTTAGGTTGAAAATTATATGTCAGAGATTTTGAGTCCTGGCAAATTGTGAAGCAGACAGTTTTTGTTGTTGTTGCCACCATTTCTTCCTCACCCTCTTTTGGGTGCCAGGTGCCTCATTCATTCACTTATTTATTCAGTCATAAAAATTTATTGATTATGACTATGTGAAAGGTACTGTGTTGATTGTAAAGGGAGATGCAAATTGAGTGAAGTAAATGTTATGATAGATGTTATACAGCAAGTGCACGAAAGCATGAAGGAGGAAGAAACTAACTTGCCTGTAATTCTCACAAAGTTGGTTTTCATTTGCACTTTGGTATAATTCCATTCACTTCTGACAATTGATATAAAAATAGTCTAACAAAATGAGACAAAATGCAAATTGTCGGGGTTGCTGCTAATTGCCTTTCTCGTTGTACTTTGTGTGAGAATCCCCAGAAGATATTCCCATCTGCTCTTAATACCAAGAACAGTTGTACTTCTCCTGAATAATTGGTAAAATTTTATCTTATGGATGATGAAAATGTGGTAACTGACAGTGCTACCTTTTCTATTTAGCAAAAGCTGAGCACGGTGTATAGGTAATTTGTATATCTGTCCGTCTATCAGCTATCAGCTATCATCTATCTATATCTATGTTGGTCTTGGCTCACTGAATACATTCACATTTGTTTGTCTTTTACTTTCACCTAAAGAGAGAGAGAGGGAGAGAGAGACTGTTATAAAATACTGGGTGGGAAGGTTTTAATTACAAATATAGTTTCTTTATTGGGTATGAAATTACTCAAATTTTCTTGTATCCATTATGTTGTGTTTTTCTAGGAATTTGTCCAGTATATCTACAATTTTATATATTTTCTTAGATTTTCAGGCTGCTATGATAAAATACCAAAGACTGGGTAACTTATAAACAACAGGAATTTATTTCTTGTGATTTTGGAGGCTGCAAGTCTGAGATCAGGGTGCCAACATGTTGGTGATGGAGGGAGGGTTGGCTCTGTTCCAGCCTGGATCTTTATATCCTCACACAGCAGAAGGGGAGAGGGATCTCTTTTATAAGGCACTAATCCCATTCATGAGGGCTCTACCCTCATGACTTAAGCACCTCCCAAAGGCCCCACTTCCTAATACCATCATATTTGGGGGTTAGGATTTCAGCATATAGCTTTTTGGGGTACACAGATATTCAGACCATAATTCATATATTGCATAATCCTTTTCTTATCTTTTCAATATATTTAGGTTTCCTTTCTCTTATTGGTTATTTATGTTTTTTCTAATCTTTACTTTTAACTAATATTAGGGACTTATAAATTGTTTTATTCTTTTCAAGGAATCAAGTTTTTAGTTTGTTAATGTTGTCTGCTACAGAAAACCTCAAATATTTTCTGTAAAAAGTTAGATTATGTAAATGCAAAAGATCAAATCTAAAGTAAATAAGACAGTATAATATTGGCAGAAGGTTAGGCAAATAATACAATGGAACAAAATAGGGTATAGAAACAGATTCATACACAAAAATAGTTTGAGTTCTGGCAAAGGTGTCATGGAAGTACATTTGGGAAAGGATGATTTCTTCCATAAAAGATGCTGTGTTAATTGGATGAAATGAAAAAAAGGTTGATCATTACTTCTCACCACACAAAAAATTCAATATGAGATAGAGTATAAACATAACTTTTATAGCTATAACTATAAAAATTCTTGAATAAAATGTGTAAAAATTTCTTCATCACCCTGGAGTAGGCAGTGATTTTTAAAGCAAAGCATCAAAAGCATTAATGATAAAGGGAAAACATGATAAAATAAATTACATTAAAATAAGGAACCTCTTATATTAAAATAAGGAATCTTAAAATACACCAAAAAGGAGATGGTGTTTGTAATGAATACATATGGATATTTGTAATCACAAAACTTCTTTCTTGAGTATAAAGAGATCTTACAACTCAATAAGAAAAAGAAAAAAATCAATGAATAAATTGACTTGAATGGGCACTTGACAAAAGAGAATATCCAATGGCAGATACACATATGAAAAGTGCTTTGCCTCACTAGTCAACCTTAAAAATCTAAATTAAAATTATGATGATATATCACTGTGTACCCAAGAATAAAAGAAAAAGATGGAAAACAGGTAAAATCATTTGGGAAAACTGGTAGTATCTCCTAAAGCTGGCTTCTATTTAAATAAAATTCAAAAATGGGCAAAGCTAACTATTGTGTTAGAAGTCAGTGATCTTTGGGCTGGTAGTGATTTGGAGGGGGTATAAGGAAGGCTTTGAGCTACTGATAATATTCTGGAAGGCTTTGAGCTATTGATAATATTCTAAGTCTTGATCTGGGTGCTGGCTATGAGTATCTTCACTTTGTGAAAAATCACTGGGTGGTTCAACTTAAAATTAGGTACTTTTGTTATGCATGTTGTACTTCAAGAAAAATACATTTTAAAATAGGTTATAAATAAGTGCCATTTTAACAGAGAGAAATGGTTTCAATAAAGATTTGACAGTTGTTACAATTTGAAGAATCGTCTTGAGTTCTCCAGGCAGATTCTTCCAGGCAAAACTCAACATCGTTTTGCTGCTGCCACACCATAGTGCTCCTCTTTCTCTGCCCCATTTCTGCACTCCTTCCTCTCATTAAAACTTAACCTGCCTTGCATATGTTTTCTTCAGAGACTGTCTACCACTAGATAGTTCAGTAAGTTTAATATGTTATCATTCACAGTTAGATTGAATTATAGACTTAATACCTTATTCTAAAAAGTAATTGATATGGAAATTTCTGATATCTAGGCAGGCAGGTGGGGAATTTTTTTTTTTTTCTGACAAGAATCTCTTTAAAATCACACCATATGGGGTATGGCCAGTTTAGTTTACAACACGGATGAATTCCTATAGTGCCAGGTATTTTTCCACACATAAACAGGCATTTCCAAATATTAAAATAGCATTTACCATCATTAGCTTTTTCTCCAGAAGGATTCCAACATATCCCTAATGAATAAATTTTACCATCAGCATCATCAAATGTTTACTTCACTTGCAATGACTTATTAATAAAATCCAGATTTCCCAAGACAATTTAAAAAAGAAGTAAAGTAATAAAGCATATAGCTTTTGTTTAAAAATTGCAGAGGAGGATTAACATCATGTAATAGGATAGATCCTATTATGGAACCTATTTATGGTTCTGAATTAACTTGATTTTATTAAGAATTAAAGAATTGTTTCTGAGGAATGGAGAGAGAACAAATAGGATAGTTTTTTCCTCAGGTTGCTTTCTTTGGTTGGAAGTGAGGGTATAAGACAACTAGGTTCATGGTGTTGGAATTAAAGAATCAATGCTGACAAGTGAATATTTAAATAAGGATCTATTTAAAGAGTAATTCATTTAAAATAAGCTTCTTTAGAGGCAGGTTTCATTCAGTGGAAATAACCTTAAGTGGGATACAGGGGTTTGCAATATGTCTGCTTTTCTGTGCATACCTGCTACACTCAGTTTATTATTTTTCTTCCAAAGAATCCAGTTTTTCAGGGTGATTTGACCTGATGAGGGCAGTGTGTACCTTTCTGTCTCAGAAGAAGTCTCAGTGTTTAACACGGGAGAAAAGTAAGTTGGAGTGAGAAACGCGGTACAGTGCTTAGGAAAGGCTGCCAAAGGCTGCTGGTGACTTTACTGGCTCTGAAATGGCAGCTTGCTTATGAACAAAACAGAGAAGGGATCAAAATGAAAAATCAAATTTTGTCAGGTTTTCCACAGTCCAGTACAAGAGCTGCTTATCAAAAGATTATTTTGTAAAGCTCTCTAATAGGCTTTCCCAAGCTCTTTCTTAATGCAGTCAAAACAGAGATAAAGAAGTCTCCCCAAAGATCTGCCTTAAGAACAGCTAATGGATTTTTAGGCATTCGCCATCGTCATGATTTGCTTATTAGAAGTATACAGTTCTCTGCACATGTGCTTGTCTTTATCTCACTCCTTTGATTGGAATATAAGCAGAAAACTCTCTGTTGCATTAACTGGGAAACTTTTGCTTTTCTGAGGAATATCACTGTCCAGCCAGGGCTATTCTGAGTATGTGTGGGAAGCTCTAATGATCAGTCTGGAAAGCTTGTTTTTTGGTCTTTGTCTATGACAAATATATTTTCTCTTTCAGCCTGTTTGGCATGAGGCAGAAAGAAAAATGGACTTTGTATAGGCAGCCCCTCCAGATGCCTCTGTGTCCTTATATTCCCTTCTCACAGTGCCTTATTACGATGGCTCACATTGGCCGGAACTGCCCATTTAGAGTCCACTAATTCTATGCTCTGTAGCAGAAAGGAGAAGCCATTTACTGAAATGGAATGCTGCCTCCTACTTCGATTTCTGTGTACTTTCTGAAGTGCTTCTAACTTCACATCGTTAACACTATCAGGGCTCATTTGTTTATACTTCAACAGTATTTTTTCAAAAACTTTTTTGGTGTGAAATATAACAAATGTGCAAACAAACACACAATAAAAAGATATAAAGCATAATGGTTTATCACCAAACAACTAGGTTAAAAAAAAAGAGCATTATCCATATCCTGTAAGTCTTCCTCGAGACTGCATCTTCCAAACCACTGACTCCTCCTCCTCCCCCAAATGTAACCAATACCTGTAACCAATATCCTAGCAACCACTGCCTTGCTCTTCTTCCTAGCTGTCCTTCCTAAGCATGCCCTTCCAGGGATCCTTGTCCTGTAATTCTTCCCAATCTTGCTGCTGTCCAGTGCCTTTAGCAGGTATCTTTAAAAAGTGTGCAAGTTTTCTTTAGTAGAAGGATCAGTTTGTATTACCCAGCCCAACATTCCTGGAAATGGAGCCTCCTTTATTTTTCAATTCAACAAATATTTATGGAGTGCCTACCAGCCAGGTACTATGCTAAGAGCTTGGGACGCAATGGGAATAAGATAGATGCCCTTCCTGTTCTAGGAGAGGGTTGTGGTCCAGTTGGAGGGTTCAGACAAACATTACAACAGTCATCTTTGAAGCTCCTGCACAGTTACAAAGTGACATTAAATAAATCATCATGAAAATAAGTAGTAGACAGTATGTTAAAACATGTAATAAACATTGTACAATAACACTTTCCTTTACAATAAGGTTCATAACAGAATTTCTTTACAAGCAAAGTATTTAAAAATTTAAAAAAGATATACTACACTACACTAGACATGCAGACACATGCACCCCTCAGGACTATTCAGAAATACCATTTGTAGTAATTCTATTATTTCTTCAAATAAGTTTTCTGCCCCTTTCTCTCTCACTTTTCCTTCTGAGGCCCCTATAATATGAATGTTACTATGCTTCATTTTGTCCCAGAAGTCTCTTAAACTATCCTCATTAAAAAAAATTTTTTTTTTCTTTTTTGTATTCAGCTTGGGTGATTTCCACTACTGTCTTCCCATTCACTGATTCATTCCTCTTTATAATCTAATTTAGTGTTGATTCCGTTTAGTATATTTAAAAATTTTGGTTATTGTATTCTTCAGCTCTGTTTGGTGCTTTCTTGTATTTTCTAACTATTAAACTTCTCACTGTGTTCATCCATTCTTCTGAGTTCATTGAGCATCTGTATGATCAATTACCTGGTGGTAGCTCTCTGGTGGGCAGGTAAGCACCCCATCCCGGCCCCCGCTAATAGGCTGTAGGGAGGATTCCAAAATGGAACTTTGTACCAGTGTCCTCCTTGTAGAACAAGCCATCAGCATCTGTGTCCCCAGGGGTGTCTCAGTTGTCTCCTGCCTCTCTGGAGGCTCTCCAAGATCAGCAAGTAGGTCTGACCCAGGCTCTTTTCAAATTACTGCCTCTGCACTGGGACTCGGACCACGTGATTTTGCATGTGCCCTTTAACAGTGAAGTCTCTGTTTCCTACAGGCCTTGGCTTTCCCTTACACAAGCCCTGATGGGGCTGGGGAGCCAATGAGGGGTTTGTATCCTTTACTCCTTGGGGAGAACCTCTGCAATTATGATTATCTTCTTGTTTGTGGGTTGCCTATGCTGGGGTGTGGGTCTTAACTATACCACACCTCTACCCGTCCCCACCATCTGTTTTTGGTTCCTTCATTATATCTTCAATTGTGGAAAGCTTTTTTTTTTTGCTGGTCTTCAGACCATTCTTATAGATGGTTTCTCTGTAAATAGTTGTAACTTTGTTGTGCCTGGGGGAGGAGGTGAGCTCAGGGACTTCCTACTCTACCATCCTGGCCACACCTCCTCTTTCTTTTAATGATCAAGTAAAAGTATTGTTTATTTTTGTGGAAAATAAATTTAAAAATTTCATAAGCGTATCTGAAATATAGCTAGAATACTGAAACCAGAAACTGTGCTTTAAGTTCTAAAGTTGTTGGTATCAAGGTAATACTGCCCTTGTAAGATGAGTTTGGAAGTATTCTCTCTTCTTCATTTTTTGGGGAAGAATTTGAGAAAGTTGGTAGTAATTCTTTGAATGTTTGGTAGGATTAACCAGTGAAGCTGTCTGGTCCTGGACTTTTGTCTGTTGGAGGGCTGGGTTTTTTTTATTGCTGATTCAATCTTCTTACTAGTAATTGATGTGTTCAGATTTTCTATTTCTGTGATTCGGTCTTGATAGGTTGTATGTTTCTAGGAATTTATCTTTTTCTTTTAGGTAATCCAATTTGTTCGTATATAATTTCTCATAGTAGTCTCTTCTGATCCTTTTAATTTATGTGGTATTAGTTGAACTGTCTCGTCTTTCATTTCTAATTTTATTTATTTGAGTCCTCTCACTTTTTTTCTTGGTAAGTTTAGCTAAGAGTTTGTCTATTTTGTTTTCTTTTCAAAAAGGCAGTTTTTAGTTTCATTGATCTTTTCTATTGTCTTTTTAATCTCTATTTCATTTATTTCAATTTTGATATTTATTTCTTCTACTAACTTTAGGGTTAGTTTGTTCTTTTTCTAGTTCCTTGAGGTGTAAAGTTATGTTGTTTATTTGAGATCTTCCTTATAAGGTTATTTATTTGAGTTCTTCCTTGTTTCTTCCTTGTTCTTTCTTCTTTCTTTCTTTCTTTTTTTCTCCCTTTTCTTCTGAGCTGTGTGGCTGACAGGGTCTTGGTCCTCTGGCCGGGTGTCAGGCCTGTGCCTCTGAGGTGGGAGAGCCAATTCAGGACATTGGTCCAGCAGAGACCTCTCAGCTCCATGTAATATCAAACGGTGAAAGCTCTCCCAGAGATCTCCATCTCAATGCTAAGACCCAGCTCCACTCAGCGACCAGCAAGCTACAGTGCTGGACACTCTATGCCAAACAACTAGCAAGACAGGAACACAACCCCACCCATTAGCAGAGAGGCTGCCTAAAATCATAATAAGGTCACAGACACCCCAAAACATACAACTGGACACAGTCCTGCCACCAGAAAGACAAGATCCAGCCTCATCCACCAGAACACAGGCACTAGTCCCCTCCACCAGGAAGCCTACACAACCCACTGAACAAACTTAGCCACTGGGGGCAGACACCAAAAACAATGGGAACTACGAACCTGCAGCCTGTGAAAAGGAGACCCCAAACACAGTAAGTTAAGCACAATAAGAAGATAGAGAAACACACAGCAGATGAAGGAGCAAGGTAAAAACCCACCAGACCAAACAAATGAAGGGGAAATAGGCAGTCTACCTGAAAAAGAATTCAGAGTAATGATAGTAAAGATGATCCAAACTCTTGGAAATAGAATGGAGAAAATACAAGAAACGTTTAACAAGGATCTAGAAGAACTAAAGGGCAAATAAACAATGATGAACAACAAAAGAAATGAAATTTTAAATTCTCTAGAAGGAATCAAAGCAGAATAACTGAGGCAGAAGAATTTATAAGTGACCTGGAAGATAAAATAGTGGATGCAAGAGGGAGGAGATATGGGGATATATGTATACGTATAGCTGATTCACTTTGCTATACAGCAGAAACTAATACAACATTGTAAAGCAATTATACTTCAATAAAGATGTTTAAAAAAAAATGGAGAGTTTTGCCTTCTTTCTGCATCTGTTAACATTTTGCCATCTGCCCCAAGCACTGGTTCAATTCCTTCCTTGTTTTTCTTCAGTTTTGAACTTACTGCAAATGCATTCTCCCCCCTCTTATTTGTACCAGGTTTTTCAAGTCTTTGCTTATTCTACAGTTCTTCCTTCTTGAGTCATTTCAGAGATTTGTATTTTCCATGGCTCTGCAGACATCTTTCCATTAATTAGACAGCTTCCTTACAGACAAATTAATTTCACTGGTTGCTTTTGCCCTTTTCTTCTTCTCCAGGATGATTTGTAATTGTATTGTTAGATTTATAGTTATCAGATCTTCTTAATTCATTTACACCTTCCTTTCTTTTTTAGTCTGTGTACATGGGCTTATATTAATCTTTCCTGTTTTTTTGTTGTTGTTGATAACTGCATAGATAGTGCATAAAGAGTCCTTCCCATTATTGCCTCCTTGGTTTTTATGAATTTGAAGAGAACATGGCCACTTTTCTTAAAGATTCCTGTTGCTTCTGGTGTTAGGGTTATGTAATGGTTCTTTCTTGCTGTCAGAATTCAATTCAGACTTTATATTTGATATTCACCGCTTTTGTAATGAAATTTTGCTTTTGTTCCATTTTCATGATCATTTTCTCCATTGCCAGAATAGATCTACAGGTATTTCTGAAGGATTTATTAGAACATTAATAAAATGTCTCTGAACACAATTTCAACCTGTGCGTGGGTTTTTTCCCACACCACAAACAAACACTGATCAGATACCAGCAGTGTGTCTGAAAATTCAATTCAGTTCTGACACTATCTATGTGGAGATAGTATTAGATTCCCCAGGTTAAGGGCTCAGTCCTATAAGATGTTAGTCACAAGCCCAGGTTGTTACCTGTACTTCTGACTGGCAATCCCCTCCTTGCTAGAGTGACTCACAAAACTCAAGGAACATTTTACTTACTAGGTTAGCAGTTTGTTATAAGAGAATATAACTCAGGAACAGCCAGATGGAAGAGATGCATAAAACACAAGGTGTGGGAAAGGATGAGGAGTTTCCATGCCCTCTCCAGGTGCACCACTCTCCCCAAATTTCCATGTGTTCACCAGTCCAGAAGTTCTCCAAACACCATCCTTTTGGGTTTTTATGGAGGCTTCATTACATAGGCATGATTGAGTAAATCATTGGCCATTGGGGATTGAACTCAATCTCCAGCTCCTTTCTCCTCCCCAGGGGTCAGGGGTTGGAACTGGATGTTCCAACTAACCCTCTGATCACAAGGTTAGTTGTTCTGGCAACGAGCCCCCATCCTTAGGTGTTTTCCAAAAGTCTCTTCCTTAGCATAAAAAATGAAAGCTTTATTGCTCTCATCAGTTAAATTCTGAGGGTTTTAGTAGCCCTGTGCCAGGAATGGGGATGAAGTCCAAATATATATTTATTATTATAAATCATAATATCATGAGATACAAAAATAGAATCCAAGATAATTTATATCAGTCATGTAGATTGTTCATAAACTTCAAATCATAAATGAGGCCAGCTGATTGTGCTTTTTCTACATGGCAGTGTAGCATAGACCCATTAGCAAAATAAACTAGTCAAGTTGTAAAGCAGGTTTAGTTGTCCCTAATGTACCTCCAGCTCCTGTTCTGATGGCTTTATTGTCTTTAAATTTTATATTGGGAAACCTCATGCTCATGTTTGATTCTTAGGGCATCCCATCATGGTATTGCCTGACTTAAAATGATCTTTTCTGTGTCCTATTTACTCAAAGTTCTCTTCTTTCTTTGCTTATCTGAAAAAGAGATGGTATTACATGAATTCCTGGGTAACATACTTGCATTTTAATAGGATAATTATGGACAAAATGTTTTAAATCATATAAATTTTACCAGTGTTTTTTGATAAATTATGGTAAGTCAATGGGATGAGAGGTATTATAGAGAAAGAGAAATCTTTGAGAATCTTTTAAATTATCCTGTAACTTTCTCCATGTCTTTGTAAAGGTCTGAAATAGCCAAAGTGAGTTGTTCCAGTTGAATAGGTGAACTTTGGCTAATGCTTGGTTTAAGTTTCCTGGCAAAATCCAGGGAAAAGTTTCTAACATGAAAAATTATCGACGCAGGTAAATTCCATTCAGTACCCATAACCATATACCATGGAAACCAATCTTTCTAACATTTGCATCCTTGCCCTTTTCCTTGGAAGGCACATTGGTCCATGAAAAGACTAAAAATTAGTCTGATGTTCATTCAACAAATGGAACAGGAAATTACATTTCTGTGTGTAGTAATCATATTTCTTTCATTTTCATTTCCTTTATGATATTGGCAAATCCTGTTCTCTCTGTTTTTACTTTGATTCTTGCTAGAGGTTCATCAATCTTATTGACTGTTGCAAAGAACCAGCCTTTGGCCTCATTAATTTTTTCTATTGCTTTCCTCTAATCAATTTCATTGATTTTTTGCTCTTATCTTTATTATATCCTTCAACTTAATTTGCTTTTATTTTGTTTTCTTTTTCTTGTTTCTTAAGGTAGAATCTTATGCTGATTTGAGACATTTCTTCTTTTCTCTCATAAAGATATAATACTTTGTTCTAAAAGATATTTGCAGCATCTTACAAATTTTATTATGCTATTTTTCCATTTTCATTCAGTAAAAAATATTTTAAAATTTCCCTTGAGGATTCTTTTTTGACCCATGGATTATTTAGAAGTGCTGTTTAATTTCCATGTGTTAGTAGCTTTTTCTGTTATCTCTCTGGTTTTGATTTTAAGTATAATTCTGTTATGGTCTGAGAATATATTTTCCATAATTTCAATTCTTTTAAATATCATAAGGTTTGTTTTATGATCCAGGACATATCTTAGTGAAAGTTCTATGTACACTGGAAAAGACTGTGTTGTCGGGTGGAATGTTCTATTAATGTCTATTACATCCAATTGGTCAATGGCATTGTTCAGTTCTTATTTATCCTTACTGAGTTCCTGTCTACTAGTTCTATTGTTACTGAGAGAGGAATGTCAAATTCTCTAAACATAATCATAGATTTGCATGTATCTTTTTTCAGTTCTTTCAATTTCTGTTTCATGTAATCTGAAACTCCAGTAATATGGATAAACACTTTGAATTGCCATGCCTTATTGTGAATTGATCCTTTTATCAAGAGGTGATATCCTTCTTTATCCCTGGGAACTTTCTCTGCTCTGAAGTTTACTTTGTTTGATATTAATGTGGCCACTACATCTTACTGTTGATTAGTGTTTGTAACCTATGTATATCATCACTACTATTATTATTATTTTTGGCCGTGCTGCGTGGCATGTGGGATCTTTGTTCCATAACCAGGTATCAAATCCATGGCCCCTTCATTGGAAACACAGAGTCTTAACCACTGGACCACCAGGGAAGTCCCAGTATATTATTATATTTGAAGTGAGTTTACCACGGACAACCTAGAGTTGATTCATTATTTTTTGACCGTGGTGACAATCTGTCTTTTAACTAGTGTGCTTAGACCATTTACATTTAATGCATTTATTGATATGTTTGGATTTAAGTTTACCATTTTGTTGTTCATTTTATGCTTGTTCCCTTTGTTTTTGTTTGTTTGTTTGTTGGCTTGTTTCCTTTTTTGCCTCTTTCTGGACTTCTTTGGGTTATTTCAGTATTTTTTAGTGTTCTGTGTTAATTTATCTATTGTGACTTTTTAGTATATCATTTTGTATAATTTTTTTTGGTGGTAGGTCTAGGGCTTCCAAAATGCATAATTCACTTTTTTTTTATTTTCATAATTCACTTTTAACAGTATAATTCAATTGATATTTTGCCACTTCAATTGGAATGTAAAAATCTCACCACCTTTTAGGTCCCTTTGCCCTCATCCTTCATGCTATAGTTGTCATATATATTATATCTACACTGTAAATCCCATCAATTTCAAATTAAAATTTGTGTTTTCAATTGTCAAACATAAAAAATTCAAGAAGAGAATGGTCTATTAAGTTTATCAAGATATTTATCCTTTTTATCTAGTTATTCTTTTTTCTTGTTGTTCCAAGTTTCCTTCTAGTGTCACTTTCCTTCTGTATGAGAGCTTCCTTTAGCATTTTTTTAAAGCAAGATTTTATTTTATTTTATTTACTTATTTTTTTAACATCTTTATTAAGTTTCATTAGGTCCAATTTGTATATTTTTGCTTTTATTTCCGTTTCTCTAGGAGGTGAGTCAAAAAGGATCTTGCTGTGATTTATGTCATAGTGTGTTCTGCCTATGTTTTCCTCTTAAGAGTTTTATAGTGTCCGGCCTTACATTTAGGCCTTTAATCCATTTTGAGTTTATTTTCATGTATGGTGTTAGGGAGTGTTCTAATTTCATTCTTTTACATGGAGCTGTCCAGTTTTCCCAGCACCACTTACTGAAGAGGCTGTCTTTTCTCCACTGTATATTCTTTTTTTTTTTTTTTTTTTGCGGTATGCGGGCCTCTCACTGTTGTGGCCTCTCCCGTTGCGGAGCACAGGCTCCAGACGCGCAGGCCCAGTGGCCATGGCTCACGGGCCCAGCCGCTCTGCTGCATGTGGGATCTTCCCGGACCGGGGCACGAACCTGTCCATGTTCCCTGCATCGGCAGGTGGACTCTCAACCACTGCACCACCAGGGAAGCCCTCCACTGTATATTCTTGCCTCCTTTATCAAACCTAAGGTGACCATATGTGCATGGGTTTACCTCTGGGCTTTCTATCCTGTTCCGTTGATCTATATTTCTGTTTTTGTGCCAGTACCATACTGTCTTGATTACTGTAGCTTTGTAGTATAGTGTAAAGTCAGGGAGCCTGATTCCTCCAGCTCTGTTTTTCTTTCTCAAGGTTGCTTTGGCTATTCGGGGTCTTTTGTGTTTCCCTACAAATTGTGAAATTTTTTGTTCTAGTTCTGTGAAAAATGCCGATGAAAGTTTGTTAGGAATTGCATTGAATCTGTAGATTGCTTTGGGTAGTATCGTAATTTTCACAATGTTGATTCTTCTAATCCAAGAACATGGTATATGTCACCATCTGTTTGTAACATCTTTAATATCTTTCATCAGTGTCTTATAGCTTTCTGCATACAGGTCTTTTGTCTCCTTAGGTAGGTTTATTCCTAGGTATTTTATTCTTTTTGTTGCAGTGGTAAATGGGAGTGTGTCCTTCACTTCTCTTTAAGATTTTTCATAATCACTGTATAGAAATGCAAGAGATTTCTGTGCATTAATATTGTATCCTTTACCAAATTCATTGATTAGCTCTAGTAGTTTTCTGGTAGCATCTTTAGGATTCTCTATGTATAGTATCATGTCATCTGTAAACAGTGACAGTTTTACTTCTTTTCCTGTTTGGATTCCTTTTATTTCTTTTTCATCTCTGATTGCTGTGGCTAAAACTTTCAAAACAATGTTGAATAACAGGGGTGAGAGGGGACAACGTTGTCTTGTTAGTGGTCTTAGGTGAAATGGTTTGTTTTTCAGCATTGATAAAGATGTTGGCTGTGGGTTTGTCATATATAGCTTTTATTTTGTTGAGGTACGTTCCCTCTATGCCTGTTTTCTGGAGTGTTTTTTATCATAAATGGGTGTTGAATTTTGTCCAAAGCTTTTTTTGCATCTATTGAGATGATCATACAGTTTTTATCTTTCAGTTTGTTGATATGGTGTATCACATTGCTTGATTTGCATATACTGAAGAATCCTTGCATTCCTGGGATAAACCCCACTTGATCATGGTGTATGATCCTTTTAATGTGCTGTTGGATTCTGTTTGCTAGTACTTTGTTGGGAATTTTGCATCAATGTTCATCAGTGATATTGATGTGTAGTTTTCTTTCTTTGTGAGGTCTTTGGTTTTGGTATCAGCTTGATGGTGGCCTCGTAGAATGAGTTTGGGAGTGTTCCTCCCTCTGCTATATTTTGGAAGAGTTTGAGAAGGATAAGTGTTAGATCTTCTCTAAATGATTGTTAGAATTCACCTGTGAAGCTCTGGTCCTGGGCTTTTGTTTGTTGGAAGATTTTAATCACAGTCTTAATTTCAGTGCTTGTGAATTGTCTTTTAAATTTTCTTTCTTCCTGGTTCAGACTCGGGAGGTTGTGCTTTTCTAAGAATTTGTCCATTTCTTCCAGGTTGTCCATTTTATTGGCATACAGTTGCTTGTAGTAATCTCTCATGATCCTTTGTATTTCTACAGTGTTAGTTGTTACTCCTCCTTTTCCATTTCTAGTTCTGTTGATTTGAGTCTTCTTCCTTTTTATCTTGATGAGTCTGGCTAATGGTTTATCAATTTTGTTTATCTTCTCAAAGAACCAGCTTTTAGTTTTATTGATCTTTGCTATTGCTTCTTCATTTCATTTTCATTTATTTCTGATCTGATCTTTATGATTCCTTTCCTTCTGCTAAATTTAAGGGGTTTTTTGTTCTTCTTTCTCTGATTGCTTTAGGTGTAAGGTTAGGTTGTTTATTTGAGATGTTTTTTTGTTTCTTCAAGTAGGATTTTATTGCTATAAACTTCCCTTTTAGAACTGCTTTTGCTGCATCCCTTAGGTTTTGTGTCATCGTGTTTTCATTGTCATTTGTTTCTAGGTATTTTTTGATTTCCTCTTTGATTTCTTCAGTGATCTCTTGGTTATTAAGTAGTGTATTGTTTAACCTCCATGTGTTTTTTTTTTTACATGTTTTTTTCCTGTAATTGATATCTGGTCTCATAGTGTTATGATCGGAAAAGATACTTGATACGATTTCAATTTTCTTAAATTTACCAAGATTTGATTTGTGACCCAAGATATGATCTATCCTGGAGAATGTTCCATGAGCACTTGAGAAGAAAGTGTATTCTGTTGTTTTTGGATGGAATGTTGTATAAATATCAGTTAAGTCCATCTTGTTTAATATATCATTTAAAGCTTGTGTTTCCTTATTTTCACTTTGGTTGATCCTTCCATTGGTGAAAGTGGGGTGTTAAAGTCCCTTGCTATGATTGTGTTACTGTCGATTTCCCCTTTTATGGCTGTTAGCATTTGCCTTATGTATTGAGGTGCTCCTATACTGGGTGCATAAATATTTACAATTGTTATATCTTCTTCGTGGATTGATCCCTTGATGATTATGTAGTGTCCTTCTTTGTCTCTTGTGATAGTTTTTATTTTAAAGTCTATTTTGTCTGATATGAGAATTGCTTTTCCAGCTTTCTTTTGATTTCCATTTGCATGGAATATCTTTTTCCATACCCTCACTTTCAGTTTGTATGTGTCCCTAGGTCTGAAGTGGGTCGCTTGTAGACAGCATATATACGGGTCTTGTCTTTGTATCCATTCACCCAGTCTGTGTCTTTTGGTTGGAGCATTTAATCCATTTACATTTATGGTACTTATCGATATGTATGTTCCTATTACCATTTTAATTGTTTTGGGTTTGTTACTGTAGGTCTTTTCCTTCTCCTGTGTTTTTTTGCCTAGAGAAGTTGCTTTAGCATTTATTGTATAGCTTGTTTGGTGGTGCTGAGTTCTCTTAGGTTTTGTTTGTCTGTAAAGGTTTTAATTTCTCTGTCAAATGTGAATGAGATCCTTGCTGCGTAGGGTAATCTTGGTTGTAGGTTTTTTCCTTTCGTCACTTTAAATATGTCCTGCCACTCCCTTCTGGCTTGCAGAGTTTCTGCTGAAAGATCAGCTGTTATCCTTATAGGGATTCCCTTTTATGTTATTTGTTCCTTTCCCCTTGCTGCTTTTTATATATTTTTTTTGTATTTAATTTTTGATAGTTTGATTAATATGTGTCTTGGCATGTTTCTCTTTGGATTTATCCTGTATGGGACTCTCTGCGCTTCCTGCAGTTGATTAACTATTTCCTTTCCCATATTAGGTAAGTTTTCAACTATAATCTCTTCAGATATTTTCTCTGTCCCTTTCTTTTTCTCTTTTTCTTCTGGGACCCCTATAATTCGAATGCTGGTGCATTTAGTGTTGTCCCAGAGGTCTCTGAGACTGTCCTCAATGCTTTTCATTGTTTTTTGTTTATTCTGCTCTGTGGTCGTTATTTCTACTACTTTATCTTCCAGGTCACTTTTCCGTTCTTCTGCCTCAGTTATTCTGCTATTGATTCCTTCTAGGGAATTTAAAATTTCATTTATTGTGTTGCTCATCATTGGTTCTTTGCTCTTTAGTTCTTCTATGTCCTTGTTAAATGTTTCTTGTATTTTCTCCATTCCATTTCCAAGATTTTGGATCATCTTTACTATCATTACTCTGAATTCTTCAGGTAGACTGCTTATTTCCTATTTATTTGTTAGGTCTGGTGGGTTTTTGTCTTGCTCCTTCATCTGCTGTGTGTTTCTCTGTCTCCTTATTTTGCTTAACTTACTGTGGTTGCAGTCGCCTTTTCACAGGCTGCAGGTTCGTAGTTCCCATTGTTTTTGGTGTCTGCCCCCAGTGGCTATGGTTTGTTCAGTGGGTTGTGTAGGCTTCCTGGTGGAGGGGACTAGTGTTTGTTTTCTGGTAGATTAAGCTGGATCTTGTCTTTCTGGTGGGCAGAACCGTGTCCAGTGGTGTGTTTTTGGTTGTCTGTGACCATATTATGATTTTAGGCAGCCTCTCTGCTAATGGGTGTGGTTGTGTTCCTGTCTTGCTAGTTGTTTGGCATAGGGTGTCCAGCACTGTAGCTTGCTGGTTGTTGTGTGAAGCTGGTTCTTAGCATGGAGATGCAGATGTCTGGGAGAGCTTTTTCCATTTGATGTTATGTGGAGCTGGGATGTCTCTGATGGGTCAGTGTCCTGAAGTCGGCTCTCCCACCTCAGAGGCAGAGATCTGACACCCGGCTCTAGCACCAAAACCCTGTGAGGCACATGGTCAGAAGAAAAGGGAGAAAGAAAGAAAAGGAAGGAAGGAAGGAAGGGAGGGAGGGAGGGACAGAAAAGGAAGGAAGGAAGGAAGGAAGGAATGGACATTTTGAATAGTACATTATGAGAGTCTGAGTCTTATTTAAATTCTATAGAGGATGTAACTATTTTTATTTTAGCAGGCAATTAATCCAGACAGTCCACAAATTCCTACCTACCTTCTATGGGTTATAATTTCAATATCTGTTCAATTTTCAAAGCCTTTATAATGCTCTTTGGATATATCCTGGGTGAGTACCACTCAGCGGTCAGTCTGAGGCCTAGGTAGTGGTTTCTAGTTAGTTCAGTTCGCAAAGTCTTTGGTATAGTAATTTGGATCAGAGTCACACAGTTGCAGGTCCAGAGTGACCCCAGGAGTTCATAAACATTTTATGGAGTTGCTTTCCCAAGCCCTTCCATCTCGATCATTTCCTAGGTAAGAAACTCTTTGGTCCTCTGTCCAGACACTTGGGGCTTTAGTGATCCCTCTCTTGCACTGCTGTGTTTGGGCTTACATTCTAGAGAGAAAAAAAGCAATACGGTTTTGTTCTACCTTCTTTCAGCTGTAGCTTTGAGGATCAGGGAAGAGGGTTCCTTTCCCTAGGAATTTTGGCTCTTGCAGGGTCTCATAACTATTACTGTCAATTCTGCCATGGGATTGCCTGGGGCCTGGGCCATGGCAGAAAAGAGAAAATAACCTTTTCCCCTTCCTGAACACTGAGTGTCCTTCCCTAGTTCTGAGGCAGGTCTAGTGTGCTCCTCCTGGAGTCTGTCTGAGCCACAGACAGCGTTTTGGGCTGCATTGGATTCAAGTTTTGGGCTACTGGTGATGAAGAATGGTAAATTCACTACTAATGCTGTGGTAATTCAAATTCTGGTGACCTTCCTGATGTGCCTGCTGCTATTTAACTTTCAGAGATTTCAAATAGTTGCACCATGCATTCTTTCTGGGCTTTATAGTTGTGTTCAGTGTGAAAGAAAGGGTGAAGCGTGCTTACTCCCTTTCACCTGGAATGACAACCATGAGCTGAAGTTATAATTTTATTTATTTTTAATTAATTTAGATTTAAATAGTCAGTATGGCTAATGGCTATCATATTGGATGGCACAGTTTTAGAATGAATGATGTAAAAGCAACTGTGCGTTTCTCAAAGTCATTAGACCTTACAATTTGAATTCTCTGGAAGTGTAGAATATGCTTAGTGGTTAAATTATTAATCAGATTCTACTAGGAGATGATGGAAATTCTTTATAAAACAGATACAGAAGATCTAGAAGCATAAAACAAACTCCATGATTTTCGTAATATCATATTTACAAATAGAGACACTAAAATCTCTGTTATTTTTAACTTTTAAGAGCATATTAACCATAGGAAAAAAGCAGGAAAGTTTGAATTATTCATTTGCATTACCAGAGGATAATGTTCATTTGGAAATTTGCTAATAAGGCAGCCATCTGTATGACTAGATTTTGATGTAACTTGGAGCAGAAGAAACCATTCAGTATTTTAATGGATAAGATTTCAGTAGTTTTCTGGTTTTTTCATCTGTTGCACAAAACCTGTAAGTAAAAAATAAAATAGGCAATGAGTTTTTAATGTGCCCTAATTTTGAGCTTCAGCTTTGTTTCACATAGAAACTTTACTTACAAAGGGAATTGGTGATCAAATGCAGATGCTGTCACAATCCTGGCTCCTAAACCCATATTTCTTATAAAATCATTATTTTCCCTAGCCAACTGTAAGATGACCAGAAAACATGATGGATGATGGAAATCATGTTTATTTTTAGGATATCACTAAAATGCTTTTTCCAATATTATGTGTTAGATAGAACCTTGCTCCATGTTATGTTGAAGATTAAGACTGAAGGGTAACTCTTTTATAATGACTGTGGTATATTCTCAGTAGTTAACCTCCTTGGGAATTGATGGTAAACACAATTAAGCTGAATTTCAGGTTGTAATTTCAGGCATGCTGGGAGAGCTTTAGTATTATATTTATGGCTATATGTATGTTCTTTAACTCTAGACATGTCTTATTGTCATATTTATTTTTCTGTTATCCAAGTGGAATCAAATATGTATTTAAAGTTGGTGGTTTTCTTGCACTGTTGGTGGGAAAGTAAACTGATACAGCCACTATGGAGAACAGTATGGAGGTTCCTCAAAAAACTAAAAATAGAACTACCATATGACCCAGCAATCCCACTACTGGGCATAAACCCTGAGAAAACCATAATTCAGAAAGCATCATGTACCAAAATGTTCATTGCAGCTCTATTTACAATAGCCAGGACATGGAATCAACCTAAGTGTTTGTCAACAGAGGAATGGATAAAGACGATGTGGCACATATATACAGTGGACTATTACTCAGCCATAAAAAATGAAATTAAGTTATTTGTAGCGAGGTGGATCGACCTAGAGACTGTCATATAGAGTGAAGTAAGTCAGAAAGAGAAAAACAAATACCATATGCTAACACATATATATGGAATCTAAAAACAAAAAAAAGGTTCTGAAGAACCTAGGGGCAGGATAGGAATAAAGACACAGACATAGAGAATGGACTTGAGGACATGGGGAGGGGGCAGGGTAAGCTGGGACGAAGTGAGAGAGTGACATGGACATATATACACTACCAAACGTAAAATAGATAGCTAGTGGGAAGCAGCCACATAGCACAGGGAGATCAGCTCGGTGCTTTGTGTCCTCCTAGAGGGGTGGGATAGGGAGGGTGGGAAGGAGACGCAAGAGGGAGGAGATATGGGGATATATGTATACGTATAGCTGATTCACTTTGTTATACAGCAGAAACTAACACACCATTGTAAAGCAATTATATTCCAATAAAGATGTATTGGGCAAGAGAAGGAGACATAGACCTAGCACAGAATAACAAGATAATAGCTTCTAGTAATCCAGCTACTAGAATAAAGGCATGATATTCCAAAAACATATTTTTAAGTGTCTCTCCAACTTTAGTTACTGAATAAGATGGGCAAAAAGATCGCCCACCTTGGAGCTGACCTTCAGGTGAAGAGAGTCAGAAATTAAACAAGATGAATTTGTTTGGAGTGTCATGGCAGAGATATATGTGCAACTTTCAATATTGTGGTTAGGGATGTCCTCACTGAGAAGTTGATGTTTGAGAAGGGTACAATGTTAGAGAGTGACCAGCCTTTAGGCAATCAGGCTGAGCTTCTTTTGGGGTTCTAGCTTTGAAGATTAGGAACTCTGGTTCATGGAGTTGAGAAGTCCTATTTATATCTAGGCAATAACCATGAAGAAGTCAAAGGACTTAGGAGTTCATTCGAGGCTCTGCACCTGGCCAGGTTGGGAGCTGACATCCCTCGGAACAGAAGGACTTGGAAAAAGGCTACACTAGGCAGATTGGTAAGGTTAAATCAGCTACTGGGATGAGGGGATGGCTAAATCAGGACGCCAGAAGCAAAATGGGTAATAGGGCGTCTGCAGGGATAGCTTCCTGTGCTGAACTGCTGAAGTACTACCCAGGCTGATCTGTTGGCTCTACTCACTAGGTAGGACTTCCTGGATGGTAAAATACATATTTAAGGTAAATTTTGACGTTCATGGGTTATATAATCTCCTCTCGTGGCAGATCCACATGCTTGAGTCTGACCTGACTAGGGTTGCCAGTTAAGGAACAGGGTGTCCTGATAAATTTGAATTTCAGATAAACAATGAAAAGCCTTTTAGTGTAAGTATATCCCAAATATTACTTGGGGTATACTATAATAAGTATACTTATACTAAATATATTCATTATTTTCTGAAATACAAATTTAACTGAGCATTCTATGTTTTTATTTGCTAAATCTGGCAACCCTAGATTTGAAGCTCATCTGGAGGTCCAAATCCTTGATAGGCCAGGCTTTGGGATGTGTGATAGAAGCTGAGACCTCCTTCCTCTTTAGCAGCATTTGTTGTTTAAAAATATTAGCATCCTCTATATCTGGGGTCCTAAAATGGATATTATGTACTTTTTAGAAAACTCTACTATTCACAGCAGTGGCGTGAATAACTAGCTAGTGAAGAATTATATGGCCCTAAAGCAGCATTTAAATTTTCACACCACAACATCAATGTAGAAAGTATAAAATCAGAGCAGTGCTACGAGTCTTGAACCACACCTCCTGGGTCTCTCTATCTTCTATGGTGGGTTCTAAAGCATGTCTGTGGAAACCTGGGACTCCTTGCTACCCATTTGGAAAACTACTGCTTTAGTATCAAGAATTAGCTGAAAAGATCAGATGAGTCATTAAAAAAATAATCCCTCCCCACTGTGTTTGGGATCAAGCATTCTAAGTACTCGGTGGGTATGAGAGAATTTAAAGGTATGAGACAATTTTTTCTAAAGAAATGAATATTAATGGGATATATTTCTAGCAGTGAGTGTCTGGGAAAAGTATATTAACTTGGCAAGGAGGGAGTCCTACATACCCCCTCCCCCCTCACTTTTCTTTTGCTGTAACTCTCTCTATAATGCCCAAGTTATTTTTTTTCCATAGGGAATTAGACCCTATTTTATTCCCAGCACAAAAGATGTAGCATGCCTTTTTATTTGCTGTTTGATTAAATTCTCACCAGTTTTGAAGATCTGCAAATAATTACTCAGTCATAGGTCAGTTAAGAATACTGAAGTACAACCAGACAATACATATGGTATTTCAATTAATTTTCATGTGAATTTCTATCATTTCTTTTCTTTGCACTGTTATCATTGTTGGATAATTTAACGTCTGTATGAGCATACTTAATTATAGCTGGCTTCAGAGTGGGCAAGGTCATATGGAAAATGCCATCACGAGAGGACAGATTTGTACTGTGATTCTCAGAATTCACTCTGAGAATCATCTGTTAAAATCAATTGTGCTCCCAAATGAGGGATACCATTTTTATTTCTGACTTATTTTCAAGTTAAGATGCTATGTAGATTTGATGTGTAATGTATTATCACAGAGTAGGTCTTGACAGTCCTGATTCAGGCGAAACTTGATGCTGGAGTCTCAAAGCTTTGTCCTAGGCTCCCCCCACCATCATCCCTTCCCCCATGTCTTTCCTTCCTGTCTTGTCCCTTTCTTTTCCTTTCCTTCTTCCCCTTTCTCACTTGCTCCCTAAATGATCTTATCCATTTCTATAGACTGTCCTCTTTCCCTCCACCCAAGATAAATATCCCTGGTACTTGACTTTATTCTCTTTATTGGCAATTGGAGTGGCAATTGGAGTGGGCAGGTGGGCTTGGCAAATAAGATGCTGGTGCCTGGGTTTGAACTGAAGGTTGGTGACCCAAAGAATCAGGGACAGTAGAGAGTTCATCTCGGTGGGAACAAGCAGCATGCAAGTCCATATCCTGGGGGCAGCCTGAACCGTGGTACCAGTGGCCACGTTCAGTGTCTAGGGCCAGCCATGGTGGCTGCCATGGCCTCAGCAGAGGAACAATGGCATAATTTTCACTGTGTTCTTTGCTGACCAGTGTTCTGTGGTTTCTGCTTATTTTCTGAGTGTGTTTCTCCAAACTTCTTGGAAATTCTGTGTGCTATCCAACATCTTTCCAATACATTTCTTTTATTAAACTAGCAAGAGTTATTCCTATTATTTGTTGATTGCCATGATGATGGGGTTCATAAAATTAGTCCAGACTTCTTTTCTGAGCTTTAAAATCAAATGCTAACTTAAACTTTCAACTTGGATGTCTCGCATTAGAGTCATCTCAAAATAATGTGTCAAAACTGAACTTGTGTTCTTCTCCCAGACCTGATACTTCCCCAGTCTTCCCTGCTTCATAACCTTGACTCAGTCCAGTCATCTGGCATCATGTTGGATGATGGATTGTTGACCTGGTCTGACTGCACCAGGCTGGAGACCAGCAAATAGCCAGAACAATTGAGTAGGAGAATAAAGACCCCCTGAGAAGGCCTCAAGGTTACCTTCTCAAAGGAGGTGCTTCACTTGGGTCTGATGTTGTGTCTGCGTCCATCACTGTTACCTTGAGACGCCCATGCACACCCTTCCAGTCTGGCCTCATGACACTCCTGTCCTTGATGACTGTGGTCCAGACTCACTGGTCATCTTTCAAGTCCTTGAACATGCCAGGCTCTTTCCATTCTCAGGCCCTTTGCACAGGCTGTTCACAGTGTTTGGAAAGCCCTTTCCTTCTCTTTACTTCACTAATTCCTTCCTGTGCTTTAGCTTAAATAAAATTTCTTTGCCTTTTCTAACCCCCCAAGCTAAATTATATCTTCCTGTTTGTTTTTGCATTTTCCCCTATAGGTAGTAACTAGAACATTTGAAAGTCTATGTTCCATTTGAAAGTCTATATTTATTTGCTTAACGTCTGCTAGGCTATATGCTTCCTCAAGGTACGGGCATTGTCTCCTCAGTGCTTGCACAGTGTGAGGCATATGGTAGATGTTCAACAGATATTTGTTGTAAAAATGAGTAAATGAAAGAAAATCATAAATTTAGGAGAATGGAAGTGAGGAGGAGAGGATAAAAAGGAAGTACCATTGCTCCTGCCCTTTAGTTAATTTATCAACTTACATCCTTACCTCATGAAAAGAGTTCTTTTTAAGTGGCTGGCATTGCCAGCTCAAGGCAAATATGATCTGGTAGGTCTTTATGTAGAATATTCTAGGCCTCTTGCTCCTTTGGCCTTAGCCCTGCACATATGAGTACAACCAAGGAGCCTCCTCTTTAGGACCTGGGCAGCGTTCATGATCTTCATTACTTACTCAGAGTGGTACCGAGTTACCCATCGTTTTCACCATCTCTGCTGCTCTTCCTGGGTGCTTATCTCTCTAACGTTGCTGAAGGCAGGGCCTTGGTTAGATCAGCTGTGGGTTCCCCCTGCAGCATCACCTGTACACCACTTGGTCTACTGCCGTTCATAGATGCCTTCCTTTCCAGGTTGCACTGGGGTTCATTTTCCACCATAATAAATGCTCCTCCTGATGTGGATCTTTCTAGAGATGCTAAGGACTCTTCTTATTTATTAGAAAAGAAAAAAAATTCTGTTCATGGTATATAGGCACCTGGGTTCTGCCAGCTGTCTCCCTTTCTCAGGTTTATAATGGACTTAGAAGACAACCCACGAGTGTCATGGTCTTCCTGTTTCCCAGACTGGGTTATTCCCTTTGTCCATCTACTCTGGCAGGTGACAGCTAAGAGGAGCCACCTACCTGTCTAAAAGATGTGCAGAGGACAGTGTCCCCTCAATTCCCTGGCTCCCAAGCCTTCTCCGTGGGGAAAGACATCAGCCAAATTGTCATTGGGCAACTGCTCTCCAGAAAGCCACAGTGTATACCCATTTTCCCTGTCATCTTAACAGCCTCGCCATTAGAAATAGGGAAATCCTCGTTTCTCCTATGTTTAGCCCTGTCTTATGTTCTCAGGCTCCCAGGCATGGGTCACCAGAGGCCATTTGTAACACAGCCCCCTCAATCACTGAACAGTGAGTTACGGGTATGGGATAGAGAGTTTAACTCATCAACTTCTCGGTAGCATTAATCCTTTTACAACATAACTCAATAACTCTTCTGATTTTTTTAATATGAAGAAATGAATTTTCTAATAAAGAACTTGTTAGGAATGGTCTGAAACCTTAGGAGAAGGTAAGGCTGAAGAGATAGGTTCTTCTGAATTTGTAAGTTTGCAAATTGCTGGGCCAGAGTTCTCCCCTGAGGACGCAACTCTTGGAGTCTTAATCATGTCTGGCTCTTAAAAATTGTAGTGATATACCTTTTAATACTCAGAGTGATGATTTAAATAATTGTTTTGAACAGAAAACACTTCTGAGGCATGACTGATTATGAATTCTAAGTCTTGAAGCTCTTAGAATTCAAAAAATATAATCATAACACATTTTATTTTAACTAATATTAATATTTTTATGGATTGTATTATCCTTTACTCACTTGGAAGTGGGTTTAAGTCTATAATACCAACACTGGGGAGGATAAATAGTAATATGGACAACCCAAAATATGAATTATTTTTAAATCAATGAGATGCTTTCTATCTTGTAATGTAGCAGACCTAACCTATTTATTTATGTTTTGGTTGGGCTAACATTAAGAGCAATTTATAATCCTTGAACATATATTTATGAGCGCTAAGGTAAATGATGTGCAGGTGTTTTATATTCCTAATCCATGAGGGCCTCCTGCTTTTCCCCAAGTCTAGCCCCTTACCGTTTCTTCACCCTTCCCGCAAGGCCTTGACCATCAACCATCTTCTCATTGCTCTTGCATCTTCTTTGTCTACTTTCCATTGATTCTTTCTTCTAAGCCTATATTTTGGGGATATTGGGAGATATGTACACACACACACAAATTCTTTTGAAACTGTTTTCTCTTCAGGTTGTCTCAACACTCATTTGTTTAACTGACAACCTTTTTGAGATCATGATATATACTGTCTACCTTCACTTTATGTTTTACTCACTTTTCATGCCTTTAAAAATTGTTTTTACCCTCACTTCTATATTAGTTTCCTATGGCTGCTATAACAAATAACCACAAACTTGGTGATTTAAAACAACGTAAATTTATTCTGTTATAATTCTTGAGGCTGGCGTTCAAATCAGGTTAACTGCGCTAAAACCAAGGGGTTGGCAGGACCGCACTCCCTCTGAGAATCCAGGGAAGAATCCATTTCCTTGCCTTTTTCAGCTCCTAGTGGCCATCTCACTCTTTCTTGCATCTTCAAAGCCCACATCGTAGCATCTTCTGCTGAGGTTATTGTGTCACTTTCTGTGCCAACTCTCCTTCCACCTCCCTTCTCTAGAGATACTTGTGATTGCATTTAGGGCCCACCCCAATGATCCAGGAGAATCTTCTCACCCCCAGATCCTTAACATAATCACACCTGGACTCTCTGGGAGTCATCAATCAGCCTGCATCACATTTCTGATCACAAACCTGAAGTCATTACTCATCCCTTTCTCTGCCTTTGTGCAGCATTTACAGAGACTGGCTTCTTGAAACACCCCTCTGTCTAACTTCTGTGTCAGTTACTCCTGTTTCTCTCACAAGCACGTTATGTCCTTCTCTTCTTCCTCTCACTTCTAAATGTAGGTTTTCTTCAGTATACTCTCCTAAGTTTTATTTTTCTTGCTTTCTGGACTACCTTCCTTGACCGTCTCCTCCATATCTACACCTTCTCAATCTTCATCTCCTGGGCAAACCCCCTTCAGGACTCCAGCTGTGGTTTCTGGCTGCTTGCTAGGCATCTTTCACACGGACAACCCTGAGTAATGAGACTGAACTCATTACCCACTCTCTAGACCTCTTCTGTCTCCTTAATCAGCATCACAGTTAATGACCCACCATTCAGAAGAATAATATAAGCTCTTTCTCTTTCTTTGTCGTGGCCACTACCTTATTTCAAACCCTAAATGACTCTGATGTAAACTATATCAGTAATTTCCTAACAGATTTTCCTCTCTGTGATTCTTAGCAATTCCCTACTTTGTTTTGAGAATCAGCTTTCTAAAACCTAGCTGTAACTGGTATAAATTTTGCATTCATAATCCTCAGCGCCACTGCCCCCCTGCAACCTTGCCCTGCCCCAGCATGTTCTGATTAAAATCAGATTTGTGGCCTTCAAGGCTCTCTCCAACTTGATTTCAGGTGTAACTTATAGATTTATCCCCCACCGCTATACTCACCGTAGACTCCTTCCACAACCTGCCAGATGTGAAGAGTTCATGTCTCTGTGCCACTGCGTATTCTATTACACCTATTTCCTCCTTTTTCATTATGAAAATCTCACAGTGCAGACCTCCAGGCAGAACATAATATGCAAAGACATGACAGTGAAGTGTATTTTAAATTTAAATAATTATTCAATTTCCTCCTTGCTCTGCCATTGAAAGTGCTAGTACTCTCTGCTGGGCCTTGTTAAGGAATGCCTTCATCAGACTTGGAGGTCCTGTCTGAATTTTCTATTAGTGAAGGGAAGGCTCTACTTAGTCAAAGACCTAGTTTTTTTTGTTTGTTTGTTTGTTTTAAAAAAAGACACATTTATTCAGTGTCATGATCAGACTATTACAGTTAGCAATCAACAGCATGGGTGCAAAAAAAAAAGAAAAAAAAACTACATTAAAACCCTTTGTTGGAATGCTTTACACTTTCCACAGAACAGAAACAAATAACCTGTTATACAATTAGTCACAAATACAGTCCTCAAGTCTTTTTGCCCATACACATGAGTATTGTCTAAAACATGTCTTCTTTGTAGCAGCTAGGCCCTGCCACCACTGTGCTTGGCTGAGTTCACAAATCTGTTGTAACCTGTAGCTTCCCTGTCACTTCTCTGGCTCCCCTCTCCTGCTAAGCTTTGTTTCCTGGCAGTAATCAAAACCTTCTGCCACTGCCATAGCTACTGCTGCTGGAACCACCATAGCCACCTCGGTTTTGGGGTTTGGCAAAGTATTGGCCTTCACCACCATAGGGGCCAGAACTTCTGCCTCCAAAGTTTCCTCCTTTCATGGGTCCAAAATTTGAAGATTGATTGTTGTAACTGCCAAAATCATTGTAGCTTCCACCACCTCCAAAATTGCTTCCATCATTACCAAATCCATTATAGCCATCCCCACTGCCACCATATCCACCGCTACCACGGCTGCCACCAAAGCCACCTTGACCGCTGAAGTTTCCTCCATGACCAAAGCTGCCATTCCCACCAAAACCACCTCCACGACCACCACCAAAGTTTCCAGAACCACTTCAACCTCTTTGGCTGGATGAGGCACTAGCCATCTCTTGCTTAGATAGGGCTTTCCTTACTTCACAGTTGTGGCCATTCACGGTGTGGTATTTCTGAATGACAATCTTGTCTACAGAGTTATGGTCATCAAAGGTTACGAAAGCAAAGCCTCTCTTTTTGCCACTGCCTCGATCAGTCATGATTTCAATCACTTCAATTTTCCCATACTGTTCAAAATAATCTCTTAGATGATGTTCTTCAGTGTCTTCTTTAATGCCACGAACAAAAATCTTTTTCACAGTTAAGTGGGCACCGGGTCTTTGAGAATCTTCTCTTGAGACTGCCCTCTTTGGTTCCACAACTCTTCCATCCACCTCGTGTGGCTTTGCCTTCATGGCTGCATCCATCTCCTCCACAGTGGCATACGTGACAACCCCGAAGCCTCTGGAGCGCCTGGTGTTTGGATCCTTCATCACCACACAATCTGTGAGCGCTCCCCACTGCTCACAGTGACTCCTCAGGCTCTCATCGGTTGTTTCAAAGCTCAAACCTCTGATGAAGAGCTTCCGCAGCTCTTTGGGTGACTCTGACTTAGACATGACGGCAGTGGAGCGAGGGGAGACATCAACGATGCTCACTTGGCGGTGTCCACGGGCAGAAAGGAGTAATCTACCGAACGTATCTCCAAAGGCCTAGTTTTAATGTTAATTTCTTTTATCCTTCTTTATTTTATACATTAATTCTACAATTCTTTAATGAATACCTACTGTGTGCTGGATACTATTCTAGGCCCTGAAAGGTAAAATAACAAGCAAAACTAACATGATCCCTGCCTTTTGGAGGTTATAGATTAGCGGAAAAACAGTATTAATCAAATACAATAAGATAGAAGTCAATGACATCTATGTCAAGTGCTAAGAAGAGGTGCCCAGTTTTATCAGAGTGTATCATTGGGGTGCTGACCTAGTTGGGGGTTTCAAAACAGGCTTCCCTGAGGAAAAAATGAATGAATAGCAAAGGAGAGGGAGGCATTCTGAAAAGACCTTATCCACGTATTATACAGAGACTAATTTGGGGAAGAAAAAAAAAACCCACCTAAAATATACATTTAGCTACTAATTAGGAATGTGCATATAGTTAAATGTAGAAATTATATCCTCTAAATATACCTCTGAAGATATAAAGCTATGTTAGGGCCAAAATTGGCACCAAGAGCTAGCTCAGCACTTTTAATGGATGTGCTGGGGTATAAATATCTTTACAATGTTACCTGGGATCCCGTAAATAGCTTTGTGAGAAAGGTCAATACATTTTGCCTTTCCAAAGTGTTTCAGAAATGTTCCATAGGAATAATTCTTCCTTAGGAGCACCTGTCTTGCTCATTGTTTGCTCAACAGCTGCAAAACAACTTGCTCTCTTATTGCAGTTTTTCTTTCCCCTTTAATGCGAGAAATCAGAGAGTTAAGTGTTAATCATGCTCCACATTTATCAGCATTGTCATCATCAGAGCACAAAATGTCTCCTGTTTCATGTTTATATTTCCCCCCATCTTCCTTGGTTCTTCCTATTCCACTGCCCACATCACATATCTCTTTAAATATACATGTATTAGATTCATTGCATCCAAAATGAACTTGCTCTCCACCCCAAACTGCTGTTCTTCACTTCTAGTCTCACAGGTCAGAACTCTGCTAATGGGTGTCGATGACCCCACCTCCCAGGTATCTCTGGACTCCACCCTTCCATCCATCCATGCTGCCACTCCTAGATTCAGGTCCTTGCTATTTATTTCCTGCACTACTGAAACTGATCTCCCTGATTGTCTTCCTAACTCTAGCCTTATTTGCTAAATGCAGCCAAAATGACTTTTCTAAAACACATATCTGATTATACCACTCCTCTGCTTAAAAACCTTCCATGGCTCACAGTTTTCTGATGGAAGTCCTTAGAATGGTGTCAAGGCGCCTCACCTTTGACCCCTGTCTGCAGTTCTGCCATCACTGTACCCTCTTCGTAAGCATCCACTTTGCCTGCATCTTGAGCTGCTTGGCAGCCCCCTACATGTACCTCTTGTTTCTTGCCTCTGTGCCTTAGCACATGGTGTTCAAAAGTCAGAGATGATTAGAAAAAGGTATCCCAAATAGAGAATCCAGCAAAAGAGCAAAGGCACGTGGACAGTCAGGGTAAACAATGTTTAGGAAAGCATTTATACAGAGTAAAAGAAATAAAGAATCAAGGAATTGTGCACTTAAAACTACTGTAAGAAACAGCCAGTAGACCAGTTAGGGTAGGACATAGTTTCTACGTGACAGGATTAGAAGAATGAGGGAACTGGGGAGGATAAAGGAAAATTATTGAAGGTTTTTGGAAAAGAGAGTGATATGAGCAGAGTTGTTGGCTGGCTGTCATATAGATTGAGCTGCACAGAGAAAGGATTGGAAACAATAGGTTAGGAGACAGTTGGGATAGTTTAGGGCCACTGATTAGAGGAGAGACAGGGGCTCATCCTTAAAGATGGTAATGAAGTGTGTTTTTATATTCCACTGAATAAACTAATTATTTGAATTTTTCCCTTTTAAAGTGCATCAGTTTGAAAGCCTCCTCCGGTTTATGCAGTATACATGTGTGGAAGTTATAAGTTGGATGGGAATTTATCACTTAATTTAAAATTGGTACATATTTAATCATATATTGTTTAATCTATACACATAATGTGCCCATTGTTTACAGTCATGAAGCATTAGGAATGTTGACATTTAAGAATCTAATGAAGAGGGTGAAATTCTAATAAATGTCCAATGTAGTTTAAAACAATTTGTGACAAATCTGTAATTTGGCAACTATCTAATGAAAATTCTTATATAGCGAAGCAAGATCTTGTAAAAAAAAAAAAAATAGCAATGATCATATTCCTCTTACGATTTCCTTGGTTGGGAATGGAGCCTATTTCCAGCCAAAGTGTGTTACTTGCCCTTTGCATACTGAGAATTTATCTTTCATCTTGTTATTTACAATCAAAACTCAAAAATATAAAAGTAATCCAGCTGAATTTTATAAAGGCAAGGACTTCAAATAGTGAAAGCATTTTAGAATCCATTGTTAATATTGAAATACATAGTCAAATTTCAATGCAATTTTAATATATGCTCCCAACCGAAATGTTAGCAGGACTCCTAGAGATGAATGAGAAACTAACTTTTGATTCAGTTCCTGTGAACTGAGTTCAGAAATGCCCTTGGATCAGCCCCTATTAGACTAGGTTGAGAGTACTTTATGTCCTGTGCTTTGTGGTCTTATGCGGTATGTTGATAATCTCGAGAGAGATGGGGTCACTGTGGGCCAGGTTCACCCTCAGTGAGTCTACCTGTGGTAGACTATGCTGCCAGCCTTGATCTTCCTGGAGGAAATAGTTATCTTCCAGAAGGTGTGATATGACTCTCAGTCAAATATTGGCAAACCTGAGCTCCCAGGTGGGGACCCTACCCTATGCTAGGGGGTGTTGGTGATTACTGTGTATCTTGACTGTCCTGGCTTCCTTCAATATCCTTTGCTATAGAAACCCTGTTTGACTTATCCATGTCATAGCTGGGTCAAGCCTTTCTGTCAGTCTTAGACTACTATCAACATAGCCAGTATAGCGGTTGAGCATTATAATGTCATTTAAAAACATTTGGGTTGAATCATGCTCTCTCCTAAAGAATTAGCGTAAAATAAATTTAGTGGTCATTTGTTAAATGTTAAGAAATAAGGGTTTGTCTTCATATTTTGAAATTTTAAGTGCATTAAAATCAATATATTTATCTAAAATAAAAATATGCAAAGCAAAAGTGGTTATTTAAAGTTCTTATGGGGATAGACAGAAATTATTTAGAATGTAAATTGTTTATAATTCAAAAAGTTGGGAAATGCTGGCCCAAGAGAAAAGCAGTCCTATCCTGAAGTAGACTGTTCTTGATGGGAATTGAAAGGAGAACATGGGAGAAAGAGATCTTTCCATCACTTCCAAATGTCACAAGTACCTAATGGAACATCCAAGGGATGATTCCACACAGGTAATTAGTGAGACTCCAAAATTCTTCCATATATTTTTTGTACAGAAGCAGTGCTAATTGCAAAATTCTCATTGTGTACTCAGCCCGATGCAGACAAAGCAAAGTGCTGCTCTTACATATCTGATGTGTCTGCTGTCCTAAATATGATTTCAGTTTCAGGGTTTTGACAGGAGGAACCAGCATTGATATAATATTATCGATGTGCATTATAATAAATTATTTGCACCAAGGCTAAATGTATATCCAACTTCATGCTTTTATCCACTTTTAATACTTTATAAGAGTTTATGAAAATTTTGAAACTATCATTTTAAAATAAGAAAAAAGTGAAGATACTAGTTAACAAAAGAATATCTTGCAAAGTTAAACTTTACATTTTTTAGGGTTGCATAAATTGGCCTTTCAGAGTAGAAAGATCAGAAATTGGTAGCTCCACCTTTGTGAGGACCTGAGAGTCTAATCAATAAATGTAAAAATGTCACACTTTTCCTTCACTTAGAACTAGAGATTCTATTTTAAATGCTCTTAGAAAAATTTTCTTTCTTTCTTTTTTATTTCCTGGAAATAAGACCTAGGTTGTAGAAAACACTCCAGCTAATGTTCAGTCCCTGAAAGCAAAAACCTCTCACTAAGGACAGTGATATGAGATATATCATGTCTCCTGATGAACAAAAAGCAGATTTTTACATTTAAGATGGGAGAATGGGCAATGGGTACTCGTAATAGTGGAAAGAGGACAGCAGCCAATGACTAAGTATTTTAATGACAAAATGTACCTGTTAGAGCTGGACTGAGAGCTGGACTCAGAAGTGACAAACCCTATAAAAGCCATTAGCCACTCAAAATTAACATCCCTTCTGAATCTTCAGAAGGGACTAGAAGAGTAAAAAGCCTGATTCCATCTTTCTAAATAGGATATTTCCCCTTAGAGGGGACTGCAAAATTCAGAATCAATCTGGGAACCAACCATGGCTTGTAGTTTCAGGGTGGGGGAGAGTAGAATGTGAAATGTTTGCAGTCCCTCCTGAAATTAAGTGGGATGAAACCCAGCCTTATCCTGTTGTGTCTGCACAAATCCTTCACGAAACTTTGCCACTTTATCTAATGTTCCACCTTGGCTGGAGAAATGCTACATTATCTCAGTCATTCATTCATGTTTCCTATGTCTCTGTTTTCACTTAAAAAGGATGTCTGACCCATTGGTAATTTTCCTATCTGGTCTCACAATCCTTTGCCACTTTAGAGTCATTCAGAAATCTTTATACATCAGATTGCTATAGCACTAATTGCACTTTTGATCAGTATAGCAGATTGGTCTTACCTGATTCTGATTGCCCACACTAAAAACAGAAATACTGGGTAAAATATTTTAGAACATGTATTTAAGCCATAAGTGACATAGAGAGGTTTAAAAGCCAAATAGGGAGATTTCTAGGTGCCAGAAATGAGATAGGACTCTCTAGTTTTGAAAGGAGTTGAATCTGCATGGTCCATGTATCAGGTGCGGGGATAGAATCTTTAAAGGAGACTGGAAGTCACTGCTCACCAGCTTGGCATTATGACTGAAAGTGAGCTGTCCACTCTAGGCCAACAGAGTGAAAAAAAGACACTGAAACACCAGGACTTCCATGTGTGGATGTGAGGGCACATCTATGAATGTTTTATTGTGGCCCTTCTCTGGGAACTCCAGAGAGATTTGATCTTACAATCCCAATATCAGCTCCATAACAGCTTCCAGTAAATTTCATTTTCCCTCTATTCCCTGAGATGTGCCATTTCACGTGTACCTTTCTGACTGTCTTCAAACTTCTTTAAAAACCATGCAGCTCTAACCCTATCAAAACCTTTTCTTGGACAATCTGCAACCATTATAACTTCAAATGTTGTTTCTGCCCTGTTTTCTTCCCCTTCTGGGCCTTCAGTTATATATATGACGGATTTTTTTTTAGTTAAAAAAGGCTATATATCACTAATACCCTTTCGGGTATTTTTCATTGTCTTTGCTCTTTTTGTTTCTGCTTATGTATTTTCAACTGACCTATTTTCTTTATTTTTTTTTTTGAAGAAACTACAATTATTTTTATTGAAAAATGTGAAAGTGAAACATTTATTGCATTATTTTTTAAAACATCTTTATTGGTGTATAATTGCTTTACAATGTTGTGTTACTTTCTGCTGTGTAACAAAGTGAATCAGCTATATGTATACCTTTATCCCCATATCCCCTTCGTCTTGAGTCTCCCTCCCACCCTCCCTGTCCCACCTCTTTAGGTGGTCACAAAGCACCAAGCTGATCTCCCTGTGCTATGCAGCTGCTTCCCACTAGCTATCTATTTTACATTTGGTAGTGTATATATGTCAATGCTACTCTCTCACTTTGTCCCAGCTTACCCTTCCCCCTCCCTGTGTCCTCAAGTCCATTCTCTATGTCTGCATCTTTATTCCTGTCCTGCCCCTAGGTTCATCAGAACCATTTTTTTTTTAGATTCCATATATATGTGCCAGCATACGGTATTTGTTTTTCTCTGTCTGACTTACTTCACTCTGTATGACAGACTCCAAGTCCATTCACCTCACTACAAATAGTTCAGTTTCATTTCTTTTTATGGCTGAGTAATATTCCATTGTATATATGTTCCACATTGTCTTTATCCATTCATCGGTAGATGGACATTTAGGTTGATTCCATGTCGTGGCTATTGTAAATAGAGCTGCAATGAACATTGTGGTACATGACTCTTTTTGAAATATGGTTTTCTCAGGGTATATGCCCAGTAGAGGGATTGCTGGGTCATATGGTAGTTCTATTTTTAGTTTCTTATGGAACCTCCATACTGTTCTCCAGTATCAATTTCCATCAACAGTGCAGGAGAGTTCCCTTTTCTCCACACCCTCTCCAGCATTTATTGTTTGTAGATTTTTTGATGATGGCCATTCTGACCGGTGTGAGATGATACCTCATTGTGGTTTTGATTTGCATTTCTCTAATGATTAGTGATGTTGAGCATCTTTTCATGTGTTTGTTGGCAATCTGTATATCTTCTTTGGAGAAATGTCTATTTAGGTCTTCTGCCCATTTTTGGATTGGATTGTTTGGGTTTTTTGATATTGAGCTGCATGAGCTGCTTGTAAATTTCGGAGATTAATCATTTGTCAGTTGCTTCATTTGCAAGTAGTTTCTCCATTCTGAGGGTTGTCTTTCCATCTTTTTTATGGTTTCCTTTGCTGTGCAAAAGGTTTTAAGTTTCATTAGGTCCCATTTGTTTATTTTTGTTTTTATTTCCATTTCTCTAGGAGGTGGGTCAAAAAGGATCTTGCTGTGATTTATGTCATAGTGTGTTTTGCCTATGTTTTCCTCTAAGAGTTTGATACTCTCTGGCCTTACATTTAGGTCCTTAATCCATTTTGAGTTTATTTTTGTGTATGGTGTTAGGGGGTATTCTAATTTCCTTCTCTGACATCTAGCTGTCCAGTTTTCCCAGCACCACTTATTGAGGAGGCTGTCTTTTCTCCATTGTATATTCTTGCCTCTTTTATCAAAGATAAGGTGACTATATGTGCATGGGTTTACCTCTGGGCTTTCTATCCTGTTGCATTGATCTATATTTCTGTTTTTGTGCCAGTACCATACTGTCTTGATTACTGTAGCTTTGTAGTGTAGTCTGAAGTCAGGGAGCCTGATTCCTCCAGCTCCATTTTTCTTTCTGAAGATTCCTTTGGCTATCCGGGGTCTTTTGTGTTTCCATACAACTTGTGAAATTTTTTGTTCTTGTTCTGTGAAAAATGCAACTGGTAGTTTGATAGGGATTGCACTGAATCTGTAGATTTCTTTGTCGTCCAAGAACATGGTATATCGCACCATCTGTTTGTAACATCCTTAAGGTCTTTCATCAGTGTCTTATAGTTTTCTGCATACAGGTCTTTTGTCTCCTTAGGTAGGTTTACTCCTAGGTATTTTATTCTTTATGTTGCAGTGGTAAATGGGAGTGTTTCCTTAATTTCTCCTTCAGATTTTTCATCATTAGTGTATAGGAATTTAAGAGATTTCTATGCTTTAATTTTGTATCCTGTTACTTTACCAAATTCATTTATTAGCTCTAGTAGTTTTCTGGTAACATCTTTAGGATTCTCTATGTACATTATCATGTCATCTGCAAAGAGACAGCTTTACTTCTTTTCCAACTTGGATTCCTTTTATTTCTTTTTCTTCTCTGATTGCTGTGGCTAAAGCTTCCCAAACTACGTTGAATAATAGTGGTGAGAGTGGGTAACCTTGTCTTGTTCCTGATTTAATGGAAATGCTTTCAGTTTTTCACCATTGAGGATGATGTTGGCTGTGGGTTTGTCATATATGGCCTTTATTATGTTGAGGTAAGTTCCCTCTATGCCTACTTTCTGAAGGGTTTTTATCATAAATTGGTGTTGAATTTTGTCCAAAGCTTTTTCTGCATCTATTGAGATGATCATATGGTTTTTATCCTTCAACTTGTTAATATTCTGTATCACATTGATTGATTTACATATATTGAAGAATCCTTACATTCCTGGGATAAACCCCACTTGATCATGCTGTATGATCCTTTTAATGTGCTGTTGGATTCTGTTTCCTAGTATTTTGTTGAGGATTTTTGCATCTATGTTCACCAGTGATATTGGCCTGTAGCTTTCTTTTTTTGCGACATCTTTGTCTGGTTTTGGTATCAGGGTGATGATGGTCTCATAGAATGAGTTTGGGAGTGTTCCTCCCTCTGCTATATTTTGGAAGAGTTTGAGAAGGATAGGTGTTAGCTGTTCTCTAAATGATTGTAAGAATTCGCCTGTGAAGCCATCTGGTCCTGGGCTTTTGTTTGTTGGAAGATTTTTAATCACAGTCTTAATTTCAGTGCTTGTGAATCATCTGTTTATATTTTCTGTTTCTTCCTGGTTCAGTCTGGGGAGGTTGTGCTGTTCTAAGAATTTGTCCATTTCTTCCAGGTTGTCCATTTTCTTGGCATATAGTTGCTGGTCGTAATCTCTCATGATCCTTTGTATTTCTGTAGTGTTAGGTGTTACTCCTCCTTTTCCATTTCTAATTCTGTTGATTTGAATCTTCTCCGTTTTTTTCTTGATGAGTCTGGCTAATGGTTTATCAATTTTGTTTATTTTCTCAAAGAACCAGCTATTAGTTGTATTCATCTTTGCTATTGTTTTTTCATTTCTTTTTCAGTTATTTCTGATCTAATCTTGATGATTTCTTTCCTTCTGTGAAATTTGGGTGTTTTTTTTTTGTTCTTCTTTCTCTAATTGCTTTAGGCATAAAGTTAGGTTATTTATTTGAGGTGTTTTTTGTTTCTTCAGGTAGGATTGTATTGCTATAAACTTCACTCTTTTGCTTTTGCTGCATCCCTTAGGTTTTGGGTCATCGTGTTTTCATTGTCATTTGTTTCTAGGTATTTTTTGATTTCCTATTTGATTTCTTCAGTGATCTCTTGGTTATTAGGTAGTGTATTGTTTAACCTCCATGTGCTTGTATTTTTACATTTTTTTTCCTGTAATTGATATCTAGTCTCATAGCGTTGCGGTCGGAAAAGATACTTGATACAATTTCAGTTTTCTTAAATTTACCAAGATTTGATTTGTGACCCAAGGTATGATCTATCCTGGAGAATGTTCCATGAGCACTTGAGAAGTAAGTGTATTTTGTTGTTTTTGGATGGAATGTTCTATAAATATCAATTAAGTCCATCTTGTTTAATATATCATTTAAAGCTTGTGTTTCCTTATTTATTTTCACTTTGGTTGATCCTTCCATTGGTGAAAGTGGGGTGTTAAAGTCCCCTAGTATGATTGTGTTACTGTCGATTTCCCCTTTTATGACTGTCAGCATTTGTCTTATGTATTGAGGTGCTCCTATGTTGGGTGCATAAATATTTACAATTGTTATATCTTCTTCTTGGATTGATCCCTTGATCATTATGTAGTGTCCTTCTGTGTCTCTTGTAATAGTCTTTATTTTAAAGTCCAGTTTGTCTGATATGAGAATTGCTACTCCAGCTTCCTTTTGATTTCCATTTGCATGGAATATCTTTTTCCATCCCCTCACTTTCAGTCTGTATGTATTCCTAGGTCTGAAGTGGGTCTCTTGTAAACCGCATATATATGGGTCTTGTGTTTTATATCCATTCAGCAGTCTTTGTCTTTTGGTTGGAGCATTTAATCCATTTACATTTAGGGTGATTATTGATATGTATGGTCCTATTACCATTTTCTTAATTGTTTTGGGGTTGTTTTTGTAGGTTTTTTTCCTCCTCTTGTGTTTCCTGCCTAGAGAAGTCCCTTTAGCATTTGTTGTAAAGCTGGTTTGGTGGTGTTGAATTCTCTTAGCTTTTGCTTGTCTGTAAAGTATTAATTTCTCTGTCAAATCTGAATGAGATCCTTGCTGGGTTGAATAATATTGGTTCTAGGTTTTTCCTTTTCATCACTTTAAATATGTCCTGCCACTCCATTCTGGTTTGTGGAGTTTCTGCTGAAGGATCAGCTGTTAACCTTATGGGGATTCCCTTGTATGTTATTTGTTGTTTTCCCTTTCTGCTTTTATTATTTTTTCTTTGTGTTTAATTCTTAATAGTTTTATTAATATGTGTCTTGGCATGTTTCTCCTTGGATTTATCCTGTATGGGACTCTTTGTGCTTCCTGGACTTGATTAACTATTTCCTTTCCCATATTAGGGAAGTTTTCCAGTATAATCTCTTCAAATATTTTCTCAGTCCATTTCTTTTTCTCTTCCTCTTCTGGGACCCCTATAATTCTAATGTTGGTGCATTTAATGTTTTCCCAGAGGTTTCTTGGACTTTTTTCAATTCTTTTCATTCTTTTTTCTTTATTCTGCTCTGCAGTAGTTATTTCCACTATTTTATCTTCCAGGTCACTTATCCATTTTTCTGCCTCAGTTATTCTGCTTTGATCCCTTCTAGAGAATTTAAAATTTCATTTATTGTGTTGTTCATCATTGTTTGTTTGCTCTTTAGTTCTACTAGGTCCTTGTTAAATGTTTCTTGTATTTTCTCCATTCTATTTTAAAGATTTTGGATCATCTTTACTATCATTACTCTGAATTCTTTTTCAGGTAGACTGCCTATTTCCTCTCCATTTGTTTGGTCTGGTGGGTTTCCACCTTGCTCCTTCATCTGCTGTGTGTTTCTCTGTCTTCTCAGTTTGCTTAACTTACTGTGTTTGTGGTATCCTTTTTGCAGGCTGAATGCTTGTAGTTTCCTTTTTTTTTTTTTTTTTTGGTGCCTGCCCCCAGTGGCTAGGGTTGGTTCAGTGGGTTGTGTAAGCTTCCTGGTAGTGCCTGTGTTCTGGTGGATGAGGCTGATTATTGTCTTTCTGGTGGGCAGGACCACATCTGGTGGTGTGCTCTGAGGTGTCTGTGACCTTATTATGATTTTGGGCAGCCTCTCTGCTAGTGGGTGGTGCTGTGTTCCTATGTTGCTAGTTGTTTGGTATAGGGTGTCCAGGACTGTACCTTGCTCCTCCTTGTGTGAAGCTGATGTTAGTACTGAGACGCAGATTTCTGGGAGAGCTTTCTCCGTTTGATATTACATGGAGCCGGGAGGTCTCTGGTGGACCAATGTCGTGAACTCAGCTCTCCCATCTCAGAGGCACAGTTCTGACAACCGGCTGGAGCACCAAGACACTGTTGGCCACATGGCTCAGAGGAAAAGGGTGAAAAAAATGAATGAAGGAAAGAAAAAGTAAAATAAAATAAAATAAAGTTATTAAAATAAAAAATAATTATTAAAAATAAATTAAAAAGTAACAAAAAAAAGAAAGGGAAGAAAGAAGAGAGCCACCATACCAAAAAACAAATCCACCAATGATAACAAGCACTAAAAACTATACTAAAAAAACAAACAAAAAAATGGACAGACAGAATGCTAGGACAATGGTAAAAGCAAGGCTATACAGACAAAATTACACAAAGAAGTATACACACACACACTCACAGAAAAGAGAAAAAGGAAAAAAAAAATATATATCGTTGCTCCCAAAGTCCACCATGTCAATTTTGGGAGGATTTATTGTCTATTCAGGTATTCCACAGATGTAGGGTACATCAAGTTGATTGTGGAGATTTAATCCTCTGCTCCTGAGGCTGCTGGGAGGGATTTCCCTTTCTCTTCTTAGTTCACACAGCTCCTGGGGTTCAGCTTTGGATTTGGCCCCGCCTCTGCCTGTAGGTCACCCTCTGGTGCCTGTTCCCTGCCCAGACAGGACGGGGTTAAAGTAGCAGCTGATTCAGGGGCTCTGGCTCACTCAGGCTGGGGCGGGGGCGGGGGGGGGGGCAGGCAGGGGTATGGAATGCAGGGCTAGCCTGCAGCGGCAGAGGCAAGTGTGATGTTGCACCAGCCTGAGGTGCACCGTGCGTTCTCCCGGGGAAGTTGTCCCTGGATCACAGGACCCTGGAAATGGTGGGCTGCACAGGCTCCTGGGAGGGGAGGTGTGGATAGTGACCTGTGTTTGCTCACAGGCTTCTTGGTGGCTGCAGCAGCAGCCTGAGGGTCCCATGCCCGTCTCTGGGGTCCGCACTGATAGCCACGGCTCGCGCCCGTCTCTGGAGCTTGTTTAGGCGGTGCTGTGAATCTCCTTTCCTCGTGCACACTGAAACAATGGTCTCTTGCCTCTTAGGCAGGTCTGGACTCCCTCCTGGCTAGCTGTGGCGCACTAGCCCCCTTCAGACTGTGTTCACGCAGCCAACCCCAGTCCTCTCCCTGGGATCCAACCAAAGCCCGAGCCTCAGCTCCCATCCCCTGCCCGCCCCGGCGGGTGAGCAGACAAGCCTCTCGGGCTGGTGAGTGCTGGTCAGCACTGGTCCTCTGTGCGGGAATCTCTCCGCTTTGCCCTCTGCAGCCCTGTTGCTGCACTCTCGTCCATGGCCCCGAAGCTCCCACCTCTGCCACCCGCAGTCTCTGCCCGCGAAGGGGCTTCTAGTGTGTGGAAACCTTTCCTCCTTCACAACTCCCTCCCACTGGTGCAGGTCCCATCCATATTCTTTTGTCTCTGTTTTTTCTTTTTTCTTTTGCCCTACCCAAGTACATGGGGGGTTTCTTGCCTTTTGGGAGGTCTGAGGTCTCCTGCCAGCATTCAGTAGGTGTTCTGTAGGAGTTGTTCCACATGTAAATGTATTTTTGATGTGTTTGTGGGGAGAAAGGTGATCTTCACGTCTTACTATTCCTCCATCTTGAAGGTCTCTCTGATTTGCCATTTAGGTGCATGTTTTTATTTTAACCCCTGGCACCATCCTTGGTGCTTTGTTTTATTCACTTTGGTTGTTTGAAATGACTCCTAATTCATTGGTACAATAGAATCTGAGCATTTTCAATATGCTGGACATATATCTAGGTACTGGTGATATGGTGGGGACATAGCAGTGAACCAAACAGACAATAGTCCACATACTCACAAAACTTATACTAATTAAAGATCGTTCTTAACAACTTGTGGTCACTGACCTTCAAGTACGCTTCTGGATCTCGCCATTAGGTTAAATTCTCAGTCTGGTCCAGCATATCTTGTCTTGGTTGTGCATTGCATATGTATGATCTTCTGCTATCTGTGTTCTTAATGAGAAAATCTTCCATGTATTCTAAGTCAGCATGGAGGTAACATCCAGAGCCCTCACAGGGTCAACAAACTACAGCCTAAGTAGCCACTTGTTTTTAAAAATCAAGTTTGTAGGCCCATGGCCATGCCCGTTTGTTTAGATCTTACCTGTGATTGCTTTCAGGCTATACCAGCAGAGTTGAGTAGTTGCAACAGAGACCATAAGACCCACAAGCCTAAAATATTTACTATCTGTCCCTTTAAGAGAGTTTGTCAGTCGCAATCTGTTCTAGATCATTGACTGCAGGCTTTGAGTTCTGAGTTCTTACTCTGTGAGCCTGTATCTCCCTATTGGTTGTTCTACTGTTAGAAGAGAACACTATTCCCCCCTCCTGATGTTTCGTGAGCATGGAAAAACACCTAGATTTAATACCCCTGATTTCCCTATCTCCTCTCCGCTCCTTCCCAGGGACAGTGAATGACCTCCCTGACTGGCAGGTGTGGAGGAAGCACCTGGACATGAGTGGCTTAGCCCCTTCTCTTTGCTTGTTTCGGATCTGCCTGCCTGTGGAGAGGTCATTCTTGACTGGCTGTTCACCCTGTAGGAAGCTTAGTGGAGAAGACACTGTTGCTGGGCAAAGTCGGGAGCAAGTTCAATCAAACTGGTGCATATGCATTCTCCAAAGGGCATTATGACTATGAATGGAGATACTTTAATCTTATCTGGCTGATCCCTTCATCTGTCTTTCAACTGGTTCCAAGCTCAGGTGGGGAAAAATCAAGCCTTAATAAAACCTCAAATTTTGATGCATCAGCTAGTAGCTTTGAGAACTAACACAGCAGCTTATGGAGGCTTTGTCAGGAAAGTGGCTGTTTCTTACTGGTGTGGAGTTTAGTAAACTCTTGTTACAGGGCCCCTAACAAATGCTGTCAATCGGACATTTTGGTAAGCGTGCAAACCTGAAGTAACGTTTCAAGTAAAGGGCAAAAAGAATCTTTTTGTAAATAGGCTTTTTGAGTATTAGGATACAGAACAAATTTTACTGCTTTTACTCAGTTTTTCGGCCAGATTTACAGGCCAGGATATTAAACTGAAAAGCATACTTTGCAGGTTGTGCTCAATCAGCTTCCAGGCTTGCAGTTGCCACCTTCCTTGGAGGACTGCCCTGGGGCTGCTCGGGCTGCCTTACCTGGAGGGGGGAACTGGCAATGCCTGTGAGTTACAGAAGTCCACTGCCCAGTCCTCTTTTGCCAGACACCAAGGTGCAATTTATATTTGCAAACTGTCTGAGGGTTCAGGCTGAGGCTGGAACTCTCATATCTTTTCTTGGCCTTTTCCCCCTTCTCTGTCCTACTTTCCTTAACCTTTCTGTCCTGGGAGCACTTGATTCATAAATCACTTGTGTTCAAACTCTTGACTCAGGATTTTTCTGGGATAACCTAACCTAAGACAATATTAAAAAAAAAAAAAAACGAGAACAAAAACACATACACAAAAGACCAAATGCCTGGACATGAAAGAAAAGGGAAGGTAAGAGAAAGGAGGCTCTTGGATCCAGAGAACAGTACTAGCCCCACATGTAGTAGAGACATAAAGGGATTATCTGAGCAGGAGGTGAAACTAAATCTACCTAAAAGAAGTTGCTGAATGAAGAAGACAAAACACTGGAGATATATCCCACTACTGTGGAAAATATATAGTAAAAAAGAAACGCTGTGCACAACTCAGAACGTTCAGTCCTGAGGGAGGGTGTTGTCTTGAGCACATTGCAGAACTGTGGATCCTCACAAGGCCCCTAGAAGCACTAGATTCAGAAACATCAATAGAGGTTTCGGTTCAGGAGTCTTCTAAGGGTGATTTTCCGTTTGAAGTAAATGTGGGAATGAAAGTGAAACCTGTCCTAGGAGGTGTGTTTTGTAGGCCTGAGCATCTCCATCATAAGAAGCCATGGAAGCAGCCTGAGTGGTGCAAAACTGAAAATACCTTTTCAAAAGACATGGTGAAGTCCATCGTAAATACAGTACTCAGGAACACCAGACTCAAAGGGGAACTGTGTTTTAAGAGGTTTTAAAAATGGCAGATGGAAAGGTGATCACAAATATGCCTGGGAGAGCGGTGCTGCTAATATTGTAAATTTGCATAGTTTGCAAAAAAAAAGCAGCGCTGTCTTAATGAAGTGATCTGACAGAGGAGATTGCAGGCATAGGTGCATGTTCCTCCCAAATAAAGAAATCGTGGCATCATCATAACCTCCTGCTGGCACTTGCTTCTAAGTGAGTTTGCCCTCTGCTCGTGGATTCTAGAAAAGTCTGGCATCCTGGTGAGACTGAAAGGAGAAATGTTCTTCATTTACCTTCCTGCCCTCAGGTCCAATGAGTGTCAGCAGTGGGTTTTGAAACAGCAAAGGTCGGGTTCTGGGAACATAACGCTGCCTGGGTTAACTACTCTCAGAGGGTAGAGATTGCTGTCTTTTCTAAATTCAGTGGGTATTGTGTGTGGAGCATATAATCTTCTATGTCTATCAACTTTTTGGATATTTTTAAAAGTGGGACACACAGGAAACTGATTTTAATTCTGAGGTCCTCAGGAACTGCACACATTCTCAAGGAAGATAATAACCCAGGCAGTAGCTGCTGAAGAAACCCAAATATTCTCAGGCTCAGAATAAGACATCTCTATCTGCGACTGAGAAGGAGAAAAGCTTTTGAAATAATGATAATAATGATTACAGGGCTTTAACTTTAGAATTTTGGATTTTAGTTTCTTTGAACTTTTACTAGCAAGGACAAGAACATTTTATTTTGTACTATAATGACTTTGGACATTAAACTCACAGACGTAAGACAGTTTGATTTTGGATTGAATTACTTTAGACTTTAAATCCTGTGGACTCGTAAGGGAATTTAATTTGAGGACATTAATGTCTCTTTAGGAAATTACAATGGAAGGTAATTTGTATTCAAATTTATGGCTCCTATATGTGTTGGCATTTTTAAAAATGGCATATCTTGATGTTGTTATTCAATTTCTTTGCAAAACCTTTAATGACCTATGTTGGATGTGGCCAGACATAACTCAGAATAAGAAATTTAGACATGGCCTTAGCATTAATTTAATTGGTGACTATTTTCAGAACCTTTCAGGGACAAATTCAATGCTATTTGCCAGCATTATCTGGAGAATCCACAGGACAACCATAGCTTGTATTAGGGGAGAGGGCTCATGAAGGTGGACCAGAACTGCCAAGACAGATTTCTGCTCTCCTGTCAGAAAGGAATAATACTCTCCTGGTTGACCATAAGCTTGATAGTTAAACCAGTGGGTTAATAGAACAAACAGCTGTGGATTATTAAGGGGGAAAAACTGTTCAACTTCATAGGTCTCATGTGGAGGGACTTCTCTAGGGTAACTCTCCTGACATTTTGCCCCATGGAACAGGAGGGAGGTTCCTGATAAGTAACTGACAATCATGGGTGTAACATTCTTGATTGGACATAGCTGATCTGTTAGTGTGGATCCTGTTTTTCCTTCTGTTTCTTCCCCAGTTTAGGCCTTTGTGGTCTGTGCACCTAAACTTTCCACTCTAGTGGCTTTCTCAAGTTTTAGACTTGCAGAGAGTGTTGGCGAGGCATTTTTGATCTCAGCCCTAAACCACATTCTGTCTGTGATAAAAGTGATATTTTGATTTGCATTTGTTTACCTCTTAATGGGTTTAGAACTTGTGCAAGAAAGAGAGAGGTGTTATATATTGGACGCATTGAGATGCCAACTTTAAACTTTGACTTTACTGAGCCCTGGTCTTCTGGCTTGATTTTCTAACCTGATCTACTGCCTGCAACTTGATCATTTTTTTCTACAGTATATCATCTGCCAATTGTCCTTATAACCATCCTAGTATCAATAATGTAGACATGACTGTACTCTTTTTATCTGAAATGCAATTTAGCAAAAATTACTTAGGAAATATTAACAGTAAGGTGGAACAACGTATTTAGCTCATGTAAATGAATGAAACAAATTTTGATAGGATGGATTTGCAACCATTCAGGTATTAGACATTGTGTAGATAAAACATTTACCTGTTTGTTTCACTTTTTATCCAAAAGTTTTGTGTCATATAGATGGAGTAAAATAACATTGGATTAAATTCCAGCAACCGTGTGGTTGTAAATTCTCGTATCTCTAATCTAAGCCCATCCTAGGAATCTGCCCACATGCTGAGGTTATTGCTTTTTAGTTTGTTTTTGATCAACTTTTCTTACTTTAAAGGATGTCTGCATCCAAACTTTATAGATAACAAATTCCACATAAAATATATATGACTATAGTTCTTAATGCTCTTTTGTAGTTTCTTGTTTCCTTTCAACAAGGAAACAAGAAAGCAGGTCATTTTTTTTCACATTGAAGAAAAATCACACCATTAGATTTTCACGTTCAAGAGAATTTAAAAAGTTGCTAAAAGGCACTTCTAATTCTCTCTCATTCACTACTCTTCGGGGGATACTGCAGTCTAAGATTGTATCTTCCCTCGAGCATATTTTTTAGGTATGACGTTTCAATATATTTTATAATTACCTGTTTCCATGGCCCCTAATTTATAATTTATTGCCTTTAAATGAAAGTGTAGGAATAGTCTTATATTAATAAATAAATAAAAACTCATGAATTTATTTGATCCGGGTGAAAATAATGAAAAATAAATTTAAATAAAATCTAGTGACCAAATATAAGTGGATATATTTTGTCTTTTTTTCTGTTGAAATTATGGACATCAGGTACCCAATTGCAGAAATATTTAATTTCTGAATTTTCTCCTTCAAATTTTTAGAAGTGTTTCTTTACATAGGGTGCAAGTAGTTTTTATTTTTTTTGCGGTACGCGGGCCTCTCACTGTTGTGACCTCTCCCGTTGCGGAGCACAGGCTCCGGACGCACAGGCTCAGTGGCCATGGCTCACGGGCCTAGCCGCTCCACGACATGTGGGATCTTCCCGGAGCGGGGCACGAACCCGTGTCCCCTGCATTGGCAGGCGGACTCTCAACCACTGCACTGCCAGGGAAGCCCCTGCAAGTAGTTTTTAAAAGAATGTGTTTCATTACTCAGTTAACCACAGGCCTTTATCATTCTTGAAAGGGCGGCAAATAGACTTTACATCTTTTGAGATATCTGTGCAGGATTTACTTTTAAAGATGGAAAAAATATTTCAAAGGCAAATATAATGCAAGAATTGATCAATCTAGTTCTCTCCCCAAGGGAAATTAAAGCTTGACAAATCCTTTGTTAGCTAGTTACATTTTCAACTAAAAATAAGAAAATACAGATGAAAGAACTACGATTTCAAGCAAGTCATGAACAAAGTTACCATTTATTTGGGAAACATACTGTCTTGTTCATGGCATGAATCTTATTACTGTACATTTGTCTTTGTAAACATAGTGTCAGTATATCTAAGGGCAAGAAATGATTTTGTGTCCACAGTCTCAGATGAACATCACTTCTTGATTTTCTTCATTTTAATGGATTTTGAAATGATCCGTGGAAAGTGGATCACAGCTGTAACTGCTAAGATGCAATTTGGTCAAAGGGGCTGTTCAGCTTTCATCCTGTAATCAGAGCTGACAATCTAAGAAACATAAAGATCTCGTGTTTGCTGGATGGGTACTAATAAAAACCACCAACAGAGTTCAAACATCCATTTAATGCACGGGCCAATCTGGAGAACTATTCAAGACCAGTTTATCAAGGGATAGGTTAATAGTGAACATTATTACACACCCACACCCGTACACTAAGCATCTGTATTTTTTCTCCTTGAAACAGTGACAATATTGCATCACTCTTTTGCATTATTTTTGGAAATATTTGAAAACTGAAACACATTGGAGTGGCTTACTGACCTCCCAATCTGAACAGATCAGTATGAGCGTGCCCTCTGAGCTCTGCGTCAGTGTGCAGAGAGATGAGGACTTTTGTTTTTAATCTACATGTTCATTTAAATATAACATAGTAACAAAGAAGAATATAAACAGTGGATAACATTTAGAGGGCTGTTGAGACTAGAGTGATCAACTTCTGAAAACAAGCAATACTTTAAAATATACATTAAAAAAATAAATGCTTTAAGAAATTTAATTCAGTGTTGGGGTAATGATGGCAATTATAACAGAAGTGACTAGTTGATACTTTTGGGTCAAACAAATCGGAGTTCTTATCTAGGCTTATCTGACTACTAGCTGCGCGATACTTGAGTAAGCTGTTTAACTTTCTTCATCTATAAAATAAAAATAGAGTAAGTTTTTTTTTTTTTCCATCATGGGTCAAGAACTAAGACAATGCACATAAACGTTTTAGCACTGCGCTTGGCACACAGCAAGAATTCAATATTAGCTAAAATGATATGAACAACAGTCATAAAAATATTCGTCATCGTAAGGAACATAAAAGGGTTGGGAGGAGTGCTTTGTTTTACGGTGCAGCAAGATTTATAGGGGTACCAAGATACCAAGGTAAGGTGGCTATTAGTGGTTCAGGGAATTGAAATCTGGTGGGGAATTTGGGGTTGGCTATCTTAGAACCTGGAATTTCACCCTTCATCACCATCCTGGGGCTAGTGCATTTTGAGACAGAAAACAAGGTGGCTTGCTTCTGACAAATGGTGAAAGTGGCAAGGATGGGACATGTGGAAGAATTACAAGGACTTAAGTTGTTAACTGACAAGGGGAGAGTGTAGTTTTATTTTTGTTATTATCATTTGTTTTTTAGCTCTAAACTTCTCAGAGTGATTATTCAAAGAAAAATTGATAAAATTGGAAATAAGTTTCAGGCTAAAAAAAGGAACAAGAATAGATTTTATTTATTTATAAAAAATAAATAGGTTATGTGTTGAGGGTGCTTTTAATGTAATACATGATATTTTAAGAGAATTTGGAATATAGCCGTTAATTGCTTCAGCATTTCTACAGGCTTGTGGTGGAGCTCAGGAATATAGAATTTTACAAGCGCCGCCGCAATAATTGTAACTCATATGTCCTTGGACCCCACTCTGAGAAACACTGTCCTAGACTTTGCTACTTAAACCGTGGTCCTTGGACCAGCAGCCTCAGCCTCCCATGGCAGCTTGTTAGAAATGCAGAATCTCAGGCTCCATCTTAGACCTACTGAGCCAGAACCTGCGTTTTAAAAATATCTCTAGTGGTTTGTACACACAGTAAAGGTTGGGAAGCTCTGCTCCAGATACTTCTCCACTCCTCAGGGACATTCTGCTGACATAGGGGCTACGACCCCCGAGCTGCAGAGCATCTGATGGCACCTGTGCAGGGAGAGCAGGCAGTTCATTTCCTTTCCTAGACATGAAAGGTTTGAACAATGTTCCGAGCCCTTCCAGCTCTGGAATTCTTAGATTTTAAAAGTTGTTCTAATATCAATTTCACCTAATATTGGTTCCTTTATCTTTCTTCAACTTACTTATTTTCCCAAGCACTTTTCATTGCTCTAGTTTCCTTCAGCTTATACCTACCTTCTTTTCAGAATAAAGCCTTAACTGCTGATTTGATACCTTTCTTTGCACACTGTGAGGACTAATTCCTTCATATTAACGCCATCCCTCTTGCAGTTCAGAGCTCATTTCTCCTTTTCTTTTCAATGTTCTTTCTTCAAATGTTCTCTGCCTATTTTACTATTTTATTCCTGTTTTCAAAAACAAAAATGTTCATGAATATTTGAAAAACACTAAACAAATAAACCCCGATAATGACTAAATAAACATTTAACAAGTTTGTTTTCATAAATAAGATAAAAGAAGAAGCCTAACAGAAATTGTATGCACTTACCAATGAATCATCGCTAATGAGTCCAAATGTCCCCTTGTGCACAATGCCAAGGCTGGGCAAACACAGATAAGAAGACAGCCTCTGCCGGCAATCCAGTGGGGATTTCAGATGTATAAACTGTAAAATTCTTTTATTATATACAAGTAGAAATGCAAACCCTGAAAAATTAAAGTTCCAGGAAAATCTATCAAGCTATTTCACCAAAACAGTCTCTTCTCTTCTCTCTCTCTCTTTTCTTTTTTTGGTTTTATTTCCTCTCCTTTCCTCTTCTCTCTTTTTCTTTCTTTCCTTTCCTTTTCTCCTTTCTACTTCCTTTCTCTCTCTGCCTCTCTTTCCTTCTTTGTTTTTCATTTTTATCATACTCAGTTTTTCCTTTCTAAGTAAAAGCTGCAGAAGGCATAGCATAGGTACAACATAAAGCAACTAATGAATACTTCATCTTGGTTTTTAGGCAACTAATAATGATACTTTTATCATTCAGCATACATAAAATCTGAATTGGGTGAAATCAATCCTGAGAACATTCCCAAAGAATGAATTTTGTGTTTTGCATTTTTAAGTTCTGTGTATGATATTTCTGAGGATTAAGAGAAAGCTCTAAGGAGCAACCCACATTTCTGAATTGTAGCTGGTTTATCACACTCAAGGTTAATATTGTCTCTGTACTCTTACTTTTTGGCAGCCATTTAAAAAACTTTTCTCAAAAGTATTTAAATAAGTTAAAATATTTAACTTAACATGCCACACATGTTATTTACCTTGTTGTTTTTACATAATCTCTTTGTTCAAAGAACACAATGTGATATCTGTAAGGGAGTTTAGAATAATTGGGAACATGGGGAACAACAACAAAGAAAGGAGAGAATAAGTTTCTTCAGGGAAAAGCAATACAGAAAATTAACAATAGTGGTTTCATAGAAACAGATGTAGCTAAATCCTTGTTTTATGCAGACACTGGAAAGGCAAATGGAATTCCCAGCTCTTAGGAGGTGAGGTAGGGGACATGCTGGAACCTGGTCAACTGGGAAACTTACCATGTTTCATGATTCTAAAACACATTTCCCCTCCACATTTTATCATCTCTAAATTAGAATAGGTCTGACAACAGATGGTCTATTATTGTTTAACTGGCAATATTTTCCCCTTTTTCTAGCAGGACATAAAATAATGGTGTGGTTTACAGACAATGGTTGCTGAGATTCAGCGAAGTACAGGTGTAGTGGTGATTTCAGTGGTACCTAGATGTATTCTAGCCCCCGTCCAAAGTATTTGAGGGTTGCAGCTGCTTAGGTTACTGATGCCTAAAATTTCATTAATAGAACTTATTTACTTTGTAGCCTTTAACCAGGGATGAGCACACACCAGGTTGTACCACTCACCTACGTCTTTCTTTGAACAGGTTTAGCAGAATTTCCGACTGTGGTGTTCTTTGCAGTTAGACTTGCTAGTAGCAGTCATTGATATGTGCTAGTGCAGGCTAGTCAGTGGCTTATGTCCTCCACTGTTTCTGATAATTGACCCTCATCTTTTGGGAACAGAACTGTGTTTAGCTGCAAGACTCCTCGTAGTTAACAACAAAGTCATCTGAAGAATAAAAAATGCCCCAACCAACAAATCTTTGCACTTATCAGAATCAAAGGAGTCCACACCTGCTTCTTGACCACGGATTTAGTTTGTTCTCATCATAAGACTCTTGAGGAGTCCTCATCTCAGGTCAAGCCTGTACCTAAGTCACTCTCACCACATCTGAAACAGTAGAGACTGCTTGTCTCTTTAAGAGTGATGTTGAATATTGGCAAACCAAGTTGTTGCTTTAGAAGGTCCTCAACCTCAGTGCCCCTACCCTGGAAATTTTTATGTTAGAGGAACTCACTTTTATATCTTTGCAAGCAACCAGGAATATTGATGTAGTTTAAACTGGAATGCAGAAGATATATATATATATATATATATATATATATATATATATATATATATATACCTAGGAGAGAAATTGCTGCATCTGGGTTATATGTACCTTCCATCTTAGTAGATATTGTCAGGTTGTTTTCCATCCTGGTTTACCAGCAGTACATGCGAAATTCATCTGCTCCACATCCCCTCAGTTTTTGGAATTGCCTATCATTTTCTTTTTAGCCATTCTTTCAGGTTGTGGTAGTATCTCTTTGTGGTTTTAATTTGAATTTGGTTGATGACTAATGTACCTGTTTATATGCTTATTGGTCATTTGGATCTATATATCTATCTATCGTTAATCTCCCATTCAAGTCTTCTGCTCATTTTTCTGCTTGGCTGCTTGTTTTTTTTTTATTGACTTATGGAAACTATTTATAGAATTATTTTTATATTATATATGTTGCAAATATTTTCCCCCACCCTGTGGCTTGCCCTTTTACTCTCTTAGTGGCGCTTTTGATGTAGTCTAATTTGTCAGTTTTCCCCTTTATGTTTAGTGATTTTTTTGGCATTTGGTTTGATAGAGGCCCTGGGAAATTACCTTTACTGCAGGGATTTATTTTGATGGTGCCTCTGAATCATCATTGTCTGTGCTAGCTCTATCCAGGCACTTAGTGCCACATGGATAGAGGGTGATAGAATTGAATTTATGGGAATTACTCTATACAGATGACCTCATAAGCAATTGCCTCTAATTAGTCACTTGAAGTCAATAACACAGAGACATTTTGTAGCACTCAGCCATTCTTGGGAATAAATTATAGGTGTCTGAAAAGGAATCTTGGCCCCTTTCATGGTGCTACCCATTCCATGAACTCTGTAGACTCAACTTGTGATTTCATTTGATAGTGTGAGAAGAAAATCAAAGATCTATTGATGTTTTCAACAGACTTTGCTATGTGAGAGCCATTTTTAAAGTTTAGCAAATGTTAATTACCATATATTATGTTCCAGGAGCATTATTTAGCCTTGGGGGGAGAGAGATGTCTAAGACACATTCTCTTCACTCAAGAAGTTCATAGTGTAGTTTTACCCTTAGACAACTATAATAAGAGACAGGAGACCAAAAGCATACAAGGAGCACTTTGTGACATGGGGGTATACTGACAGGCAAAGGTATATTAAGAAAAACTTTGGTAAGATGTGCATCATTTGAAGGGACCCTAGAAAGGGTCTCTTGCTCACGACTGAATCTTTAATGGACGCTGTCTTCTTATAACGTTAAAAATGATTTCATATGATATTGCATATTTCCTTAAGAGTATATATTCCTGTATACCCAGACCATTTTATGGAACTTTATAAATCTCTGTCAAATCATGGGCTAAAGTCCCTTCAGCTTTCTGTATTCTGACTACCAATTTCTGCTTTAGAAGCTGTAAATTCTTTTGATTCTTTTTCTGAGCGGTTTTAAGACCAGTGAATAACTTCCTTCAAGCAACAGGTAGCTCTTTCTAAATATCCACAGTTACAATATTGATATGTCTCTACCAGTGCTCAGAGGGATGGTTGGAGCTATTGATGTATATGTCAGGGCCTATAGTCTGTCGGTTGACTGTGCTTTCGTTTTTCTTTTACATACTTACTTCTGGGTACAGTTCTCTCAGAGGTACTTTTGTGGCGGCAATCTCAGCCATGGTACTCCTGGCACAGGCTTATGTCTTTGAACTTCAGACATCTGACAGCAAGAAAGTTCTTGTCGGGGTTCTCTTCTGTATTTGTCCAAAAATTTTGAAACTTTTTTTTTTGATAGCCTCTTTAAATGTCAGGGAACATCACTGCTTTTCTTGATGCTTTGCACTTTACAATGTATTTTTAAAAATAGCTTAAGATATGAGTTCTTAGATACTTGATGTGTTATTCAGAACAAATTCATTTGAAGGTGCATCAAGCCTTTACTATTAGAACCACTTTTTCATGTTGCCTTTGTTTCAGTTCGCTCAATATCTGGGTTTTAGTCTAGAATTTATGGTATGTGCTCATCCTGTTGGGGAAAAATGTCTTTTGAAACGTCATGCAAAAAAGCTGAAAGCTTGCTCTCCCTTTTTGGTAGCCTTCGTATAAAGAACCTAGTTGATAGAGGCCCAGGAGCTCGTCCTCCTGACTTCCAAGCAGGAGTTTATAAAAACTGTGCTAACTGCCTGAAATTTCGTCACAGTCCACTGAATAAGTAAATGCAGTTTTTCAAAAAATAGTCATCTCAGTACCATATGAGAAATTTTATAGCCAATTTTTGACTTTATTCACAAGGTTTCAGTGGCGTAACCTGGCAGTAGCAGAGTTCAGTTCTCCCCACATTGTGTGTGTGTGTGTGTGTGTGTGTGTGTGTGTGTGTGCGCGCGCGCATGTGCGCGTGCAACAGAAAGAAAGGAAGGGAGGGAGAGAGAGAGGCAGACCTGAAGCCTGGGAGTCATGGAAACATAGCATAGCTTGGCTTGCGAATGTGTGCCTTTATAGTAGAATTTTACTGAAGGAGGCAGAAGGATGATGTGGAAAGAATTCTAACCTTGGTTTTGTCCCTTCCTATTTTGTGAACTTGGATAAGTCACTTGGGTGTTCTGATCTGGAATTTAGATCTATAAAAAGCAGCTTGGATCAGATGAGGTCTCAGCTTCCTTCCAGCCCCAGACTGTAGCATACTGTGACTGTACCATTAATGTCACAGACTTTAGAACAAACATGAACTGGGGAGTCAGATTAACTTGGGTTTTAATCCCTGCTCTGTTCTTTATTTTCAGTGTAACACTGGGGAACCTTTACCTTTCTGATGGCCTGTTTCTTCCTCTTTAAAATTGGAATTCTAGCTTCAGCTTGGTTGAGAGATCTAAAAATATGTGAGGTGGTAGCATGGTACCCGGCACAGAGTAGGTGTTCAATGTTGAAGGTTACGATTATTAATGTTATGAGAAAGATGACTGTTCTTTCAGTTTGGCGATGAGAATTTGGTGGAGCTGGGCTTGGAGCATGTGGTTGAGTAAGGAGGTGATTGCTGAACAGGTCAGACGATCCCGATAACTTTGGTTTGTGATGACACCAGTGCTTGTAACGCATTTGGAATTGGAGACCCTGTGTGTTTTATTTTGTTCTTCTTGATTCCTTAAGAAGGTGTTTCAAACAGGGCCCTACTGTCTGTCTGCTCTCCTGTTCCCCAGCTGTAACAAAGATAAACTCGATAATTATATGAGAGCAATCAATCCCAGAAGCCACATAAATCTTATTTATTTACCTCGTTAAGTAGCTCCATTTCTCACAACACGTAAGCTTCAAATTTTGGATACCTTATTGTTGTTTTGTGATTTTGCTCCACTGTTAATAAATACTAGTTTTCATTTGTTGGGCTGTAGCTGTGCCAGAAACTGGTGCTTTGATACAATGTACATGTGTGTCTTCTGCTTCCATCTTCACAAAGTCCTCAGGTACTTTTGTTATTATGTTTCCCAGATGAAGAAACCAAGGCTTGAAAATGTTGAGTAGCTTTCCAAATGTTATTCAGCTTTGAAGTAAGAGGAAATTCATGACTGTTTCTAAAATTTGGGTTGTTCCTACTAAGATTTACTGTATCACATACAATCAACCGTTCAAAAATTTTTATATTTTTAAAAAAAAATATTTATTTATTTGGTTGCACTGGGTGTTAGTTGTGGCAGGCGGGCTCCTTAGTTGTGGCATGTGAACTTTTAGCTGTGGCATGCAAACTCTTAGTTGCGGCATGCATGTGGGATCTAGTTCCCTGACAGGGGATTGAACCTGGGCCCTCTGCATTGGGAGTGTGGAGTCTTATGTACTGTGCCACCAGGGAAGTCCCTAAAATTTTTATATGTTTTAATGCTTAAATCATAAGTTAAATTGAACTAAAGATAGCTTTTTATTCAATATTTTGAGAGTTTTTCAACTACCTCTGAGATATCTAAAAGCTGGCTCTAAAATAGCTTAAACATTGCTGACTGGCATGTTTTGCCAAATCAACTCATTGTAGAGATGAAAGAGCAAAATTTTAAGTATGATACAGTAGCAGAGGCTGAATAAAGATTCCAGTTTTGGACTCTGAGTTTCCCATCTGTTTATTAATTCCCAGGCTACCTGAGTCCTAATTTTATGTGGAATGTGAACCTATATTTGGAATAAAAATAAGAAAGAAAAAAACAGCTTTAATGATGTCAGGGATTAGGACCTTAAGCTTTTTCTTTAACCTCAAAATGTTTTTAGTCAATTTTATACCTTCTTTGCCTAAAAATGTGGGTATTTTTCCATATTCAATTCATCACTATATATCATGTATATGCCAGTCATATTCTTTATGGCTCTTCACAAATCTTAAAAAGCTTTACTTCAACAGTGAAGATACAATGCAGCTGAAGTTTATGGGTACCATTTGAGCTGAGCAGCCACATAAAGAAGGCTCTAATCATGACTATGACTAAATGCATTCAGGAAGAGAAAGATGGCCGATAGGACCTTAGCCATATCAATTAATAGAAGAGAATGATCGGTACCAACCCTGGTAAGCAGCAGGGACAATAACCAATCCAAAGCATCATGAAACTCTAGTGAGTTGTAAAATATGGACCTCTCCTTTTTTGAGATATTTCTAATATCTTTATTAGATTGAACATCTGTTTTAAAAACAGGATTCTGCTCTTATACTGTAGTTCACTGGCTAAAGCCCAGTGGTTTATAAATCAGAACATACCTCAAGCAAGGTGTATCAGTCTGGTTTAGCAGTAATGCAACCTAACAACCAAACCCTAAATCTCATTGGTTTAAAATAGCAGTGCTTTATTTCTGGGTCATTGTTCTGCTGGTCAGCTAATGGGGTTCTGTCTCAGGCTGTGCGTTGAGCTCAGGTCGGCTGCAAAGGTCTTTTGTTTTGAGGTCAGTGGCTATCTGAAGCTTGTTTTTCTCGTGGAGGATGCCGTAAATTCACAGGGAAAAACAGAAACACGTGATGCTTGTAGCTGAGAATTGGCATAGTTTTGCTTCCACTCACATTCTCTCAGTGAAAGCAAGTCACATGGCCAAGCCCACCTGCACTGGGGCATTGTAGCGTTTGCTGTGGTTTACCCAACAGTGAACCATGATGAGGATATGGAGGGGTGAAAACTTGAGCAAATATTGCCACCCAGTACACGTAGTGACTGAGGGTTAAGCTTTCTGAAGACACAAAGAAAGTGAAGCCACAAAGTTTATAACTGTGCATCAGTGCTCTTTCTAGTGATACTGGGATTTGGCTGTTGTTTGCTTAGTTCCCTGGCAATCCCAAGGAAAAAGGGTATAAGAAGGGAGAAGAAAGAATGGATATTCAATGGGAGAGTTCTAACTGGTGAAGAGACTTGCATTCATGGCAGCAGAGATGACTTACTGAGGTGTGATGCACAGCCAGGTCAGCCCCAGACCTCTGGAGACTGTCCGTTACCTCTGGAGCCTGATGCTATTCTGCTCATTAGCATATGTACTTCCCAAGCGCCTCTTAAGTTCACGACACTGGGCCAGGTGCTTTGGAGAAGAAGGGATGTAGTGGAGAAAATTAAGAGAGGTTTAAATAAATCCAGGTGAGAAAAGGTGGTGTTTTGTAAAGGCAAAGTGATGAGGGAATGAGTGGAGTAAAGAGCATTGATACTCAGGTGCTCAAGTTCCTGAGGAAGGAGGGAAGTTGGAGAATGCCCGTGTGTATGTGTGGAAATACCTTTCCTTTACCCTTCTGAATTCTCGGCTGAGGCCCCTGATTAACAAGAGGAAAGCATACACATTTATTTAATATAAGTTTTATGTGACCTGGGAGCCTTCATAAGGAAATGAGGAACCAAATAAGTCGTTAAATCTGAGTGTTTTTGTGTGAGGTTTGATGAAGAGCTGTGGAAAAATGTGGTGGGCTGAAAAAGGGTACGAGCTAAAGGCAGTGAACAGGGGGAACAGCAAGGCCTGTTTGTTCCGATTGCTCTTGGTGTCCCTCTGTCTCCAGAGATAAGGACGCTCCTTTCCTCTGGGTGTAGGGAGGGCACTTCAAACTTGAGGGTCTTATAACCTGCCTCAGGAGAAGGTCAGAGAATCCTTCCTGCACTGGTTGTTTCTCAGATTCTTTCAGCTTGAAATGTTCAATATGCCAAGGTGCCATATTTTGGAGCAGTTTGTCCTGAACACTATCACCTGTGATGAGAATAGGAAGACAGTGGTACAGGATTCAGTGACTCATTCATTTAGCAAATATTTATGCGTATCTTCAATGTCCTGAGTCAGGAAATATATTATGTGTCAAGAATACAGAGGAGAAGAAGACACAGTCCTTACCTTCAAGTCATTGAGAGACTGAAGGAGGAGTCATACCGGTGAATAGACGAAGATTAAGAGGTCTTTTAAGTGCAAAATAATGTTAAACATGAAGTCCTTCAAGAATCCAGTAAAGGTATCTAATTCAGGACGTGAGGAAAGATTTCTAGGGTCCACTGATTAAGCCAGGGTACAGAAGGACTTAAGATAACAATATAGGCTTCAAAACAAGAAAAATAACAGTGATAGCAGAGGAACAGAGACTAGAAATAGTGACAGTGAACAGGGAGGCTACAGTGTCCTGAATCTAAATTGGTGATCGTGGAAGCAAGGGAGAACAGGACATAAAAGTTGGGGTACCAGGTGTGGGGCCCAAACCCTCCGCTCCTCAGGGGGCAGCTGGGAGTGGGGAGTTCCCTCCCTGTTGTGTGTCGCTATGCTGGGGTGAGGTTTGTGGCAAGATTGTGTTTCAGCCCCTCCTACGTGTTTCAATGTGTGTCATTTTCTCATTTGCCCCATGTGTAGATGACAATAGGTTTTTCGATTTCTTTCAGAGGGAATTGTTCCATATGCAGCTGAAGATTCGGTGGGTCCATGGGAGGAGGTAAGTTCACAAGTCTCCTATTTCAGTATCTGAAACCAGAACTCCTGTCACATTCCTTTTAAAGGTTTTCATTTGCTACTTTTTAATGCAGTAACTATCTCATTAATTTATGCCCTGCCTCTTCAGGTACTTTGTCTTGAAGGACAGTGAGCTTGTAGTGCATTGCTTTTACTATTTTTTTTTTAAACATAATATATAGTGAAGTGGTATTGAAATATATTGGAAATAAATGTAAGTGAATGTAAATAGTGAAATGGGTGAAAAATGTGTAGGTTCTATTTGGTAAAATGTGGAATAGTGGGATGAGCAGAAATTTCTAAAGCAGAAAGAATTAAAAGGGAAGTTGAAACAGACATTTTTATGTTGATGGATGGTGAAGATTATATAAATGGAACTAAATAAAACAAATGCAATCGATACATAATATTGTAATACTAGTTCTAATGAATAAGCTTCTTATAGTAGTGATTCAGTATATGGAAATCTCTTTACTATTAAGGTTTTCAGGGATTGGTTTTACACCCACATTAAACCTTCCATAGACTTGAATGTAATTGTTTTCAGGGATAACATGAACGTAAAATAAATAAATTTATAGAATAATTTCATTACAGTATTGATTTTTGTGGGACACAATCTCAAAGATATTCCAAGGAAAATAAGGTCTTATAAAGTAGGTGAAACAAATACAGAAAAGTTTAGTACTTTAGGTCAATATCAATCACTATATTGAAAACTGAATTGACTGAGAACACATTAAACATATTAAAGAACTGGGCATTAATTTAATGCTGGCATACCAGGAGGAATTAAAGATCTCATCAAATGATAGCCTTTTCTTATATCTTGAACCCTCTATTGTAATATTAGAGAAAAAAATTTCTATATATGAACAAACAACCCAAAACCTCCTACCTACCCACCCACCCGATCAAATAAATAAAGAACAAAAGAAACAAGTAACTGTTGACTTTTTCTGTTTTATTTTGCCATTGGGTTTTGAACATGGAAACTTAAAGGATATTTAGTAAATAAATAGGAAAAGGAGGAGGTAGTTAAAAAACAGGAAATAATGTGTGGAATTAGGGTTTGATAGAGATAATCTGTCTTAACATGGCTTTGACTTTTCTATGAACCGAGAAGAAAAATTTCTCAGGTGAATTTTCAGACCTGTAATTTAAACCTCATCATATTAATATTTAACCATTTTCCTTCACATTTCGGCTGCTTTTACTTCCCTCTGATGGTGGATTGTTATGGTTTCGAGTTTGAAATATTGTAAATATTGCAGTTTAGTGCTTTTAAGTTCCACAGCTACAAGTTTGTTCAGAGTGCTTTTTCATTATGGGATAAGTTTGTTGAGAATCTTCTAAATGCTTAATCATAGCTCAGGCAATTTAGGAGATTCTGAAAAAAAAAAAAAGAAAGAAATACATATAAGTCTGGATAAAGAGGAAGCATGGAATTAAAAATTTTAGGGACCAAAAACTTAATGAAAGGGGACATTTAATTTCAGATGATTTGGGGGAGACTCTGGAACCTTTATATTTTCAAGCAACAGATATTTTGGTGCACAGTGTTGTGAACTGGGGCAGTCTGACAACATGGCCCTAGAATTTTAGGCTGTTTCATGCCACCAACTCATTTCATAAGTGAGGAAACGTAAAGAGCCTGTTCAAAGTCACAGAACTATTAGTCTCAGGGCTCTCAATTCTCAGCCCAGTGCTCTGTTTTTCTGGCATAGAAATGATGTCCTTTCTCCTATCATAACTAGTTGAGTGAGAGATATCTGACTTGAGATATGTGTTCACATTCATCAAATATTTTTGTGGGGCCTTTTGGTAAGTTATTTCTGTGTACTGAAAGAAAAAGCATAATGTGAGAGTCATAAGTTAAATTTTCTTTGGGTTAAAATGAGCACTATAGCCTGGGGGACAGCATTTCAGATAGCTCTGAGAAACTGCTCTAAAGAGGTAGGGGGGAAGGTCAGTATATATGTGATTTTGGTGAAGGGGGAGTACATGCAATCAAGCACATATTTTTTGGCAGAAGGTTTCTGGTTGTCTTGTGAAGGTTACTGCTAGTCATGAGGAGCAGACGTCACCATGAAGGATTTTAATGCTTTTCTAGATATGAGAAGATGCAAGATTTGGGCTCATAAAATCGTCTCCTGAAAATATCTAACTACCTGGTGGCCTGTTCTGCCAGTTTTTCCCAGAGCACGGAGTGCCTCACTCCTGATCTCCACCCTGACCTCCTTTCAGGGAGTTTGAAGGTCAGCAGCCACAGCGGCTCATAATTTGATCCTTGTAGAGGTAGATGGCAAGTGGCAGTTTGTAGGTGACACTTCCTATACGCTTGCTTAATATTCTTTTCTGTAAAAATGGACATAATGTTTGCCTTCTAACAGTCTCTAAAAAACATTGTAAAGATTAATGTCTCCCCAAAATACTGAATTTCCCATCTGCAAAATGAAGAGGTTGGTTGAACTAGATGATATCAAATGTTATTTCCAGGTCTAAAAGGGACCCACAGTTGCCAGATAAGATGAAACCCCCTCTCCTCCCTCACTTATCTTTACTGCCTCAAGTTTGTCCTTTCAAACTCAGTGGGGTTGGCTCCTCTAATTACTCCCCGTTGGGGGTGGGTACAGCTGCTCCCTGCCCCCGTAGTCACCTATGCACACCACTATTATTTTCTTTACTAAGCATGTCTGTCTTCCTCCACTTGAAAGAGCTCTTTGATGTTGGATTCTATGTTTAATTTCTCTTGGTAAACCAAATACCTAGCACAGCATCTGGAACTGAGTGGAATCAAAGCAAATATTTGTCAAATCAATGAAAAACCTAAGATGCTCTCAGCTTCTGAGGATACTGGTGATGATGAGCTCACACTAAGGCATAAGTGGTCTGTGTTTGGGAGGCTCTGGATTATTTAGGTGCATTTTAAGTGTAGGAAAACCTCTCTAATCCTAGAATTATTGCCATTTCATCCCCTGGCAAAAATGGTTTCTGTTTAAAATCACTCACCACACTAATCAATCGTTTACATCTGGAGGTAAATGGAGAACCATAAAGAGAAGGGAAACATGATTATAGATAATAGAAGAAGAAAGGCAGGTGAACTCAGGATAAGACTTTATATGAACTGAATCTGTCATCATCATTGCAGTGAATTTCACAGTAATTATTGTCATCAGAATGTTACTCACATTTTATATACACGTTATTGAGATATTCTTTTTTGTGGACACAAAGAAAACATTTATTCTTGAAAACATGTTAATGAAAGATCTGAATGGTGCATATTTTAATCAGTTCTCTAATAAACAAGGAAATAAAACACATGCTTATTTGACTTAATTGCATTTCAAGATATTAAAGACATTTTAAAAATAACCAGAAATTAATGCCCGGTGGAGAAAGGAGTTGAAGGAATTCAAAGTGAAAATTATGAAGTTTTAAAAATACTATTTTCTAGGGTTTAAATAAAACAAAGGTGATAAGGCCAATGCATAAAGTTGAAGATTTGATATAAATTGTAAAGACTTGGCTCTTCACTGATTATAAAAGTAATTTATTAGAATACAGATCAGACTGTACCACAGAGGAAGGAAAACTTTCGAGGCATCAGGTGGTAGTTGGACACAATGACCTTTATTGCCCCTTCTGACCCAGAGATTCTGTAAATGGATGAAAACCCAATAATGAGGAACGTGCTAATGACACACCCTAGTGCCCTCTGTTTTAAAAATGAATACTTTAAATGTCAATAGTTATTGGTTTTCAATGTCTCTAACTTTTATCATTAAAAATATCCATGTTACCATTTCTCGGTCAAGCTCCTAATGATAGACTGTGACCTTTTTCTGAGAAAAAAAGGCAGTCTGTCTGAATTCTTGTTGCAAAGAAGCAATGCAAATGAAAGAGGTTCCAGTTCCCCAGAGGCTGCTAAATGACACCCTCCAACTCTAACCCGCCATCTCCAGAGGGTAATTAAATTGCAGAAGGGGAATATATCTGTGATTTATTTTTAGGAGACCAGGTTGGAGAAAATAAAATACACCTGACCTTTAAGTTTTTGGGTTTGTAGAGGAATTATTAGTACAGTTGGTTATGCCTTTAGGTTTTCAGTGCGTGGTAAGAGATTTCAGTCAGTGACAGTGCAGTTTACTCTAATGGATTCTTAATGGCAAATTAGAGAAATGTAGTAGAAACTATACTGAATTGCAACAATGGTTTGCTACACTAAGCACAGATGTTTTGGCCCATTTATGACGTGTCCTTAAAAGTTTTAGTTATGTGTGTACGTTGGCAAATAGCAGTAGGAAACTGATGAGGATAGAGGAAGTCATCCCAAACTTTGAAAATGGTCAGAGGAGAGCAATCCTATGTGAACTAGTTTCTATTACACTACTTCTTTTTCAGTAATTTTACTAAACTTGTGTTAGTGTAGATATATTGCATACATTGGTCGATCTTTCAGAATAGTTTGAAATGTTTAAGAACTTGAAATTTTGGCATCTTCTCTCTTTTAGAGTGTAGATGGGCAAGTATTTGGTTAAGATGCCAGCTTTAGCTCATCAAATATGAAACCTTTATTACTTTTATCTTAGATGTGTGGGAGGGTAGAATGTAGATTTGGAAGCAAGTGTTTATTTTACTAAATCTCTTAAATTTTTTCTCTACAAGTTGCCTAGGGGATATGAGGAAGGGGGATTAAGAAGACAGGTGTTTACAATTTAAGGAAACAGCTTAAGGAGAGCAGCTTGCAGAACTTTTAAGTGTGGGTGACTGCTTTGCAAGCTACAGGCTACCAACTCAAATATTGGCTTTGGGAAAGGGAATTGTGATTTTCCTTCCAGCAAATCTAAAAACGTTTAGATACATTTAGTCCAGGATAGATTTAAAAACTGAGCATTCTTCATTTTGAGTTTAAGAATAACAGAACTCTGCATGTGGAATTCTTTTTGTGGAAACCCTAAGTCAATTTGATAATTATGTGTGGAATGTGAAAGAGAAGAGAAAGTTAGGAAAATCTTAGTTTGTGAGTCTCGTTTTTTGTAAATAGATAATGGGGATGAGTGAGAATTAAAATTTAATATTTAGTTACAGTCAGCGCAAGACAACCCAACTTAGCAGACCTGCATATTTCTGACCTGAGGTTAGAATCAAGAGGAAAGGGTACGTTATAGAAGATGGTGGCTCTAGGATGCTCCTAATTTAATGTCAAGTGTTCCTGATGGGGGAGAACTGAAATTGTCAGAATTGTGATAGATATATCAAAAATATACAAACTAAGCTAGTAAATTGTGAAACGTATCAGCTTACTCCGTGGTATGGTAAAAACGACAACTTTTCCATCTAGCTAATTGAGAGATCTACCTCTATCACATTAAATTATCTCTTCCTTCTCTTTCCCTTGCAATCTTTTTTCATGCTACATCTGTGTTCTCCTAACTGTGAATGTCCAAATTAAGCTACTTCTGTTGTTACTGCTGCTGTTGCTGCTCTAGCTCCTACAGGGAGTTCAGCACTTCCTGTGTCACAAGCGTGAACTAATGAATGCCTTGACATGAATTAAGTTCTTTGATTCTTGCAAAAATCCTGCGAAGTCAGTAGTTTCATTATTCTCCTTTCATAAATGAGGAAACCAAGGCTTAGAAGGATTTGAGGCAGTCAGTTCAACTGCTCAACCCACATCTTAATTACTGTTCTATAATATCTCAAATATTAATGACCCCTTTGCCTTGAGGGTTTTAGAAGTTTAGAAGCCCCTTTCTCACCACTGTTGTCAAGGCTTAGTCAGGACCTTCTTTCATAGGATGTCATTTTGCCTGGCTTGTTCCATACATCATCTTATACCTGAGCTCGGAGCCTGGCGATCATGAACCAACTCTAACTTTATCTATGCTCTCCTCCTCCCAGGATGAACCCATAAATGTGTGTAGGCTAGCACTTATCATTATACTTTTTTACTTTTTAGCGTTGAAATATAATTGACTTGTAACATTATATCAGTTTCAGGTATACAACATAATGATTTGCTTTAGTTTAACTATTAATTAAACAACTATTTGCATGCCTGCTATTTAGGTACTAATTTTGGGGACACAAAAAATGGGTAACACCCAGCCCTTGCCATAAAGAGAGGGAGGTGAGGGGCCAGGCCTATAATCAATAACAAAAGTTATTGTCATTGTTTAACCTCTTGTCTTCAAGGAGGACTTTGTTGGCATGACATCAGGCTTCCTGTATTTTCCAGGTGTTCTGTGTTAAGCTGCTTGTGCTTCCCTAGCTTGACTTTTTTATTTTTCACCTATGGCTGTAGTATTGCGTCAAGATTCATTTATTTATTAAATGTGCAAGGACTATTAGGAGTTTTAGGAGACTAATAAATAATACTCCTTTTCCCCACCTGTGTTTGCAACCAACTGATATGGACATGGGGGTCTGGGTCTGATAGTGGGAGATAAAATGTTTTATAACAACTATAAAGTTATATGGAGACTGTGGCCAAGGTCAGTCAAAGGAGTTTGCTAAGACACCAATGCAACAGGCATCCCCAGGAAACTAGGGCTGAGCGTGGCTGGTTTATTCTAACTCACCTGCCAGTCAAGAGCAGAGGGGTGAGGAGTGGTGGAGGGGGGCCAAGAGTTGTCACTCTCGTGGATGTCCCCCTGCACAGACACATAAGGAGCAAGGAGCAAAGGTTCTTGGCAACACGTTAGACTAGATTACAAGATGTGGTTAAAAGATCTCAGGAAAATAGAAAGCTGCATACAGAAACACAGGGAGGATTAGGTTTTTCCCCCAGTTTTATTGAGGTATAATTGACAAAATTGTAAGATATTTAAAATGTACAATGTGATGATTTTATATTCGTAGACATTATGAAAGGATTTCCCCCATCGAGTTAACATGTACCTCAGCTTATTTATTTATTTAGTAAGAACCTTTAGATTCTACTTTCAGCAGACTTCAACTATACAGTACAGTGTTATCAACTGTAGTCACCATGTTGTACATTAGATCCTTAGAGCTTGTTCACCTTATAGCTGAAAGTTTGTACCCTTTACTAACTTCTCACCCCTGCCCAATCTCTTGGCAACCACTTTTCTGCTCTCTGTTTCTGTGAGTTCTTTTTCTTTTTTTTTCAATTCCACATGTAAGTGATACCATGTGGCATTTGTCATTCTGTATCTGGCTTATTTCGACTTAGCATAATGCCCTTCGGGTTCATTCATGTTGTCAAAAATGACAGGATTTCCTTCTTTTTAAAGTCTAAGTAATATTCCATTGTGTGTGCATACCACATCTTCTTTGTCCATTCATCTGTTGATGAACACTTGGGTTGTTTCCGTATCTTGGCAATTCTGAGTGATGCTGCAATGAATATGGGAGTGCAGATATCTTTTCAAGGTAACAATTTTGTTTCCTTTGGGTGTATACCCAGAGGTAGGATTGCTGGATCATGGGGGTAGTTCAATTTGTAACTTCTTGAGGAACCTCCATGCTGTTTTTCATATGTACTAGCTTGCATTTTAGGGAGGATAGGTTTATAATGCAGGTCCGAGTGTTGTAGCTTGTGTCAGAGGTAGATTCCCAAAGGAGGTTACACTAGCTGACTCTTAAGGAAGGAGTAGGAGGTTGCCAGGGAAACAGCGCTGGGGGCAGTGCAAGCACATTCCAGCAGATTAGCACATATACAGGTTCTGAGGCTTGATGTGCTTGGAGAATTACAACCGTTTTGATATTATCAGTGCAAACTGTCAAAGGTGAGATAATAAGTCAGAATATGAGGCTGGATGGTAGATAAAATTGGTTGACTTCTTGTTCCCTGGGTCTGTATTTGGGGACTTTGAATTTGTTCGCTTGGAGCTCTGCCCATCGACGGAACACTGTGCTGCCTGGTGAGAGAATCTCAAAGCACCTTTATTTTAAGTGTAGGTGGACTTCATGCTTTCATTCTTCATTTATCTCAGACTCACAGTCCTTGCGATTTCTTATACCCTTACCTTGTACTTCCAGGAAAGTCAGACGCAATTCTAAAAAAAAGGTTGAAAATAGGAAGCAGTTTCTAGGTGAGGAATATTAGCTTTTTCCAATTTAGGCTCAGTTTTTATATTTTTGTGGTAGGTTAGAAAATTCCAATGTTTTGGCAATCAACAGTGGTCACAAGCCCTGGGTCCAGATGGCTGGCTGTTTACTGTCAGTGCTGCATTGATAAACCTACTACCCAGGAGGATGTTAATCCCACAGCCTTTCGAATTCCAAGCCAGGCTGACTTCTGAGAGTAGGATGATAGTTTTTCATCCCTTGAGTGTGCTCGTGAAATATCACCCTGCTCTTGGAGGGGTTCATCCATCATGGTGCCTGTCAGATGGTTTGGTGTGCTTAGTGTTTCAAATTTATGTAAACTGAAAGAATTGAAAGGTTTGGAGGGCAAGTCCACATTTCTTAGTTTTCTTTGGCACATGAAAATGCTATGCCAGAGTAGCTGCAACTTGTATTTACCACCTTTATTTAATATGCAGCCTTTTTCATAAGGAATTGTTCTTCTTGATAGTCACTTATATTTATATAGTGTGTAATAGTTTACAAAAGGCTTTCCTATACATTAATTCTTTTATCTTGACAACAGATGAATGAGACAGGGCAATAGTTATTTTCTCCTTTTTACAGCAGTGGAAACTGAGGCTTAGAGAAGTTGAGTTGTGACTGTTAGATCAGTGCTGTCCCACAGAAATGTAATTCAAACCACATATGTAATTTTAAATATTCTAGTTGCCACAGTAAACAAAGTAAAAAGAAACAGGTGAGATTAATTTTAACAATATATTTCATTTAACCCAATATGTCAAAATGTTATCATTTCTGCATGTAATTAATTTAAAAATTATTAATGAGATATTAAACATTCTACTTTCTTACTAAGCCTTCAAAATCCAGTGTGTAATTTACAACTCAGACTATGCACATTTCAGATGCTTAATAGCCGTTTGTGGTTAGTGACTACCATATTGGACAGTATAGACCTAAACCTGCACTGCCACCTTTTCTACTGTGCATTATACTGACCCACTATTAGTTTGGGTAATGGAGTGGGGTTGTATTCTCAAGAGTTGTGATGAATCTAAGCAACTTCATGTACATATGCTTTGCTTGTTTTCCCTGAGAACAACGTCATATATCTTTGCAACACTTGAGTATATCCCCACAGGTGTGGTCTGTGATGCCTGGAGGAACATTCCCTAATGGAGGGACTGAGCATAAACCCACAAATAATGAACAAGGAGCTCTGACCAACATTCATTCCTTAAGTAAACAGTTAGTAATGAGTAAGCTCAGCTTTATATCTTAGGAGTGAATGGGCATACTCAGTCATCTTAATTTTGTCTGAAAATGCTTATACAAATGCTTTTGCATAAGCAAAACTTTCTAAATGAAATTAAGAGTTTACAGCTAATCCTTCTCTAGTATCTTTCTTTGCTTTGGCCCTATTTTCAGTCTGTGTAGGCCAAAATTTCATTCCTATCAATTGTTTAGTGTGGGTGGAATAGGTGAGTGGGCATTTTTATTGACTAAATGAAAGATATACTTCATGATTCATCATCTGTTTTTCTGAAATAGCAACTCTACATTTTCCAGGTAGCTAAAAAGGAAAAATCTCAGGCCCTCTAGACAGCTGCTGCAGGATTTTATTTCTATAGCTGTTCAAAGGTCTAAAAATCTTCCCTCCATAATGGCAGAGAGCACATATACATGTATGCCTGATTCTAGGAGGCTCCACTCTTTCCCATCAAAAAAAAAAAAAACAAAAAAAACCGAAACGAAAATAAAACAAACAAACTTCAAATACTTTTGTTGAAACAAACTTCCAGAGAGACAGCTTTCGGAACTTCCGGATAAAATAAGAGCCTGTTGTTTTCCAGTCCTTCCAGACTAAGCTCCAAACTCTACTATCTCTTAAGTATTTACACGAGCTGGTCCTTTGTACTGTCACCAACCATCTCTGGTCATCTGCTGAAACCAACCCATCAAGACAAGTTTTTAATCTTTCATGAATCTTCTCTAATTCCCCTAATTAGAATTAACATTTTCTTCTCCTGGTTCCTATAATACTTTGTCATTCTGTTATAAAAAAGAATTGCATTGTCCTCTAAGTTCTATTAGGTTGAACCAAATGTGATTGCTGGTTTTTTGTACATAAAAAAGTTCACTTTCAGATGCTTCAACTTACTATAATTAATTTATAAAATTCTGAATACACACACATTCATGTACATCTGCGAAGTAGAATCTGTATTGGGTTAACTTCTGAATCTCTCACATCTTGGCCACAGTAGCTCTTCAATAAGGATTTGTTGAACTGAACTGAATGAAATAAAAATGGAACGCATGTTGGAGAAACAGAATCATATAAGTCAACTCTCCTCCCCAGATAACTCACAGATTGCCTGTGTAATGCAGGTTTTGAATTTCAAAGAAATTGAGAGACTTTAATCTGGTGCTCTGATATGTTAAGTACAGGGTATCAAGGTAGTTTGAAATAATTAAATTCCAGATTTTAGATAATGCTAATTTTAAGCAGGGAATCTATTGTATTGCCAGTGAGTGAGGGGTGTGTGTGTGTGGGGGGGTGTGTGCATGTACTATTTTAATTTCTGTTTTTTCAGTAGATACAATTTGGGGTGAAATATTTAAATAAACTGATAGGAAGACAAACTCTTCTTGGTGTCAAAACAATTGTTCTGATTGGTTTGGCAGACTAAGCTGACAATGAAAATTTTTTTTGTTTATTTGTTTATATGTGATAAGGACACAATAGGGAAACCAGTATATTATCTTTATACCCTATTTTTATGTTGCGATTTAATGAAATTATGATAAAAACCAGGCAGTTAGGCAGTTTCAAAATCAGTATTCTTTGAATTTGTTAATTTTTCAGTATATAGACTTACTCAGTAGATGCAACTGGATGTGACAATGATATTTCTGTTACATATCTGCGCCAAGGACAATTGCATTATGAATTCAGAAGGAAGGAAGAAGGGAAAGAGCATCTTATGGATTGGTGAATCTGACATTTTTGATATGAAGCAACCTAGTCAGTTTGAAATTCAAGGTCTCTGAATTCTCAGTCAGACCTTGGTCTCAAACTGTGGCTGAACAGAATATGAGTCAAATTGTGTAAGATAAAGTTCAAACCTTGTCTTGGGAAGCTATGTATCACATCGTGTGGCCATGGAAAGAATATTGCATTAAATATAAAGAATGGGATCTGGATAAGTTGCCCAAATTTTCCTTCAGGAATGAAGGACTTATTCCCCAGCTGCTGGAAGTGTTACCAGCAGATGCCTCTTAGCTCTCTTTGGGAAGTGCCTTGGCAGAGGAGATCTGCCTGCCCTTGTCACATCCCTTTCTGGAGAAGCCTGCATCCTGTGAATGTCAAGGCAGGGGCATAAAGACCTGGCCTTCTCATTTCAACTCAGGACAAGGGTCATTCCAGCTTCCGAGTTCCCTGGGGGATCAGCTGAGTTGACTTTGGCCTTGTTGAAGCCAACTTCTGCTTTCACCAAATCCTGCTTTGTTCCCTCCTCTTTCCTTGAGCTGAATAATTTTCCCAATAAATTTCTTATATGTTTATGTTTGTCTCAGAGTCCATTTTCATGGAGCCCAATTTATGACAATAGCAAATTAGAAGAGAGGAGAGATGCTCTGAACTGATAGAGACTTGAACAAGACTTGAGGCTAAAGACAACTTGCAGATTACCAAGTACTTCCTTACCATTGATGAAGAGGCCCAGGTGCCATCAATAAATTGCCCATGGTTGCTAATACCACAGCAGGGACTTGACTTCATGGGCAGGGCCTTACTGTTTTGGCTGTAGAGTGAATTAGAAGTTCTGCCTGTCCTTTGTGTTCCTGTTTCTCTGGTTTCAGTGTGAGGGTACCTAAATATCTGACCTGTAGTTGCTCTGGCAAATCAATTTAATTGAGTGATTACCCAGATCCAGAAAGTTCTCAAGAAGTAATGTCCATATTTGAGTTGGAGGATATCCTGAGATATTCTGAGGTGGGCAGGAGTGGTTGTAGTTTGCTCTAGCCTTTGGAGTTTGTTACTAAAGACTTAAAATCTCAGTTATTCTAGAGTGTTCCTGGGAGGAATGTCTGAATAGGATCAGAATCATACTTAGACCATTTCTTGCAGGCTGGTTTCCTCTGGATCCATCACTAGAAAGTTCCAGTTCCCTAGGCTTGTTTTTGTGGTTTGCCTCAAGATAATATATGACCAACTGAACCATTGAAGGCTTCTTATATCCTGTAAAAAGGTGATTTGAATGACCCCCACATGATGTAGAGCAAGGGTTCAGGCTAGTTTTGTTCTCAAACCTACTTAAGGTAACAATGTACCTTTCATTGCCAACTTCCCATTTTGAGCTCCTTCTCTTTTTCCTTTTCTCTGTGTTTTAATTGGAGTCTTTTATAATTGTCTTGCAAGACTCTTACTAGTCGTTGCTTTAAAAATTAGTCCACCTGTTCTGAATGAGCTAGCATTCCTACTGTGAGAAATTTAAGAGAATATTCAAGTTTATCTTAAATAGATCTAATTTACCATTATCATTGCGGATTTGACCAGACTGATAAAAAGGAACTGAGAATGCTGGGTCCAGAAAGGTAACGATATGGGGACTTGGAAGAACTTGGAGAAACATGGGAACTTCTTTACATTCTTTTTTAGGTGTTTATCTTTAGAAAGAGCAAATGTGTTTTTTCTGTGTTTCTGAAGAGAGCAGGAATAGGACTAATGGAAGTGGAAGTTAGAGGGAGGCAGAGGAAGCCTCTAATAAATATTAAATAAATAATTCTAATAAATATTGTCTCAAATTGAAATGGTGCGTCTTGCTAGGTAATGAGTTCCACCTTACTAAAATGTTCAACGATAACTGAGGTATGTACTTAAGATACTTTCCCTTGGATGGAGAACTGGATGGGGTAGATTGCTACATTGGTGCTCCCCAACAAATGGGGGTAACATCACCACTCCCAGTGTTTACACCCTGTGCAATCATCTTGCTTTTTTAAAAAATTAATTTTATTGGAGAATAGTTGCTTTATAATGTTGCATTAGCCTCTGCTGTACAGCAAAGTGAATCAGCCACATGTATACACACATATCCCCTCTTTCCTGGATTTCCCTCCCATCTAGCTCACCACAGAGCACTGAGCAGAGTTCCCTGTGCTACACAGCAGGTTCTCATTAACTATTTTATACATAGTAGTGTATATATGTCAATCCCAATCTCCCAATTCATCCCACCCCCCCCATGGGTATCCATATGTTTGTTCTCTACGTCTGTTTCTTTATTTCTGCTTTGCAAATAAGTTCATCTATACCGTTTTTCTAGGTTCCACATATAATAAATATTATGCGATATTTGTCTTTCTGACTTACATCACTCTGTATGACAGTCTCTAGGTCCCTCCACGTCTCTGCAAATGGCACTATTTCATTCCTTTTTATGGCTGAGTAATATTCCATTGCACAGTATATATGTGCCACATCTTTATCCATTCCTCTGTTGATGGACATTTAGGTTGCTTCCATGTCCTGGCTACTGTAAATAGTGCTGCAGTGAACATTGGGGTGCATGTATCTTTTTTTTTTTTGCATGTATCTTTTTGATTTATGGTTTTCTCTGGGTATATGTCCAGGAGTGGGATTCCTGGGTCATATGGTAGTTCTATTTTTAGTTTTTTAAGGCACCTTCATACTGTTCTCCATAGTGGCTGTATCAATTTACATTCCCACCAACAGTGTAAGAGAGTTCCCTTTTCTCCACACCGTCTCTAGCATTTATTATGTGTAGATTTTTTGTTGATGGCCATTCTGACCCGTGTGAGGTGATACCTCATTGTAGTTTTGGCAGTCATCTTGCTTTTTGACACTGAGCTCAACCATGCGACTTGCTGCAGCCAATGGTTCATTAGCAAGCATGACCCAAGTCGAGGCTTGATGAGTGCTTATATGTTGGGAACTCTCCCTCTTGGAAGCAAGGTGTTGTGCTAAAAAGAAGCTTGGTCTAGACGACTCAATGATGACAGGCTATTTGAGAGAGGCTAAGCTCCCAGTTGAATAAACCTCCTGAGTGGCTTCAGCCATACCACAGAGAGCAGAGAACTGCCCACATGAGCGCAGAATCAGGAGCATAATACATCGTTGTTGTAAGCCACTGAATTTGAGGTGGCTTATTATGCAGTAGCGCATAATGCACATACTGAATGACATCATCTCTGGGATCCTCTCCAATCTTTTGTTCTCCAGTTAATTGTAAATAGTGGGGGGGAAAGAACTTGAATAGGCGAGAAAGCATATGGCGACAAATCACCCTCTGAAATAATGCTTTCACTTTGGGGAAATGCACATTTAAGCTATCTCTATTTCACGACAATCTGACAAGTACATAACTACCTCCCACCAAAAGAACACCTCATCCATCCTTCTGTGCTGACTAATCCTGACCGTCTGGCAAATTGTGTGCACATCCTGGCTCCAAGTTGAGATGAGAATGAAGGTACCAAAATCTCCCTCAAATCTTCACATTTCTGAATCTTCAGCAGATGTTAAATGTAATTTAATCAACATTGATTGATTCAACACACTGTTTTCTCATATATCAAATGAGGTTTCCACAGTCGGTGGGGGAAAAAAAGGCAAAGTTAAACAGAATATAAATCAATGCGTCCATTTAAAAACAAATTTGACTGGATTTTATACTTACCTTACTTTTTGTTTTGAAATAACTTTCGTTTGCTCTTCCTTTTCAAGAAATTCTTGCTAATCAAAGTTTATTTTTTGTCCTTCTCAGTAGAGTAACAAACCATCAGTATAAGAGGGAGACACAGATCTTGTGTTTGATTTATTTTCCATGTTGGCAAATTCACAGATCAGAGCAGCAGTTTTATTTTAGCTTAGTCTTTAAGAAGATTTTTATGATGCTGATATATAAGACCATGATAAATGTAAGATCCACACATTGCAATTCCCTTGTATAATGTACCTTCATTTATTTACTTCTGGGCTGTAGTGAGAAGATATATTTATTTTTGTTGTTATTTATTTGCCTAAGGTCAGGTGATTAGTATTTTCTCTAGGTCGGTTAGTCCGTGTTTTGGGGTTCCTCGAAGGTTATGCTTCGAACTGGCCTTAAAAATACTGATAAAAGTAGTGCCTGTGTTCAGTTAACTCACAGCTGACATGGGCAAGGTCCTGAGTTCAGCCCTACGAGCAAGTTAGTGTCCACTGGTCCCTGACTTTCAGCTGGACCCATAACTCTAATCTCACCTCACACGTGGAGCACCTGTCATCTCAAAGGACACAAGATGAGTGACCAAGGACGTCTCAGACATAGTCGTCGCTGCTTCTGGATGGGTAACTAAATTCGTAGGCTGTGTTTCAAATATGAAGGGCACTCCGATGGGTAAACCGAAGAAGCACATTATAATGCATTTCAGGGGGAAGTGTGAGGAACAAATTGTTGAAATGAGACAAGAGGAAGCTGGCTTCTTTCCTCATATGTTAGTGAGGGACAGTGGTGACATTGTCCCATGCACTCAGTATTGGCATCAAGAGACTCCAAGGGGTCACTGACAGAGCACAGGGGGTGGAGGTGTGGCCAAACTAGAAGGCCTGCAGCTGAAGATGTGTAGGACTGATTTGACAAAGGAGCAAGTGGGAAGGAAAGTGGTCTTGACTTAGGTCCCAGTCAGCTGTAGGTGAGAAGGCTTGAGCGCTGGCCTCCCAGCTTCCCTGGTGCTTGGGCCCTGTTCTGCTGCAGCCTGGCATTGTTTGGATGTTCTTACAGAATCACTCAGGACCATGTAAAACTATGTTTCCTATGGTACATCTATTCTTTCATAAGCTCACCTCCTGCAACCAAAGTGAGAGCCCCATTACTAATAACAAAACACCATCGTCCTCATTTTCTTTCCTCCAACCCCTTTCCAACCAACCAAGAACCTTTGTTTGCCAACTCATTCCTGGGGTAGAGAGTGAAAAAGTATGGGACTTGGTGTGTGTGTGTTTGAGGGAATGGGGAACTTGAGGGGGCAGTAGCCATTGTCATTCATTATAAAACTAGACAAAGTTTGTACATTTCCAAAAGAAATATCTGATGGCAGATTCTTTGCCATCACATATTTTTAAAAGTCCAGTTGGTCTATGAGGAAAATGCTGTTTTAAATTCAGTGCCCATACTAAAGAATATTAAAAATAGCTTGAAAACAGTAAAACAGTGAATACTTATTGAATGCTAGTTGTTTTCCAGACTCTTTACTTTTATTAACTAATTAAGTTTTCTAACAAATCTATGAGGTAGATCCTGTTATTATCCATATTAATAGTTGAGGAGATGGAGGTGTGGAGAAGTCATGGAGCTGGTCGAAGGACATTCTGGCAGAGTAAAAATGTCCACAGATTCTTTGACACTCTCCCAGTGAAAGGAGTCATCTCCCAGTAGACCTGTCTACTTTGACTAATAGAATATGGCAGAAGTGATGCTTTGCCGGTGTTTGGATCCAGTCCTCAAGGGTTTGGCAACTTCCATTTCCTGTCTCTTAAAATGCTTGCTCTTAGAGCTCTGAGACACCTTGAGGTCATCATGCTGGGAGGAGGCTGAAGGGAACCAGGTGGAGGGGCCACATGTAGAGGACTGATGCTCAGTGAGCCCCAGTTGTCATGGCTCTAGCTCCCAGCTGTTCAGGTCACCCGGGGAAGGCCCCAGACATCATGTACACAGATGAGCAGTTTCTTCTGTACTGTCAGAATTCCCGACGCACAGATTCATGAGTGAAATAAATGATTATTGTTTTAAGCCACAGAGTGTTGGGGTAGTTTGTTACGCAGCAACAGATAAGCAGAACATTCACACAGCTGTTACATGTACAGCCCAAGTGGATTTGACCCAAGTGGCCTGGCTCTGGAGTGATGTGTTTAGCAAGTATTCTGTACAATGTATATGTTACCCAGAATGTTGTGCTTAGTTTAAACAGCAACTCTCCCACACCTGTGACACACTCTGCATGGACTTTTCCTTCACTCTGCTTTATTTTCCTCCCAGGCCCTATAACCACCTGATGTGTTGTGTGCTGTGTCCATGATTGTTTAGTGTCTATCTCCAGCCCCCAACCTCACACACTCGAATGGACCATACATATGTACACAGCTTGAGCTGTTCACAGCTACATTCCCAGCACCTAGAATAGTGTTTGGCATGAAGTAGACATGCAGTAGTTTTGAGTGACTGAGTAAATGATAGAAATGTTTCATTTTAAAGCTAGTGAAAAGGGAACTGCTTTTGCTTCAGTTACTTGAGATATTCTGTGTAACTATTCTGGTTTACTCTTCAGGGAGGAGAAAGAGAAAGGTCAGAGAGGGTAATGCAAATAAAATAGATGATATATTAACCTCATAAGACAATTACCTGAGTTTAACCCAGATCAGGAAAAGCCAGAATGGCAAATGGTAAAAAAGCAGTTGTGAGGAGCTGTATGTTACTGAACGATATTTTTCCTGGCTGCAAATCTGATAGTGAAGTCTGCAGATAGGCAGAGGAGTGCCATCTCACAGAGGTGAGCTGGTCCCTGGGGGTGGCTCCAGTGTGATACGATACAACTTGGAAGAATTTGAGTAATGACTGGATGGCCTCCAAGAGTTACACTGGTTGAAATAACTAAATAGGTCAAAATAAATGACGAAAGAAAAGTTATTTTATTTAAAAAATTTTTTTTAAATTGAATTACTTTTTCAGTTCGAAAAATTATTTTGTTGGTTATAGCAGAAAGGTAAGGTATCTTGACCTGTCTATGAACCCTAGAGCAAAGATTGACCTCTTCAGATGCTGGTGAGAGGTATTAAGGAAAATAAATCTATACAATAGTTAGCTATAATACATAGTAAGTTGAAAGTATGACTTAAAATGAGGTCCTGCTGTTATAGCGTGACACCCCAAGAGATTTTGGAAGTGACTTAGAGGAAATGAACTGTTCCATAGGGAGATGGTGACTAGTTGGGAGATGCCTCCAAATATAGCCTCCTTTAGTCAAGCGTTCGATGTCTGTTTTTTATATTAGTCATTCTGACTTCCAAAAGAAAGAGTTAAGCCTGGATGATATAACAGATTTAACACTTTAATGAATGGTACAAAGACTAAAAAGTGATATCACTGAGCAGTTATCAGCTTTGAAACCACTTGAGGAGGCTGAAGTTAGACCCAAACGAACTCTGTGCAGGTAGGTGTGCCGCGGTTGGGACTGGGAACTGCTCTCCAGATGGCGTGGGTGACTCTAAGCTCCCTCAGGAAATTTAAACAATTCTCCGTGGGCACATACCTCACGGTTCATGATGTGACTTTTAGAATTGTTTTCCAAAATTGGCACATAAAACTAAAGCTGTAACACGAGCCTAAAATAAAGAGAAGAATCACTCCCTCTAAACACAATAGCCAGTTCAACATTCCTGAGAAAAGGGAAGTTAAGTGCTATTCAACGTCAAAAGGTTATGGTTAGCTTTACTTAATGAATTAAATTAATTTTTAAAAAAATATACAAGTTATGTCAATTATGAAGCATAGTTCATAAGAAGCTCCACGTGTGTCACTACTGCTGCAGTCTGGGTATGCACTGGTGAAATGTAAATGTCGGTGAATTGGGCCAAGAATTGGGAATTGATTTACCACATGGCCACTTTAGACATATTTATTTACTGTCCTTAGAGTGTCTTAAAAACCTTTATTTTCCTCTATTCATTGCATTTGTTTTATTTAACCTCCAAGAGACAGTGCAAATATTTAAAAAATGAAGATAGGAAAATCCTAACATAATTGTTATGCATATATTTCCATAAATCTTTTAATATATTAGTGACTTGTGGTCCTTTCTATTTTACCAGGAGACAACAGGCATGTAAGTGAAATGACTTTTTTGTAATCTTATATTCTATATTCCTTACTGATTACTGTCCAAAAAGGAAACAAAACGCCTATTTAAAAAGAAATCTGATGCATTTGTATTTCTATTATGAACAATCATAGCTCAATTCATTGTGGATGTTACTTATTAATCTATTAAATTCTATAGATTTTGTGACTGAGTGATGATAATAGTCAATATTGTGTGCTTCTAGGTGCTAGGCATCTTCCATTGCTTGCTTGTATTAATTCATTTGATCCTGTATCAGCTTACTCCCATTTTGTAGATGAGAAAATAGAGGCACAGAGATGTTGGGTAACTTGGCTGAAGTCAGGACTAGTAAGTGGCAGAGCTGGGATTGGGTGGTCTGACTCCCCAGTCTGTGCTTGTAACCATTAGGCTGTACTGCTTCTCAGTCACTGCTTGGAATGTGGCAATTTTGCATTTTGTCTCATAGTCTTTTCAACTGAATTAGTATAGCAAAACTGAAATAGTATTGGTTCATCTATTAAAAAGTAAAGATGTTTTCCTTCTGTTATGCTTTTGATGTGAAGAACACCAGAATGAAAATTTTATGGCTGGTTTGGAAGGTGTCTTGTAAGAAATAGATTTCTTTAGGTTACTATGAAGTCAGAGCTGTGTTTGTGTGTGTGTGTGTGTGTGTGTGTGTGTGTGTGCGTGTGTGTGTGTGTGTGCGTGAGTGATGGGGAGGATGGCAGCCTGTCAGAAAGGAAGTGATTCAAAGTGATGTTCTAGAGCATTGCAGTACGATTCATATGTGCTCCTGGCACATGTAATAAGTTATGGAAAAGTAAGTAGGTCTGTTTTAGAGACCATATTGTTTTATTCAGCTTTAAGGAATGTGGATAAAATAAAATATGACTGCGATTTCACAGATGGGGAAATTGAGGAGTAGGATCTGCTTCAAGGTGTTCAGAGAAATCAGTGGCCGAGCCAGTTTGAGAAACCAAACTCTAGAATTGCATGCCATTAGCACTGGAGAGATCAGGAGAGACAGTACCTACTCATCTCATTTCACAGATGAGAAAAGGAGGCCAGGTGGTTTTATAAACTTTCCTTCTTTCTTTTGAATGTATGTATTTGTGTAGCTATATATACCTTACCTTGTTTCCTGAAACCCACAAACACAAGTATAGTATCATAGGCCTTTTATCAGTGAGGAAATTATGGTGAAGAAAAAATAAAGGATGGAATGATTGGTTATAAGGACAGGTGAATTCAGAACACACAATGCACGTCTGAGTTTCCACACACCGTTAGAGGACCACAGATGTGGGTCTCAGATTTCTAGCAGCTGACACTAAGAGGGAAACATGAGCCACAGTGCCCATGAGATGTAACACCAATTTTTCAAAGCATGCACAATTACTCGTGGTTGTGAGCCCTGAGAAAATTTATTCTAAAGGACCTCATAGTGAAAGGACTGTTAATAAAATAAACAATATCTTCAACAAGTAAATACCACAAGCTTCATCTTTACCATCACTCTGTGCAGGCTGTTGGTGGAACATACCTCATCAGCACAGTTGAGTAGGAGAATTATATGAGCAGCTGAAGCAATGCAGGCCGGGTGTGAGGGTGTCCCATGGTCTTCTTAACTTAAGGATGAATCAAATTTTATAGGAGTAAATAGACAACGTATAATTCAGGCAATTCTGTAAAATGCGTTTTTCTCTCAATCAAGCTTTTAACTAAAAGTGTCTAGTAGCAGTGAGTTTGGCATTATCCTCTCAAATAAGTGTTTGGGGAAGCAGGTAGTCTGTGCTCTGGTTAAATGCAGACCTACACACCCATACTCATTGAAGTTCTCTGAACTGGGGAAAGGCTTGCCACACTTTTTGTGGGAGCTCTTGTATTTTCCTCTGCACGTGTTTTCTCCAGTCTAATAATTATACTTTGTCTTTTTTGATAATGTATTTTTCCATGTAGAATTATGTAGGAGGCCACTCCAGCTCCACAGTGATGGGCTGAGCAAGTACTGAGGAGTAAGCCAAGATTTTCCCTAAAAATAATTTCAAGTTTATTCCAGCATATGAACAGATGGGTGACCGAGGCCCCCAAAGCATGGCCACAAGAATTTTAGTTTGGAACAATGTCAGAGTGGGTGTTAACAAATGTCCACCATGGCCGTAAAAATAAACCTCAGGAAGGGGTCCACAGAACACTGAACTCTAAGCAATGTAATTTCCTACAGAATGCTCCAAGGTAAAATGATTACAAAATAATTCCTTAATGCCGGAATGAGGTGCGACCATATATAACCACGTATAGATCCATACGGGATGTACCTATGACGACTGCATGTCCTGGTGGCTTGGATAGTCCTAGATAATACCTGTTGTTGTGGCATGATTGTTAACACTACCTCCTTCATTGTCATAGTGTTCAGCTCCACTAATACCTTTTGGAAACATTTCTAATTGTACAAGATGATTACTGAAAATGTTATGCTAATGTTAAGTATTTTTTCCAGGTATTTTGCTTTCATGCGTCTTATTGGTTCTGCTTCCTGCATTTGAGGACATGAAGAAACAAATATGAACATTAAAAAAAAATCTTTAAAAATCCAATTTTTTTTCAGTCTTTTTTTAACATCTTTATTATACTATAATTGCTTTACAATGGTGTGTTAGTTTCTGCTTCATAACAAAGTGAATCAGTTATACATATACATATATCCCCATATCTCTTGCATCTCCCTCCCTCCCACCCTCCCTATCCCACCCCTCTAGGTGGTCACAAAGCACCGAGCTGATCTCCCTGTGCTATGCGGCTGATTCCCACTAGCTATCTATTTTACGTTTGGTAGTGTTTATATATGTCCATGCCTCTCTCTCACTTTGTCCCAGCTTACCCTTCCCCCTCCCTGTATCCTCAAGTCCATTCTCTAGTAGGTCTGCATCTTTATTCCCGTCTTGCCCCTAGGTTCTTCTGATGATTTTTTTTTTTTTAGATTCCATATATATGTGTTAGCATATGGTATTTGTTTTCCTCTTTATGGTTTAGTTCACTCTGTATGACAGTCTCTAGGTCTATCCACCTCACTACAAATAACTCAGTTTTGTTCCTTTTTATGGCTGAGTAATATTCCATTGCATATATGTGCCACATCTTCTTTATCCATTCATCTGTTGATGGACATTTAGGTTGCTTCCATGTCCTGACTATTGTAAATAGAGCTGCAATGAACATTGTGGTACATGACTCTTTTTGAATTATGGTTTTCACAGGGTATATGCACAGTAGTGGGATTGCTGGGTCGTATGGTATAGTTCTATTTTTAGTTTTTTAAGGCACCTCCATACTGTTCTCCATAGTGGCTGTATCAATTTACATTCACACTAACAGTGCAAGAGGGTTCCCTTTTCTCCACACCCTCTCCAGCATTTATTATTTGTAGATTTTTTGATGATGGCCATTCTGACTGGTGTGAGATGATATCTCATTGTAGTTTTGATTTACATTTCTCTAATGATTAATGATGTTGAGCATTCTTTCATCTGTTTGGCAATGTGTATATCTTTTTGCAGAAATGTCTATTTAGGTCTTCTGCCCATTTTTGGAATGGGTGGTTCGTTTTTTTGATATTGAGCTGCATGAGTTGCTTGAATGTTTTGGAGATTAATCCTTTGTCAATTGCTTCATTTGCAAATATTTTCTCCCATTCTGAGGGTTGTCTTTGCGTCTTGTTTATGGTTTCCTTTGCTGTGCAAAAGCTTTGAAGTGTCATTAGGTCCCATTTGTTTATTTTTGTTTTTATTTCCATTTCTCTAGGAGGTGGGTCAAAAGGATCTTGCTGTGATTTATGTCATAGAGTGTTTTCCCTATGTTTTCCACTAAGGGTTTGATGGTGTCTGGCCTTACATTTACGTCTTTAATCCATTTTGAGTTTATTTTTGTGTATGGTGTTAGGGAGTGTTCTTATTTCATTCTTTTACATGGAGCTGTCCAGTTTTCCCAGCACCACTTATTGAAGAGGCTTTCTTTTCTCCATTGGATATTCTTGCCTCCTTTATCAAAAATAAGGTGACCATATGTGTGTGGGTTTATCTCTGGGCTTTCTATCCTGTTCCATTGATCTATCTTTCTGTTTTTGTGCCAGTACCATACTGTCTTGATTACTGTAGCTTTGTAGTATAGTCTGAAGTCAGGGAGCCTGATTCCTCCAGCTCTGTTTTTTCCCCTCAAGAGTGCTTTGGCTATTCGGGATCTTTTGTGTTTCCATACAAATAGTGAAATTTTTTGTTTCTAGCTCTGTGAAAAATGCCAGTGGGAGTTTGATAGGGATTGCATTGAATCTGTAGATTGCTTTGGGTAATAGAGTAATTTTCACAGTGTTGATTCTTCCAATGCAAGGACATGGTATACCTCTCCATCTGTTTGTATCATCTTTAATTTTTTTCATCAGTGTCTTATAACTTTCTGCATAAAGGTCTTTTGTCTCCTTAGGTAGGCTTATTCCTAGATATTTTATTCTTTTTGTTGCAGTGGGAATTGGGAGTGTTTTCTTAATTTCACTTTCAGATTTTTCATCATTAGTGTATAAGAATGCCAGAGATTTCTGTGCATTAATTTTGTTTCCTGCTACTTTACCAAATTCATTGATTAGCTCTAGTAGTTTTCTGGTAGCATCTTTAGGATTCTCTATGTATAGTATCATGTCATCTGCAAATATAACAGCTTTACTTCTTCTTTTCTGATTTGGATTCCTTTTATTTCTTTTTCTTCTCTGATTGCTGTGGCTAAAACTTCCCAAATTATGTTGAATAATAGTGGTGAGAGTGGGCAACCTTGTCTTGTTCCTGATCTTAGTGGAAATGGTTTCGGTTTTTCACCATTGAGGTCGATGTTGGCTGTGGGTTTGTCATATATGACCTTTATTATGTTGAGGAAAGTTCCCTCTTTGCCTACTTTCTGCAGGATTTTTGTCATAAATGGGTGTTGAATTTTGTTGAAAGCTTTCTCTGCATCGATTGAGATGATCATATGGTTTTTCTCCTTCAGTTTGTTAATATGGTGTATCACGTTGATTGATTTGCATATATTGAAGAATCCTTACATTCCTGGAATAAACCCCACTTGATCATGGTGTATGATCCTTTTAAAGTGCTGTTGGATTCGGTTTGCTAGCATTTTGTTGAGGTTTTTTGCATCTGTGTTCATCAGTGATATTGGCCTATAGTTTTCTTTCTTTGTGACATCTTTGTCTCGTTTTGGTATCAGGGTGGTGGTGGCTTTGTAGAATGAGTTTGAGAGTGTTCCTCCCTCTGCTATATTTTGGAAGAGTTTGAGAAGGATAGGTGTTAGCTCTTCTCTAAATGTTTGATAGAATTTGCCTGTGAAGCCATCTGGTTCTTGGCTTTTGTTAGTTGGAAGATTTTTAATCACAGTTTCAATTTCAGTGCTTGTGATTGGTCTGTTCATATTTTCTATTTCTTCCTGGTTCAGTCTTGGCCCATTGTGCATTTCTAAGAATTTGTCTGTTTCTTCCAGGTTGTGCTTTTTTTTTCTTTTTTTTTTGCGGTACGTGGGCCTCTCACTGTTGTGGCCTCTCCCGTTGTGGAGCACAGGCTCCGGACGCACAGGCTCAGTGGCCATGGCTCATGGGCCCAGCTGCTCCGCGGCATGTGGGAACTTCCCAGACTGGGGCACGAACCTGTGTCCCCTGCATCGGCAGGCAGACTCTCTATCACTGCGCCATCAGGGAAGCCTGAGGTTGTGCATTTTATTGGCATAGAGTTTCTTGTAGTAATCTCTCATGATCCTTTGTATTTCTGCAGTGTCAGTTGTTACTTCTCCTTTTTCTTTTCTAATTCTATTGGTTTGAGTGTTCTCCCTTTTTTTCTTGATGAGTCTGGTGAATGGTTTACGAATTTTGTTTATCTTCTCAAAGAACCAGCTTTTAGTTTTATTGATCTTTGCTCTCGTTTCCTTCATTTCTTTTTCTTTTATTTCTGATCTGATCTTTATGATTTCTTTCCTTCTGCTAACTTTGGGGATTTCTTGTTCTTCTTTCTCTAATTTCTTTACATGCAAGGTTACGTTGTTTATTTGAGATGTTTCCTGTTTCTTAAGGTAGGATTGTATTGCTATAAACTTCCCTTAGAACTGCTTTTGCTGCATCCCATAGGTGTTGGGTCATCGTGTCTCCATTGTCATTTGTTTCTAGGTATTTTTTGATTTCCTCTTTGATTTCTTCAGTGATCACTTTGTTATTAAGTAGTGTATTGTTTAGCCTCCATGTGTTTGTATTTTTTACAGATCTTTTTCTGTAATTGATATTTAGTGTCATAGCGTTGTGGTCGGAAAAGATACTTGATACGATCTCAATTTTCTTACATTTACCAAGGCTTGATTTGTGACCCAAGATATGATCTATCCTGGAGAATGTTCCATGAGCACTTGAGAAAAATGTGTATTCTGTTGTTTTTTGATGGAATGTCCTATAAATATCAATTAAGTCCATCTTGTTTAATGTATCATTTAAAGTTTGTGTTTCCTTATTCATTTTCATTTTGGATGATCTGTCCATTGGTGAAAGTGGGGTGTTAAAGTCCCCTACTATTATTGTGTTACTGTCGATTTCCCCTTTTATGGCTGTTAGTATTTTCCTTATGTATTAGGTGTTCCTATGTTGGGTGCATAAATAGTTACAATTGTTATATCTTCTTCTTGGATTGATCCCTTGATCATTATGTAGTGTCCTTCATTGTCTCTTGTAACAGTCTTTGTTTTAAAGTCTATTTTGTCTGATATGAGAATTGCTACTCCAGCTTTCTTTTGATTTCCATTTGCATGGAATATCTTTTTCCATCCCTTCACTTTCAGTCTGTATGTGTCCCTAGATCTGAAGTGGTTCTCTTGTAGACAGCATATATATGGGTCTTGTTTTTGTATCCATTCAGCCAGTCTATATCTTTTGATTGGAGCTTTTAATCCATTTACATTTAAGGTAATTATTGATATGTGTGTTCCTATTCCATTTTCTTAGTTGTTTTGTCATTGTAGGTCTTTTCCTTCTCTTGTGTTTCTTGCCTAGAGAAGTTCCTTTTGCATTTGTTGTAAAGCTGGTTTGGTGGTGCTGAATTCTCTTAGCTTTTGCTTGTCTGTAAAGCTTTCAATTTCTCAGTCACGTATGAATGAGATACTTGCTGGGTAGAGTAATCTTGGTTGTAGGTTTTTCTCCTCATCACTTTAAATATGTCCTGCCACTCCCTTCTGGCTTGCAGAGTTTCTGCTGAAAGATCAGCTGTTACCCTTATTTGGATTCCCTTATGTGTTATTTGTTGTTTTTCCCTTGCTGCTTTTAATATTGTACTTTGTATTTAATTTTTTTTTTTTTTTTAAATGTGATGGAACTGAACATTTCTTTTTTATTTTTTAATTTATTTTTATATTTTGGCTGTGTTGGGTCTTCGTTTCTATGCAAGGGCTTTGTTGCGGCGAGTGGGGGCCACTCTTCATCGCGGTGCACGGGCCTCTCACCATTGCGGCCTCTCTCGTTGCGGAGCGCAGGCTCCAGACGTGCAGGCTCAGCAGTTGTGGCTCACGGGCCCAGTTGCTCCGCAGCATGTGGGATCTTCCCAGACCAGGGCTCGAACCCGTGTCCCCTGCATTGGCAAGCGGACTCCCAACCACTGCGCCACCAGGGAAGCCCTGTATTTAATTTTTGATAGTTTGATTAATATGTGTCTTGGCGTGTTTCTCCTTGCATTTATCCTGTATGGGACTTTCTGTGCTTCCTGGACTTGATTAACTATTTCCTTTCCCATGTTAGGGAAGTTTTCAACTATAATCTCTTCCAATATTTTCCCATTCCCTTTCTTTTTCTCTTCTTCTTCTGGAGCCCCTATAATTCGAATGTTGGTGCGTTTAATGTTGTCCCAGAGGTCCCTGAGACTGTCCTCAATTCTTTTCATTCTTTTTTCTTTATTGTGCACTGCAGTAGTTATTTCCACTATTTTATCTTCCAGGTCATTTATCTGTTCTTCTGCCTCAGTTATTCTGCTATTGATCCCTTCTAGAGAATTTTTAATTTCATTTATTGTGTTGTTCATCACTTTTTGTTTTGCTCTTTAGTTCTTCTAGGTCCTTGTTTAATGTTTCTTGTATTTTCTCCATTCTATTTCCAAGATTTTGGATCATCTTTACTATCATTATTCTGAATTCTTTTTCAGGTAGACTGCCTATTTTTTCTTCATTTGTTAGGTCTGGTGGGTTTTTGCCTTGCTCCTTCATCTGCTGTGTGTTTCTCTGTCTTCTCATTTTGCTTATCTTACTGTGTTTGGGGTCTCCTTTTTGCAGGCTGCAGGTTTGTAGTTCCCATTGTTTTTGGTGTCTGTCCCCAGTGGCTAAGGTTGGTTCAGTGGGTTGTGTAGGCTTCCTGTTGGAGGGGACTAGTGCCTGTGTTCTGGTGGATGAGGCTGGATCTTGTCTTTCTGGTGGGCAGGTCCACGTTTGGTGGTGTGTTTTGGGGTGTCTGTGGCCTTATTATGATTTTAGGCAGCCTCTGTGCTAATGGTTGGGTTTGTTTTCCCGTCTTGCTAATTGTTTGGCATAGGGTTTCCTGCATTGTAGCTTGCTGGTCGTTGAGTGGAGCTGGGTTTTGGCGTTTAGATGGAGATCTCTTGGAGATTGTCACCGTTTGATATTACGTGGAGCTGGGAGGTCTCTTGTAGACCAGTGTCCTGAACTTTGCTCTCCCCGCTCAGTGGCACAGCCCTGACACCTTGCTGGAGCACATAGAGTGTGTCCAAAGCATCTGACGGATACCAAGCAGTAGGTGAGGCTCAAAGGGTCCCTCTTGTACCAGGCACTGGCTTGGCATAGACTCCAGGTGTCCTCTGGTGGGTGTCTCTGATATCCTGCATACTGAAAATTAGGGAGTAAACCACCGTGGGAGCATCCAGAAAAGCCAGGCTCTGTGCTATTTAAGAAAAAACCTTCCTGGACAAGCACCCCACAGCCCCTCCTCAGACGTTGGGGCACAGACCGGGAGTGCTTGTCTCCAGCAGACGTGACCACACACAGGCACTTGTGGTGCTTCCTCCATTGGTTGCAAAGAAAAACCCCAAAATTTTAATTTTAACATGATGTTGAACATTTTAATGTATGTGTGTGCATGTGTTACATCAATTTTAAACTTTGATGGCATTTCAAAGTATTGTGTAGAGCGTTTGCCATTGTAAAAGTCCTGGAATTGTCCATCTATTTCTGAAGGTGGAAATAAACCAAATAAAATACTTCCATGGGAAGGCTTATATTGATAACTGTATGTTAATCCTCTAAATGTTAAGTAAAAGTATAACTTGTAGCACACACACACACAACAATGTGTCCTGGCTTGAATGATAAATTATATGATCACACTACTCTTACCTGATTCTTTGGAGCCAATGCCAAGAAGTTGATAGAAGCTGCAATCATATACTGTTTTTAACAATGGTCATTGATAAATTGTGATGTGCTTGTGCCTTGTGTCAAATACTAACCTGAGAAACCAAGCTCCCAATTTATTGATGACACTTGTCATACATTTGAAATAACCATTATGTCTTTAATTTGTGGGCAAAAGGGGTGGCTCTTTAAAACAATAAATTACATCCTGGGTACTGCTAGATCATATACATATACGGGGAATATATGGGGAAAAATTTGAGCCTGTAGCTTGGAGTGTTCCTGGAACAATTATGAAGGAAAGAAATCTTCCTCCAGGATCTTTATACGGATTGACCTTTTTTTTTTTTTTTTTACATCTTTATTGGGGTATAATTGTTTTACAATGGTGTGTTAGTTTCTGCTTTATAACAAAGTGAATCAGTTATACATATACATATGTTCCCATATCTTTTCCCTCTTGTGTCTCTCTCCCTCCCACGCTCCTTATCCCACCCCTCCAGGCAGTCACAGAGCACCAAGCTGATCTCCCTGTGCTATGCGGCTGCTTCCCACTAGCTATCTACCTTACGTTTGGTAGTGTATATGTGTCCATGCCTCTCTCTCGCTTTGTCATAGCTCACCCTTCCCCCTCCCCATATCCTCAAGTCTGTTCTCTAGTAGGTCTGTGTCTTTATTCCTGTCTTACCCCTAGGTTCTTCATGACATTTTTTTTTAATTCCATATATATGTGTTAGCATACGGTGTTTGTCTTTCTCTTTCTGACTTACTTCACTCTGTATGACAGACTCTAGGTCTATCCACCTCATTACAAATAGCTCAGTTTCGTTTCTTTTTATGGCTGAGTAATATTCCATTGTATATATGTGCCACATCTTCTTTATCCATTCATCTGATGATGGACACTTGGGTTGTTTCCATCTTTGGGCTATTGTAAATAGAGCTGCAATGAACATTTTGGTACATGACTCTTTTTGAATTATGGTTTTCTCAGGGTATATGCCCAGTAGTGGGATTCCTGGGTTATATGGTAGTTCTATTTGTAGTTTTTTAAGGAACCTCCATACTGTTCTCCATAGTGGCTGTACCCGGATTGAACTTTTAAGAAATAATCAGTTATACAACATGAGAAAGTGGTGTCCTGATACAATCATAGAGTTGGCTGGGATTCACAAAGTTCAGAGCAATTGACCTTGGTTTGTCCAGCTGAGACAAGTATGCAGCTTAAGTATCAACCTGAATCTGACTTTCCATGACCTCTTTCACCAATTTATACTCAAGCAACTCGTTTAGGTCCTTTTGTTTTATCTAGGGGGCCAGAGTCAGGCCCTTCCGCAAGGATTTATTTACCCATGTTTTTTCAAGGCAGAGGGCTTTAAAATTACAGAGGCAGATCCTGATTCCAAGCATCGTGGCTCAGTTTTCTTGTCCAGATGCTAATATAATTGTGGATGTGCTAAAATGTGAAGCAATGCATTTGAGTTGAATTCTTTCCACTCATGGAGAAACCACTTATAATCACTTTCCAAAGACCTTCAGAACTCCCCCAACCTTGGGTAGAATTGATCATCCCCCCTTTGTGTACTTGCAGACTCTTCTCTATGTGTCTATTATCTATATTTGCCACCAGCACACATTCAAATATTTGTTTATTTATCCATTGCCCATCAACTTTGAATTCTACAGTAGCAAGGACAGTGCCTTGTTTACTTGTGCACAGAGTCTGTCTTGAATGCAGGGGAAAATGTGTTTAATCCATTTACATGACTATTTTTAAGCAGCAAACTTTCAAAAAGAAAAGTCCAAAAATGATATGACAGACATCTACTACTCATATTTACTAAATATTAGTTTTTCATATTTGCTTCAGGTGATTTTATTTTTAAAGAATCAAAACTTTACAGCTATAACTAAGGCTCTCCCCTGCATCCCAATTCCACTTACTCATTCTACAGAGATAACCACTATCCTGAAGTAGGTTGTGCCATTCCTGACACATACTTTTACAACTTTACTCACATGCCTGGGTGTACCCATAAAAATAATATTGTTCAAAATGATTTAAAATTTTATGTGTGAAATTCTTTTAAGTCCTTTCGCAACTTACTTTATTAATATTTTGTTTTCAGTATTCATCTCTATTGATGCATGTGGGTCTAATTCATTCATGTTAATTGCTGTATTCTATTGTGTGAGTCCCTCATGGCTCGTCCGTTCCATTACTTACAGACATATTAAGGTTGTTTTAAATTTTTCCCAGTTATGAACCAGGCAGCAATAAACACCCTGGTACAAATCTTGCTGAGTACATATGTAAGTTTTTCTAGGATATATTAATATAAATGGGAATTTCTGGATTTTTTACATCTAATTATATCATTATTTCTCCAATGTGGTGTACAAGTTACACCACCACGAGCAGTGTATAACATTCCTATTTTTCCATCTCACCTATTTTTGGTGTTGTCAGACTAAATTTTTGTCAGTGTGACAGGTGTGAAACATCTTGTTGATAACTAGTGAGACTGAAAACCTTTTCATTTGCTTATTATACATTCATGCTTCCTTCTCTGTGAATTGCCTGTTCATGACCTTTATCCATTTTTCTATTGAGTTCTAGGTATTTATCTATTTATATATTCTTGATCCAAATCTATTGTCAGTTACATGAGTTGGAAACATACTTACCAGTCTGTAGTTTGTATTTTAGCTTTAATAAGTCTTTTGTCAGATATTTAATGTAGCTAAATTTCTTAGTGTTTTTCTTTACTCTGTAGGATTTTTGTGATTTAAGACACCCTTTGACACTTCAAACACTGAGACACTGCATATTGTCTTCCAGAACTTTTAAAATTTTGCTTTTCATACTTGTGCCTTTTATTAATCTGAAACTAATTTTCAGCATGGAATGAAGTAAAGATCTACTTTAATTTTTTCCCATACAGATGGCATTTTTTTTAAACAATGCCATGCTCCTCTCACTAATTTGAAAGCCACATGTCATACACCAAGTTTCCATTTAAATGTGGTTCTGATTTTCAGCTCTTGATTCAGTTCTGTTGGTTTATTTATAGATCTATCCACCAAAGGCTTTTTGTTTTTCAATAATTTTAACTTTTCAATGTGTTATGCTCTCTGGTAAGGCAGGTTTCCTTCCTTATCATCTTTAAAATTATCTTGACTATTCTTGGCATCTTATTTTTAATATGAATTTCAGGATTATCTTTTCAAAATCAATGAAAAACCCTGCCATGGTCTGGATAGGGATTATACTAATTTTATTATTTAATTCTGGAGGAATTATTATATAGAATCTTCATACCTATGACCTTGGTTTATTTATCCATTTATTTATTTATTTGGTTTTTTCCCTTTAATAAAATTTTCTAATATTTTTGTGTTCCATAAAGGTCTGGAATATCTTTTGTAGAATTTATTTGTAATTGTCTGACAATATTTGTTAACAGTGAGTGGGAATTTTTAAGAATTATATTTTCTAATTACATGTCTCTAATATACAACAATTCTGTTTATTTTGGTGTGCTGATTTTTTAAATTGAGATGCAATTCACCCGACATAAAATTAACCATTTAAAAGTATACTTTCACAATGTTGTGCAAGCATTGCCTTTATTAAGTTCTAAAACATTTTCATTGCCCTGAAAGAAAACCCCATATCCATTAAGAAGTCACCCTCCATTTTCCCACCACCCCATGCCCTGGCAACCACATATCTGTTTTCTGTCTCTGTGGGTTTACCTATTCTGGATATTTCATGTAAATGGAATCATATAATATGAGACTTTTTGTGTTTTGCTGCTTTCACTTAGCATATTTTTAGGTTCATCCATGTCGTAGCATGTATCAGCACTGTGTTTCTTTCTATGGCTGGATAATATTCCTTTTTATATATATATGTCCACTCATCCCATTCGACATTTGGCATGTTTCCACCTTTTGGGTATTGTGTATAGTGATGCTATGATGCTATGAACATTTGTGTATGAGCATTTTTTTGAGATCTGTTTTCAGTTCTTTTGAGTATACACCTAGGAGTGGAATTGCGGGGTCATATGATAATTCTATGTTTGACTTTTTGAGGAACTACCAAACTATTTTGAACAGTGGCTACACTATTGTACATTTCCGGCAGCAATGTAGGCAGCTTCCAATTTTTTTACGTTCTCATTAACACTTGTTAGTTTCCATTAAAAAAAATTCCACTGTACCTAGTGGATGGAAAATGATATCTCATTGTATTTTGTTTTCGTTTTTTTTTTTAAAGAAGATGTTGGGAGTAGGAGTTTATTAATTAATTTATTTATTTTTGCTGTGTTGGATCTTCATTTCTGTGCCAGGGCTTTCTCTAGTTGTGGCAAGCGGGGGCCACTCTTCATCGCGGTGCGTGGGCCTCTCACTATCGCGGCCTCTCTTTTTGCGGAGCACAGGCTCCAGATGCGCAGGCTCAGTAGTTGTGGCTCACAGGCCTAGCTGCTCTGCAGCATGTGGGATCTTCCTGGACCAGGGCTCGAACCCGTGTCCCCTGCATTAGCAGGCAGATTCTCAACCACTGCGCCACCAGGGAAGCCCTCTCATTGTGGTTTTGATTTGCATTTCTCTACTGGCTAATGATGTTGAGCATCTGTTCATGTGCTTGGCCATTTGTACATCTTTGGAGAAATGTCTTTTCAAGTTCTTTGCCCAGTTTTCATTTGAGTTGTTTGTCTTGATATATGCTGGATACTAGACCCTAATCAGATATATGATTTGCAGATATTTTCTTGCATTCTGTAGGTTGTCTTTTCACTTCATTAACAGTGTCCTTTGGTGCACAAAGTTTTAAAATTTTGATGAAATACAATTTACTGATTTTTATTTATTTCTTGCACTTTTGGTGTCATATCTAAGAATCTGTTGTCAAATCCAAGATCATAAAGATTTACCCTATATTTTCTTCTAAGAGGTTTATAGTTTTACCTCCTCTATGTAGGGCTCTCTTTAGGTATAGATTTATTAAATTTGTTCTACCATGACTTGATGTGCTTTATCAATCTGATTCCTTTTAAGTAGTATCTGCTGTTTAACCACTCTAGTTTTAATGACAAATTTTCTAAAATCTATATACTTTTTAAAGAGTTTGCCTCTTTAGTTATATTTGATTCTATCTTTAATGTCATTATTTTATTTTAAACATAATTATTTTATAGTGTTTCCAAGATTAGTATATGATGTCAACTTCTTGGTTGTATTAATCCTCTTGTTTGTTGTATCTGCTAAGTCTCTCTCATAGTAAATCATTTTCTTGAGTAGTTTATGCATTGTGAATTTTCCAACTGAGGTTATTATTTTAATCAGATCCTGAAGTTGTGAAAGTGTTTCTCCAGAGCAATCTTGTGTTTGCCCAGAGTCTTGGAAGAGTTTCATTTCTTTGGGTGATAGGGTTTTCTAGTCTCTGAGGGGCTAGCTTTTCGGAAATACAGGCTTTTGGTGGAGGATATCAGTCACAGCTTATTTTATAGCTTCAAGGCAATTGTCTTCTTTTTTTAGTGTGGTGTTAAAAAGCCCACAAAGGCCTGTGTCATGGTCTGATATCCCTTCCAAGCTATCCAAGTTCTCTCTGATAACTTTACAACTCTGACTTTAAGTTACTCTTCATTTCTGGTACTTGGGGATTTTATTCACTTATTTAACAGATTTTTATTGATCACCTATAATACATCAGGTACTGTTCTTGGGTTATATCTATGAATAAATAGACCAATATTTCCATCTTTAGCAGTTTATATTCCAGCAGCAGAAAGATAAAAAGTAAATATATAATAAAAAAGTAAATTACGTAGAGTCCGAAAAAGCAATAAGTGATATTGGGTTGGGGGAGAGAACCAAATAAAAGGATCAGGAATAGTAGAGGAAGGCAGGCAAGCTGGAGTATGAAGTAATGTTTGCAGGGTAAGCTTCATGGAAAGGTGAAATTTGAGCAAAGGCTTAAAAGAAAGGAAGGTGTGAGCCAAGCAGCTTTCTAGGGGAAAAGTGTTGCAGACAGATAAAAAGCAAAGCAAAGTCTCCCATATGTGAATGTGCTTCACGCATCCTAGAAGTAGCAGGGAGGCCAGTGTGGCTGGAGCTGATTACTTAAGGCCAGAGAGACAAAGGGAGAGGGTAGCTGTGAAGACTTTGGCTTTAGTCTGAGCTTTGAAGAGAGTAGTGACATTATCTGACCTACATTCAAAAAGATCACTTTGGCCATGTGTTGAGAAGAGGCTGTACGGAGATATGCTGGAAGGGTACTGTGGTAATCCAGGAACAGGATGATGGAACCCAGCCAGCATGGGGCAGTGGAAGAGGCAAGAAGGCACAGGCAGTGTGGTTTCCTGATGGGTTCGGTATGGGCTATGAGAAAAAAAAAAAAGAATTAAAGACAAGTCCTCTCTTCCTTTCAGCTCAGCTATGTGTGTATAATATTCATTATCATTATTTTCTTAATTCTAGTGTTTCTCTCTGATCTTAGGAGGAGTATAGGTCTGTGTTAACTTCGGGTAACCATATTCTGAGACTGGAAGCCAATAAAATGAGTTTTAAAATGGTATCTTTTGTTAAAATATATCTTTAAAAGTTGTGTTGTTGTGCATCCTTAGACATTTTGGAAAGTCCAAGCTCTTTAAAGAAAGTGTCTCAGAGAGCTGATTGTTCGATCCTTTTGAGGAGCTGCTAAGGATATACTTAGCACAAATGGATCAGGACAGTAGCGGGTAGGTATCTGATGAGAGGGGTTCTTAATTCCTCAGGCATTTCCTGGAAAAGATATAAGTATCTGGAAAAATATACAGGTGGGATTTTCATCTCAACTATTGGCATAACAGACATAGGGATTTTATTTTTCTTTTCTTTCAACAGAAGGAAAAAATTCTGAGTATTTTAAAAGACTTTCTTTCATTAGATAACAGAGTTCTTTCACATGAATCAGCAAAATGGCAACAAGGGCTTATTGTATTTATTGTGATGTAATTGCTTGGAAACTGCCTGAGGAGACCAAGTGGTTTGGGTCAATAGACCATAACGAAGGCACTACCCAATATGGAAAAAAGAACCCTTCAAAATCTTTTGTAGCGTTTGTCTTGAAAAATTCAAGACAATTGATACTTACAACCTAAGGTGGATATAGTAAGAAGATTATTACTCCCATGATATTCACTTCCTCTCTGTTTGAGTAAGCCATTTCAGTCATTGGCCAAAAATGTTAACCGAGGAAAACTGTGGGCATGGTAGCAGATAGACACCTTCTATTCATGAGATGTGTGCAGTGTCCACCCTTTTCTAAAGACATTCAGGAAACATTGATTCCTTACCCACATTTTCCAGGGCTTGCGCTCCAGTACCCAACTTCTGTTTCCCTATTGCACTTGAAATGGAAAGGGATCAGGGCAGGGGGACTCCTCTTTCAGAGTGTTGCTTATTGCTAAGGGATGGCAAATAATATAACATTTACCCCAAATAGTTACTCTTCTCCAATCCCTGAAATTCACTAAAACCTATTGTTTGTTTACAGAAGTACTTTGATCCCTGCAGTCTATAAATAACCTGTTACAATCCTCTTGTCCCTTAAGGACAGTGCTTCCCAAACTTTACCTTGGGTCCACTCCCAGAGTTCTGATACAATAAGTTTGGAGTAGGGACTCCAATTTATGTTTTTGACAAGCTCCCAGTATGTGTGGGTCCAGGAACCATCCTTTGACTGTGTAGGCAATGGTTTGCAAGCTTGACTGCACCTTCAACCACTTGGAGAACTTTCAGAAATCCCAAATAACTGACTGCATCCCAGACTAGTTAAATCACAATTCTGGAGGGTGGGACCTGGCATCAGAATTTTTAAAGCTTCCCAGGAGATTCTGTTAAACAGCCAAATGTAAGAAACCCTGCCTTCAAGTCTTTTGACTGGCGGCTGGATGCACTTGGTACAATGATCGTGATAAACTGCCTGGGCACTTGGGCTGGTTTCCACCAGATCTCCTTTAACCCCTTCCTGGAAGCAAACCCTTGCTTGTGTGAAATGAGAAATAAAGCACTGTGCACATATAGATCTCTCATCATCAAACTTTGAACAGACATTTTGATGCATGTGAGTTTAACAAAGAGTAGAAATTTCTCCATGTGTCACTTAGTGCAAACCTAAAAATTAATTATTGGAGCTGAATTTGCACACTGGTATAATGAAGAAGTAAAAAAAATACTCTTATTTTCAAAAATGTCTTTTTGGTTTATGTTGAAACATTATGATATGACCCAGGACCCCAAAATAAACTTCTATGAATATTTAGACTATTTTATGGAGAACCGTGCTATCAATAGTATGGGCAAACTTGTTATAACTTGAATTTATTTAAGTATCAGCACTGTGTTTCTATTTTTTTTGTCATTGCTGAAGTGATTAGATGCTTTGTCATTAAAAAAACCCTTTGACAGTTATAATTATTGGCAGATAATTTTAGTTTATAAAATTATAAAGAAAAATATATAGTTAGATGAAGCAATAGAAGCCTTAAAGACCATTCTGAATATAAGTTAGCCACAGGCTTATACGTTTTTTGATGACACAGGACTCGACTTTGAGAGAAGGCCTGAGTTTACACACTTGCTGTGTGACCTTGGATAATTCATTTAAACTTTTTAATGCTGAGTTTTAAAAAATCTCCAAATTGGGGTTAATACCACCTATAAAGGGTATTACTGGGAGGATGAAGTGAGATACATGAAAATGCTTGCTAAGTTGCAAAATTCTATACAAAATAAGTGTATCATGTTCAGGACAAGCCATATTAGGAGGATCATTATTTTTCAGTAATGCTAATAAATTTCAGTGACTATTGAGTAGACTGCAAAACTTTTGAGGTTGGGAGTTATGGTTTATTTATACTTGTATCTCCCGTATGTAGCACTGAGCTTGGGACACAGAAGAAGCTCAATCATGATTGCTGAATAAATCACCATCTAGATGTTTTATCTTAGTCCCCTTTATGACCAGTACCACAGATTTATGTGAAAACAAGGTTGTAAGCTAGAGAACAAAGCTTTTCTTTGTGTGAGTATAACTGATCTCTGAGGATTGAAGTTCTGTATTTTCCCTCACTAGCACCAGAATCTAACCACTTCAGCTAACAGGATCAGACACAAATTTATATGTGTGTAAAGCTACATCTTTTCTTTTTATGCAGTGAGTACTCCTAATTTAAGAACTAAATTACCAGTAGAAAAAAATAACTGTTTTATGTTATCAGAGGGGTTGGCAGTTGACATGTTTCACTTTTCCCATGGCTTAAATTGTTCTGTAAAAATTAGGTCTTTGGGTAGTGAATTGCTACCCAAAGCAATCTTTTTAGGCCACTTGATGAAATAAATGCACGAAATGAACATCTAAAAATTCAAATAGCTATTGATTCTTTGTAATGCTCTCATTTTCAGTAGCACCTGGGAGATATTCAGGAGCCAGAGAGACCCTGGATTATTTTCACCTTGGGTGTTTATCTTTGTGATACTGAAAGCACAGAATGCATTTACGGAGGTAATTAAGGTTAAATGAGGTCATAAGGGTGGGACCCTAATCCCACAGGACTGGTATTCTTATAAGAGTGGTGCAAACAGAGGTGAGGCCATGGGAGGACATAATGAGGCGAGAGATCTCAACAGAAACCAACTCTGCTGCCACCTTGATCTTGAACTTCTAGACCCCAGAACGATGGAAAAATAAATTTCTGTTGTTCAAACTACCCAGTCTGAACATTTTATTTTGGCAGCCCCAGCAGACTAATAAAAGGCTGTCTTGGTCCATTCAAACTGCTATAACAGAAGTATCACAGACTGGGTGGCTTAATTAGCAAGCATTTATTTCTCATAGTTCTGGAGACTGGGAAGTCCAAAATCAAGGTATCAGTAGATTTGAAGTCTTACGAGGACTTGCTTCCTGGTTAATAGATGGCAGTCATCTTGCTGTGTCCTCATGTAACAGAAGGGATGAGAGGGCTCTCTGGGGTTTCTGATCCCATTCATGAGAACTCTACCCTCGTGATCTAATCACCTTCCAAGTGTCTCACTTCATAATACCATCACTTTGGGAGTTAGGATCTCAGCACATGAATTTTGGGAGACACAAGCATTCAGTTCATAACAAAGTCTCTAACTGGTTTGTGATTAAACCCTAGAGAAAAAGGAGTCTTTGTAAAAGAAAAGAGCTATATTTACAGAAATCTCTAACATAAGCTAACAGAGAGTAGCATGACAATTGGGATGTGAAGAATTACTCACTGTCTAGTCAGAGCAGCTTCGGAACCAAAAATGACCCCAAGGGTCACTGGGGGCAGGGCACCAGGGGCAGCACCAGGGAATGGCACAGCTTCATGTCTTGGTACATTGGAATCTCCTCCATGCACTTGAGCTTAGCACAGTGCATCTTCCGTTGGTACCCGCTGGAGATCAACCAGAACCAGTGGGATGGCTGCCACAGGGGAAGCCTTGGTTGTCACTGTCAGAAACAGGGACCCAAACCCAAGAGAGAGAGGAGAACATGAGTAATGAAGGATTGATTACTCTTGCTGAACACATATGAGACACATCCTGGAAACTCCCTAAAATAACTGGAAGATGAAGAATGTTTGAAATTATTTTGAAGCCCTGTAATAGTGGATATGAGTTTATTTCATTAGCTTAATGGAACAATCTCATGGCACATACAAAATGGCAATATTAACATAAACGATGTAGAAACTGGGATCAGGCAGAAACTAACCTCTGTAGGGCACCTATTAAATGCTATCTGAATTATTTCTCATTTTCTGTATAACAACTCTTGAAACTAATATCATTGCCCCTAATTTTTCAAATGAGGAAACTGGGCCTCAGAGATGTTACGGAATTTGCCTGGGGTCACATAACTAGTGTCTCTGGAAACAGGAATACTAAGTAGATGCGTTTGACTTCAAGTCTATATTTAACACCCTGCTATACACAACCTATTAAAATTTCTGAGCTTTTTTTTTTCGTGTTGTGTATAGAGGAGACAACATCAATAATACTTTTAATGTAAACTATTTTAATGCAAACTGTTTTCATGTTCCTTAAACTGTGGAAGTGGTTTGGCTACCGCCAGTGTCACTGACCATGTTCTAAACATCATTACTATTCCTTCATTCATGGCATTATTGAGCATCTACTGTGTTCTGGGTACTGAAGATATAGCAATAAACAAAAAAGACATAGCCTCTGCCTCAGAGAGCTGAGAGATATTAAGCAAATTATCATAGCAATAAAACCTATAATTAAACATGGAGATAATTGTTCTAAAAAAGTCAGGGAGGCATGTAAGGCTAACAGAGATGACATTTGGGTGGAGAGGAGGGAAAGTCTTCTTTATAATGTTGATATCTGAGAAAAGATGTGATGGATGAAGGGGGTCATAGCATAGAGGAAAGGTGAGGCTTCAGATGCAGGCAGGGACCATGTGATGCAGGGCCGTAGAAGCCCATGTTAAGGATTTTATATGTTATTATAAATGTAATAGACATTGAAAGGGCACTGTTGGCTTTTGAGCCAGGGGAGTAGATGTAGTATATAATCACTCTGGCTGCTGTGTGGAGAATGAGTTGGAATTGGGTAGCAAGCTAAAGAAGGAGAGATTGGCGGGGAAGATTGAGAAGGGGGTACCAGCAAGAGAAGAAGAAAATGCAGACTAAAGAAGTCAACTTCTGAACAAGGCAGGAGGGGCCTACGGCTGAAACGATGGAGGAAAGGGCAAGAAGGTGAGAGGCTGAAAGGATGCCTGCCATCCACGCTGAATAAGGAGAGAAAGGAAGGCTGGAGGGGCTGCTGAGAGAAAGTGAAGGTGTCCATGTGGCTGAGGACTCCTGAGGGAGAGGCAGGAAAAAAAGGAGGCGCTGGTTAGACTATTCATTGTGGACGGGGTGTGGCTGTGATGAGTTCCTGTTGGGATCTTGCTTGGAAGTGGGTTTCTGAGGTAAAGCAGAAGAACATGTAACTGGAAACAGAGGTCAAAGAATTGAGGTAAGAGTGTTAGAAATGTCATCTATGTGGACATGAGGTTGCCTAGGATGATGGAAAGAGCCGAAGCCTTCAGTGAATGAGGGAGAATGGCCAGGAGCTCAATAAACTGCTTTGAAAACCAAGAGGCGATATTGCCAAATGGTAAGTTCAGTATTGCAGGGATTTTGCACTGGAGGGGGCGAGTAATGGCCTGGAAGAAGCAATGGGGAGAAAAGGAGACACTGACTCCCCTCCCAATCATGAATGTGGCAAGAAAAAACAACCTCTCTTTCAGAAGGTGTAGGGGAAGCAGTGCACCCAGGGACAGCTAAGATTCGATTAAGCCAAAAGGGAAGTGGGGAGGAGGTGGAAGATGTGAGGGATTGTTGGTCACATAGTGGATCTCAGAAGGGGAGAGAGTCTTGCACAGAGGAATAGAGAGGATGTACAGAGTTGCAGTCAGTGTAAAGCCAAGTGGTGACAAGGGTCAAGCAAGAAGTGTCCTTTGGTGAGCGAGTTTGTGGGTGTAAGTGTGTGTGTGTATGTGTATGTGAGAACTGTCCAGTGCTCTCCACTGAGTGCCAACCCCAAAGTTAGAGTGAATACACTTGTTGGCTTTAGTCATAACCCTAGTGTTCTTTAGCAGACTGTCACTTGTTTGGGAGCTGGAGAAGTCAGCAAGAGTTGCTTCTGGTACGTGTCTGTTCTTTGAAAAATAACCTAAGTCCCTTCTCTTGGGCCCAAAGTGAAAGCTACATTTTATTAAATTTTTAGCATAAAGTAAGCAGAAAATCAAGGCAAAATAACACTATTCTATTCAGAGCACTTATAGAGAAAGGAAATTAACTTTTTAAACTGTGAGATAATGCACTAGATAACTGAGCACATAATTAAAGGCATGGTGAGCCCTCGTTACAGTTCTCAAGTTCATTCTACCAGTCCTTTTGTATCATAATTATAAGAACATTTTGTTTCAGTGCAGGAGATAGCTATTATAGTCATCTCAATAGCATAAAATGTAGATTCCATACATTGCCGTTTATACAAATATACACACTCCATTTACCTCAAAAGGAGTGTCATAGTTTAGGAAATAATTTTCAGGAATGATTAGAAAATAGTTCTAGGGATACATAAGAACATGTCTAAATAAACCTCAGAGTAATTCAGTGAACATTTTGCTGCTGTGAAATTTTCCCACAAGCTGTTTTTTTATTGCCTAAAATAAGGGAATTACATGGAAAAGATGAATTGCAATTTTCAAGGCAAGAGAAAATGTACCTTATCTATCACCACACCACCCTTCAGGAGGGTTGGAACTCCAGATACTTTGGAATAATGGGCCAGAAAATGCATGGCATGTTCAGTGGACTGGAAGTCGCTTGGAGGATGAGAGCGGAAGTTCAGGCTGAGAGGAGGAGGTGGGTGAGAGATTAGGCTGGATAAATCCCAGGGCGGGGTGGGGGAGGTGATGATGACTTTATATTTCTTGCTGGGAAGTTTAGACTTATTATAAGAACCATGAGGCATAACTGATGGATACTAGACAGAGGAGCAGCATGACCAGAATACCTCTTAAAAAAAGATCTGTTTAGGAGCTTTGTGGAAGGTGGATTGGAGAGAGAGAGACTACGAAAAAGACCAGTCAAGATGTCGTAACTGAGAAGAGAAACGATGAGGGTCTAAACAAAGCAAGGGCAATGGCTGATGAACAGAAATGTGAAAGAGATTTGGTAGCCAAGGCAAGTGAGTAGAAAGAGGAGTCCAGCAGGACTGCAAGGATGGCCCCACCACTGGTCTAAGGACTAGAGACTCAGGTCAAGTGCAGAAGAGGTTTGATCCCTGAGCCTTTCTTTTTATTACCTTTCTAAACCCCCTCTTCTTGTACAGAACCCTGAGTATAATATCCTCATGCTTTTTGTATTTTTCCAGCAACTAGTTCCTTTGCTTTCTTTCCCCTAACACCTGTGAATACCATAGATATTCCCATTGACCCTGTGCAAGATTTGTGAGACCTAGAGGCTAATTTTTTTTGAAGATGGGGTAAGATATTTCTAATTTTTCTGAAATTTTATGGGCAATAAAATAAAATTTTTCTGTAACATCCCTGGAAAAGTCTAAAAGTACTCAATCTATACCTTTCTACTGAGCTTGAAAACATGTAGGAAAGGATAATAATAACTTTTATTATTTATAGGGTTTTATTTTTTATAGGGTTTTAAATATATTGACTTACTTGGTCTTGAGCTGTCCTAACAATCCTATGAAATAAGACTATGGCAAACCCCATTGTACAAATGAGGAAACTGAGGCACAGAGAGGTTATGTAAATTACATAAGGTCACACAGGTGGTAAGTGGCAACCTGCCTAAGGTGAGTTCACAGGTAGCAAAACCAAGATTTAAACCCAGGCTGTGTGGCTATGGGCCCAGACTTAACTACTCCACTGTGTCATCTCTCAATACTAGTAGCATACTGTAATAGCCAGGAAGAGTGAATTTCTTATGCTAGAGAAATGACATGATGTTTATCTACTAGTCAGAGATGAGAATAGCACTTGGAAGTCAGGGCCTTTGGAGACTGGTAATGTTCTACCTGCCATAACCAGCAGGGGGGAGGGAAGTGATTTTTCTATGGTTGCCTTTATTCCTCCTTGTTCCAGGCCTCAAATCTTCTAAGGTTACTGGTATTGGGGATCTATTTTGGATAAAGTTACCCACAATTGTTGATGATGATAAACAACTGTGAGGATATGATGGTGTTAACTTGTTACAAGAAGGTGGTTAATATAGGGAGGTTATCTATCTATCTATCTATATCTATCCATCCGTCCATTATTTATCTTTTAACCATCCATCCAACCATCCCTCCACTCCTATATATTCCCTGGCCTCTGTGCGCCATATACTTTATTTAACTCTTTCACATAATTAATTCTTAAAGACTTGTAATACCACTACTTTACAGATGAAGAAACTGAGTCTAAGAAAGAGTTGGATTCAGGTTCTCAAACCTGAAGCCAAGATTTGCAGTCAAATTTATCTGATCCCAAAGTATATATCCTTTCCCTTTACCACATAGGTCTTATGCTAAGTCTTTTACTTTGGGGCTAGATATTCTACTTATTAAACCAGGTTATTGCTGGTTTAAGGTTTTTTCAGATCATCCCTGTAATTATCTCTCCAGAATATTTGCAAGTTAATCTTCGTCTTTTCCAATACTGGTTATGAGAAATGTGATACACTAAGAAGAAAATCTACTCAGTACAGGCAAGTAAAGGTACATACCTTGCAGGAGATGCTAAAGATAAATTTTCCTCCTGTTTCAGGTGGATTGTCCTACTCTTAAAGAGTAGGATTGTACCTACTCTTTAAGAAAAGGGATTGCCCCTTTTCTTATTCTTATTCTGTGAGAGTTTTGAGAAAAGCAGCGCAGATAAGTCTGGAGTAGCAATGCCTGTTTTTCCATATACAGCATAATTAGCACATTAAACTAATTTTAATGATAATATGCTTACTCTTAAATCAGTTAAAGCTCCATTTCAGTAACATCCTCTTAGAAGAGTACCCAGGTGCTTTAGAAAGTAGAAGTGAAAGACTTAGGTAAGGTGTTCACCTTTTTTTCTTGTACATTTACCTTGTGTATCACTCAGAATGTCTGGTTACTGTGGCAATGGAAAGTACCAAAATTTCATCTTGATAAATAGATGCAGAGGAGTTAAAATATTTTAAGATGCATAACTTTTTCGTTTGAGGTTTATTTTCTTCTCAGGCTGATGATCAAACTAATTTTGCTCATAGTAACCAAGCAGGTAGTAGTGTCTTTATTCATGGCATCTATTAAGTATAAATTACCTTGCTAAAAATAAATAACAATGCAAAATGAATGAACCCAGTTACAATATACATCATACATAACAGGATCAAAATGAACAGCTAGTTTATTCCCTACCACATTGCTTCCATAGATCTTAGCTGGGAAGACGCTGAGGTTTTAGAAGAGTGCTCTTTCAAGGATTTCTACCTGTTTGGGGCTAAAAAATAGGGTTCACATAAACAATGTTTTTTATTTTCTTTCTTTCCTTTTGAGGAGGGCAGAGAATGAATTTCCTATAAGTTCCATTTAGTACGTAGTAAGTTTCATCAAGTACCTACTCTTTAATAATAAAGGAACTTAATGTCATTAATAGCCATGACCTTTAAATTTTGTTCCAGAGTATGGCATTTGCTGAATTTAGATTGTAAATTCCAAATGTGTAAACACGTCTGAGCTATGGCTTTTATGTAACTGTATGCCTGCTCTGCTTGCTTATTGGTATTTATGTCTGTGAACTCCTGCTAATTGGTTAATGTTTGTAAAGTGCTCTTGAGATGAAAAGCTAATGATTACCTTACCGTAGGAGGGCGTGGGTGACTGCCCTGACAGCCTGCTGAGGTGTCTGCTGGGGTTTGACTGCGAGGGTGTGCCTCTGGGGTAATGAGGAACCCCTGAAGAGTCTATAACCCTGCTCCCCCAAAACTTTTCCATTCGATTCTCCTGGCTTTGCTAAGTCAGTCTTTGGACATAATAAAAACCTGCAAAGCTATAAAAGGAAGATTCTTCAAAGACTTTTACCCACTTACCACTAGAGTTTGCTCTAATGAATTTGGGCAGCATCTGTATTTCATTACAAAAGAAACAATAATAATAATAGAACTACATTAAAAGTCCAAAAATATGTTGCTCTTAAAAATTAGGGGCCTGTGTTTTATTATTTTATCTTTATTTTCTGTACTGTAAGCTTAAAGGGAGCCACATTTATTTACATTCGTGTATTGAATTGTAGGACATATATTTGTTAATAAGTTGGCTAAGAAAAACGTAATTGTGAACTGATAAAAATTTCCAGCCATGTCTACAACAGACCTATATTCAAAGGGAAAAGAGTTTTTTTAAATGTTATTTATTTATTTATTTAGCTAAAGTACTTACTGAATTTTCTTTCAGTGCATAGGAACAACATTTAGAATTTCAATGCACTATGATTCTCATGCTGGAGTTTTTTTTGTTTTTAAATACTACATACTAAATAATATTAAATGATAATACTGATTTTCTTCTCATTGGCCTATGTGCCTGCTTTTTGTAAGATTTATTTCTTGCATTTCCTGGATCTCTTCTAATCTTTCATGTTAGCATTTCATAGTCACAACATTGGTTCACCTGCCTGGCATCACAGCTCCCCTGGGGGATCCCTCCTGGGGTATGTGCAGTTGGTCCTGCAGAGGGAATTGGTGTCCAGGGGGACCCACGTCATTGCCAGATTCCCCTATGGAGAGAAAAAGATTTTCCAGCTGTTTATTTTTAATCAGCTGGTAATCAGTGCACTACTTAGAGTGAGTTTCAGAAGTGACAAAGCAGATACAGGTCCTACAGCCCACAAATTGTTCCCTTTGCAAGGAGCTACTTTGATTTTTGTCCAGAATTGTACATTTCCATACTTGTTTAAATTAAGCTTTGTTTTGAAGCTCTGCCATGTTTACCAAGGTTAACTTTTAAGTTCTCACAGGTTTTAAAGCTTGTTGTAAAGTTAGAAAATCCTTCAGAGTAATCAGAAATACAGAAAAGCTACTACAAAGACATTTTTAACATTGATTTTTTTCATAATCAAGAGAAATTAGAGAAGTTAAATGCTCCAAAATATAGACTGGCTGGTCAAATTACCACACAACCATTCAGTGCAGGTTGTGCCAGCATTACGACAACATGCAGAATGCTTGTGCTATTGTATTATGTAAATGAAAAACAGAATAGAAAAGTGATAATAAAATGTATTCTTAACTGTGTAAAAGAGTCATAGAAATTGCCTGGAAGGAAATATAGCAAAACACCAAGTGATCATTTTCTTCTTAATGGTTATTTCATGTATTTCCAAGTTTTTACCACTAGCAAGTGGTTTTCTTTTTCATTCACTTTCTCTTTAAAATAAATATTTAAAACATACAAAAGTATAGAGAATGATATAAAATAACAGGCATTTTTGTATCTGTATGACACTTTGCATGCTAACTTTTTGTCTCATTTGCTTAGATATTTTCAGTTATTCTTTGGAGATAAAGCATTTGATTTCTCTTTTCCTGGATTACAAATTGGAGAATCTCTCTAGGATAAACCTAGAAGTGGCATCACTGGGTTGAAGATATCTACATCTTTCATTTTACCAAATTATTCTCCAATTTAGACTCCCAACAGCTGAATACGTGAATTACTATTTCCCTACATTCTTAACACTTGATGTTAGACTTTTAAATTTGCCAAATTGGATAAATATTTTAAAAATCTTTTATGTGTTTTTATTTGCTTTTCCCTGTTTATTAGACTTTAAGATTTACTTTGATGTGAATTGTCACCTTGCCCATTATTCTGTTAGGTCATTTGCTCTTACCCTGTTGGGTTTTTTTTTTGGTACGTGGGCCTCTCACTGTTGTGGCCTCTCCCATTGCGGAGCGCAGGCTCAGCGGCCATGACTCACGGGCCTAGCTGCTTCGCGGCACGTGGGATCTTCCCGGACCGGGACACGAACCCGTGTCCCCTGCATCGGCAGGTGGACTCTCAACCACTGCGCCACCAGAGAAGCCCTATCCTGTTGGTTTTTAAACTTCATGATATAGTTGGGATACCAATTCTTTGTCAGTTATATGCATTGCAAATGTATTTTTTCAGTCTGTAGATTGTCTTTATATTTTAAAAGTTTCTTTTGATGAACAGAGTTTTAAAATTTAGTGCAGTAAAATGCATTAGCATTTTCTTTATAAGTTTATGTCTTTTGTGTCTTGTTTAAAATATATTTCACTATCCTGAGGTAATAGCTATATTCAATATTTTCTTTTAAAAGAATTTATTTTTTCATGCTGTGATGTAGAAATCTAAGTTTATTTATTCCTTGTGTAGCTAACCATTATCCTGACATGATTTATTAAATGGTCCATTGCTTCCACACTATGCAATGCTGTCTCTATCTTAAGTCAACTTTTCAAATATGAGTGGGGTTTGTTTCTGGACCCTCTGTTTTATTTCTCTATTTGGTTATTCTTGTACTCCTACAACACTATCATAATGACTACAGCTTTATAATATGTTGGTATTTGTTACAGCAGGTTTGTCTATCTTAGTTTCCTTCTTAATAACTTTCTTGCCTGTAATGGGCATTTTGTTTTTCCACATACATTTTATTATCACCATATAAAGTTCTTTAAACAATGATTTTAGAATTTTGATTGGATTTTTATGGATTTTATAGATTAATTTTTGGGAGGATTGATATGTTTAAAATATTGAGTTTTTCCATCTAGGAATAGTTTACTTCATTATTTAATTAGGTCCTTTATGTCTTTAACATTTTATAATACTTTATACATCTTTTATTGGATTCTTCCAATTACTATGTGTGTGTATGTGCATAATACTGCTGTAAAACTACATTTTCTAGATGAAAGTGTGGTCTATAGGAACTCTTCATTTTTCTTTTGTCAATGTTCATCAACCTTGTTGATTTCTTTTACTAATTATAGGTTTACCTACAGATTCTCTTGGGTTTTCTTTGTAGAAAACCATGTCCTTGACAAATTATAATAAATATATTTCTTCTTTTCCACTTATGCTTCTAATTTTCTTTTTGTTGTTGTTTATTGGTCTATTAGAAACTGCTATCTGCACAATGCATTCATCCCTTTTTTCTTAAAAATGAGGATAGGATATTCCTAGCTAAAACACTACATTTTGCAACCTATCTTATATATAGGCATGACCATTGATATGTAAATAGAAGTAGTTAGGTTGAACTTCAAGAAAGCTCTTTAAGGGACAAAATGACTCCTGTTATAACTGCATCCTTCTGCTTTTATCTTGTTTTCCTTTCTGATGCATGGAAAGTGGATATGATGTTTAGGGCTCCAGTCTCCATTTTGGAATCATGAAGTACCTCTGAGAATGCAAGCATGTTGAGAATGGTGGAACAGAATGTAAGACGGAACTTGGGCTCTGATGTATTCATGGAATTGCAATTTTAGGTCAGCACTGATGACATCAGGATTTCTTTTAAGCAAGGAAAAAAACTGCTATCTTGTTTAAGACACTGTTATATATGTTTTCTGTAATACACAGTCAAATTTAATCATTTATATACATAGTACCATGTCTTCAGTAGCATTTTGATAGAAGAAATAATAGCAAGTATTGTCTTTTTCTTAAATTTAGGGGAAAATGCTTCCAGTTTTTACTATTAAGTTTGTTGTTTACTATACGTCTTTTGTAGACACCTTTTTAAACATGTGTTCTTTTTATTCCTAGTTATCTAAGCGTTTTTATTATGAATGTTTGTTGAATTTTATTGACTGCTTTTTCTGTATTATATCAAATGATGAAATAGGTTATCCCTTTTTATCTACTAATGTGGTGATTTACACTAATAAGTTTTCCTAATGTCTTATCTTTCTAATATATTCTTTCACTTCTGGGATAAACTCTAGTTAGTTACTGTAAACTTCTTCTCACATATATTGCTCGATTTGATTTGCTAATGTTTCATTTAAGATTTTTGCATTTATGTTTTAAAAGTAGGTTTGGCCTATATTTTCTCTTTTTCATGATTGGGTTGTCTGTTTGTTTTTTGGCTGAAGTCCAAATTACTTCAAGAATTGAGTTGTGAGTCATCTCTCAGTTTATATTTCCCAGAACAGTTTATGCATATTATTGGCATTATCTTTTTCTGGATCATTCGTACAATCTCCTCTGTCAAACTGCCTTGACCAGTGATCTTCTGGTGGGTAAAATTCAAATTCATTTTGAATTGTTTGGGTAAGCTTCAAATTCCTTAGTGGTCACAACTATTTTCACTTTCTATTTCTGCATGAGATAATTTTGCTATTTTTATATTTTTTTGGAAAAAATCTCTAGATTTCCAACTTTTCATAGTTATTAGAATAAAGTTGTTCCTTATAGTGTGTAATGAATTTTTATTTAAATTTTATCTGTCCCCAGGTTCACTGCTAATATTATTTATTTGTTCCTCCTCTCCCTTTATGTTGGTAGACATCTTAAAAGTTTGTCTATTTTTCTTAGTCTTTTTATTTCAAAACTTAAAATTCCAAACCATTTTGTGATTTTCTATTTCATTAAAACCTGCTAATTTTCTTACTTCCATCTCCTTAAGCTTTATTTTGTTGTTATTATCTGGCTTTTTGAGTTGAATGCTTAGTTCATTTCTCCCCTAATATATGCGTTTAAGCAACATATCTTATTCTAAGTACTACTTTTGCTGTACTCCACAATTTTGATACACAGTGTTCTCATGGTTATTTAATTCTCAGTAGATTCTAGTTTATATTAAGATTATTTTCTTTGATCTATAAATTCAAGATGTGTTTTTCATTTTTAAACATATAGAATTTTTGGCTACCTCTTATTATCATTGCATTTTTTGAAAATTTTTTATTTATTTATTTATTTTTGGCTGCATTGGGTCTTCATTGCTGCGCACGGGCTTTCTCTAGTTTCAGCGAGCGGGGGCTACTCTTCGTTGCAGTGCGCAGGCTTCTCATTGCAGTGGCTTCTCTTGTCGTGGAGCATGGGCTCTAGGCACCCGGGCTTCAGTAGCTGTGGCGCGTGGGCTTAGTTGCTCCGTGGTATGTGGGATCTTCCTGGACCAGGGATCGAACCTGTGTCCCCTGCATTGGCAGGTAGATTCTTATCCACTGTGCCACCAGGGAAGCCCATATCATTCCATTTTTTACATTATTGTTTAATCAATTTTTTATAGTGTTGTTAATTTTTTAAACATTTTAAACTTTCAGATTGCCCTATTGTATCAAATTGTTGAGGATTATAATCTTTTTTTTTTTGTTGTCTGTGATATTCTCTTCATTGTTCATTTTCCTGTGTGTTTTATACCTTTTTTTTTTAAATTGAAAACTGCTCTTTAGTGTCATTTGCTTAACTGTAGGACTCAGTGTGTCCTGGATTATGGAACTACTTCTCAAGAATAGTATTGCCTTTGCTTCTGCTAAGGTTTCAAGGAGTTCTCATTAAATTAGTAGCAGTATTTGTGTTAGTATTTGAACTTGGGAATGTTATGCCACCTACATAGCTAAATATTCCCTGATACTTACATAAATTGCAGATTTGGAGTTCTGTTACTGATAATAGAGTTGATACTCAGAGCCCCGAGGAGCAATTTTTGATGTTTCACTGGAGAATGATGAGTAAGAGGGCTTCTAAGCCCTCTTCATAGAGTGGGTGACCCACTCCAGGACCCTGACGGTATGTGGGGGTCTAAGTGCCAGCTACCTGCCTCCCAAGGCCTCCGGGCCATGCGTTTTACCCAGGAGTCAAGGCCTGCACAGGATCAGGGCACAAACTGATTGTTCGGTCTTTGAGTTCTCCTTTTATTTCTGGCACCTGGAGATTTCCTTTTCTTTCTTCCAAGTTTGCCTGTACATTAATCTTATTTGGTTACATTTTAGCCAGCATTTACATTATAGCTGACAGTGTAGATCTGAAGGCTACCCTAGCTCGGGACACAGGGAAACTAGTTATTGGAGAAGGAGGAAATCCTCCAGGAATATAGAGGACCTAGCAAGGCTCAGTGACAGATTGTTCTAGGGAGTGAGTAGCATCTTCTGGGGACTCACTCACTTAGCAAATGCTAGCAGCCATAAAAGGGGAAATCGACAGTAGTACAATCATAGTAGGGGACTTTAACACCCCACTTTCACCAAAGGACAGATCATCCAAAATGAAAATCAATAAGGAAACACAAGCTTTAAATGATACATTAAACAAGATGGACTTAATTGATATTTATAGGACATTCCATCCCAAAACAACAGAATACACATTTTTCTCAAGTGCTCATGGAACATTCTCCAGGATAGATCATATCTTGGGTCACAAAGCAAGCCTTGGTAAATTTAAGAAAATTGAAATCATATCAAGTATCTTTTCTGACCACAAGGCTATGAGACTAGATATCAATTATAGGAAAAAATCTGTAAAAAATACAAACACATGGAGGCTAAAGAATACACTCCTAAATAAGCAAGAGATCACTGAAGAAATCAAAGAGGAAATCAAAAAATACCTAGGAATAAATGATAAAGAAAACACGACAGGCTTCCCTGGTGGCGCAGTGGTTGAGAGTCCGCCTGCCGATGCAGGGGACATGGGTTCGTGCCCCAGTCCGGGAAGATCCCACATGCCGCGGAGCAGCTGGGCCAGTGAGCCATGTCCACTGAGCCTGCATGTCTGGAGCCTGTGCTCTGCAACGGGAGAGGCCGCAACAGTGAGAGGCCTGCGTACCACAAAAAAGAAAACACGACGACCCAAAACCTATGGGATGGAGCAAAAGCAGTCCTAAGAGGGAAGTTTATAGCAATACACTCCTACCTGAAGAAACAAGAAACATCTCAAATAAACAACCTAACCTTATACCTAAAGCAATCACAGAAAAAAGAACAAAAAAACCCCTCTTGCACTGTTGGTGTGAATGTAAATTGATACAGCCACTATGGAGAACAGTATGGAGGTTCCTTAAAAAACTAAAAATAGAAGTACCATATGACCCAGCAATCCCACTACTGGGCATACACCCTGAGAAAACTATAATTCAAGAAGAGTCATGTACCACAATGTTCATTGCAGCACTGTTTACAATAGCCAGGACATGGAAGCAACCTAAGTGTCCATCGACAGATGAATGGATAAAGAAGATGTGGCACATATATACAATGGAATATTACTCAGCCATAAAAAGAAACGAAATTGCGTTATTTGTAGTGAGGTGGATGGATCTAGAGTCTGTCATACTGAGTGAAGTAAGTCAGAAAGAGAAAAACAAATACCGTATGCTAACACATACATATGGAATCTAAAAATAAAAGTGGTTCTAATGAACCTAGGGGCAGGACAGGAATAAAGACACAGACGTAGAGAATGGACTTGAGGACTTGGAGAGGAGGAAGGGTAAGCTGGGACGAAGTGAGAGAGTAGCACTGACATATATACACTACCAGATGTAAAATAGATAGCTAGTGGGAAGCAGCTGCATAGCACAGGGAGATCAGCTCGGTGCTTTGCGACCACCTAGATGGGTTGGTAAGGAGGGTGCGAGGGAGCTGCAGGAGGGAAGGGATATGGGGATATACGTAGGCGTATAGCTGATTCACTTTGTTATACAGCAGAAACTAACACAAAGAAACTAACACAATTCCACTGTAAAGGAATTCTACTCCAATAAAGATGTTAAAAAAGTAATTTGTCATTTTTCCATTAAAATAAACTTTAAAATTACCTAAAAAATTTTCCAAAAACATTTTCCTGATCAGAATTCATAAGGATGGATAGTATTAAGATAAATTCTCAAACTAGTGGTATCTTTTAATATACCTTTTTATTGTTAAATTGTGCTTAAAGCTACCAGTTACTTGAAAGTCAAATGTTTTAAAAATTCTCTTCTTCTTTAAAAGTAAGTTAAAATAGAAAGTCGTTTTAGGATTTAAAAATGTACTTTTTTTTTGGTATAGGTTCCAGTTGTTTTCTTTTACCCTTTGTATTTATAAGTTGCTCTTTTAAATTTCAAGATCATCCTGTATGAACACACATTTAGAATGTTTTAATGAATTATTATGCTGTAAATCCAGAATTCAGGATGAGATAACTGGATACGTAATTGTGACCTAGCCTAATTTAGATGGCTCACTGTCACACATGAGGTACATTTTAGTAAGTTTTGGTTAGTAACCTCAAGCATAAAGATTCATTTTTATATTATTCCTGTTGATTAGAAAAAAATCTGACAGAATTAATAAGATTTCTGGCCTATTATAGATCCAGCTCAACTCTTTGGGGAATGATAAAATTGATAAAAGTCTCTTATAAGCATAAATCCTCTTGGGTTTTATTATTTGATTTTTAAACTGTAGATTTTAAATGGCAGTTTTAGTCCTTTAACATTAAACATAACCGTATAAAAATAAAGGCAGGAGGATTACATTTCCAATAAGAGAAGTGAAATGAGATGATGAATAGAAATAAAAGTGTAAATTATCAACAAATCTGTGGCATGCTACATATGGGCAGTTCCCCATATTTCACTTTGACATTAATTATGTATTTTCCTCTCAAATTGTATCATCTTTTAATATAAACTAACCAAAACAGATGACAGTGAAACCTTGAGGCTTTCTTAGTTGTTTGAAGGAAGTGCTTTCCCCCCCGCCCAGAGCTAGTATGAATTTAGTATTGCCAAAAATTGTGAAAGAAAACTTGATTCAGTCAAATTTGTATACATGTTGTGTTATGTTGGAGGAAAAGTAACAATTAGGGACTTGTTTCTTCGAATTAGAAACTTTTGTGAGGGAGAAGGTGAGGGAAAAATCAGTCACACATTTGTATTGTAGAAACAAACTGAGTTTTAAAACAGTAGATGTTTCTTACATACTTAAGTAGAAGACTATGTTTTCCACTCCATTTGGTGTGTCTCCACAAATGCTTTCAGAACAAATAGAGAAAAAAGTGTTCGAATCATTTAGTCATCCATTCTACAAATATTTTTTCACAACCAATCACTTTTCTAGTGGTTGGAGATATACAATAAATAAAATAGATAAAATATCCCTGCCCACATAGAGTGTACACAATACTTACACAGTTAGCATACTGATTGAGGTGAGAACAATAAATAAACATGCATGTGTGTGTATTGCATGTATGTGTGTACATGTATATTTATTTATAAAAGAAACATATAATTTATTATATGTTTATTTATAAATGAAACAGAGTATTATGAGCATAAAAAAGGAGGGAATGTTTGTGTCCCCAAAAATTCATATGTTGAAGCCCTAACTCCCAAATAGCCTTTGGGAGGTTGTTACGTTTACATGAGGTCATGAGGGTGGGGTCCCCATGAAGAGGTTAGTGTCCTTATAGGAAGAGGAAGATAGACCAGAGCTCCCCCTCGCCCATCTCTCTCGGTTACAGGAGGACACAGCAAGAAGAAGGTGGGTGGCTTCAAGCCAGTAAGAGGTTCTCCCCAGGAACTGAGTCAGTCAGCACCTTGATCTTGGACTTCTCCATCTCCAGAACCATTAGAAGTAAATTTCTGTTTTTGTGCCATCCAGTCTGTGGTATTTTGTTTTAGCAGCCTGGATGGACTAAGACAGAATGGGAGTGGGAAATGTGTGGAGGTCTGCGAAGACTTCACTGCAAAGATAATATTTAAATAGACGTTAGGAGTTGAGGGAGTGAGCCATATCATGGAGCAGAGTATTCTATGCATAGGGAACCACAATACGAAGGCCTGGGGAGAGAAGGTGCTTGACTTGTTCCCAGAACAGCAAGTCAGAATGACTGGAGCAGTGAGTGCCGGCACAAGAGTACTAATAAATAAGTTCAAGGAGGTAAATAGCCAGCTAACTTGGGTAGGAAATGGAAGGTGATTTTAAGGACCTTGTCTTTTATGCTGAATGGGATGAACAGTCATTGGAGGGTAATGATTGGCAGAAGGAAACGCTCTGAATTATGTTTTAACAGGATGATTCTAGCTCTGTTTAGGGAACATATGAACAGAGTTGGAGCAAGAGAGAAAAAAAGGGAACCAGAATGAGGGCCCTTTTGAGATGCGATAGCAGTAGAGGATGTGAGAAGGAGCTGGATTGTGGGGTTTGTATTTTCAAGGTAGACTCAGTAGAACAGCTTGGTAGATTGCATGTGGCCTGTGAGAATAAGAGAGGAATAAGGGATTACTCTAAATTAATTGATATTGGCAAGTGGAAGAAAGAAGCTTCTATTAACTGAAATGGGGAAGTCATGCAGGTTTTGGGGAGATCAGTCGTTTGTTTTAGGAGATACTAAGTTTGAGATAACTATTAGATAACCAAGTGGAGATGTTGGATAGGTCATTGAATATAGAATTCTAAAGTTCAGGGGAGAGATCCAGGATTGAGTTACAAATTTGAGAATCAGAAGCACGCAGGGGGTATTTAAAACATGAGATAGAGTGAGATCACTAAAGAAATGGTTATTAATAGAAAAGTCCCAGGACTGTGTTCTGGGGACACTTCAATATTAAGAGGTTGGTGATAAAACCAGCAAAGAAGATTAGCAATAACCAGTGGGAGGTGAGGAGGAAAAGCAAGTTAAGTGTGATATATGTTTCTGGACTCTCTTCTTCTGTTGCATTGATCTATATATTTATCTTTTTTCTATACCATATTGCTTTTGATTACTCCTTTTTACTTAGTCTTAAAATCAATTAGTATGAGTCCTCCAACTTTATTTTTTTTCAAAATTGCTTGTCTCTTTCAGCTCTTTTGCTCTTTCAAATATGTAATACAATTAGCTTTTAATTTTCTTCTGGAAATCTGCTCAGATTTGGAGTAGAATTGTATTTTATCTCTAGATAAGTTAGGAGAGAACTGACATCTTAATTTTATTGAGTATATCACACCATGAACATAGTATATTTCACCATTTATTTAGATATATTTTTATTTCTTTCAGCAGCATTTTCTAGTTTTCAGAATACAGATCTTACACATATTTTGTCAGATTTATACCTAATTATTTCATGTTTTTGAAGGTATTATGAATAGTGTACTTTTTCAACTTCCAATTGTTTGTTGCTATATATGTTATTTTTTGTTAACTTTGAGATTTTCTAAGTAGACAATATTATAGTCTGTGAAAAAGATGATTTTGTTTTATTCTTTCCAATTTGTATGCCTTTAAATTCCTCTTTCTTTCCTAATTGCACTGACTAGGACCTCCAGTCCTATGTTGAATAGAAATGGTTAGAACAGAATATCTTTGTCAGATATCCTTGTCTTATTCCTAACTTTGTACAAGGTGGGAGTATTCGGATTTATATCATTAAGTATTATGTTAGCTGTAGTTTATTCAAAGATGTCCTTATCAGGTTGAGGCAGTTCTCTTTTATTTCTAGCTTGCTAAGAGATTTTATCATGAATAAGTGTTGTATTTTTTCAAAACCTTTTTCTGCATCTACTGAGACGATCATACAGTTTTAAATTTTTTATTCTGTTGACATGGTGTACCACATTGATTGATTTTTTAATGTTGAACCTTGCATCTTAGGATAAAATTACCTGGTGACTATGTATTATACTTTTTGTATATTGTTGTGTTATATGCAGTAATTAGTTGAGATGTTTGCATCTATTTTCATGACAGATGGTCTGTAGATTTCTTTTCTTTATTTCTTTCCCTTCCTTCCTTCCTCCCTCCTTTCTTTCCTCTTTCTTTCTCTCTTTCTCCTTTCCTTCCTTCCTTCCTTCCTTCCTTCCTTCCTTCCTTCCTTCCTTCCTCCCTTCCTCCCTTTCTCCCTTCCCCCTCCCTCCCTTTCTTTCTTTCATTTGTTCATTAGTAATGTATTTGTTTGGGTTTAGTGTCAGGTTATTGCTTACCTCAGTAGATAAGTTGGGAAGTATTTTGTCCTCTTCTTTTTTCTGAAACTATGCATGTAGAATTAATATTTTGTCATATCATCTTTAACTGTCTATTAGAATTCACCAGCAAAGCCATGTTAGTGTTTTCTTTGTGGAAAGATTTAAACTATGAAGTAAAATTTTTAACAGATATAGGAATATCGAGGTAATCTCGATATTCGAGGTTTTTTGTTCGAGTTTTGGTAGTTTGCATATTTCAGTGAATTAGTCCATTTAATCTAATTTATAAAATTTATTGGCATGGAATTATTTGTAAAATTCCTTATTATTCTTTTAATATCTGTTTTATCTGTAGTGTTACTCATTTTTCCACTACATATGTTGGTAATTAGTGTCCTTTGTTTAACTTGAACAGTCTTACTATAGATTTATCAATTATATTTATATCAAAGAATTAGCTTTTATTTTCTTTGATTTGTCTCCAGAGTCCTCTATTTTCTATTTAAGTGACTTCTGATTTATTTTTATTTATTCTTCTTGCTTTAGGTTTAGTTTGCTCTTCTTTTTACAGTTTCTTAGGAAGCTTAGATCATTGATTTAAGACCTTTTTTTTATATATATATGAACATTTCTTTCTAAGCACTAGCTTAGTTCGAGTCATCATATCTTGATATGCTATATTATCATTTTAAATTCTTTCAAAACATTTTATATTTTCCTTGTGATTGTTTTCTTAGATCCATGGGTTAGTTAAAAGCATGTTTCCAAACATTTATGGATTTTTGAGATATTATTCTGTTATTGATTTCAAGTTTTTTAATTCCATGTTTTCAGTGAGCCTACATTGTATAACTTTAGATTTTTAAAATTTGTTGAAATTTGTTTTATGGCTCAAAGTATGATTTATATTGGTGTGTGTACTTGCAAAAAATGTATACTCTGCTGTTGATTAGGAGATTGTTAGGTAAAGTTGGATGATAATATTGCTCAGATCTACATTCATACTGAGTGTTTCTCCTATTTGTTCTATCACTTACTGAAAGAGGAATACTGAATTCTTTTATATTTGTGGATTTCTATGATTCCAGTTTATCTCCATTGCTAGCTTATTAGCCATCCCTTCTATTTTATTTAACAGTTGCTCTCGAGTTTTGATATACATCTTCAACTTTTAATAGTCTACCTTCAAATAATATTCTACTACCTCACAGTTAGTGTGGGAAACTTATAGTTGTATATTTCCATTTCCTTCCTTCTATCCTTTGTATTATCATTGTCATATACTTTACCTCCACATACATTATTAATCCTGAAATGAACTTTTAGTTTTTTTGCTCTCAATTGTCAACTACCTTATAAAGAGATTTTTAAAAAAAGAAAAATAAATCTTTTGTGTTCACTCCCACTTTTACTATTGTGGCCCTCTTTATTTCTTTGTGTAGATCAAAATTTTCATCTAAGGTTATACTCCTGTCTGAAGAAATTCCTTTAAACTTCCTTTTATTGCAGATCTAAGCTTTTGCTGGTCTGTATTTTTAACCTTCATTTTTGAAATATATTTTTGCTTGGTGTAGAATTCTAGTCTGAAAATCTTCTTTTAGTCTTTTAAGGTGTCAGTGATTTGTCTTTTAGCTTGTATAATTTCTGTAGAAAACTATTTTCTAAAACTTGTGTTTGTTTCCTTGCATGTACTGTTGTCCCTCACCCCATGGCTCTTTTCAAGATTTTCTCTTTGTTTTCAACAGTTTGATTATGATGTGTCTTGGAAAGTGTGTTTGTGCTTGCTCATGTGTACATTATTATTTATCCAGCTTATCATCATTTGATAAGCTTATCCCAAATTTGTAGTTAATTTTCTCTGCTATTATCTTTCACTTATTTCTGCTGCTCTCTTTTCTCTTTTTTCTGTTTATGAGTTTTAAATTATAATATGTTAGAGTATTTGATAGTCTCATGGCAGTTGTATATTCTATTCTGCTTTCTTCATTCTTTTTCTCACTTAATCCTTCAGGTTTTTATTTTGTATTACTATTTAAGTTAACTGAATCTTGCTTCTGCTGTGTCTAGTCTACTGATAAGTTCATCCAGCAAATTCTTCATCTCTATTATGATGGGGTTTTTTTAGTTTTAAATTTGATTCTGTTTAATAATTTCCGTCTTTCCCCTCTGTTCATGCACGTTGTCCGTCTTTTCCACTAGATCCTTTGACATATTTATCATCACCATTTTAACGTTTCTGTCTTCCAGTTCCAACATAGAGGTCACCTCTCTGTCCATTTCTGTTGACTGCCTTATGTCTTGACAGTGGGTCATTTTCTCTTCTTTTTTGTGTGTTCCTACATTTTGATTGGCTACTGGATATGGTGTGTGAGAAGAACAGCCTAAGGTGCTGGATGGATTTTCTCAGTGTTCTTTCAGCTCCATTGTTTCAGTAGTTGTTAAATTCCTGAGAAGCAGAGGAGGACTCTCCACACTCTTGCCCTTTGCCCTTTGCCCAGCAGTATCCTGATTTGCATGCTGCTCAGTATTGGGCTTGTCATGGAAGCAAATAGATGCTTTTGATTCCCTTGTTCCAGCATTACCCTTAGGCAGGCTGTATGCTCCTTTGCTTCACACGTGAAAGTTTCTCAGTATTTCTGTGCTTCCTCACCATGACAATGACACCCTGCTTGTATGTATGGAGTTGGAGGGGGTGGATCTTGGTCTTAGGCAGGAGAGAGCTCGAGCAGACCTCTGCAAGAACCTGGGCCCAAGCAGATTTCCCGCCTCTTCCTTAGGAATAATGTGCTTTGCTTCTACTCTTCCCTCAGAAGCAATGTACCTTTGCTTGGGACAGGTGGCTAAAGAGTTTTCTGTTTCCCCACTGCTTTTGCTTGTGACCAGGTGCATGGCAGGTGGTGGGTGATGAGCTGGGGAATTTTCACCCTCTTTCCCCCACAAGAGGCAGATAGTTTTTGTTTCCATTCCTTGACTAATTGCAGTTTACCTTTGCGTGGGCCCTTGGAGTGGGAGAGTTTTCTGCCCTTCCTCCAGCAATTTAAAGCTATTAGCACCTAAGAAAGAAAGGTCTAGGAAAGAAGGTGGGTTTTTTTCTGTGCATCACCAGAAGACCTCTCTGCCTCTAATTTTTCTTGTGAGCATCAGTGGAGGTCAGAATAAAAGAGCTTGCAGTGAGTGCGGTCTCAACTTGTACCTGAGGATATGAGTGATGCTAGCCTGTGCTCAGTCTTGAAGAATTTGCTATAATTTTAGCTTTTTCTTCTAGCCTGCTCTGATGATGGCGGCTCTCCTCTTGTGCACCACTTCATAATCTCGTCTCTCCGCACAGAGGCTCTTCACTCTGGAACTCAGTTCACCTCGTTTGCCCTGCAACGTCAGCTCTCTAATGGGCTGCAGTAAAGTTAATGATTTTATAGATTATCCAGCTTTTCCTTATTGTTGGCGTGTGTGAGCAATGCTATCTTGTGACTTTCTCTATCTGATTTGGCTGTCCATAGTCTCTTCACGTACATTAGGGTTTCCTACCTTCCTATATAGTCTTAGAAGAAAGAAAGTCCTGTAGAAATTCACCATTGGATTTTCAACATGGTGTCATTGGTGACTCAAGAAGTGCAGTTTCATTGGAATAATGGTGGCCAATGCTTGACTGGGGAGTGGGTTCAAGAGAGAAAGAAGGGAGAAGAGAAGTTGGAGACTGTGAGTTTAGATAACTCTTGAGGACTTTTCCCAGTAAAGAGCCAAAGGGTTGGGATCTAGTGCTCATGTGAAGGGACTGGCCTTCGCTTGGAGCATGGAGAATTTATCTCTAGAAACAGGAGGGAAAGCAGAGTGTAGAGGCACTGACACTGGAAGATGTGATGGTGGGAACTTGTGGAGGTTCTTTTGTGATTTGCTTTCATATTCTGAGTGCCTGAGGTAACCAGGTATCATGTGAGAGTGAGAATGGGGGAAGAAGTGTTGAAGGTTTGAGAACAGCTACAAAGGTGTAAATGAGTAATCTAAGATATTAGGAATGAGAATGGACTAAAATTTGAGAATAGATTATTTCCTACAATCGAAAGAGAAAACTAAGCGGAAACAACGACAGCAGCAAAACTTTTCCTTATTTCTTTGTGATCTTCCATGTGTTATCCTGGCACAGAAATATATTTCATTACTTTGCAGTCACTTCTTTTTATACTGTGAAATACTTACCCAAGCAATAGAAATGTTTAAGACAAAAGTAAATTATCTGCTTATTTGGCACCATAAAGAAAAAACTACAGAGATGTTCACGATTCTGGCTAATTTTATGTGGTGTAAGTGTTGTCCTAGTATGACAAATTCCTCTGGCACCACTGGGACATTTTATCTGATGAATAAAGAAGCAGGCAATGATTATGGTTCATTGGCTTGAACCTCTTCCTGGCACTTCCAAAAAAATATACTTAACTACTGTTGCGGGAAATCCTTAGCAAATTCCTCAGATGGATTTGACACTTTGGAACCACACTGTAGCAACTTTTTACTCTTATAGGAACCCAAGATTACGATAGATTTTAACCAGTTTTCTTAAGCAAAGTATGGCAAGATCAATGTGCCCTTTTCTAGTATACAAAAATGCACACCTACATGGAAGGAGAAGGAGTAACATCTGCATATTCTTTACTCAAAGGCCTTCTGTTTAGAAATTCTACTTGCTTATTCTAATTAGTTTTTGGGAATCCAATGTCTCTAAGTAGATTGATCAGAGGAGTGGAATTTGTCCCTTTGATTCTTAGACAAGTGAATCCTATAATTGGATTTTACTATGGGCCCCAAACTTTGACCCAGAGGAAATAATAAAAAAGATCAGAATACTCCTGGAACATTCACTTAGTGCTCCCTAAAGTTTTGAGCTGTGGGCTTGTGTGTAAGTATGTGTGGGAACACTCCTCTGTCATTCTCCTCCAAGGTATCAAGTGAACAATTCTGGGCATGGTTTGTACAATTAAAGATAACCATGTTCAAACAAATGCCTGGATATTGCTTAACATTTTATTTGGTAGGAGAAAAGGGACTGAGAAAACTTTGCATTATTTCTTCCTCTTATTGACCTGGAATTTTCATCTTACGGCTTTGAAAAAGAAATCAAAGTCAGGTCTTTGATAAAACTTGATAAATATGGTAAGTTTGGGACTGAGGGGCAAAGTTTGATAGAATGGAAATAGGAGAAAATGCTGAATTGTGCTGTCATTTGGAAGAAGATACTAAAAATGTTGCATTGTGTTTTAAAAACTTTAGACTCAAACTATCAGACAAATGAAACCCAAAGTCCCAGAGGAAGTAGTCATACAATTAAATAATCAAAAATTAAATCTAGTATAGATTTCACTTCTGAAATTTCATTAGGGCTTAATAAAATTTTAGTAATTTAAAACTACTGTAAAGCAGTAATTAAACATGAAATAGCATAGCTTGCAAGAAGGAAACTGAAGTCTGCCGAGAAATGATCAGGTCACAAAAACTATTAATTTTATATTACAGTTATGCAGAGAGTTTGAAGGGAAAGAATCCTTATGGATTTTTACTTATCTGTCAGGAAGAATAAACTGATGGATGGAACCATGCCATTTAAAGGTTTAGTGAGCTGTAGGAAGAATATTACCAGTTAATAATGGCTACCTGCTAGGTGGGAATGCCAGCTGCCTTCAAATTTCTTACAAGTAGCTCCAGGTCTTGCTGCAGTGTGGGGCCTGCTGCTTTTTTTCTTTTCTGCTCTAGTTCTTTATGGCCAAATAAGACATCGATTTTTCTGATGTTTGCTAAAGAAATTTTTACTGCTGCTACTGCCCTTTGGTGTAATTGCTGATGTCTCCATGGGTCAGTGTTGGTGGGGTGAGTTTATAGCAGGTACACAGAAGAGAAAAATCCCCAAATAAGAAAGCTGAAACAAGACACAGGTTTATTTCTCTCTCTCATAGAAGTAATCTAGGGCTGGTACAGTGGCTTCATGGCCAATAGGGATCTAGTTTTCCTCTGGGGCTAAGCTCTGTCATTTTAGTCAGCCTCCATCTTCAAGGTCATGTTGTTGTGGGCCATGAGCAGGAGGAAATGCAGAAAGACCAAAATAGCCTTCTCCTATCCCATTGGCTTCCATTAAAGAGGTTTCCAAGAGGCTGTATACAGCGTTTCTACTCACATTTCATTGGCATAGACTTAGCCACATGGCTCTGCCCAGCAACAAGGGGAGCTAGGAGATGCAGAACTTAATTCCAGGCAGCAGGCAGGACCCTCTACTACTCTGATGCTAGCAAAGACAGAGAAAGGAGGTCAGAAGGCAAGTAGCTATCTTTATCATAACTACCAAAGCCACTGGCACAAGTGCTTCTGAGGATTTATGATTTCCATGTCCAATTGAGGGTTTTTTCTTAAATGAAACAATATTTTTGTATTAAAAAATGCAGATTCATTGTACAGCTCATGGAATGTACACTGACATAAAAATAACATTAAACATGTTCTCTAATTGCACTGTCCAGAAGTAACACTACCAACATTGGTATATATCCTTTTGGAATTTCACATGTATTTATGCCCTTATATATTTATATACATAAATGAATAAATATATATATTGTATACTGTAGATATGTACAAATACACATTTACATAAAATATGTATTTAATTTGAACCGTGCTATAATGTTATATATATATATATTACTTGTTATTAACATTTCCTTATAGCAATAATATTTTTTGGAAACAGTATAAAAAATTTTATTGCTATATAATATTCCATCATATCAAAGGTTTACCTTGACTAATTTAAATGATATGCATAAGTAAATATACCTGAGTTTTCAGTATTATATTTTATGTGATGATGAACATTGTGTTTTTATTTATTTTTTTTTAACATCTTTATTGGAGTATAATTGCTTTACAATGGTGTGTTAGTTTCTGCTTTATAACAAAGTGAATCAGTTATACATATACATATATCCCCAAATCTCTTCCCTCTTGCATCTCCCTCCCTCCCACCCTCCCTATCCCACCCCTCCAGGCAGTCGCAAAGCACCTAGCGGATCTCCCTGTGCTATGCGGCTACTTCCCACTAGCTATCTAGTTTACGTTTGGTAGTGTATATATGTCCATGCCACTCTCTCACTTTGTCACAGGTTACCCTTCCCCCTCCCCATATCCTCAGGTCCATGCTCTAGTAGGTCTGTGTCTTTATTCCCGTCTTACCCCTAGGTTCTTCATGAACTTTTTTTTCTTTTTTCTTAGATTCCATATGTATGTGTTAGTATAATGCTATTTGTTTTTCTCTTTCTGACTTACTTCACTCTGTATGACAGGCTCTAGGTCCATCCACCTCACTACAATTAACTCAATTTCGTTTCTTTTCATGGCTGAGTAATATTCAATTGTATATATGTGCCACATCTTCTTTATCCATTCATCTGTTGATGGACACTTAGGTTGCTTCCATGTCCTGGCTATTGTAAATAGAGCTGCAATGAACATTTTGGTACATGACTCTTTTTGAATTATGGTTTTCTCAGGGTATATGCCCAGTAGTGGGATTGCTGGGTCGTATGGTAGTTCTATTTGTACTTTTTTAAGGAACCTCCATATTGTTCTCCATAGTGGCTGTATCAATTTACATTGTGTTTTTATTTGTTTGGGCTCAGTTTGGATTAATCCCTTAGTGTAATTGTTACAAAAAGAAATATTTGGTCAGAGGTTTTATATTTTGATGTTTTAATATTATGTATCTCACATATATGTTTATGTTTAGATAATTTTACAATTGAGAGTATTTAGTAAAACTAAATCTAAAGCAAACTCTAAATTAGGCAATATGTTGTGAAACTAAAAGAGTTTATACAGGCAATTTTTAAAGGCTACTTTATTTTTTATTATTTTTTTATTGGAGTATAATTGCTTTACAGTGTTGTGTTAGTTTCTGCTGTACAATGAAGTGAATCAGCTGTATGTACACATATATAAAGGCTAGTTTAGAGTATTAGTGTTTATAAATTTGTCTTATGACACCACAATACCAACACTACCACCACACACACACACAGAAAAAAAGATGACATGCGACAGACACTTCTAGCATCACTACCTTTCATAACATGTGTATTGAGGCCTGAATGCTGTCTGCTAATATTCCTTTTTGATGTTAGCATTAAATCAGACATTTTCTTTCTTTCGTGTGAAAGAAATTACGGAATGTATTTATGTGTGTGCACAGGAGTAGGGAGTGTTCATTGGTAGGAAGACTTGAATACGTTCAATTCCTTAGTATTTGGTCCCATTGACCTAACTGGGAATGGTGGCTTACCAGTAATGCTGCAGAAGTCATGGGACACAAGTGTATGACTGTGTAGGGGAAAAAGACTCATTTGCTGGGCATTGTTTTTACCATGTGAGAAGACACCATTTTTCTGTCTTGAATTCAGATCTATAGGTGCCATTAGCTTCATGTTGATTGCGTGAAGAATCTCAAAGCCCAGAACACCTCATTTATAACAATTCAGACTCTCTCTCTTAAGATACTTGAAAGCAAGACCAAACTTACAAAAATCATATCTTTCACAGTAGTATACTTAAATAGTTTTTGGTATATCTTTTTTTTTTTTTTGCGGTACTTGGGCCTCTCACCGTTGTGGCCTCTCCCACTGCGGAGCACAGGTTCCGGACGCGCAGGCCCAGCAGCCGTGGCTGGCCCACAGGCCCAGCCGCTCTGCGGCATGTGGGATCCTCCCGGACTGGGGCACGAACCCGCGTCCCCTGCATTGGCAGGCGGACTCTCAACCACTGCACCACCAGGGAAGCCCTAGTTTTTGGTATATCTTATACATTTTCTTAATTAACAACTTGGAGAATGCTAATCACCCAGAGACCTTCAGAATAGTTTAACTTCATAGAAGGACTGAAGCCCTGAAGGTCTTTCTAAAAAGAGAATTCTGAACGTGTATAGTTGACTAGCAAGGGTTTGAGGGAATTTTCTAAGATGTGGTTGTTAGTATGGACAAGGGGGGAAAAGGACATGGTCAATAATTATGATGAGAGATCTGCTTTTGGGAAGAAATCTTTAAAATTTGCTTAATATTTCACTTTGCTCGATTTTATCCCAAATGAGCAATTTAACAAATCTCATTTTTGAAAAGTTAAACTCATTTTCGTAGCTTGGAAAGTAAAAACATTATTCCAGGAATCATCTCTTAATTTTTTTCAAACTTTGGAAGAAGTACTTTATAGCAAAATTTCACTTAGGCCATTTGCATTTAAAGACAACTTACACTTTCTTTTTCTTAAGACAAGTTCTATTTATTGGATACACATTACGGATCAAATTCTTCATGTGTGTTGCTTCTTATTTTCACAGCAAAATTGCAAGGGTGGAATTATTACTCCTTTATAAATGAGGAAACTGAGTTTCAGAGAGGGTGGACATTAGTGTCAGGTCTCCTGGCTACTGTCAGAAGTAGGATTGGAACTTAGGTCATATGGGCTAAAGTCACCACCACATAGGTCTAGGGTAGGCATTGGCTCTGGGATGGAGCAGACAAAAAATAAAAGGTGCAACTGCGGGGCTTCCCTGGTGGCACAGTGGTTAAGAATCCGCCTGCCAAGACAGGGGACACAGGTTCAAGCCCTGGTCCGGGAAGATCCCACATGCCGCGGAGCACCTAAGCCCGTGCGCCACAACTACTGAGCCCACATGCTGCAACTACTGGAGCCCGCACGCCTACAGCCTGTGCTCCGCAACAAGAGAAGCCACTGCAATGAGAAGCCCGCACGCCACAATTAAGAGTAGCCCCAGCTCAATGCAACTAGAGAAAGCCCGTGCACAGCAACGAAGACCCAACGCAGCTAAAAATAAATAAATAAATAAAATAAATTTGTAGTAATAATTTAATTAAAAAAAAAAGGTGCAACTGCGTTGAATGACAGTGAAAGTGGACATGAAGATTTAAAAAGTGATACTTCAAAGTATTCCCTCGGTTAAGTTTGTTTTTCATTATTTAAAACGAAAATCCAGTAAAAAGGGGGAAGGTTCAGAATAAAATATTAGTCAATCCATACACTATTATGATTGAAAAGGGCACCCAGCATCTTGAAATTTTGGAAATTTTATAGTTTTGAGCGTTTATACTTATTTGATCTATTTGTAAAACAGAGGGAGAGATGTTTTGAGTTAACTAATGAAATAAGTGGTTCGTTTTCTTCTGAGGGCCTCATTACTCTTCAAGGATTATAGCAGTGTCAGCAGCACAGCATCAACTTAACACTTATTGAAGGCTCCAGATGTATCGATGGTAAGTAGGTAAGAACTTAGACAATTTAGGAAGGAACAGTTTGAGCCAGGAGGGAGTATAAACAGTATCACATTTTCCTGTAGGGCTCTTTATTCGTCTGTAATGTTCAAATGCTAATTGTATATCCACAGTGCAAGGGAATGTTTAAGGAGTCTGACATGTTTGGCTCTTGAGAGGCAACATAGCTTAGTGCTCATGATCTCCCGAACAAGAGTTCCTGGGTGCAAATTCTGAAATCCCGAATCAACCACTTACCAGTGTGTGTTCTTCACGGATAGGTTAATGTCTCTATGTCTCAGTCTTCTCATCTTTACAATGAAGATAATAATAGTACCGTTCTCACAGGCTTCTTACGAGGATCCCATGTGTGAATATTTGTAAAGCCTTCAGAACACTTTTTAATATACAGTGAGTGTTATGTAAGTGTTTGATACTTGTTTTAGGAAACACCATATAAAGCCGGATACTTGGGTGAAAACACTTTTGCTCACAACACATTATTTTGAGAATGCAATTCAGCAATTTCTTGAATTTCTTTAGTGCCAAGGAGGTGCCATGATAAGTTTCTGTGATGGTATCATTGTGTAAATCAGAAGCTAACTCATTCTATTACAATCTTGGAAAGGGGATTAGAAATTGTTAGGATTGTTTGAAGTTAGTTTTTCATCTCAGTTTGTGATTCTTATGCAAGGAGGAGGTAAGTAGAATTCTATGCCCAGTTAAATTTTAAATCAAGCTCTGTACAGGCAGACCTGTACCTTAGAGATACCACAGGTTCCATTCCAGAGCACCACAATAAAGTGAATATTGCAATAAAGTGAAGTCACACAAATTTTTTGGTTCCCAGGCCATATAAAGTTTATGTTTACACTATAGTAGTTTATGGAGTGTGCACTAGCATGGTGTCTTAAAAAACAATGTACCTACCTTAATTAAAAAATACTTTATTGGCAAAAGATGCTAACCATCATCTGAGCCTTTAGTGAGTCATAGTAGTAACATCAAAGATCCCCAACAAATACAATAATAATGAAAAAGTCTAAAATATTGTGAGAATTACCAAAACGTGGCACAGGGATATGAAGTGAGCAAATGCTGTTGAAAAAATGGCGCCGACAGACTTGCTCAATGCAGGTTGCCACAAACCTTCAGTTTATTAAAAAAATTCAATATCTGCAAAGAACAATGAAGCAAAGCACAATAAAATGAGGTATGTCTGTAATAAGATAACAATATTTTCAGATAGTTAAAGACTTAGAAAGTTTACCTTCCATACATCCTAAGTTGTACTTAAGAAGTTATTTAAAGATGGATAAGAGCAAAATAAGGAGCAAATCAAGAACAACTTACGGCAGCCAGTTGATCTCGCTCAGGAGGGTAATGAAGCACAGTCCCATGGTGACAGCGGGGCTGTAGACCCCGAGAGCCATCAGTTCAGGCTGAGCAAGAGGACAGAGGACCAGAAGGGAAGAAACTAAGAAAAAGAGTTTAGAGAAGTTTGGTAATGCTCTTGAGAGACTGGATGTGTTAAGGCAGATGATATAAGGAAAAAGGAAAGGCAATTAGGAAAAACTTGAAAAACATACTCAGTGCCCTGTTGGTCCAAGGCCAACACTGGGTCTTTTTCTTGTCTATCAGTTCTCTCTTGATTATGTTGCCAACTTCTCTCTGGCACATTCCCTGAAATAAAGCTCTCCAGCTCTTCACTTTTGTGCACTCTGGGAATGGGCTGGGGGGTACGTTGTTCATATCTATGTTCCTTGCCCCGCACTCAAACTGAGATGGGCCAAGGTCACTGTGTAACAGCTGCAGCAGCCGACAGCCTGAAAGCTAAGATGAAACAAAACTGACGGGGTGGTGAAGAGAAATGCCAGTTAACAGGCAGTTACCAGTGACAAACTGGTTAATGTTTGTTCAGGAAGGAGCAACTTTTCTAACCCACACCAGGCAACTGTTTGTATCACAAAGGGCAGAATCTGTCATCATAATGAGGTGAGTCTTTTTTTAGACGAGTGTTTTTGCATGTGCTGTGTCTAGACAGGATACCGTATCTCCTGCAACCAGCACACACTTCCACTATCACACTGTGATCTTGTTAGCCGCATGCATTATTTTAAACCTGTAGTTTGATTAAATTTTCATTAAGCTAAAAATTTTGGACTATGTGTGTGCCAGTGGATTTGGGCTCTAAATAATGATAAAGTATTTCTTCATACATGGAAAGTGAATCATCATATCAAAGAACACATTCAGTGTGGGATGCTGTAAGTGGAGCTCTCCACATGGGAACATCATAGGGTCTAATGATGACTCCTCCATTATCAGACAATCAATAACATATAACCTGTTTGAAGTCAGGAAGGTTCAGGAAAGATGGCTAGATACGTATAATCTGGGAACTTTAATTAGTATTTTCTTCATCAGTGCCCCCTAAGTTATTTTGTCAGGTGGTAACACCTTCTCTCAGGTACTGGTTTCATTCTCTATATCTTAAACTTCCAAAGAAAAATTATATAATAATTCTTATGAAGTATATCAACTCTGACTTTGAGAAGGCTATTTTAAATCTGAAAGAAAAGGTTCAGGTGACTAGTTCATGAAGTATCAATTAGTTTATCCATTTTTCTCCCTTTAAAGTATTTGCATTACTTCTACAGCCTAATAATTAATTTGGAATAATCTTTAAAGAATTGAGGAAAGATTAATGTTTCAAGTCTAAGTTAAAATGAGTGAGAAATATTTTGTATGAGAGAAAGAACTCTCCTGTATTACCTGAAAGCCTCGTTACTAGAGAAACCTGATCGCTGGCATAAATAGTGATAATCTTATTTACTGAATGACTTTTCATTAACAGAAACAACACTAATAAAAAACAGAGAAATAAACACCATATAGAAATTGAAAGCACATAAGAACAAACACACTATTACCCTTGTACAAAAGAAAATTGACGGCAGTGATATATTTAGGCCGAATGTCTATCAGTTATAAAAGGATGAGGGATCATATTTAGTCATCATTTAGCCAGAAACAGAAAAAGTAAATTGTTCCATATATTTCTTTTTAGAAATACGATTTTTCTATGAGAAAAGAGTTTTTCTATTCGGATGACAATTCTGCACATGTATAATGTGGTGTTTTTTCACCTTCCTCAAATAACCTTCTTAAATACAATTAATGTGACAGAGACCCAATTAGAAGCAAATGAAGTAAAGTGAAGGTCAGAATCTACAGGACCTAGGATACATGGTTGATGAGAAAATAGAAGAGATTTTGAAGGATGAGTTATGGCTTTTATAAGCACCAATTTAGAGTTATCACACTGAAAGAGAGAAAAATAGGCAAGATAAATTGCAAACTTTTGGGAATGACATCACCAACATTTATCTAATCTGCTATTAATCTGGCTTTGTACTCTAACTTCAACAGTAGCTCCATTAAATTGCATTTTAAGAGTCAGGTGGTCACTGTTTTCTGGTATAAATCTAAAAAGTAATTTAGTAATAAAGTAATTTATGGCCTGAAACCTATCAGATTGCTATCAGTTGAAACTTGATCTTATGTTTACCTGGAATCAGTGGTGTAATGTTTAAAATAGTACTTCAATCAGCTTATGTCCTAAAATTATTACCATTAAATACTAAGATTTCTCTAAAGTAGAGCAGTTATATTTTATGGTGTTTTATAGTAATTCACAAGGTTGTTTTTTTTTTTCTTTTATCAAAATACTATTGAAGTGCAAATGTTAGTGCTAGAAGTGATTTTAAAAATCCAAATCAATCTTCCAGTCATTTCATATTTCACGAGGTTAGAACTTTTGGAATAAAATAGATGGCTGTTTAATTTTTGCAATTATACTTTCTTCTTTATATAATTCATTAATCCCTTTTTTGGCTTTAAATAGGGCTTTTTAATCCTTATCATATCAGATACTGTTGACTGCCTACCTAGCATCCAATTCTCTCCTTCTTCCTGACAACCAAATATTGATTTTCTCAAACATTAGCTCCTCAGAGAGGTATCCTATCTCTAGATCATAAATAAACCTTATTAGTCTAGTGATGATTTTACTATCTGTTTGCCATTGGTTGGTTTTGGAGTGGGCATAGGATCTAGTTTTGGCCAGTGAAATAAGAAGGGATGTCTTATTGGAGGTTTCTAGGAAAGATCTCCTTATGGGATCCAGAAAATATGCCCAGGGGAATAATAAAGTTCATTCCCATAATGGTAGCTCTGCAGTAGGCTCAGAAAATGATTGGTATAAATTTGAGCAAGCGATGGAAGTCCATAGGGAGGAAACTAAGAAAAAAGACTTGAAGGAATTTGGTAATGTCCTTCAAAGATTGGTTGTATTAAGGCAAACAGTAGAAGAAAAAAGAAGGCAATTAGGAAGTACTTGAAAATTTTTCTTTGTTTAAGAGCTCAAGGGCATCACTGGACATCTCCTCTGAATCACTTCCTTCTTGATTATGTTATCAATTTCTTTGTCACCCATTCACTGAAATAAATCTCTCTGGCTCCTCGCTATTTTATATTCTGAGACACTAGAAGAGGTGATCTGTTTTTCTGTCCCTGGATATAGTCTGGCTGTGAGGTCAGGAGAAGCTGCGACCATCTTGGTAGTTTCCTGAAGTTTAAATCAATGCTGGGGAGAGAGAGCAGAGGGAAGAGAACCATAGGGAGGCTGCGGTGAGCCCTGCTCCCTGCCCTGGGTCTGCTCTTCCTGTAGGTTTATTGTCATATGAGATAGTCTTCTTACCATTTATTCCAATTTGAATCTAGGCTTTCTGATACTTGTGGTTAATGGATCCATCCACAAAAATCAAAATCTCATTGAATCTTCACCCTGTGTTAAGATGCTCTATGGGTGGGAGAATTAAAGTCATAAAGACAATCATTTAGGCATGCGTCCGATCTCCTTTATCCCTGTTTCCAAGTCTTTGGGCTGGTTGGAAATTGGGGTCCTTTCTCTGTTACAACAGCTTTATCTAAGCTCCTCTTTTCTAATATACTTGTCATATCTTCTCAGGGCTCAGTTCCTGGATCTCTTATTTTTACAATCTACTTCTACTCTCCAGATAATTTCATGACTTTAAATACTAACTATACACTGACAATTTCTAAATTTACATCTCCAGCCTGGAGATGAATTCCAGATCCTGTCTCCTAGAATCAGCTGATTTCCTGACATCTCCACTTGGGCTTCTAATAGGCAGCTCACATTCAGTAAGTCCCAAACCAACTCTGACTCCCCCACCCCTCCAGAGAAATTTGTTCTGCCATAATCTTCATCTCAGTTAATGCCACCTCTGTCCTAGCTGCTCAGGCCAAAGACCTGAGAGCCATCTTTGACTCCTACTCACATCCAATCCATCAACTATCTTGTTGGCTCTTCTAAATATACCTATAACCAGACTTCTCCTAACAACTTTCATATTACTGCTCTTGACCCTGGCTTAGACTCTTGCAAGTACAAGTGGCCTCACGTTCCCTCTCTGATCTGCTTTCTCCCCTCCCCTCCTCACTGCAGCCTAGCCATGTTGCGTTCCTTACTATTCCTGGAACACGGAAAGGCAGGAAGGTTTCCACCTCCAGGATTTTGTACACACTCTTGCCTTTGCTTGTAGCTGTCTCCCTCCTCACCTCCCCTGGCCACCCTATTGCTCCCTTACTTTGTTAGGTTTCTGTTCAAATGTTAATGAGAAGTGAGGCTTTCCCTACTTTCTTTTCAAAATTATAACCTCTTTTTCATCCTCAGCCTCTATTTCTGTGCCTGTATGATTTTACTCCTTAATACTTATCACCATCTGGCATATTACATATTTTACAAATGTATTGCTTTATCATTTGTTTCCCCCTCCAGAATATAAGCTCCATGAGTGCAGAAATTTTTGTCTGTGTGGTTCACTACTGTATCTCCATTGCCTGGAGTAGTATTGGCACACTGTAGGCACTCAATATATTTATGTTTAAGTAATGAAATTATCCCTTCCTCTAGGCAATAACTAACTAATCTGATAAGTGAGTTCTTGCTAGTAGGTGCCAATGATAACATACTAAGATTTTAGTCTAAGAGATAGGCCTTAATATGCCGAAGTATTCAATTTAAGCATGAGCTCTTTGAAGTCAATATTTTAACAAAAAGCAATGATTTTAATAGTGCGTATTTCAGTAGTTGTGAGAAAACGTACCTTGCCTTAGACTTTCATATCTGATAGCATTCTTTCAGTTGTAACAGAAACCCAACTCAAATAATACAAAAAGTATTAGCTCACTTAATGGGATGTCTGGGTATAGGGTATTGATCAGGCTTCCCATAATCTTGGCTTCATTTCTGTTTCCTGGAAGTCTCTTTTCTCAATTCTCCTCCATGCGTTCCTCCTCAGGCTGGTAACATGTCTGTAGACATCATGGCTTCCCATCTATACATAGCAGTGGTTAGGAAGAGAGAGCAGAGGTTGTTTTAGAAAATGTCTTGAAGGGTCAGAATTTTCCTAGCAGATCCCTTTAAGCCACTCCTCAGGTACCACTTGTTCAATGTGAGTCACATCCCCATTCCTGACTAGATTATTGGCAAGAGGTCTAGGATTACCTGTAGCTATTAAACCCACTCAAGAGCTGGGGGAGAGGAGGCTTCTCCAGGCATGTGGGGTTTCTGGGGAAAGGGGAAGGCTGAAGAGCTACAGGTGACTGGGTCTATGAGGAAGGAGGAAGTGGGAAGGCAACCAAGGTCGGCTGTTTCTTTACTTCCTATGGGCCAGTGATTTCTATTCAATCAGTTTTAGGAACAAGTTAATCATTGTTAGGTTAATAGCTATAAAGTGTTTTCTTCTTTAGATTCTAAATGCACCTAAATTGCTGCTGCTTATGTAGGCAAAGAATTTAACTCTTTTTCTCCTAAATGAACTCAATGTCACTTAGAGGGGAAAAAAACCCTTTATTTTTATCTTCTCAGATGCTTTGAATTATGTAGCTAGTGCTATATGAAAGGTGAAATGAATTCATTAGTTCCTCAAATTATACTCGCATTGTCATATACACTGTTGATATATTTTAGTTTTATTATAATGATAAATATATTTATTAAGACTACAGGGACTTCCCTGGTGGCTCAGTGGTTAAGAATCCACTTGCAATGCAGGGGACACGGATTCAATCCCTGGTCTGGAAGATCACACATGCCGTGGAGCAACTAAGCCCATGCGCCACAACTACTGAGCCTGCGCTCTAGAGCCTGGGAGCCACAACTACTGAGCCTGTGCTCTAGAGCCCGGGAGCCACAACTACTGAGCCTGTGCTCTGAAGCCTGCCAGCCACAGCTACTGAAGCCCGCATGTCTAGAGCCCGTGCTCCACAACAAGAGAAGCCACCGCAATGAGAAGCCTGCGCACCACAACAGATAGCCCCCGCTCGCCGCAACTAGAGAAAGCCTGTGCACAGCAACGAAGACCCAACGCAGCCATAAATAAAATTTTTAAAAAAGGCTATAAAATGAAAGTGAGACAAATGTTGTGTGTCTTCTCATCCTGAAAATTATGCTAGATACTCTTTTTTGTTTTGTTTTGTTTTTTTTTTTTGGTTTTTTTTTGGTGGTACGCGGGCCTTTCACTGCTGCGGCCTCTCCCGTTGCGGACCACAGGCTCCGGACGCGACGGCTCAGCGGCCACGGCCCATGGGCCCAGCCGCTCCACGGCATGTGGGATCTTCCCGGACCGGGGCACAAACCCGTGTCCCCTGAATCGGCAGGCAGACTCTCAACCACTGCGCCACCAGGGAAGCCCTAGATACTCTTTTTAAAAAAATATATTGAAAATATGTATCAGGATCAGTTGAAGGACAATTGAAATAAAATAACACAAATCTGTTTTGTTTTTTTTGGCATCCTAAAATCTAGGACATAAAAAGAATTCCTAGAGAATTTGAAAGCATGTGATTTGGGTTTTCATTATAGATCCAAAACGAGACACAGGTTTCATGAAATGCTCCAGGTATTTATAGATCAGTTACATCCCATGGACATTCAGCATTACTCGATTATATATACATTCTTCTTGGTTTCACACAGAAAGTCCTAGAAAACTGGTCTGTGGGGAAAGACTTCTTCCTGACCACGTTGTGACAAGACCATTACCACACCAGGCAGTTGGGTCATTAGGACTAATTGTGAGGCACCCAGAATGTAGGAGGGCAGAAGGCTGTCACAATAGAGCAGAAGTGCATTCCCCAGGCTCTCTCTGGAAGAGGGATTTGCATACCCCATGAATCCTACCTTCAGTTTATTGGTGAGCTAGCCTCTTCTGTGCTATTTAGATTTCACTGCAAAGACTCAAGCCTTTACAGAAGGGAAGCAGGGATTAGCTATCTTCAGTACAGTAGACAATTCCTTTGCTGGATTTCTGTCTGTAAAATCCAAGAATGAGGCTTTTGCCTTTTTTTTTTTTCTTTCTTTCTTTCTTTTTTAAATTCAGCTCTGAAATATTAGATAGACCAGAGCTGATGAATAAGGTTCTGCCATTCAACAAAAGAAGAGTAACTTCCAGTCTAAGACTCATTCTTGAGGTAAGCCCAGTCAACCTAAACTTGGGCTTATTATCTGAGAAAAGAGAGACCTGCCCTATAAACAGAGTGCTCCTAAAATCATGTCTTTACATTAAAAGGATTTTCTTTTTTTAGCAAATAGTCTGAGAAAATAGACTTCATTTGCCCAATTAAGGACCAGCCATCATGTCTCCTAAGAATTCTCACTGAGGGCGTTTGGAAAATTCATGAGCAATTGTTAAAGTTAAATATTTGAAGGAGATCATCTTCTGTATCTTGTGGTGTAGGGGGCTGTTCACATAGCCTATGCAGTAGGCCTTCAGTAATGTTTTGTTGAAAGAAGTGACTGACTTGGATATGATAAATAGATATAATTCATGAGGGATGAGATGATAGCATCATTCCAATAATTCAAATCGATTGATGCAAAAAGTGAATTTACTGTTACTCTTCAGGAGAACTTTGGCCTGTGGTACCTCTGGATTGTGTAAGTATCAGGAAATCATCTTCTGAGTAAATGGAGGATCTTTGTAGAACAAATGGAGGGAAAATCCTTGCCTTATTAGGCCATGGATTATCTTCCCAAGGGATGGCCAAACACTACATGTTCTGTTCTGCGAAGGCAAATTAAAAAGGATGTATATACTTCATAGATGGATAAATTGATGGCATAATAATATTTTACAGTTTGTCAATTCCTGAGTCTGCCAATCCTTTCAATCCCATGTTTTGGCTAGAACATATTTTGAATTTCTTAATTGCAAAGAGACTGACATTTTAGGATATTTAGAGACAGAAACAGTTAAAAGAGTTTTGCATGGTACTGATGAACCTAGTGGCAGGGCAGGAATAAAGATGCAGACGTAGAGAATGGACTTGAGGACACGGTGGGGATGGGGAAGCTGGGACGAAGTGAGAGAGTAGCATTGACATATATACACTACCAATAGCATGGGGAGATCAGCTCCATCCTTTGTGATGACCTAGAGGGGTGGGATAGGGAGGTTGGGATGGAGGCCCAAGAGGGAGGGGATATGGGGATATATGTATACATATAGCTGATTCACTTTGTTGTACAGCAGAAACTAACACAACATTGTAAAGCAATTATACTCCAATAAAGATATAAATAATAATAATAATAAAAAGAGTTTTGCAAAACGTATTGTTCCTGTTAAGTGTAATATCCTTTCCACTCCCATTGTAGTTATTATCTCTAAAGCTTCTAGCCTTCCTTATGCCTGATATGGGCCCCAGAGCTGGCATTGCTTTTTTCATGGATAAAAAGGCAAATAGTAGAAGTGTTTTGTTCATACCCTTGAGCCAAACCTCTGTGAAGACTGTTGAGATACTTTTAAGACAAAGAATGGGGGATATTCCCCAAGGGAAGGCTGTGTGTCAATAAGGAAATCTACTTATATCTTTCATTTACCTTATTTGGAACACAAAAAGAAGCCACTTCCAAATATATTTATATGGACTGTGTCTCAAAAGACCAAGCCAGTAGGATTCCTGAATAAAAGGTAATTAAGTAGGTGATATGTATGTGATTCTGAATTTTTCCCAATTTAAACATTGACCTTGGCCTACCTTGCTTAAGCATAGTGATAAAAATCTATGAGTTTCATTTGTTCCTCTGATAAGAAAAAAGGCAAATAAAGTAACAAAAGGCAATAAAATTAGTAGGAAAAAGATAGGGGATAAGAAAAATTCTAATTAATGAAATTAAACATGACATGAAATTGCTAGAGGGAGAATATAATTAAATAAACCAAATATAGAAAAAAGTCAGACAGGTGAGTACTAGGATATAGTGCTGTGAGGCAGAGATTATATTCCTTTAGGTCACTATTGAATCCTTGATAGTTCAATAGAGATTTATGAATGTAAACAATGACATTAGTAAATAAAATCCAAATGGGCTAAAAGGGAAATATTAAATGTAGTGTCTTTACGTAAATATAGCTCAACCTCTTTTTTATTATTACCCTCCAAACCCAACCAAGGAGCCTTTTTAGACAATTTTTTCTATTTGTCCCCACTCCCCTTGAAGTCGTAAAACCACAGATATACTATATTCTGTTCATGTACTGTGACCCTTTGCAGGGCCACAAACTACTGTAATAGCTAAGATATTTTTGCCTCCCGAAGCAATTTTTGCCCCATTGGGGGAGATAATGATTCTGTTAAAAATGCATGCTTTATGGAAAGCAGCATTTTAGAGTGAATATGGCTTGAAAGCCACATAAGGCCTGAATCTGTTTCTGAGCATATGGGGAGGTTACTCGACCTCTCTGAATCCCAGGATAATAATATCTACCTTTTACGTTTATTGTCAATGTAAGTTTATTTTAAGTTTATTGTCACTGACTGGCATATGTATTGACATTTCATAAATCATAGTCTCTTACACACTGTGGTGTTTTCAAGGAAGTGGAGAAAACGTTTAGCAGATATGCCAACCAGTAGTCTTCTCTGAAGGATGGATGGTACTCCCCTGAGAAGACCCTTAAAGTGTACATTTTAATAACCATGAGCTGAAGAGCAAGACCAAAACCTTTGCCTTCCTGCCTTTTGCCTTAAGCTCTGACCAGTCTAAATTGATGCACGATGTAGGTCCAGAGTGAAATATCTGCAAAACACCTTTCTTTAATGAATGCACTGAAGCCTAGTATGTAGCTCAGATTAGAGCTGAGAGATTGTGCCTGAATCTGGTTGAAATGTTTCACTTACCGCTGCACACAGCAAAGGCAGTCCTCGAGACACTTCTTTAGAATCCCTACCGCTCCTTGGACCAAACTGGAAAACCATTACCTTATACAGTCCTTTCTAGTCTTCAGATTTAAGCATCGATTCATGGACAGTTCATGTGTTGCGTTGAATTTCTATTTGCTTTGATGTTCCTATACTTTAATGTGGTTGATACTTTTGAAAACAAATTAGAAATCAGCGTAGTTGACTTGCTTTATGAACACAGAAATTAACCTATTGGACTTGCCTTTACCCAGTTGCTTGGTAAGTAGAAGCTTTAGTTGATAAACTTCACAACCTAGCAGCCAGTATAAATATTGAATCCAATAGTATAGGAGAGCTTGGGCTCTAAGTCAGGAAATATTTATTTCAATGATATTTTCTCTTTCTAATAAAAAATTAGAAATGTTCATGATTAATTTTTCTATTCTCACATAACTACAACAAATCATATGATGTGAAAAAGAGTGAAAATTGCAGGACAATGGAGTGGAATAGATATTGAAGTTGCAGCTGTTGGCAGGTGGGATAGACATGTACCACTCTGATGCTGTCTTACCACTCATTATTTTCCATTTCTCACTCTGCATTTTGTATAGATTTGTGTGTGAAAATACTATACAGTGAATACTATATAGGAAAGTACTTTTGTCATGATATATGGTAGAAAACAATCTTGATCACTAGTGATAAATTATGCCATGGTCTTCATTAAGGATCATGTAATAAGTTAGAGGTCACACAAATGAGTTTTTCTTTCTTATTTCAAAGTACTATTCACTCCAAGGCTTCCATGGATCTTTTAGGAAATGAATTCTAATAATGGTTGACTGAGTTTCACAGGAGTGCCAAGTGGCAGTAAAAAATTTTATGTAGGTATACAATTCCTTGAACGATTTGAAAAAACAAAAACATATCATAGGTAATAGATACATGGCTAAATTCAGAGCATTCTGAATAATTAGTAATTCTGAATAATTAGTGGTGCATGAGGAATGACCTCGGATGCATAGATGTTACAGAGGTGAAGAGAGCTTGTTGTTGAAACATTTTTATTGGTATAAACAACAAATTGTCTCTTTCTTGTCCAAGGATGTACTAAGTATAAGCATGAACCAATGTATTACTTACTGTCTTTCTTGAAGCAAAACTTGTTTTTGGCAATTGACAATTTCTATCCAGTTTCCAATTTGTGAAACATAATTTCTTGAATTCTATAGAGTTTTTACCTTTCATGTTCAGAGTCTACGTGAATCCTTTAAGTTTGCTGAGGTCTTTATAATCTGAAAAGCACAAAAAAGGTTTATTTATTTTAACATCATCAGGATGAAGAATTAGCTCCATTGTTCCAAAATGGCCTGCTTCTGTTCACAAGAATCATGATAAGAAGACATGCCCCATGACTTCTAGGGAAAATGGACATTCCTCCTTTGACATCAAAGGTAGATAAACTGGCAAAAATAACCCCAGTTCTGCTTTCTTTTTACTCATTCTCTCTTGAACAGAAAGTGTGTTTTTTTTAAGATGCTGATGCTCCTAGCTTCTTGCAAGCCAGGAGCTTTCTGTAAATCAAGTTGCCATGGGAGGGACAGTGTGAAAATTTAGCAATTTGATATTTGGGTAGACTGACCAGTAAAATAATCTAGAATCAGCATGGGCATCTAGACTTTTCTTCTGAGCTGTCTCTGCAGAAATGTTCAGAGTTTTATCTATACATTTTAAATTGTAGATTTTAAATAAATGTTAATGGTGAAAGAGAGGATCAAGATCTAGGTAATAATGATGCTATGGCTCTAAATAGACTGGCAGTAAGCTGAGACAGATGTTCTTGGGGTGGAAAAGGGAGCTGCTAATTACTGTTCATAAGCATATGGCATATGATCAGTTAGTAGAATACTTTTCCAATATTGCATGTGACGTTGTAAATCCAGATTCCTGAACAAGAATGGGGAATAGAGAAATGGATAGTTTTTTTTGTTTGTTTTGTTTTGTTTAAAAGAGGAAGCTTTCCAAGAGAATATCTCAAAATTCAAGAAAATGTAAATTTCCACATAAGTGTGAACGGAGGCATAAGTTCCATTTAGTGGATACATTAGGTTGATGACCTTATATGTGGAATGGCTATAAAAGTGGGAAAAGAGATAACTTACCCCCAGGTGTCCTTGCTTTTTTCACATTGGCACTTCAGGATATTCACTGCAAATTCTCCAGGCTAGAAACTGGGATCTATTGAGGTAGAAAGTCCAGACATTGAAGGACACTTAAAACAATGAAGCCCTGGGAAATAGCCAGTATCCTACATGGAAATGAGTTGCTGTGACACTAGTTTGAGCACATGCCAAAATGAATACCTGCAGGAGACAAGCAGCTGCTGTCTGGTGAGCTGGGATGGCAGGACTCTGAGAGGGCAGAGGAAGCAACATATGGACATAGTATAGCAGAACTCAAAACCAAATAAAACAAGGAAATAATAGCTTCGAACAGAAAAACAAAGTGTGTGCCCCTGGCACAAGCCAAGTAGCCTTTGGGGACTTCAGCTTCATCCAGAATAAAGAACCAGGTTCTTTATAACCTCATCTTGAAAACAAGCTGTTGATAAATTAGTACACAATAATAGATCCATAGCAAGGAAAAATTATGAAGTTTGGTGACATCATCCTGTGTACCTTCTGACAGTCTTAGAGAAGTTCATTTCTGGAGTCTTTGATGAGACTCATGTCTACTGATCTAAAAAGTAAACTGGTAACAAGTTGTATTTATTGTTAAACTAGTGCAGGAAACATGGGTTAGAGCATCAGACTAGAAGTCACAAACTTGCATTCATTTTCTTGTTTCTATTACCTTGCAGGTAGGCTTTGGGCAACCACATTATCATGATCATCATCATCACCATCGTCATCGTTGCCCCATGAATCGAGAACGTAGGTTTGTCAGTCTCTGCTTTAACACTTGAAACATATTATTTCATTTAATTTTTGCAAATGACTATGTGGTAGTTATCGGTATTATAATCTCTGTTTTATAAATGAGGAAATTGAGACTCAGATTGAATAACTGGTTCAACTTCACTTAACCCCTAAGTAGCAGAGCCAGCATTTGATCATCTGACTTCCAAAGTCCATGGTCTTAATCACTATCCTGTACTGTCACATGCCCTCTCTGAGCTTCATTTTATTCATCTGTTAAATGGAAAGCTGATCTAGACAATCTCTAAACAGCTTCTTTCAACTCCAAATTCTAATTCTTAAATTTCTTCCAACTTCCCCACCACTACCCCACAATACCCCTTAGGATATCTCAAACCCTAAAAATGACCACCATCCTTCCTTCCCATCCCCGTTCTTTTTAACAGGAGACATTTTAATTTTCTTGATATTCTTTTTCATGCCAAATTACATAGGGCTCATTATAACTCATGTGACCACCTCCCCATCTCCAAGGAATTCACAACGAAATTAGGAGATAGAAATAGTGTTAGGGCAGATCCTGGGAGCCAGTTGGGTTCCTTAGAGGCTGTGAAAGCTGATGTGCTAATCCAGCAAGTCCTCCAGGGGACCAGACCTGGGAGATGTGTGTCACCTACAGCTGCCTGATTTGCAGCCAGGATGTTTGTAATGAAACTAAAATATTGAAAGAGCAGGTAACTCAGGTACAATGAGCTGAAGTCAAGGAAAGAATTATATGTTAAAGTAATACATTTAGACATCAGGAAAATATATTAAAAATCTAGAATAAGGTATTGGTTTTACAGTTTTACCAGTTTAGATTAGCTGCGTTCACAGCAGAAATCTCCTGAACGACAGTTTGACTTAATGCCATTTTTGCTGTGTAGACTTTACTTGGGGAGTCTGGACAGTGTCATTTGCACAGTCAATAAATGATTATGCTAAGAAATGATGGCTTGGGAAATCTCCTCTGTGCATTTCAAATTACCAACTGTCCTTAAAACATACGGTACTATGTAATTTCCTGATATTAGAATTGAAAAATACAGATGTGCCTGGGAAAAATGAACATAAATAATTGTAAAATAAGGTTTCTTAATTATTACACTAGACTCTAAATTGAAGATTGATTTCACCAGTGACTTTATAATGGTCTATACTAATCAGATAAGATTAGCTGGGAAGTGGTACCAGATACTCCAGTTTATAATCTGCAGTACTATCCAATAGAAACTTCTGTGGTGAAATAAATGTTCTCTATCCATTAGTCACGTATGGCTACTGAGCACTTGATGTGTGATCAGTGTGACTAGGAACAGAATTTTAAATTTATTTAATTTTAATTAATTTAAATTTAAGTAGCCACATTTAAATAGCTTACTGGCTACTGTATTGTACGGTGCAGAGCTAGAAAGATGCTCATCACAAATGTATTTCTGAACCATGTATTGTCTTCAAGTTGAGACAGCAATTCGTTTTTTATTGCAGAGATTACTCCATGGATAATATAAATAACAATCCTTAAAACAAACGAAAAAGGAGCATAAGACCCTTTTGTGTCCACGACTTAATTGCCTCTTGCCAAAATAGTGAGTCTATTTATTCACCTTCAAGTTGGTCTTAGAGAAGTCCATCTGTTCTCTGGAAAAAGCATGTGGTTAAAATAGTTGGTTGACAGAACTTTTCATGTTTCCACTTCTTTTGTTATGTAGAACTTAGAACGTTTTTTTTTTTGGGAATTGTATTTATTTCAGACAGAGGTATAATAGTACTCTTGAAAATATTAGATACAGTCATCTCTTGGTACCTGAGGGAGATTTGTTCCAGGACCCCTGTGATACTAAAATGGGTGCTCAAGTCCTTTATATAAAATGGTGTAGTATTTGCATATAAGCTACACATATCCTCCTGTATAATTTAAATCATCTCTAGATTACTTATAATACCTAATAAAATGTAAGTGCTACGTAAAGGGTTGTAAACATAAATGGTATGTAGATAGCTGTGTGTGCACGGCAAATTCAAGTTTTGCTTTTGGAAACTTTCTGGAATTTTTTTCCCAAGTGTTTTCCATCTGAGGTTGGTCAAATCTGTGGATGCAGACCCCACAGATATGGAGGGCTGACTGTATTTAGGAAATCTAGCAAACGGCTAATATTTATTAAAGTTCTACCATTGTCTCAAGAACTGCAGTTTTCACAACCCTGTGAGGTAAGGTTCTCCCCATTTGACAGATGAGGATGCCAAGGCCCAGAAAGAGTAAGTAACTTGTCAAAGGTCACAGGGCTATTAGTGGCAAAAACCAGGATTCTGAACTCAGGCAGTCTGGCTTCTGTGGCCAAGGCCTCAAGCACTAGCCTGTGATGCTTTTCATTCCCCTGTGGCTGACTGCCCTCTTCCACCTCTGTTCTTATACCTCACCCATCCCTGAGCTCTTCGGGTAGAGAATGGTGGAAATAAGGCTGAATATTCTAGTTCTTACACTGACCATGCACAAGGTAGCTGACCTTGAAGAAGCCTATTTCTGCCTTCTCTTATTTTTGTATATGGCAATTACGATGTACTTGGGCCTATCCTGGATACCAAGAAGCCACTTAGGATGTGCTCAGGGCTGTTCTGTCTACAATGCTGTGAGACAGGGGTATCACGTCTCCTTGAGGTGGATCTAGCTGAGCTTCTGTTAAGAGACACTGGGAGCAAAAGCTGCAGGGACCACAGGAGTGATGACCGGGCTGAGACAATCTTGGCTATGCTGAGCGTCAGGTTTCAGAAGCCAGGAAAAGCACAGAGCTATGGTTCTGCATAATGGCAACCTGCCCTTAGTGTCCGGGGAAGCTTCTGGAAAATTCCCACAAGAGTTTATGAGCACCAGCATCCTGAGACTGAAGATTATCCAATCAGCCATTTCACACACCATGTTCTGGTGAGTTATCATCCACCTTTTCTCATTCTAAACAAAGGAGAGTCATGTTCATAGAGGTCTGAGCCCACAGGCAGTATTAGTTGAATGGTAAGCTAGAGGATGTGTACTCCCCCTGTTATTTCTTAAAAACACTTGTATTTTTAAAAATAACATATTAAAGCAAGTCTAGTAAAAAATTAAAATTCCACATTTATTAGAATGCACAAATTAGAATAAGGGAAGTAAGGCAACATTTTAAAGAACATTTTAGTGTTATTAAATGGCTGGGATTCTGGAGGCACTGGGGGTTTGTTTCATAACACGTGTATTCGTAGCGTTTGTGATATGTCTCTTATCATTTCACATCACTAATACATATAGACCAATAACCTTGGGATATTCAGGAACATTTTTATCATCTCATTGCTTTATTTATGTTACTGACTGTCCCACTAGACTGTGAACCTTGTGAAGGCAAGGGCTTCTTCTTATTCATCGATGCTTTCCATGTTGTCTGTCACAGGGTTTGAATGAATGACTGAAAGGATAAAGGGCTGAGCAGAATAACACCAATATTTCTGATGTTTATAGGGATTTTAGGAGGGGAGATCTGAGGACTGTGATACAAAGGTGATGTTCCAGGAAAATTATTTGGAACATTTGTAGAAGGGTATATATACATGGGGACCATTACACTATTTAAAGAGATGAAACTAATATCCCCCAGTGCCTCCTCTGCTTTCACTGATTTGATTAAACGACCAGGTTTTTGCATCCTGCCAGCACTCTTTATAATGCCAAATGTATCATAAATGTAAAAATTTGTGCATAACTCTTGTAATGATAATCTGTAGATCCTGTTGGATAGTCTTGGATAGTAGACACTCTTGTTTCCTGCTAAAATCACAGCCTGATTTCTTCCTTTTAAATCCTTACACCTCATTTCTTTTCTTGTTCTACTGCAGTGTAGAAATGTCAGTAGCTATTGAAAACAAATGGTGATGGTATGCATTCTTCGGGGGTTCTGCATTATAATGGAAATGCTTCCAGTGTCTCCGTTTAAGATAATGTTTGCTGAGGGTTTGTTATGCTAAGGAAGTTTCCTTCTATTCTTAATTCATTAGATTTGTTTAGTATCATGAATTGCTATTGAATTTTATAGGATGCATTTCTTGTATCTGTTGAGATTATAATCGACTTTCTAATCTGGAATTGACTATTGTGGTGATATTCATTAGTTGATTTTTTCATGTTAAACCAACTTTGCATTTCTAGACAAACTTAAGTTATTCATGCTTTATTGGATATTTTTTATACATTGTTTCCGTTTGCTAATAGTTATGGTATGTTTTGGCACATTAATTTATAAAAGTAAGCTTTGAAAATTCATATGTAAGAAAATTTTCTAGTTTTTTTTCTTTTTTATTGATTTCTAATTTAATTGTATTGTGATGGTGCCTATCACTAATTTGTTGAGGCTTGTTTTCTGGCCTGGCATTTGGTAAATTTTAATAAATAATTGATGTGTGCTTAGAAAAGAATTGTAGTCTCAGGGACTTCCCTGGTGGTCCAGTGGGTAAGACACTGAGCTCCCAATGCAGGGGGCCCAGGGTTCGATCCCCGGTCAGGGAAATAGATCCCGCATGCATGCTGCAACTAAGAAGTCCGCATGCCGCAACTGAAGATCCCACATGCCTCAAATAAGACCCGGCACAGCCAAAATAAATTAAAAAGAAAAGAATTGTACTCTCTATTTGTTGGATATAATGTACTATAGGTTTCTTAGAGTAACGTTAGAGTAACACTGTCCCTTGCTTGTAAATGTCAGTTATAGTGTTCAACTGTTACAGATTTTACTGCTATTTTTTTGTCAGCCTAATCTAGCAATTCCTGAGACGTGTGTAACTATTTTCCATTATGACATTGGAATTTGTCTCTCTCTTGCAGAGCTTTCAGTTTGGAATGATATAATTTGAGGTTTTGTTATTAAATGCATAAAGATTTAGAATTGTTTTAAAATTTTTCCTAATAAATTGAACTTTAAGCAGTTATTTTTCTTAGATCTAGTAATACTTTATATCAAAATCTATTTTATACAATATTTATAATGTGACACCAGGTTCTTTTGGTTTGAACCTGGTACATATATTTTCCATCCTTTTTTATATAAACTTTCTGTGTCTATATATATGTGTTTAACAGTGTCCTTTGTAAATGACCGATAGCTAGATTTTTAAAAAACGTGGTGAAACATCTTGTTTTTTAACGGAAAAGTTTATCTCTTTTATAATTACTTTAGATATATTTGGATCTTAAAGTACATCTTAATTTTTACTTTCGGTTTTTTGACTTTTTTGGTTTCATGTTTTGCTTCCTTTCTTGTCTTCATTTGGTTTGTTTTATTTGCTTTTTAAAAAATCTGTTGCATTTTTGTTGATTTATTTTTCTCATAGGCTCTTCATTATTACACCCTACTGTTGTGGAAATTACACTATTTTTTTTTTTAATGACTATCCTAGGTAGTTTCAAAGGCATATTTAAACAATGTCTGAAGTTGGTTAATATCTATCCATTACTTGAAATATATTGGACCTTAAGATGCTTTAACTCTAATTACAACTCCTCCAATAAATTAAAATCTATTTTTGGCTATTGCTTTTACCTACTCTATGTTTTAATGCCATATATTAGACAGTATCACTATTACTATTTTAAAAACAATGTTTTATAGATTTACCAAGACCACTGCCCACCGTTTCTTATTTGCATCTCAAGCTCTATGATAGTTTTCTTTTTGAGAGAAGCAGAACTTTTAGAATTTTCTTTAGTGAAAGTCTGTAGTAAACTTTCAGTTTTTGTTTAGCTGAAAACAAAATTTTATTATTATACTTGAAATATAGCTTTGCTTGTTTAAAATTCTAGATTAATACTTTTTTTCTAATACTTATTAATACTTATTGAACAGAAGACATTCAATAATCTTCCATTGTTTCTGTTTTCTATTATAGCTTTCAGTTTAATTCAGGCTTCTTTATATATCACACTTGCATTTAGTGTTCTACAGTTTCATCCAAAATACTGATGACTAATTATATAAATATAGATTATATATGTATTTGTTATTTAAGATAACTAGTGGGTTTTGAGGATCTGAAGTTTTGTGTCTTTTTATAATTCAGTAAAATTATTTGTTTTTATTCCTTTAATTATTGCCTTATTCTGATTTTTGTATCAATATCTTTTTGGTTCTCTGATTAGACACATGTTAGACCTTCTTACTCCTTCCTAACCTCTTTTCTATTTTCTTTATTTTGTATCTTTGGGCTTCTTTCAGGATAACATCTTTGTATCTGTCTTCTAGTTTACTAACTTTTTCTTCAGCTGCATCTAATTTTCCCTTCAGTCTATCAACCAATTTTTAAATTGTATTTTATTTTTCATTTGAAAATATATTTCATTTATTTCAATTCTTGCTGTTTAATTTATACGCTCTCTTGTCCTTTGCTTATAACTTTAAGAAATGCTTTATTTATTCAAACATGAAAAGTACTCATTTCATATTCTCTTTCTGATAAATTCCAATGTCTGAAATATTTGCTAGTATCTTGTCACTAGCTGGCTGTCACTAATTTCACCTTATTTGTTCACATAGTTCATGGCTGTTCATGATGAGTTCATAGTCCTTAGAACTTCAGCTGTGGGAATTCTTTGAAGCCTGGATGTGATTGCATTCCTCTGGAGAGCATTTTTGTTGGCTTCTAGTTACCTGATATCATTGCCAATTTGGGACTACTTGAAAATCTTTGTTGACCGTATAGATAGCATGAATCCAGTCTGAAAAATGTAGATTTTTAGAGCAAAATTGTCCTTACAGATTATCAGGGAACCTTAGAGAAGCAGGCTTACTTGCTGACCCTTCAGTTTGGTAGATTTATTCCCGGTTACCCTCCAAAACTCAATTTTATGTGGGGATCTTCTATTAGACCATTCACTTTGGATAGTCCTTGATTTTGTTACCTACTTCCCATGGTCTCTGCTGCTGTCAAAACAGAAACTGAAATTATCATGGTTAAGCAGATGCTTCCTGGAAAAAGCTGGCTTCAGGCCTTTATAAATTTCCCAAGTGTCTTCTTTCTCTGTTTTCAGCTTCTGAATATTCTTTACTTTCTTGTTCTCCCAGGAAGTCACTTAAAAATATGTTTTCAATATATTATTAAGCATGTTAAGTTATTTTTATATTTTGGGCATATGGGCTGTTTGTCACTGGAATTGAAATTTCTTTTCTGAAGTCTCCGAGAGAAGTATTCTTGGACTAAGTGCCTTAGATACCACTCTGATATCCCATAAGAGGGTGAAGACAAAGGATTAACTTATTGGCTGATATTCTTGAAAATCAATTCAGTAGTGTTATAGATTTTTATTTAATTGGAGCAAAAATACCCTCAAGGAGCACATTATAAGACTGCAAGGGTGAAGTGCTGACATTGACAAGAAGATCATAGCCTCAATACAAATTGCTCAGTCTGGTTTGTGGAACTGCACCCTTTGCTGCTTTTAGTTTTTTTTTTTTTTTAATATGAGAAGTTATTTGAGTTGAAATATTATTTGTATACACATTTATTTATGGGTCATCGAAAAAAGATTTAACATGTAGTTTTCAGCCACGACTAGGCTTATATAATATTGCCCACACAGTATTTTCACACGAAACTAAAGCCCAAGAAAACTGGAGAGCTCACCCTACAAATTCCCAAACTCAAAGCTATAACGTTGTTTTGATACTATGGTTGTTGCTGTGGAGATTTCTGGGTTTTTTTTTCAAAACTAAACAGTGAATTTTGAATGGGGTTGGGAAATAAGCAGCAGGTGCGTATGAGCTGCAAATATAAAAGATTTTCTTTCAATAGAGTTAGACTATTGCTACTACCTCGTTACCATGAGTCAAATGTGAATGTTTGTGTCTGCCAAGGGAAATCTCCCTTTTCCTTGTTTACTCTCCTTAGGTTAATTATTTTCATACAGAAAATCCACAAGGGATTTTCTCTGGCAGCTCCAGGGGCCAGACCCAGCTACGGAGAGAAATATTCCCAGAAAACTGGTAAGCACTTTGGGAGGTTTGCTAGCTCTTTCATAATATCAGTGTTAGGACATTTTCTGTGTTGATACATTGTTTTTCTATTGTGATAGCCATAGAAATATTCATTAACCTTCAAATTTACATGTAGCATTGTTTGAGATTACGTTATATAATCACTATTGTTATTGTATTATTAACGCCTAGCCCTTAAATCTGTTTTGAAACTGGTAGGATAAAATTGTAACTGAATATGTGTGATTTCTGTGGAAATACAATTACTGTTTCATGGCAATGTCAAATAATGAAAGTTTTCTCTAACTGGAAATAGTAACTCCATTGATTCCATGACTCAGTTCCAAGACTGCCATTTTCTTTAGGTGAATGGGAAATCTAAGGTGTGAAAATATGTGTAGGCAGTGTGGAAATACCAGTGGAGTATAAAATACACCGTAGTGTAGAAAATCTGGGTTGTAATCCTGGTTCTGCAGTATGTTAATGGTATGATTTTGAATAAATCAGTTTCTCTCTCTAAGCTGAGGTTTCTTATCTCTAAAAATGGGGATAAATGTGGTAATTAAGAGCAAGAATTTGGGGAAGGTAAACATAGATTTGAGTAGTGAATCTACTCTTAATGAACTGTGTAAATATGAACAAGTTGCTTAGCCTCAGTAGGACTCAGTGTTCTCATCTGTGAAATAGAAATAGTACAGTGTCTGGATTAGCACTTGAAGTAATAAAGGATTTGTTTTTTATTCCTGTGCAAATATAAATTCATTTTTTAAATCACATCATTCTTCCTCCTAGATATTAGGCTTCCAGTGCCTCAGAGTAGAGTTGTTACAGCAAAAATGCAAAGAAAGAGAGAAAAGAGTCCATTCAGGCAGTGGTCCCTGAATTTACAATAGCTTTGAAAGAAATTTTCTGAGCCAATATTCTCTACTCTTGTTCAGGATAGTTACCCATTTCCTGGCTTAGAAAAAAACAGAGGAAAGTCAGAGAGGTAGACTTTTAAGTGGACACTGGTCAGTGTCCCAGAGACGGGGATCTGCTCTCACCCCACCTTGGGTGGAGTTGGAGAGAATGAGAGAACGCAAACATAGGTTATTGATCTAAGATCACCCAGGAGTCTTGTGTCACCTTCTAAGTGACAACTTGGAAATCAGGCTCCTTCACATATTAAAAACTCAGTAAGTGGTAACTTTCCTATCAGGTCATAAATTTGCTGAAGTCAGAGACGACGTCTTGCTTATTCACTCAATAAATAATTGTAGAATGACTACTTTTCTATCACTGGCATAGAGCAATGAAGAGAGCAGCCAAGGTCATTGCTCAAATGGAATCTATACTGTAGGTTCTTTACTTTCATGTTCTTTATATTTTTTATAGTCTTTCCAGCAGTGCTGGCTCATAAAACATACAAGATAAATATTTGTTGACCGAATTGAATGACTTTTTCTTGTACTCAGATAGAGTTAGTAAGTCTGGAGACTTACTTATTCTTCTAGGCTGATAGAAAGAAGGACTCTATTTACATGAAGGTTAATCTAAGACACAGCATGAAAAGCTTGAGAAGGAATTAACAAATTCTATTTCCTATTTCACTTTTACCTTCTAAATTGACTGTTTACTCCTCAATGGCACAGTCTATGCATAGATATTCTACATGACTTTTTATGAATGACCAATCCTTACACCGTGGAATACTTATGGCTATAAATAAAGATTGACTTCAAAATTACATCAGCAATTTAAGCATCTTATGCTGTACTAAAAAATAGATTAAAGTAATTATCATGTGCCATTTTAAACAGTAAGAAAAATGGCCACACTGTCATTTTGATAAATAATGCTGGTGCAAGAGAATGTGCATGTTTTAATTTTATCCCTTGGAGTTGCAAACCCACATCCATTTAAAAGTAGTCCAGGATGATACAGCAGGCTTTTTTGTCAGGGGAAAAACCATTATCATCTCTTTTAATAAAAATGCTGATGGCCATTTCTAAGTAACTCTTCTTCTTAAGTAGCAGATCTGTAGCTTCAACACAGGGTTATAATTGATTATTGCACTACACGGTCTAATTAGACAGAAAACAGTATTAAAAATAGTGCCAAGATGTAGGTTTAAGATATATGGGAGATGACGCCTGCCCACAATAAATAGTCCTCATACTGAGAAGTACCCCAAGCAAATTTTTAGGACCTTAATGCATTCTTGATCAAGACTGAAATGGCGTCTTATTTCAAACTGTGCATCAATTTTAATATTGACATTAATTTTTGCCTGGAAAGAACTTTGAGACATCATCTAGTCTGTTCTTTTACTTCTATAAAGGATCACAGTCACCACTTTGGTACCAGGAAATTAATTTTGTTTTTAAAGCATCAGAGAAAAAGAGATTTTACAATTTTCTGAATCTATAAATTACTGGACTGGGTAAAACAAGATCATTCCATCTTAATCCTGGGGACAGTGGTTCAGCAGAATGGAGAACCAGCAGACCTCCTCCTTGGCAGACTCTCCTCCCTGCAGAACTGGGAGGATGAGCTGCCCTTACCCAGGTCATGTCCTGTTTGTTGCAACATCTCCAGACATGTTACTGCTCTTGACCTATTGGATGTGCCTAGTAGATCTTAATAATAAATACAATTTCTTCAGAGCTCTCCTTCCGGAACGATGGTTGACATTGAATAATGTTGTTGGTTGGATTCTCTGTGAAATAGCCTCTGAGATTCAGAGAGTTGCATTCAGGAAGTTTATTTGGGAGTTTGTTTGGGCAGGAGAGGGTGAGCTGAGGTGCTTCAGTAAACTACACCTTAACTGATTCTCCAGGCTGCTCTGGAGCTGGCGTGGGTCTTCAGCCTTGTCCTGAGCGCAGACAAGCAGTGATGCCAACTGCCCCTGGAAAGGAAGCAAATGTTGGGGAAGGCAGCTTCCTTCTGCAGAATTAGATTTCTGGTAATAGTTGTGAGTCCTCAGTCGCCAGCATTTCTGGAAGCTAAGGGAATGGGTGCCTAGGCGGCACACTACACTATCTACCGCAACTGAACATTTGTACCACAACATCCACTACAAATAAACATTTGTTGAATGTATTAACTGTTACAATTTTTTAAAATTAATTAATTAATGGCTGCAGTGGGTCTTCATTGCCGTGCGTGGGCTTCCTCTAGTTGGCGGCGGTCAGAGGCTAGTCTTTGTTCCGGTGCGCAGGCTTCTCATTGCGGTGGCTTCTCTTGTTGCGGAGCACGGGCTCCAGGCGCACGGGCTTCAGTAGTTATGGCCCGTGGGCTCAGTAGTTGTGGCTCATGGGCTCTAAAGCTCAGGCTCAGTAGTTGTGGCGCACGGGCTTAGTTGCTGCGCGGCATGTGGGATCTTCCCGGACCAGGGCTTAAACCCCTATCCCCTGCATTGGCAGGCGGATTTTTAACCACTGTGCCACCAGGGAAGCCCTTAACTGTTACAATTTTTAAAGAGAGTTGCTTCCAACAAAACAGGGACAAGACATAATGAAATACTAAAAAATGTGGTTGGAAAATAGGGATAAGGATGAGGAAGCAGCTTGACGATAATACGGAAGAGTTTGAATTTTCTGATATCCACGTAATTGACATCAGAGGAAGAAGCAAGAATTGTAGCAACAAGGAGGCAGATAGGAGGGACTTGGGCAACCCTTCCAGTGCTCCAGACTCATTTTCTATTTATAAGACAAAATGACATGATTTTTGTCCTTCCATCTCCATGTTGCACTGTGACTTCCTTTCTGACATTTGCTTTTCTTTATTCACACAACATGCTTCTTAACATCTACACTTTTGCTCCTGTAGCTTCTTTTGCCTACAATGTCTTCTCCATCCCTATGAATTTTCAAACATTTATTTATCATTAAATAAACATTTAGATGAAGCGTTTGCCCTTAAAGATATTCCTGCTTACTTTCGTCCTGATGCTGGGTAGACCTTTTGGTGGTCTCCCTATTGTATATGCTCCAGTAATTTCTCTGCTTCATGTTTGACCCTCCCGCTCAGACTCTAAACTCGTTAAGAGCCAGCAGTCATGTATCTCTTTGAATAACTATCAACTGATATTGTGTCTGGCAAGTGGTGGTCACTCAAAACTGTCTTTTGGTTGCATTAATGAATTACATGATACTTAGGTAGGATTCCAATTGTTAGAAAGGATTCAGGGGATAATGTAATTTAGCAGAATGTAATACTCAAGGGCAAAGCAAAAGGAATATCTAAAGCAATTTTAGAAAGTGGTTAGCAAGACTCCTAGCTGGGCCAGAGGGTTCACATAGGCTGAGGGGGAGTTAGATGTTTGCCAGATTGGAAAGGATCTCGAACACCTGGAAAAGAAATCCACACTTAGTATTTTAGTTAGTGATTTTATTATATGGGTAAATCCCCAAAATTTCATTTAAAGACTAAAAAGGTGATTTATAGGGTGTATTGAAGAGATGAGCGATCCGGGATATCAGACCAGTTAAGCAGTTATTACAGTTACTTGGCATAAGGTGGAAGAGAACTCACCTCGAATAAGCAGTGTAACAGACAGTATCACGGACAGACAGTGTAGGGTTACGCTGATTATCTAGGTAGGTCAAACCCAGGGTGGGTCAGAAATGGAAGACGGCAGGGTTGCAGCAGGCGATGTGGGGAGGTAACGAATAGGTGACATGTGATAGATGCATCATCTTGTGGGGATCCACCTACAGGCTATCCTACACGTCACCATCTGGGAGGTCTGCTTTCAAGTGGATGGAACAAGAATTCAGAGGACATGGAAGCAGATAATAGGTAGAGTCCAGCAAGCCACTGGCAGTAGAAAAATCTGGCAAAAGTAGTGAGGAGCCAGCCATAATATCAGGATTTAGGAGATAGAATTCTGTCCTTGGGATACTGGAGAGAACAAGATAGGAGTGTAGTACTCTAAGACTCTAATACTGTGTAAAGCACCAAGACAGGGGGTCAGTTACCGAAATCAGTTTACAAGGTGTGAGTGTGATCATAGTAATAGGCGATATTAGATTGGAAAGTTTGTTTTTATCCAGTGCAAGGAAGGAGACACATTCGGTAACCTCTGGCAATGGGAGCCTTCTTTTAAGGATAGATGGAGAGGAAAACAGGAATACAGCCATACGTTTACTAAGCTGACAGCAATACTAGGCACTCAATAAGAACTGTAATAGTTGTTGCCTCAGGAAGGGTTGCTTCTTAGCTCTTCTGAATACGTATGAAAGACTCCAGTTCGTACAGTCAATATTATAGAAAGTTGGCAGGACTGTCTGGTAAATACACTCAATGGGTCAATAACCTAGCTGTTCTTAGGTCAGATGCCATCACTGGTCAAGCCAGCGGTGGTCTTGGTGATTGGATTGGATTACTTGGTGATTGGTGATTCCCCTTACCAAGGACAGTGAAGGTAGCAGACATTAAGAGTCATACTGGATTCCTCTAATACATTAAAAGAGGAGCAGAAGACAAGACAGTAGCAGCTGGAAGGCTGACGGGATGTTGACCAAAGGTTCCAAAAATCCATACATGAGATGGCAGTGGCAGCCCACCAGGCAAGTGGTTTCAAAGTGATATGTATGAGAAACATTATAAAGAAGACTTGATAGGGTTCGGTTGCTAAGTAATTTGGTTGAGTTTTTGCACATCTTTCTTTCTTCCAGAAAAATCTCTGAACAGAGCCTTTTAAAAATTTTTATGCATTCTAGAAATAAGAACTAAAAGAAAACTCCGAGAATTGAAGTTTACATGCTCTTCTCTTCTGTACTATGTGAAAGCCATGATAAACAAAAGTTTATGACAAAATAAATGTTCCTGGATAGACTGAGATGATGCTAAATTTGGGAAAAAAAAGGACAACATCCATGATGAATTTATAAGATTCTAAACAGTATTTAGTACAAAGCCAACAGTAAATATAAGTTTCAGCTACATAAAATAAACCAAGAAGATTCTGAAATGTAAATGTTCTATTTCAGAGTGAGCCAAGACAGGCAGATCTAAATCTACTTAATAGCACCTCATAAATCCTATATATGGAGAAAGAATAGATATAATACCAAAGCAAATGGAATTTGTTAAATCTAAAAGGGCCAAACAAATGAACATTTTTGACAAGACCTTTAATAAAAGTGGCAAAGGTTTTTTCCATTGTCCCCAAAGAACAAAACACCTTATTTCTCTACATCACTGTGTAATTTACAAAACTCTTTCTATTCTTTATCTTATATGATCTTTACCAAAACGTTTTGTGTGTAAGGAAACTGTGGGTCCAGAAAAGTTCATATGGCTACTAAGTGGCTAAGCCAGAATTTGAACTCAGAACATTTTAAGTTTGATTCACTGTCCCCCTACCCCCCCATAGATCCTTTTTTTGTTCTCAGGAAGTGCTAGATAAAAGGAGAAATAAATGATAAATACCAATATTAGCAGCACATGAAACTGTTTCTACTTCATTAGTATATATCCCATTTAATAGGATTCAGGGATTTACTATAAGTAAAATTGCATTTCTGTGTGCTCCCTGTACTGCACAGCAATTACATGGCTTCTTTGGATTCTTTCTCAAGAGAACCAGGAATTCCAGCAATATCACCTAGATGCCAGCCTTGGATTACACTCATAGCAGTAATGATATTTCCTTAACATATGTTTTGTAATTTACACAGACTTTAATACACACACCATTAAAACACAAACAAGCCCCTTCCTTATCCATACTCTCCTCCTACATGGTAGGTCTATTCATGCCAGTTTGAACAAATAAATAAGACTATACTGTGTACACATTGTCATTTAATACACTTTAAACCTTTTCATGATTACATAAATATAGTCCTTTCAGATTCAACCTCAGTACTTTCTGTCTTTGAAATTTTCATATAAAATACACACACTCAGACTATATTGAACTTTCAAAATGAGTTAGAATCACTGTGAATGTTAGAATGACCCAAGATTCAGTACATAGTTACTGAGTGACTCTTATGCACCAGGCTCTGTGCTGGGCAATGCGGATAGAAAATAATGAACAAGACAGATGTGCCGCTGTCCTCGAGCTTATGTTCTACTGGAGAAGTCAGACACTAAATGAGCAAATAATTTAAAAAATAGATTTAGAGTTATGAATGAAATAAACTAGTTTCTGTAATAGAAAATAAGGAGTTTGATATTGGGTGTTCAGGGAACTTCCCCTTAAGTGGGTGGCAGTTAAGTTGGGGCCTGAAAGAAGGAATGTCAAAAGTTCTAGGAAAGAGATTCCAGGTGGAGAGAACAACAGTGTGAGACTCTGAGTCAGGCAAGGGCTGGCATCCAGAGAACAAAAAAAAGCCAGCAGGTCAGGTACTTACTGGGAGTGGCAGGGAGGGGGCTTGAGAGGCAGGCAGAGCCCTCTGAGCTGGGGTAAGACATTGGGTTTCAAGTGTGGTTGAATCTGTGGAAGCACTTGTACGATATTTAGAATCATGGTGTGGATTATAGCCTGAGGTGAGCTCCCAGAAGCCCAGCAAGTTCCAGGAACTGACACTGGGCTGGCCCAGGCTCTTCTCAAGTGCCTGGGGCTTTCTGAGTTTGCAGAATCCTTAGCAGGGTTGCCTGGCCGAGTGAGGTCTCCAGTCCTCTGCCACCACAGAATTCTGTGAGCTTTAGTCCAGTGCCCTCTGCTACTCCCTGCTGGGCATGGAGATCAAAGAAGGAACTTCATTCATTTGGTTCCAGCAAAGAATATATGAAAACTTTAACAATTAGCTGGCTTGTGGAATTTCTCCTTCAGAATCTGTAGTGTCGCTATAAACAAAGCAACATTGATAAGAGCTGGGTGCTGAGTCAAATGGTGTTAAAAATTATTCTGGTGTTTGTGAAAAGTATTTCTTCTGTGTTAACATCTGATTTGCTACACATTTCTGTTGAGATTTTTCATTAAAAATTACTCAGATATTAAAGGTGTTTGGGAACAATGGCAGCAGCCACGACCTGCTAACCCTGAAGAAAGGCATTTCTTTTTCAGGTTGCCCATAATCATCCAGATTCCAGAATTGCTCACAATGTATACACCAGTGCAAAAACTCCCTTATGCATCAGTTTATTATGAACAGCTCAAGTAAAGATTTGTAACTATGGAAACCAAAATACAAAAATAATTAGTGGGCATTTTAAAAAAGTAACTCAGGTATTATTCATACTGACTTCAGGTGATTTACACACACAGTCTAACTGGCCAGGGCACTGTATGGCTTTTTATAGTCTCTGATGAAAAGTCAGTCGAACAGAATGACCACGAGTTTCTGTTAATGACCAGGTATATTCAGATTTATTTAGTACATGTCCAGCTCTTAATAAGCTCTGTCAGTAGACAAATGGAATGGCATGGATAGATGAATTAAAACCACATCTTCACTCTCATTCAAATTCCCTTCCCTCCTGTTATTTCTTCCCGTCCTCAAAACAAAGAACATAAGCAAAACCTCCAAACCTTTTGCCTTCTGCACAAACCAATCCTAGACTGGCTGATTCAAGTTTTCTTTTTTTTTATTTAATTAATTTTAGTTGCTTTACAATGTTGTATTAGTTTCTACTGTACAGCAAAGTGAATCAGCTATAAGTATACATATATCCCCTTTTTTTTGGATTTCCTTCCCATTTAGGTCACCACAGAGCATTGAGTAGAGTTCCATGAGCTATAAAGTAGGTTCTCATTAGTTATCTATTTCACACATAGTATCAATAGTGTATATATGTCAATTCCAGTCTCCCAATTCACATCCTGTTCCCCTTTCCCACCTTGGTGTTCATACATTTGTTATCTACGTCTGTGTCTCTATTTCTGCTTTGCAAGTAAGATCATCTATACCATTTTTCTAGATTCTACATATATGCTTTAATATACGATATTTGTTTTTTCTTTCTGACTTACTTTACTCTGTATGACAGTCTCATCCACGTCTCTGCAAATGACCTAATTTCTTTCCTTTTCATGGCTGAGTAATATTCCATTGTATATGTGTAGCAAATCTTCTTTATCCATTCATCTGTTGATGGACATTTAGGTTGCTTCCATGTCCTGGCTGTTGTAAATAGTGCTGCGAGGAACATTGGGGTGTATGTGTCTTTTTGAATTATGGTTTTCTCAGGGTATATGCCCAGTAGTGGGATTGCTGGTTCACATGGTAGTTTTATTTTTAGTTTTTTAAGGAACCTCCATACTATTCTCCATGGTGGCTGTATCAATTTACATTCCCACCAACAGTGCAAGAGGGTTCCCTTTTCTCCACACCCTCTCCAGCATTTATTATTTGTAGATTTTTTTAATGATAGCCATTCTGACCCATGTGAGGTGATACCTCACTGTAGTTTTTATTTGCATTTGTCTAATAATTAGTGATGCTGAGCATCTTTTGATGTGTTTGTTGGCCATCTGTATGTCTTCTTTGGAGAAATGTCTGTTTAGGTCTTCTGGCCATTTTTGGATTGTGTTGTTTGTTTTTTTGATATTGAGCTGCATGAGCTATTTGTATATTTTTGTGATTAATCCTTTGTAAGTTGCTTCATTTGCAAATATTTTCTCCCATTCTGAGGGTTGTCTTTTCGTCGTGTTTATGGTTTCCTTTGCTGTGCAAAAGCTTTTAAATTTCATTAGGTCTCATTTGTTTCCTTTTGATTTTATTTCCATTTCACTAGGAGGTGGGTCAAAAAGGATCTTGCTGTGATTTATGTCATAGAGTGTTCTGCCTATGTTTTCCTCTAGAGTTTTATATTGTCTGGTCTTACATTTAGGTGTTTAATCCATTTTGAGTTTATTTTTGTGTATGGTGTTAGGGAGTGTTCTAATTTCATTCTTTTACATGGAGCTGTCCAGTTTTCCCAGCACCAGTTATTGAAGAAGCTGTCTTTTCTCCATTGTATATTCTTGCCTCCTTTGTCATAGATTAGGTGACCATAGGTGCATGGATTTATCTCTGGGTTTTCTATCCTGTTCCATTGGTCTATATTTCTGTTTTTGTGCCAGTACCATACTGTTTTGATTACTGAAGCTTTGTAGTATAGTCTGAAGTCAGGGACCCTGATTCTTCCAGCTCCGTTTTTCTTAAGATTGCTTTGGCTATATAGGGTCTTTTGTGTTTCCATACAAATTGTAAAATTTTCTGTTCTAGTTCTCTGAAAAATGCCACTGGTAATTTGATAGGGACTGCATTGAATCTGTAGATTGCTTTGGGTAGTATAGTCATTTTCACAATATTGGTTCTTCCAATCCAAGAACATGGTATATCTCTCCATCTGTTTCTGTCTTCTTTGATTTCTTTCATCAGTGTCCTATAGTTTTCTGCATACAGGTATTCCCAAGTAGTTTCAGTCAAGTTTTCAGCAGGCAATGAACCAGCCTGTCATTTAGAAAGAAAAGAAACCAAAGATAAGGAAGGGGACCAGAAAGAGGGTCCTTGGGGGATGTGATAGGCAGCTTCTGGTATGGCTCACAGTGATTTCCACCTGCTGGTACCCACATCTCTGTGAACCCCTCTGCTTGGATGCGATCTGGACCAGCCCTGGCTGGCACCTTAATCACAGCCCTGAGAGAAACCCTGAAGCAGAGAACTCAGGTAAGTTGTGCCCCAATATATAACCTGCATAAATTATAGGATAATAAATGCATGTTTTTTTAAGTAACTGAGTTATATAGCAATATGTAATGAATACAGGATCTCTTAAAATTACTCTCATAAACATACTCCCTGCCCACTGTGCCCACCCAGTAACTTGGCACTGCGCCTTGGATTTTGAAACATTTGACCATATTCCTTAGGGGATCTTAATGTAACTGCCTCTCTTGTTCCTATCCTCTGTCCAGTTGAAAGCCAGTGGCTCATCTTTACACTCAAAAATAAGAACTTAAATAATTGGGAATTTATGTAGAAGACCTCCACATTTGTGAATTGAGTTTTATGGTTTTAAAGGTTCTAAGTATGTGACATTCCTGTTTACCCTCTGTGAATTGTTCTAGGTACATGGCATGCCTACGTACTGTCTAACAAATACTAGGAGAGGTAGTGAAAGGGACCAGTAAGAAGTAGGGAAATGGGAAAAAAAGATTGGTAAAATGATGAAAAATGGAAGTTTTGGAGTTTGGAAAATCAGGGATTCAACACACAATGTGCTATGTGTAAGGTCTGTAATTTAGGAGGAAATTATTTAGCCTTTGAAGCCCTCTATTTTCCTCATTTAAAATGAACAGGGAATCAATCAATTAATGTTGATTGCCCAGCACTTCGGGGACACACATTTGTAGTGTCTATGTTTTTCTTTCTTGTAGTGTTGCAGGGCAAACACGAAATTAGGAGAAACCGTCTCTTCATCTACTGACATTCTTTCCTTTAGCAGTCTTGTACCGTGTTCTTTTTCATGTGGATTCTGAAGCTCGCTTCTCGTTTCTCACATCTCAGGTCAGCCTGATCTAGTAGTTAATGGATTTTGCGTACACTGGGATCTCCAATGGATAGAAATTATAAACCGTATTTGATTTTAGGAAGACAACTGTGTTCATTCCCTTAGCATATAAAATTTATATAATCTCCATCAGTTTTTTTTGTGTGTGGTTCTATTTGGCACCTCCCTCACCTGCTGTATCCTTGTATCTTGGAGGAAAGGTAGACATACAGAAAAGCTAATGTAGCTTTGTCTGTTTCAGCTATGCTGAACACTAACGCTGTCTATCTGGAATAGAGCTATGATTAAGGGCAAGCAAGCTTTAATGTATTCAGGTGGGAACAGTGTTTAGCTTGGATAAAGGAGCTTTCTCCCGCTTATGTCTTGCTAATATCATGCCAGCCCTAGTATTTATGAGTAGATTTGAAAATTGGGCTCTTCTGAGTAAAACTTTGCCCAACCCCGTCCTCCAGTGACATCAGCGTGTAAGTTGGTGGAGATGTATTTTAGAGCTTTTGTCAGACCTCTCTTTTCTATCAGTGAGTAAATCCTCTTACAAAATGGAACAAGCTGAACAGCAGTAACACATCAGGGTTCTCAGAGTCAATCACTTCTAGTTAATTTGGGGAATTGCTTTGCTGCAACTCATGAATGAGTTCATCCAAAGATCCTTGCACCTTTAAGGGCAACTACTCCTGAACCATGGGCTCATTAGTCTTCCTTGAGGGACTCCTTTGTCCTTGAATTTCTTCCAGGATCCCCTCAGAGCTAGTTCCTTGGGGCTAGCTTTCTGGTACCAATCCTTCCTTTTAATTTCTGGTTTTGTGTACATTTGTTCACAGAGACTTGATGTTCAGTTTCCCTCACCTCCTTCACCTAGGTGATCCCACCAGGTCTCTTTTGCCTTTCACTCCCATCCCTGCCCCCTGCCAGGCCCAGTCCTAGCCTGCCTTCCACCTACAGGGCAGAGCTGTTGTAAAGTGGAAAGTAAGACCTTTCCATTAACTAGCTGGCCAACTTGACCAATTCAGCAGGGAACAAGCATTTATTGCATGTCTTTAAACCAAATGGTTTATTTGTCTTTTAAAAAGATGGTGTATATTTTTAACTTCCTCATTTGGCCTGTAAACTTCTTTCAATCACATCTTATTCACATTTGTATCTCTCAGGGTACCAACCACGGTGTTTTAATTGTGTAGTGCTTAATATATGTATTTCTTGAATGTGAGTAAGAGAAGGAAAAGAAATTGGCATTAATAGGATATTGTGTATTAGTATTTTTACACATATTATTTAATCAGTGCTAACAGATATCCTTTTCTCTCATTTTATAGAGGAAGGAAATTTATCCAAGGCCATATAGCTGGTATGGAACAGAACAGAGATCAGACCCAAGGCTATCTAACATAAAGCCTTTATACTTTTTTTTTATAATACTTTTTGTTTATAACATGCTGTCTGGTCATTGTGGCTTCACTGCTGTGATCATGCAAGCTTCTTCTTTCTGCAATTTTTTAAAATCATTAAACCCTGTATGGACATTGCTGATTATGGGGTAATGGCAGTCTGAAGAAAATTGCTGAAAGGTTAAAAAGTAGATTTGTAAAAATTCAATTGATAAAGCAACACATGGGTAGTATTTTAAGTCACTCATTTTGCATCCTCTCAGTCTGTGATCCCTTGTTCACTCCATAAAGTATTCTCTGTCAAATTTTGGAAATAACACTGACAACATGTTAGTGTAAATAAGATGTAAGATATAATGATGCATCTGAGTAGAAGAATTTTGAGGATCTGGACAGATTCTCATCATTTTATTTAACATTCTCATGTAAAATAGTAGTATTTAAAATCTTATTACCTTTTTAGGAAAATCTAGTAAAAATAACCATTTTCCTTACTACAAGTGGTAGCTTTTTTATGAGGAATGCTGTTTAGATACAAATGAAACATACTAAAAAATGGCAAAAACATTGCTAAATAGTTAAATTTGGCATTACTGGATGAAAATGAATTTAAAATGAAAATGTAAAATAGAAAGTAAGCTACATTCTAAAAATGTTTTATAAATTATAAAAGCAATCCAAAGTCCAGAGAGTTACCAATACATTAACATTGACTAAAATGTGAAGAAAAAAAATTAAAATTCATGAAGTCATTGCCAAATGAGTGGAGCATGCATAACTGTTGAAGAACAAGTTATAAATTATAAAAACTGTCTGAAAAGTGAAAAAAAGTGCACAAATATTCAAATAACAAAGTAATAGAGTTTTTGAAAAAAAAAATGAAGTTTCTTAAAACTGTAAACAGAGTTCAGAGACCATTTTATGGCACATGAAATTTACCAAACATAAAAAATCACTGAGTGAAAAGTATCCATTTTAAATCTATCAATTGTTTGGAATAGCTGGGGTGCATGGCTTTGTTCTTCTGTGGGATCTTCGAGTTTATAGAAGTGTCCTCTTCAAGGTGGGCTCATCTAAATGCCCAGGATCTGGTATTGCAAGTCAGGTAGGAATTATCCCTCCCTGGTTTTGTTGCCAATAGTTTACTATTTATTCCTTTTGTATGCCTAAACTCCATTTCACGGTAATTATGATGGCATTAATTGTTCCTTCTAATCTTCTTATTAGGTACTTCTGTCTTCCCTGACTGTTTTGTGCATTTGGTTGGAATAGATAGACCTGGTCTTAGAACCTTGTCTCTACTCTCAGACATAATTCCATGTGACCAGTTCGTTTCAATCCTAGAAGGTTTCTTTCTGGTTGAATAACTCCTTGCTTTTTGCACCAATCCATTTTCTTTTTAAGGAGTCTTTCAAAATTCCTCACATCTTCTTCAGTAACACCTTACTTACAGACCAGGAAGCACAGAGAGGGGAAGAAATCATGGTGACTTTTATCAGATAACTGAATAAATTCCATTTGCAAACCATGATTTTCCTTCATAACTCCCTAACAGCATGTGACTTCCATTGATAAAACTATTTTTGAAAAATTATGATTGTTTTTACTGATGAATATTATAAAATGAAAGCTTTTGTTCAACCTGATTTAAGCTGTATGGATTAAAATAAAGGTTACTGAGAGATGCGATGATGATACATACTTCTGGCATAAACAACTTAAAGATGTAAAGTGTAGCGAGTAATGTCCCAAACAGCTCTATTTTCCTACCTATTCATGATAATAATGGAGTGAGGAATTTTTAAAAGAACTCTTATAAGACTTCCCATTGTTAATATCCCCATGTAAATCTTATTGGAATATGTATTGGAAACATTAGTAGAGGATGTGGAGGGTGGAGAAAGAATAATTTGTCTTCCCTGCTTAAGAAGGAGAATTCATAAATAAAGCCTAATCTGCCTGAGAGGGAAAATAGAACTTACTGATGGTGCATGACAATTACATTATACTCTATTGGTTTAAGTAATTCATGAGTCAACTTCATTCTATCAAGTTATTAAAATAAATAACAAAGGGATGAATAATCGGGCCACTAATTTTAAAACATAATTCTAACCTGGTTATCATGTGACTTAAAATAGACATTGCATTGACATGCTTGAAAGCAGTCATTCCAGACATTACATAAGCTGGGTTGTAGCAACTCTTGGCCATTGAATTTTCAGAATTTTTAGAAACAGTATTTAAGTAAATAAGTGGACATGGATAATTAGATTAAATGTCATACCCAAGTCTTTTTAAAACTCAGTTAAAGCTTTGGGTAAAGCAAGTAAGATTTGAGTTTATTATATAAGTACAATGTAAGTTCAGTTAGGTTAAAACTCCACTTTGGGGCTTCCCTGGTGGCGCAGTGGTTGAGAGTCCGCCTGCCGATGCAGGGGACACGGGTTCGTGCCCCGGTCCGGGAAGGTCCCACATGCCGTGGAGCGGCTGGGCCCGTGAGCCGTGGCCGCTGGGCCTGTGCGTCCGGAGCCTGTGCTCCGCAACGGGAGAGGCCACAACAGTGAGAGGCCCACGTACCGCAAAAAAAAAAAAAACTCCACTTTGTTTTATAGAGTACATGTTTCTAGAACCTGGAAAACAGTATGCAAAAATATTTTATCTGCTGTTTTTCATGTAGTCTACCTTGTTACTGCTTTCTTGCAGTGATAACCACACTTTAAGTTAATTTTTTGGGTGAATGTCTAACAGGAAAGATTCATTAATGGCTTTAAAATATAATATATTTCTCAGGTGTATAAAAACAAAAAGTGCAGTTTTACCTGGCAAGGAGAGAATGTATTACATTAACTGTAGTTAATTGAATTTATTTTAAATGTAAAATATTACATAATTTTTTTTACGGATTCTTTACCAAGGTTCAAAATAATCTTGGTTGGCACATCATTATGATTACTAAAGCTGGAAATTCAGACAATTCTTGGTTTGCTTTCACTGTAGACACCACCAAAGGAAAAAGTTATCTACTTAAATAAGAGATCTAGAAGCAGTATGTATTGGAGGTATCTCTTAAGGAGAGGCTTGATCAGCAATTAGATGATTATCTTGGAAGAGTTATGGAGTTTATCTGAAGATTTAACAAGGAGTAAATCTTGGTCCCAGTTTTCGTCCCAATTTTCCACTTCCACGGTACAGACACATAAAGGATATTATTATGTCATAAAATTCAGAATACTTAGCTCTACCGGCTAAGATAGGTTAGGTTATGCTGATCTGGCTCCTGCTGGTCCCCTTACTGGTCACTGCCACCACCGCAGGGGGATTGCCTGTTTGGTGGTGGGGAGAGGGATAGACTGTGAAAGAATGGAAAAAGGGAGAGAGGAGTAAAAGGGGGATTTCTTTGTTGTCTCTGAGTTTTAGGAGTTCCCCCTTTTTGTTCTTCAAGCCAGAACTAGAGGGTTCCTCTTGGAGCTCCCTTTGTGCCACGGTGCTTACTTCTCTGTCTTATCTAGGCTGGCTGGTATTGGAGGGAAAAAATGGTAGGTTCATTGCTAGTTTGATGGTACTTCAGATTCTTGTGTTTTACCCCAATGTGCCTGGTGCAGTTAACTTTGCTGAGACCTCAAATAGCTTTTCCATGATTTCTGTCTGGTTTTATTATTGTATCAGGTAATGAGAGCTGGGGGCAGCATGCGCACTCCATCTTACCTGCTACTGGATCTGATACTGGCTCTTAAAGCTTTTACCCAGAAAAATTCACGTTACTTCTATTCATATTTTATTGGACAGAGGAAGTCAAATGGCCACACCTATCTTCAAAGGGGAACACTACTATCTGCCTTGAAGGAGAATCAGAAGTATTTGGTAAATAGCACTCATGACTACCACACTGCAGTAGTTAATGGAAACCTAGGATGAGCTTCATCTTGAACCAAACCCAGGCACCAATCTAAACTAGAGGAATTATGATACTCTTGAGGGCATAAGTTTGGGTTTCTATACCATCAAAATGTATGGCTAGCTTGGTGGGACCATCTATATTTTAATCTACTTAAGAGAAGAATCAGTGATGATGTGCTCCATCCATATAATCTTGAACTCACACATGGTAAAAGGTAAAGATACAAGAATGTGTTTTAAAAAATCCAAAGATGGTACCAATAGGAAAAATATCTATATGACTGAATGTTAACTAGAAATAAGTATAACTGACATGAGAAAGCAGGGTTTAGTACAAAAAACATTGAATTTGGAGTTATGTAGATCTGTTGGTACTTTGTTAAATTGGTCACTATTACAGTCTCATTAAAATTGATTCCAGAAACCTCCACATGAGTCTCTGGGACAGCTTACCCATATTTCATATCAATCTTTACCAATCTCACTAAGATTCATTAATTTTCTCTTTTTTTTCCCTAAAATAAGTTATTTGCTCCCACGAAAGCAGAACTTTTATTGTATTTGACTTGAGGCACAGAGTTGAGTTCCATAGTTCCGCACTACAGGAAAGCAACTTAGAAAGTTGTTATAAAATCTCTCAACAGCTTGGGGAAGTTGCAGGACAAGGACTCAGATGTAATTGCCAAGTAATGCAAAGGAAATATGTAATTCATCAAGTAATTCTCAGTGAACTTATAGTAACATGACTCACAACAAGAAAATCATTTGATAAAATATGCTGAATGGGAAATGATTCAGTGAAAATATTATTTAAAACAAGCAATTACTGAGTGAAGGTATTACCCACAGCAGACAATTACTCAGTGAAAATATTACAGGGAGCAGGCAAATATTCAATCAAACATTTGACAAGGAAAGCAATTATTCAATAAACAATCATATAATTGTACCCAATGGAGCGTGCTTGCCATGCGGCATACAAATCACTTGCAGACACTCAGGATGATGTTCTGACTGTTGGAAATGTTGATAATTTATGGTTCTCATTTGTCATTTTGAGATAATTTCATTTCAGTTTTTCTTTCAAGTAAACAACATTAAAAATGTGTACAACCATTCTAAAAATCAATTTTTCAAATAATACTATCTCAGATTTTTTTGTCTCCTCTCATATCATTTCTTTTTCATCCTTTCTCCCCCTTTCCCTTATTTCCTCTTTCTCTGGTTGCATCTTCCTCTATCTCACTGTTTTCCTCTTTCTCTTAATATATTTTAAAGATAAGGCTGAATATTAAAAAGCCTATGTTTATTATTAAATCTTCTCTCTGTAAATCACTCATGAATGTGTTTTCCAAGAAGAAAACATCACCAGCAGTTATTTACTATACATTGATAGGTTATAGATATAGTCTGCAATGCTAGACTCAGGGAGAATGTAACTGTACCTTCACGAAGTTTATAGGCTAAAATGGCAACAGCAAATTAATCAATAAATACATATTTCAACCAGTGACACTAATGACTGCTTACTCCCTGTCAGTCATTGTGCTAAGAGATACATATGACAGTTCCTGTTCTCAAGGATTGTGTGGACCAGTAGTAGAGACTGACCTACAAACCAAAAATGTCAACAGAATAGGTAATTGCTGAGAGAGATTTGCATAAGGGGACAGGGAAGCAAAGAGATGAGTTCAAGATAAGCTACCTTGAGGTACTGGAACCTGAGTCAAGTGGAAGAAGCAAGAATATTTAGCCAGGTAAAGAAAGGTGGTAGAGGAGTCCTTGGCCTCACCCCACACTTGGTGAGCATGGGGACTCCAGGCAGTTTGGTGTTGCCATGTGTGACACGGCGTGGGGTCAATGGCAGGAAAGGAGGCTGGAAAAATGGGCACATAGGAAGATCGATGTACCACAGATTAATACTCCTCCTGTACTTGTATTTAAAGGGCTCTTGGTATATATCGTTTTCCTTTTCCTTGTTTTCTAGTCTAAAGGAGGATTTCATATAGAGGATGCTGCTTATCAACATTTAGTTACAGCGGGCATTGAAGAGCGGTGAATATTCAGGAAGGAATATTGCTTCAACAAATAAAGAAAAACAGTTTAAGAAAGCAGTTTAAGAATGCAAATAACATTGAACATGTATAGAAGAGGATTGAAACATAAGATCGTAGGAGCTTAGAGAACTGAGGACAAAGGAAGGTGAGATAAAAACCAGATACAGGATACCCTTCAGGGGAAATATGGTCGGCAGGTACTATAGGAATCCTGAGACGTACTAGGCACTGCCATATTTTCTTAGGGTCCAACAAGGATGCCTATCATTAAACTTGCTTGATGAAACAAAAAGTTTGAAGAGGGCTCTGTCAGTGGTCACTGTTTTGGGCATCTAGTATTCATTTACCCTTCTCTTAGTAACTGCATCCCCAGCGCCCCGCTGGGGTATCAACTCTCCCGCAGGTTTATCCATGTGATTTGGGCAGCACTGACTCCCATCCCCAGCTCTGGGATCTTATGACAGTCAGCGTTTCTACTCTTCTGTCGTCTCAGTGACTTCTTTTCCCTATGGGAAACACACAACCCCATTAACTACCACAGGAACCTTTCACTTCTTCTGTATTGAGCGCAGAGTGAGGCTGGACGTGCTGAGCTGTCTTTCTACAACAGGGTGGCTAGACTGAGAGTAAAGCCTACATGGGGCTTCCATGCACAGTCGGAGCACGTGGGTGCGAGGTATATCTTAATGCCTTGATTAAGTCATCAGAAAGCATCCCTCTGTCCCTTGAGCTTTTCAGACTATGCCAGCCATCATGCTTTCTTTTTTCTGCTTAAGCTAGAATTGGATTTTGTCTTTGAAAACCAGAACAGTCTTAACATACGACCGAAGATTTGAAATAGTTTGTTAGACGGCTGCTACTTATTTATTTAGTTATGTAATAAACTAACTAAACTAAATAAATGAATAAGGTAAGCTATCAATAATGGCAGTTCCTTATCTGTGAATGGCTGTTTATAGTTGCAAAACCTATTTGCATATACGATCTTGCTTAATCTCTATAATAAATATTGAAGTAGCTACTATTTAAACCCTTTATTTTTAAGGAATTAAGTGTTTTCAGAGTTATACAAAGCATGAGTGTCTTGGACACAAACTCAAGCTTTCTGACTCCAACTTCAAGGTTTTTGCCAAGATACTTTTACATTTTTAACTACTACAAGTACACTTCAAAGACTCATAGTATATTTTACATTTTTGTAGTTTTTAAGAGATGAGCAGTAAGCAGTGTTCTTTCAAGTTTCTTATGTATAAATGTGAAATTTAGAAATTAATGGAGTAGAATGATAGGAAAGAGAGGATTGCTTTAAAATGCTCCATGTTTTCTTTAAAGTAAAATTCTCAAAAATTGTCTTTTTTAAAGTGACTCTAGTCAATCTTAGATAAAAGATAATTTATTAGAAATAGGAAATTCCTTTAGTAAATTTCAAATTTACTTTTTGGTCTCACATCAAGTGTATCATAAGCCTTGGTGCTATTATGGCCTTGAATAAAGGCCTTGTTTTCTAGGTCACTGATGTCATGACTTTCGGATAGTGCAATTTATTTTTATTTTTTTTAATTTGAATCTCTTCGTCTTCTTTTTTAGAGAAAGAAAACATCAGAAATAAATTAAAAAAACAAAACAAAGCAAAACACGTACATCCTTTTAGTGGAATTGCCAAAGAAGTATTTGGAATTGTTGCTTTTATTGTTGCTGATTTTTTTAAATTGAGATATAATTGACATATAACATTGTATTAGTTTCAGGTCTACAACATAATGATTTGATGTTTGTGTACCTTGCAAAATGATCACCACAATAAATCTAATTACCACCCATCTCCTATACATAGTTACAAAAATTTTTTTTTCTTGTGATGAGAACGTTTAAGGTCTACAATTTTAGGTGATTTCAAATATGCAATACAGTATCTCTAATTATAGTCACCATTCTGTACATTACATCCCCAGGGCATATTTGTTTTATACCTGGAAGTTTATGTATTTAAGGTCAGTTTTTTCTATTGCAGTGTTTGATTTTTCAATTCCAAATGTTTTTGATACAGTTCAGCTTGTCAGGGAATTGTCACCCTAATGAACTCTATTTGCTGTTTATAGACCCGATTTTCTCCCAGGAATACCTGGCTGGAGTCGTGGCAAAGCTAGACAAGTGTGATTGGGATCTTCCCATGCTCAGTTCAAACTCTGGGTCTGTTTTTATTGAATTTGAAATCTTGGAGAAATAGTGCATGAGCCTTTGCAATTAAAAAATAAATATTTCTCTTTTGAATAAAAGTGCAGTTGCACACATTACTCTGTTATTTAATTATACCCTTAGGGACTAGAGAGAGGTTCCTTGAAGCACCAATTCTGTCTTATGTCAGGAAATCAATAGCAGAATAAAATGCCCCTGTAGAAACAGAATAAGAAGGACCTCTTTTCTCAGTTGAGCTTTATCTAAGTGTATCAAATTACAACATACAATAATTCAACTTGAACTTTAATAGTACCCTCTGTGAAATTTTTGCTAATGTTTATTCACCCTTTGCCATGCCAGTTACTCATTTATGTGTCCCCTCTCTTCTGGATTAATTGTGACCTTGTTGAAGACAGAGATGATGCTTTTAAAAATATTATTATCTTATACCTCCCTTATGAATACATAGACTAATCCGTCATAATAGTAGATGCTCAGTATATGTCTGTTTACTATCTTGGAAGTAGATCTGTACCATATTGGTCCAAAGCATTGCATTTGTAATTTGTTTCAAAGAGAAGTAATACAGATTTAGTTCTGATGAGATGATGGTGAAACAGGTAAACTCATATTACTAGGGAAGATATAAGATAATGTGAACATTTTGTTCTCTCATTTACAGCAATATGGCTCTTTGTAAGGAATTTGGCTCTTATGCTGAGTGAAATGAAGATCTTTCAGGATCCATAAAAGTATTTAAGCTTTCTGGCCTTACCACTATACTAATAAAAGTTTTATTCTAAGAAAATAGTTTCTCAACAGAAAATGCCATTCGTTTATTTAACGAACAGTTATTGGGTACTTTCTATATGCCAGGCACTGATGTAGACGCTTGACCTATATCACTGAACAAAATGGAACTTATTTTCTAAAAGAGAATGACAGATTAATAATAAATGTAGTAATTATAAATGATTAAATTATACAGGATATTAGGTGTATGAGTGCTTTGGAAAAATAAAGAAGAACAGAGTAAGGATTAAGAATGTGGAATTCAGGTAAAAAAATTTAAATGGGGCTTTGGGGTAGACTTTATTGAGAAAGTCCTGTGTAAGCATTGAAGAGAGGGGGTTACCACACGATTATCTGTGAGAGGATGATAGAATAGCATATGCAATAGTCCTAAGGTAGGGAAGTGCTTAGCATGTTCTGGAAAGAGCTGAGAGGCCGGTTGGAGGCGGTGGAGTGAGCAAAGGAGAAAAGAGTGGAAGGTGAAATTTGGCAGAAATGGGAGGCCAGATCATGTAGAGCTGTGCTGACCTTGTAAGGAATTTGGCTCTTATGCTGAATGAAATGAAGATCCATTGCAAGGTTCTGAGAAAAAAATTATGGAATGATCTGACATTTAAAAGGATCATTCTTGTTGCTGTGTTGAGAATAGCCCATAAGGAGGAAATGATTGAGGTCAAGTGACCAGTTAGGAAGAGTAGTGGGCTGAATAATGACTCCCTCAAAGATCCTAATCCCTGAAACCTGCAAATGTTGCCTTGTATGGCAAAAACATACTGCAGATGTGATGAAATTACACATCTTGTGATGGGGAGATTGTCTGGATTATTCTGGTGGGACCTTTAAATACAACCACATATATTCTTCTGAGAGACAGGCAGGGAGAGACTTGACCACAGACAAGAAGAAGTCCATGTGATGGAAACAGAGTCAGAGAAAGATGCTACAACACTGGCTTCGAAGATGGAAGAAGAAGCCATGGGCTAAGGAATACAAGGAGTGCAGCTCTAGTTGCTGGAAATGGCAAGGAAACAGGAAAGATAAGGAGATGGGTTCTTCCCTACAGCCTCTGGAGAGAGTATGGCCCTGCCAATGCCTTGATTTTGGCTAAATGATACTGATTTTGGACGAATGGCCTCCAGAACTGTAAGAGAATGTGATCTCCGGTGGCCTCAGCCTGCAGCGGCTTGAAGCAGGGTTTTGGTTCCCGGCCAGTGATTGAGGTCGGGTTGGGGCGGTGAGAGCACTGAATCCTAGCCACTACATCAGTGGTCGGTGACAAGGTCCTGGCCCTACAGCTTTGCAGAAAAAGAATTCCCACAAAGACAGAAAGTAGTGAAACAAGTATTTATTAGGAGAAAAAAGTAGTACAGTACATGTGGATAGACACATGGGCGGGCTCAGAGAGAGAGTCGCACCCTCGTGGCAGTTTAAATCACTTATATGGGGCATTTCTTCTGTTTCCTTTGACCAATCATTTTGATTTGCCTGGTTCAGAGTCCATATTTGGTGTATCTCAGGATTTTCCCATGTGTGCGCGCGTGTCTTAGCCAACATGGATTCTACTGAAGAGGCCTATGGGTAGGTTTGGCCACTTGGCGTCACTCCCCTTTTGACCTCCAAGAAGCCTTTCTGCACATGTGTAGTCGGGAAGGTCTCCTGACTTCAAGAATGAGGAATATGTTGTCTCTTAGCTTCTATCTGGGCAGGACCCAACCTCCTCTCTCAACTGTTTCATTATTTTTGTCTCAGAGTATCAGTCCACAAGGAAAGAACTCAAACCATTTGCCCTGGGGCCCCATCTGTCTGCTGCCTCACATACACTTCTGTTGTTCTAAGCCACCAAGTTTGTGGTAATTTGTTACAGCAGACAGAGGAAACTAGTATTAAGAAGCTATTGCTGTTATCCAGGAAAGAGATGATGTTAGTTCACATAAGAATGATAAAATGGAAATGGTAAGAAGAACTGCATTTTTGAATATGTTTTAAAATGTAGAATAAATAGAATTTTCAGTCAGATCAAAAGTGGGATGTGAAATAAAGGAAAGAGTCAAGGATAGCTCCAAAATTGTTGTCTGAAATGATTTTGCACCAGCTGAGATGAAAAAATTTGCATGTGGAGAAGTTTTTTCAAGCGGCAGCCAGGAGTTCTGTTTTGGATACACTGGGTTTGAGATTTTTTTAGATATCTAAATGGAGACATGAATAGGCAGTTGGGTATAAAAGCATGGGAGTTTGGGAGTTGGATGTTTGGCTGGTGATGCAAATTTGGAAGTTATTGACACACATTTGGCGTTAAAAGGCGTGAGATGAGATGAGCTCATCAAGGGAGTAAATGTAAATAGAAAAGAGAAAAGAACTAAAGACTGATCCTTTGGGAGCTCTACCCTACAGGTTTGAGGGAAGCTCTGTACATGAAAATAAGCATCGGAAGAACATTTATACAAATATGTGAATAATTTTGATTCCAACGAGGGGAACTGCTAATGTCAATCTGGTACATCAATTCAACGGAGTTACCCATTCACTAAAAGGAATGATTACGATGACAGTGGAAGTAATTCTGATAAATTGTTAAGTAAAATAAAGCAGAACTCAAAATACATAAATATTGTGAGACTGAACCTGAGAAGACATTATATACAATTAAAGTAATTGTGTCAATTTTTGTTTTCTTATACTGAACAGGTTTCAAGTTATGTTTTTCAATAATACACAGAATCCCCTGTGAGATAATATTGAATCATTTCATGGTCTCTGTTTAGCAGTAACACGATGGAAAACACTTTGAAAGAGTTTAGTGAAACATTTCAAAATCACATTTCTTTTGATTCATAGTCATTTTAAAACATCATAAATAATAACACAATTATTTATTCTAGTTACCAAAGATTTCTGTGGATGAAGCAATAGAGAGGATGGTAAGTTATGTTAAAAAACAAAATTCAGTGGAGGAAATTTGAAGATCTAATTGGTTTATTGAAAGATTCATGATTAAGGCAGTGTCTGATCTAGCTACTAGAAGGGCACTCTGAGGGGTTGTACAAAATGGAAGGGTTTTATAGGCAGTAAAAGGGTAGGGCGGGCTTCCCTGGTGGCACAGTGGTTGAGAGTCCACCTGCCGATGCAGGGTCACGGGTTCGTGCCCCGGTCCGGGAAGATCTCACATGCCGCGGAGCGGCTGGGCCCGTGAGCCATGGCCACTGAGCCTACACGTCCGGAGCCTGTGCTCCACAACAGGAGAGGCCACAACAGTGAGAGGCTTGCATACCTAAAAAAAAAAAAAAAAAAAACAAGGGGGGGTAGGGCAAGAAGGTATCAGCAAAAGAAAAGAAAGGGTTGTTTCAGGCCAGGCCATCTTCTGAGGGAAGGGAAGGTGTGGGGGTGGGCGGTCTTTATCATACAAATTACCTCATTAGTGTGGATCAGGATATTTCTGATTGACTGTTTCAAAGGTCACATTTCTGGGAGAGGTTGAAACTGCAATTAAGTCTTGGTGTGCTGTTGTGGGGGACAGATGACTCCATTTGGGCTTGTTATTTCTTTTTTGATTACCCAGTGGTCATTTGGAATTAGAACTATTCTTTCTTATTACTGTCCCAGGGGATCTGACTGTATGATTGACTTAAAAGAACTACTTGTTTGTGCTAAACTGATTATAGGGCTGAGTGGCAAATTACACTAATAGAATAGCTTATTCGTGCCTTGTGCATATATTATTTGGTTGCAGAGTAGTAATTAACATTGATGAGCCCCCCTCTCAGATCTTTGGAGGTCTCACTAGAATCTCAGTGGACAGGAACTTGTGTCCTTGAAGTCATGATGGAAAGGAAAATCTTTGCTGTTCTCCTTTTAGTTGATGATTCATTTTCAGTTACTTGAAATGTGAAAATGACTTATTTTTACTAATCAGTTAAAAAATTATTGGAAGTAATAAAGAAACTAAAATCTTTTTTTCAAATACCAAGTCAATCTTTACCGGAACCCTTATTTTCTTCCTTATTTTTTAGTATTTGAGCTTTTTCTACACTCAGAAAACTTGTAAAATATACAGATTGCAGTATGAAAACCACAAATTGTGTCATAGATACTTAAACATTGTATTAACAGAGAAAATAAAATTGTATATATTAAGGTTTAGTTTAAATGCTCTAAGTCTGCCTTAAAAGAACTAATGTCAACTTCCTAGACACTTATGTCAGTTTTATATGGATTATTTTAAAAGTTGGAATGCTTTTGTTAAATGATCGTCTAAACTACTGCTTTTTATTCTTCCCTGTTACTGCAGAGACTCTTATAGTTTAATAAAAGCTATCTTCTTTGTAAAAAGAATAAAAGGAAAGGAAAAATATTGATGTAAGCATTAAAAAAGAAATATAACCTATTAGATGTGGGTTTAACAATGGAGATTTTCAAGAAAAATGATCTCTTATCTCTGATTCTTAAGAAATATGAATTTGTTATTACATGGTAGAAATTTGATATTATATGAAGATATATTTAGTGTTCAGTTTTTATAGTGTTAGAATAACTCATCAAAGAGAGAAGGATTTTAAAATTCTTATGATTAATTTGTGGGGAAATATGTAGAGAGGTAAGGATGAAGAATTCACCAAAGAATTGGTATTTTTTTTAAAAATCAGTTTGAAATTTTAGAAATGAATAATGCAATAACTCAAGAACTCAATATATGAGTTTATGATCAGACTTTGACACAGAATAAGATGGGATAAGTGAACCCGAAGGCAGGTTAATAGAAATATGGAGAACAAAAAGGATGAACAATACAGAAAATGTGTAAGAGTTTTATGAGACACTATAAAAAGATCTAACACAGTTAGTGGAGTCTCAGAAGAGAGGAAGAAAATGTTACAGAAGTAATATTAGAAATGGCTGAGATTATAGATTCAAGAAGTGCTGCAAACCTCAAACAAGAGAAACACAAAGAATGCCATCACACTTAGGCATATCATAGTTGAACTGCTGAAAACCAAAAACAAAGGAAAAAGTCTTATAAGTAGACAAGGCAGTTGGAGATTTAAAAAAAAAAAAAACTTTGATGGAACAAAAGTAAGATTGATTGTTGATTTTTCAGCAGAAACTGTGGAAGCCAAAAGAAAATGGAATTAAATATTTAAAGTACTAAAGGAAAATTATGGCAACAAAGAATTTTCTACCCAGGAAAAAAATAGCCTTTAAAAATTTAGTTGAAATCTTCAGACAGACCAAAATTGAGAGAAATCATTGTAAAGAGACCTATACTAAAAGAAATACTAAAAGGAATCTTTCATTCAGGATGACTGTAAGCTGATGAATCCACAGAAATGCAGGAAATAATGAAGAGCCACAGAAAATTAAAATATTTAGGTAAATACAAGTGAATATTGATTTATAAAACAAAAACAATAAAGTCTCAGGCTGGCTTGAGGATTGGCTGTCTGGAGAGTAGCAGCTATCTTGAGAGCATGAGGACAAAAGATACATGGTCAGGATGACAGAACAGAAAAACAAAAGGAGCCTGGGTCCTTACTGATATCTTTGTGAAGCTAGACATGAACTAACTGCACAAGACGTGAACTAACTGCTTGAAGAATTCTTATCATATGAAAAATAATACATTCCTATTTCTTTAATCCATTGTAGCCTCAGTCTTCTGTTGCTTAATGTCAAATGGCCTCATAATTCATGAATGTATTTCCATTACCAAGGCTAGCTCTTTACTCTAACACTCAAGGCTAATCATAATCTGGTCTTAGTTTAGTTATCTCCTCCAGCACTTCCCTGTTTCTTCCAACTTCCCTCCCCTTTTTGTGGTTCTCTTCATTGAACCCCAGAGAGAAACATCTATTCCTCTTCTTGCAAATTATATCTATTATTTTAGATTTCCTATATTCATCCAGTGCTTTTCTATCTCTGTAGTTCAACTTAACCAATATTTAATTATTACTTATATAATGATTAGTATTATATTCCCTAAAATGAAAATAGCCTCTGTATCTGCTTTTGGGAGCAGTTAAGAAGAGGATGTCTTGGATAATGGTTTCTCACATTTCAAATGAAAAGCCCTGAATTAATTACAATAGGTTAGATTATGCTGGAATAACAAATCTCAATATGCCACTCATCTAAAACATAAACATTTTTTCCTCACTTAGGCTGCATGCCCGTTGTAAGTTTGTTGGGGGCTATGCTCTATGTAGTTACTTAGGAGCCCAGGCTGGTGGAGATTGTACCATCTGGAATGTAGCTGGCAGCCACAGTGGAGGAATGGGAATGTAGGAGTCATGTACCATCAGTTCAGTGCTCTGAACTGGAAGTGACACGTGTCATCACCTCCCCTGAGCCAGTGATCAGAACTAGTCACGTGACCCTACCCAGCCACAAGGCCTGGGAATGTAGGACAGTGGAGGAATCTTTGGTGAGCGCTGCCAGATCTTCCACAAGCTCCAAGGAGTAGAGTGAGTACTGGAAGCATGAAAGAGGAAAAGATTATTGGCTGAGTCTGAAGGACCTGTGGGAAAAAGGAAAACTTGGTGACTCAGTCAGTCTGTATTCAGAGGTGATTTGGGGTTTAGCTGTGGATAATCCCAAGTGGTTCTCCAGCACAGGTCGACAGAGCTGATTACTAGAAATATAGGCCTAATGTTCATAGACTTAGGAGCTCAGGTTGTCAGCAACAGAGATGACATTCAGCACATATCAGGCCTCAGCCAGGGGCCTGGGGCTTGGATAGAGGTAGCTGTTGCTGCCTTAACTTCTCTCTCTGAACTTCCTTCTCACAGGCAACAAAATGTCCAAAAGATGCAAAAGATGGACCTCAAAAAGCAAACAAACAAAAAACCCAAGAGTCTTGACAATACTGAGAATAAACAATGAACAATCTACCTTCTTCCTAGAACATTATGTTCTATCTAGAAGAGTTGTAATAAATGTAGTTTCCTGTTCATGTGAAACGTTTTAACCATAGATCTATATTGAAGTTTCAGATAAGCTTTCCTTATTTTAGAAACACATTATAAGATTTTATTTTATCCTCATAACTACTCTATTGGGTAGATACTAATATCCCAGTTTTACAGATTAAAAAAAAAAAAGAGGTGTAAGGAGATTAACTACTTGCTCAAGTTTGAAAGGCTTACACATTTCAATCCAAGACTCTGCTTTCTTCATTTTGAGGAAGTTTTCAAATTAGGCTATAAATCCAACTGTCTCTTTATGCTGATGAACCAAAACATTTGAGTTTTTCAGCTAATTTAAAAAAAGAATGATTGCTCACATTTCTTTCACGGGGCGTGACTTTCGGCCACCTTAACCTTCAGCAGGTTTTGCTGGCTAAGTGCTGGATGGCATTTGTGAAGTTCCCTGGGCTCTTGTCTCCAGGCGAGAAGATGATGATACCATTTGACGAATGTGATACCTGAACTTAGCACCCAGCAGAAATGAAATTTCACAATGTCAGGGCAATTTAACTGTTACATTGGTGTTCTTGTGGGTTGCAAACACTTTATTACCAACATCAGAATACTAACTTCCATATACGCCATGTAGTGGCATAAAGCTTGCACAGCGGTTGAAAAATGGAGCCTCCTCCATTGCTAACAAATCAAATATAATGAGGAAAAATTGAGAAAATGGAAATGGATATTACTTTCCCTTCAGTGAGCTTAGGAATTGCAAGTTTTCTTACTCCCTTATTGCTTTCTTTTTTTTTTCTTATTGCTTTCTTAAACTTAATTTTATAGTGGATTTTCTCTGCATTAACAAAATACTCTTCACTTCAAATGTAATGGTTTACATTGAAAATGCTATTAGACACCAGATTACTTTCCTTTATAATCATGGTACAAAGAGACACTAAAAAAACAGATCTCATGTATTTAACTTCATTCTTTATTTTTTTCATTTTTATTTGCCTCATTGTATCAGGTAAGAAGTTTTTAGTTACAAATAAGAGAAATACAAACTACCTTAAATTATATGGAAATGTAATTGGAAGGACTCCACTGGAAAGACAGGCTTCAAGTATAGTTTGATAAGGACTTCAGTTCCATTTTTCTGCTGTAGTTAATCAATTACTTTCTCCATGTGATGGCTTTACCCTCTTGGTAGCAAAATGTCCCTACCTTATATATACTAATCTATAAAAGCAAGAGAAAAAAAAACTTTTCTTCTTCCAAACATGGGACAGGAGATTTTTGTGTCTGCTAACCTAGGATAAATGCATTGTGCTAATTAACCCAGGCCTGGTTAAGTTCCTGTCTCTGATCCTATCACTGTGACAAGGAGGATTCGTTCACACCTGGAGAAAGGGGTAGGTAGGGTAAATATCCCGTCAGACCACATAATTGCACTTCCTATGGAGAGAGATGGCTTTCCAAAGCAATAGTCTGGGGTTTGCTGGAAGGGAGAGGAGGGGATAGATATTGCTTGTGCAATGAATATTACACCTATTGATAGTACTTTTTAGGGTCAAGAAATTTTCTTTCAGTTAGATAAAATACTATTGGGTTAGCCAAAAGTTTTGTTCATTTTTTTCCGTAAGATGGCTCTAGTAGCATTCAGTTGTCTTTAACTTCATTCAAAGCAATTTTGTTAGACTGTATGTGACAGCTGTCATATCAGGGTGCATTTTTAAAAAGACATCAAAATTGGTGAATTGTGTAGCCATTTTAGTATTGAAGATGGAAGGAAAAAAGCAACATTTTTGGCATATTATACTTTATTATTTCAAGAAAGGTAAAAATGCAACTGAAACACACAAAAAGATTTGTGCAGTGTATGGAGAAGGTGCTGTGACTGATTGAATGTGTCAAAAGTTGTTTGCGAAGTTTCGTGCTGGAGATTTCTTGCTGGACGTTGCTCCACAGTCTGGTAGACCAGTTGAAGTTGATAGAGATCAAATCAAGACATTAACTGAGAACAATCCATGTTATACCACGCGGGAGATAGCCTACAAACTTAAAATATCCAAATCAAGCGTTGAAAATCATTTGCACCAGCTTGGTTATGTTAATCGCTTTGATGTTTGGGTTCCACATAAGGGAAAAAAACCTTCTTGACCGTATTTCCACATGTGATTCTCTACTTAAACATAGTGAAAAAGTTACGTTTTTAAAACAAATTGTGATACGTGGTAAAAAGTGGATACTGTACAATAATGTGGAATGGAAGAGGTCATGGGGCAAGTGAAATGGACCACCACCAAACACACCAAAGGCCAGTCGTCGTCCAAAGAAGGTGATGTTGTGTATATGGTGGGATTGGAAGGGAGTCCTCTATTATGAGCTCCTTCCGGAAAACCAAACTATTAATTCCAGCAAGTACTGCTCCCAATTAGACCAACTGAAAGCAGCACTCGACGAAAAGCGTCCAGAATTAGTCAACAGAAAATGCATAATCTTCCATCAGGATAACACAAGACCGCATGTTTCTTTGATGGCCAGGCAAAAACTGTTACAGCTTGTCTGGGAAGTTCTGATTCATCTGCCGTATTCACCAGACATTGCATCTTCAGATTTCCATTTATTTGGGTCTTTACAAAATTCTCTTAATGGAAAAAATTTCAATTCCTGGAAGACGGTAAAAGGCACCTGGAACAGTTCTTTGCTCAAAAAAGGTAAAAAGTTTTGGGAGGGTAGAATTACGAAGTTGCCTGAAAAAATGGCAGAAGGTAGTAGAACAATGGCAGAAGGTAGGCAGAAGGCAGAAGGGTGAATACGTTTTTCAATAAAGTTCTTGGTGAAAATGAAAAATGTGTCTTTTATTTTACTTAAAAACTGAAGGCACTTTTTGGCCAACCCAATGACATGGAACATTTCACATGATGGGTTACCTGATTTAAATGGCTCTCTGAATATGAAGGACCTGTTTTTGTCATTGCCAGTTGTTTGGCCCAGTGTGCTTGAGTGGTACTGACCCATTTGGTTTTATTTCCCAGCTTGAGGTAACTACAGCCCCAACAAATCATTCCAACAGCCTCTTTCTACGGTTTATGCCAACACTTTTTATGACATACATTATTTTTATTCCATTTCATACTCTATTAGAGCAGTCTAATCCCTCAAAAATGTGATTTCAAAGCCCGATCTCAGAAACTACTGATATTTGTAGTTTTATCTCATTAGTAAGTTAACCATCTTATTAATTTACTCTAAACACAACAAAACATTTCTTACTAGGAAACTGGAGTAGGTGTCAGTTTAAAGTAAGATGTAAAGAGGAAGTTTGAATGAGAGTGAATCAGCTGGTACTAAATATGCCAGCAAACATCATGTTGCTGAAGCTGCCAAAATAAAAGAAGAGAGAAAGGACCCTTTGCATTTTCCTTCTTATGGCTCTGAGTTTAATGGGCCCTTGCGTTTCAACTGGCTAGTGGGAGGACATATTTTACCTTTGTATATTCTTACTCTTGCACTTGGGAGCTTTAAACTTACCTCGCAGAAGGGCAATAGAATTTTTTTCCAACTTATTATTGGATATATGCACTCTTGTCTCCATCTTCAAAGCTCAATGCATTAGTGGATGATAACTTAGGATCCATTATGAGAATATAGTCACAAGGAAAAATCTTTTGGGAGTTCATTCTGAATGCAGGGTAATTTACATTAAAATGAGGGGAGAAATAAAATATAGTGAGCAGAAATTTCATTCCATACCAGTCATGTTGAGACTGGTACTGGCCTTCAGGTTCTCATCTGAGAGGAAGGTGGGGTAGAGGGTCTACACTTGATAGCTGGGAATCCTGAATCTTATCTGGGATAAACGAGGCAGGTGATACCATTAGAATTAGATGGTTTCCATGGGTTAGGTTAGCTTGTCCTGCAAACAGAACTATATTAGCACAAATTAGGTCTTTCAGTGTGAAATCAGAATTTAAGATGGAGCATAAAGAAGCTGAGAATTCAAACTACATAGAACAAGTGCTAATTTTCCTTTTATGGGACTCATAGAGTGATTTAAGATCAAAAGAAAATATTAAATTAAAATTAGTATATATAATTGGATTTCAGCAAGTTGTTCTAATAAAAGTGACTCAAGGAGACCTGGGTTTTAGTTCTGACTTTGCCTTTAACTGGTTATGTGTAACCTTTGGAAAGGTTACTTAACCTCCTATATTTCTCATCTGTAGAATAATTTGAGAATAAAATACAAAGTCTAATTTTAGGCTTAAAAAGATACAAATAAACACTGGAAACCCTTATAACACGATGAAAAATGTATAGGAGTAGTCTTAGTGCCGTAACTGATTGAGTTCTAGGAATTATTTTTTAACAGATCACGTAAAAGTTCTGGAAAAAATTCTTTCATTTCCAATACCTGAATTATTGAAATATATTAAGAGCATGTACAGAGAAATTACTTTAAATTTTTATATTTTCTTTATACTGTTTTTTTAAAATTTAAGTTAAAATTCTGCTTTTAAAGGCATATGGCAGTGCAGGCTTTTCCAACTTCCACTAAAATATCTCCAAATGAATAACCATAACAACAAAGTGAAAACACATAACCACACCTAGATCAAGGGCCCAAGTATAAGTTTATTGCAGAATATGGGCAAAATTCCTACTTGCTATGAAGCAGATAGATCTGAACTGAACTGACTTGAGAAAAAAATGAAAAAAAGCCAGCCTTCATCTGACAAGTCTGAGAACATCTGAGGAAAGGAAGAAAGGAAACGACTTTTTAAATCACAGAAGTGGGAAAATTGGGAGAAGGTAGACAGTTATAGCCTGCACAGTAAAACCTTCATACATGAGACAGAGATAGCAATATTTTTGGTAGCTGTAAACGTGAAAATACCAGTTTTTTAGTTATTCTGTATGTGGGGAGTATCAGTCAAAGCCAGGTAACGGGGAAGGAGGCGTACCCCCTTAGTGCAACACAGATGTAGAAGGTGAAAGCTTGTTAGAAAAAGAGAATTAGACTCATCCCTCTATCCATTTCGTGCATGAGTGGGTCACACCAGGAGTAGGGGTGGTCAGCACAGGGTGCAGACACCTCTTACCACCTGCATATCTGGTGCAGTCTGCTCCAACAGTCCTGGCTTTGGTTGCTAGATAATAATAATAGCTAACATTTTTTGAGTACTTACTATGTGCCAGGCATGGTTCTAAGTGTTTAGCATACATTATCTCATATCATCCTGTAAACAACCTTAGGTGTAGGGCCAATTATTAACTTCCTTTTACAGTTGAGGAAAGTGAGGCACACGTGCATTATGGAACTTACCCAGGACACACTACAGCATCTAGGACTCAGATCCACGCAGTCTGACCCCAGACGTGTTCTCAGAGCTGAGGTGTGAAACAATGATCCTACTATTCTATAACTGCGCAGAGGGCAAAGCCAAAGTGTTCCAAAACCCTCTGTGGAATAAGTGCCCTCTGTATCTAAATGAATCTTGCTTTGTTTGAGGCTAATTAAAGAAAACAATAGCAAAAACAAAGAAAGAAACATAGAGACTATGAAGCAAACAAAAGAGTGCAACCAAAGAATCTGGGAATACCATCTGGAAAACTCAAGAAGAATATACTCCTAAGAAGGATCTAATGAAGGATGAAGGGATAAGGAAGCATTTCAGAAGACTGGTATCCTTCACGATGTGAAAGAAGAAAATGAAGGAAGATTTGAAAATGAGTTGGTCGAAATAAAGAAGTATCAAAATGAAAACTAAAACCTCAAACTGGAATTTAAACCCTTATTTCAGTCAATTAGGAGCCTAATTGTTTCTGCAAAAAGTTGAATTAATGATGGAAGTTGACAATTTCTTACAGAATCTACAGTGCTAAAATGGAATCAACTTTCTTAACTAAATACTGTGCTTTCAAGCATTACTTCCAGTATGTATGATCCATAAAAAGTAAAATCAAAATTCCCTTTCTCTCATCAGTTCTTAAAATGGTTGACACAGCTTAATTTTCTGGACAATTTTGATACTTTTTGGTAGTCAAATGTTTTGTTTTGTGGAACATTCATATTTCCAGATTGTACTTCATTGTACTGTTTACTGTTGCTGGGAAACCTGCAATCCTAGAAAAAGTGAAATAAAGCTATAAAATTTGCCAAATGATATGAAACCAATCATTCCATTTCCAGTTTCGGCTCCAACAGGTAGAGATCTTGGGAGTTCATCACGCCCATCTTCACAACAAAGGAAAGCTGGAAAAATGGACAATCAATGCCTGTTCTTGGACCCATCAGAGAAGTGAATTTGCAGGACAAACCACCACCCTGAAATCTGGAGGGACAGGTATATCCAGTGAGACACGTCTGTTTCCCTTGAGCAGAAGGTGATCCTCCTTGTTATAAATGGTAGAACCAGTAGTTATTTGGAGAACTGCTGGAGGCTGAGTGTGGATTTCTTGGAAAGTGAGGCACCACTGAAGAAAATCCTGGGGGGATCTCATACTTTGATGTGCTTTTTCACCGTGAAGGCTACCAGGTTCTCAGGCTGAGGATTCAAGAAAAAATCCCCTCACCGTCTTGGCACAAGGAAAGGAAAAGTAGCCACTGTGTGATCTTCCCCGTTTCTTCTCCATAACCAAGGCTTATTCTATAGGGAAAACTAATTCACCAGAGGGCAATACCAATACTTTATCCCAGCTGGGGGAGTGTATAAGGGAAGAGATTACTGCCCTGCTGGAGGTGGTTCCAGACTTCTTGCCTCACCTAAGTGGTTACAGACAACATCAACAGGGTACAGGATTTCAAAGAAATAGATTTGGAGCAGTGGTAACCAGGGAATGGAGAAGCAGGTCAGCAGGAAAGAGGTATAGTTCTAGAGAGGGACAGAAACACTTGGAAAGGCCTCACTCGGAGACACAGGCCCACTTAAATACTGAGACTTAATCAGATTATAGAAAGCTTCCCTTCTGTTACACTCCACCACCATGCAAACCAGTCTCCAGTGTAATAACAGTGGAGTCTAGGTGAAAGAGCTGCAAGACAAAGGCTCTCTCAGAGGAGTAGAATGAAGGGAAGCCCCACAGCCAATGTGGGAGAAAAAAACAAGGTCATTAGAGGAATTTCAAGCCTATAGTCAAATAAACATCAAACACAGCCCAATTCCTGACCAGATTAACTAAATCCTCACACAAAAGGCCTGTTTAACCTCAGTAGCTATTAAAGACACAAATGTCCTGCTTTCAACAAAAAATTACAAAGGATTTCAAAAGGCAAGAAAAAAATACAATCTGAAGAGAAAAAGAAATCAAACAGACCTAGATAGATGTTCGAATTATCAGTAGACTCAGGAAAGGATTGAAAATAGGTCAATGGAAACTTCTCAAACTGTGAAATGCAAAGAGAAAAAGAGAAGGAAAAAGTCCCAGAACAAAACATTTAAGAATAGTGGGACATTATCAGGTATATGTATATGAAATATACCTAATTGGGATACCAACAGGAGAAAAAAGAGAAATTGGACAAAGAAATATTTGAGGTAATAAAAACTGAGAACTTTACAAATTAATGACACACATAAAACCACAAATCCAGGAAGCTCAGAGAACAATAAGCAAGGTAAACACAAAAGAAAAATCCCCACCTTGGCATATCAGGTTCAAATTGTAGAGAATCAAAGATAAAGTCTTGAAGGAAGCAAAAGGGGAAAAAATACCTTCTCTCTAGAGAACAAGGGTAAGGATGACAGCAGACTTCTCATCAGAAACCATGCAAGCGAGAGAAGAGTGGAGTAAAATCTTTAAAGTGTTGAAAGAAAAAAAAAAACTTGTCAACCTAGAAATCTATGCCCAGTGATACTGTCTTTAAAAAGTAAAGGATAAATAAAGGGTTTCTCTGGCAAACAAATTCATTACTAGGAGACCAGCCTTATGAGAAATGTTAAAAGAAGTTCTTCAGGCAGGAGATAAATAATATAGCTTGGAAACTTGACTATTTAAAAAAAGAGGAAGGGCATCAAAGAAGGAATTGATGAAGGTTAAAAATATTTTTATTCTTCTTAATTGCTCTAAAATATAGCAGTTTGTTTACAATGACACTGGTAACAGTGCTTTAGGGGATTAAATCATGTGGATGAGTGAAGCAAACAAAAGTAGTATCACAAGAGACAGGAGGGAAGATTCCAGAATACTCTGTTTTAAGGTAACCGTACCAAACAAGAAACTGTGGAGTGTACTTTGAAGGTACACTTAGATTATTTAATAATATATATTGTAAATCCTGTGGCAACCGCTGAAAGAATTAAACAAAAAAGTATACATGATATTCCGAGACAGCAAATTAATTAAATAGAACCATACAAAATATGAAACCAGTCACAACTCTTAGAAAAGAAGGAAAAGGAAATTTGGACTGGCTCTCCAGCTTGTATATGGCACACTGTCTTCCATTGTTGCTCTAGACTGCTGCTGTTGTTGGGCTGTTTGTTTGTTTTGTTTTGTTTTCCTTTTATATATTTTTCTCTTTAGCTGGAGGACATAAAGCATAAAAATATACTATTATTTTGAATATCGCCTGTGAGAATCTCTTTCACCCATATCTGTTCTGTATCTAATATGATTCAATAAAACTAGAAGAGATGAACCATACTCAAGGATTTTATTGAACATCTCCCACCACCACAAAATAGAGGATAAAGAGAAAAGATAATAATAACAGAAGATAACAGGTAAGGAGGACAAAGAGCAGAGGCCCAGGAATGAATAAACTGTATGTTCCTGCAAGAGAGCTCTTAACAATTGAAATAGAATCAGTGTTCAAAGATATGTTGCAGTTCTTTGAATCTAAGACATTTTAATGTTTCTGGTATTTGGTTGCATCTTACAATCAATTTCTACACAAATTTTCTAGTCAGAGAGAGGGGTATGTTCCAACATAATTGTCATTACCTTCACAAATGCCACTTTAACTGTGCAAAGTCCTGAGTAAATATCAGTTGGATTATCTGCACTGTTAGACCACATATGGTGGAATTTTTAATTAAATTTTATCTTTATTTTCAAAAAGTCTTAAAATTATACCAGTGAGACTACATAAAAATTAAAAAGTAATGCATTCCCAGAAAATTTTCTGTCACATGCCAAGGAAATCAATGAAGAGTCAGAGATATTGCAAAATCTCTTATAGAATCTTCAAAGGTAGAAGTTGATCTATTCATAACACAGAAGGATTATTAGATTCATAACATTTATCTAAAAATTTCAAAGTGCCTCTTAATAATATCTGGTGTTTTATTTCCAGAAATTAAAAAGAAATAAACAACAGCAGCAACAACAAAACCAGCTGTGAGCTTTAACCAAATAGCAAATGCAAGTGAAACTCAAATAATTTGTAATATGCTTAGGAATTTTGCTGTCTGTTCTAAGTGAGATGAAGAGGTAAAAATATGCACATGAGTTGTAATATTTTTCTGTCTCCATGCTGCTATGTGTAATTGTGTAGTATCAAAATGATTTAGGTCTGTAGACTGAATATCAAGAAATCTTGAATTCAAAATCTGACTGATTTACATCCAGCTGCTTCACTTGGATGGGTCTCTGCTTCTCTCTTAAGTCATCGGTCAGCTTCCCTGACTCCATAGACAGCAGAGTCCAGGACTCAATCTCTTCTTGAACTTCTTTAGGTTTTGACATCTCTCCTTGCATCAGGGGCTAACTTTTATGTGTTAGGGATATGACCCTTCCTTCCATGGGCAAATCACATAGAGTTTGGTTTATTTCCTTGCTTTTGAGTCAGTTAAGGTGTTGGTGGAAAATCAAGTAAGAGAGAAAACTAGGTTCCACAAATTGGTACTATAAACTTGTCAATTATTTTTCTCCCCTAGTAGAGTGGATTAGATAGATTGCTTATGCTCACAGTGGCCAAAGTTTAAGAAGGATATTTAAAACATCTTTTAAATGACAAGTAAAAGATCTTTATAAATTTATCCATAAACACCTCAAAATTTTATTTATTATCACACATGTGTATTAGAACCACATATAACAGCTAAAAAAACTTTCTCTAAAAACATGGAACTGTACATTTTCAATAGGAATAATGTTATTCTCAGGGTGGTAACAATTTTTTTTCATGCAAAGGCAAAAAAACCCCTTGCTCTTTTTATGTATAAAACACAGATATATGTACAGTACATAAATAGATATACAGCATACCTATGATATTAAAATTTCATTTCATGTTATGATTAGGGGAAGAAAATCAAAAAGTGCTCTATAGGGAGCCAATAATGAAGTAAAGGTTGGCAGAAGCTGTCTTACACCAAAGCCTCTTCTTCCTCTCCTACCCCCAAATGCATTGTATTCTTCGAATATGCAATAAGAAAAAAAAACCTAAAGTTGGTTTAGCTTATCTGTAATATAGTCAGTACCAACATGTAAACACACCCAGATATTTGAGAAAGAAAAAATGTTAGTCAATCATCCAGATGTTTTATTTTGACAGTGTCAAGTAGCATCAAGAGAATGAGAAAGACAAGCCACAGACTGGAAGACAATATTTGCAAAAACATATCTGATAAAGGACTGTTACGAAATATATACAAAGAACTCTTACAATTCAACATAAGAAAATGAACAACCTGACTAAAAAATGGACGAAAGACCTGAACAGACACCTCACCAAAGAAGATACACAGATGGCAAAAAAAAAAAAAAATGAAGAAATGGTCCACATCGTATGTAATTAGGGAAATAAAAATTAAAACAATGAGATGCCACTACACACCTATTAGAATGGCCAAAATCCAGAACACTGACACCACAATGCTGGTAAGGATAGGGAACAGGAACCCTCATTTATTGCTGGTGGGAATACAAAATGGTACGGCCACTTCGGAAGACGATTTGGTAGTTTTGTACAAAACCAATCATATTCTTATCATACTATTCAGCATATTCCTTGGTATTTATTCAAATGAGTCGAAACTTAAGCCATTGAAAGCCACTTAAAACCTCTACACAAATGTTTATAATTGCTTTATTCATAGTTCTTTATTCATAATTGCCCAAACTTGGAAGCAACAAAGATGTCCTTCAGTAGATGAATGGATATATAAACTGATATCTCCAAACCATGGAATATTATTCAGCACACAAAAAAAGAGCTATCAATCCATGAAAAGACATGGAGGAAACTTAAATACATGTTACTAAGTGAAAGAAGTCAATCTGAGAAGGTTACATACTGTGTGATTCCAACTATATGACATTCTGAAAAAGGCAGAACTCTGGGGACAGTAAAAAGATCAGTGATTTCCAGGGATTTCTGGGGAGGAAGGAGGGGGGATGAATAAGATGAAGCACAGAAGATTTGCGGGGCAATGAAACTATTCTGTATGATACTATAATGGTGAATACATGTCATTATACATTTGTCAAAACCCATAGTAGGGTTTACCCCAAGTAAACCCTCATGTAAACTGTGGCCTTTGGATGATAACAATGTGTTAGTATTGTAGGTTCATCATTTTCTGCTGGGTGATGTTGATAACGGGGAAGGCTGTGCATATATGGACACAGAGGGTATATAGGGAATCGCTGTGCTCTCCTCTCAATATTGCTGTGAACCTAAAACTGTTCTAAAAAGTAAAACCTATTAAATACGGTTTATTAAGACAAAACAAGACAAAAAAAATCAAATAGCCAGATATTTGAGTACATTGTATAAAATAGTTGAATGGTTAGCCACAATTTTATTCTGAGCGTTTTGGTGTGGTGCCCCAGAATCCTGTCCCAATAGCCTCACAGCTTGACTTGTTTCCGTGTGTATTTGAACCCGTGCACTGCTGCTTGGACTCCTGCTGGCAGTATTCAATGCATCGTTTCATAGTTTTTATCCTTTATTCACACATTATTATTTCCTATCTCTTGGAAGAAAGAGACTATAAACATGTTTAGGACTATACCTAGTGGAGTTGGTATCTAACACTACCTTGTTCACTTCCAATTATAAATTATTTATGAAGCAAACCATTTTGGTATTTGAGAAACTATTTTACTTATTGATCACGGAAAGATTCAGGAGGACTAATGAACACTGATGAATTTTGTTTCTTTTAGCACTTGAAGTTTGCATTTCACTTAAAAATATTTCAATAATACATACAAAAAGATAGTGTGATATAATGTAGAGAATCAGAGCTAAAGAATACAAATGCTGATGTTCAGTCCTGGTTGCTCACTTTGGTACTGAGTGGTTTTGGTCAAATCACTGTAACATTTAAAGTTACCAGTATTATGATTTATGAGTGAAATGTTATGTGCTATGTATTTCGCTCTTTCTATGACCCGATACTTGTGTACAAAAAGTGAAGATTATTATATTTTTTACCAGGTGGTATAAGAGTTTCTCACAGTGAGAAAATCACCCTTGTTAGGAAGATGGCTTGATCAGTTCACTTGAAATAGCGTGGCTGTATGCTGGGGTCAAAGCTTTTGAGAAGGGCTTGAAAGAGTTGAGTTGGTAGGAGGTCGTGTGGTATTTGATGGGCTCCTACCCATGGTAATGTGTGTGAATAAATGGTAAAATTACTAAAGCTTTAAAATATTTTATCCAAGTTTGGTAGAGAACAGTGAAGATTTGGTTCCCTGTGCAAGTTGATATGGGCAAAATTGAGACAGCATACGTATGTGGAAGTTGGAGAGAGATGAGGAGAAAGCAAGTTCTGGGGACTTTGCAAGAGTGTGTACAAGATGCAACATATCCGTGGTACTGAAATTCCTTGGGGAGAGTTATGATTAGAGGAGTTACAATTAGGGGAGAATAATTCACAAGCTGTGTAATTGGGGGCTCAACGCAAGCAGGGGTTTGCTAATAATTGGGTTACATAAAAGGATACATATATACAAAAGTGATCATTTAAACATTTTGTATATGTGCATTTGTGTTTGTGTGTATATGTGTGGGGTTTTTTTGTTTTTGTTTTTTTGTGGTACGCGGGCCTCTCAATGTTGTGGCCTCTCCCATTGCGGAGCACAGGCTCCGGACGCGCAGGCTCAGTGGCCATGGCTTACGGGCCTAGCCACTCTGCGGCATGTGGGATCTTCCCGGACCGGGGCATGAACCCGTGTCCCCTGCATCGGCAGGCGGACTCTCAACCACTATGCCACCAGGGAAGCCCTATATGTGTGTATTTTAACATAAACTCTGTAATTCCTAGGATTCTTGAGAAACCAAGTATAACATAGGCATAGCCTTAAATATTAGACCCTCTTTAAGAGAAAAAATTGACACCTTACTGGTTAACCTTGACAGAAAGAGTTGACATATCCTCTAGTTCTTGGATTACTTAATATAAAGTGGAGACATAGAGGACAATTATTTCAAATAAGAAAAAATTCTACTTTAGTCAAGCATGCCCAATAATTAGTTTTCTGAGACTTTTTAGTATTTCACATTAGTACTTTTGGGAGCTGGTGGTAGCTTTACAGTTGGTTCTGGAAGCATGAATTTTGCCTTTTGTGATCTGGAAAAAATTTAGTTTTTCCAACACCCAAGAGAATAGAAAAGATTAACCAGATTGAATTCATGGTTCTGGTTTGATCCAGTTAGGCAGGCAAATGAAGCCACAAAACTACAAAAATATTTTTAGAATCTAGGAGAGGATTTATGCTCTTTATTTTTCTTATTCAAAATATTTGTGACTACTCTTGGCCCTCAGTCTACTGTATGTATTTCAGCATCAGTTTTCATGTTCCACAAGCAACCTTTCTGGCATTTTGATTAGAATTACATTAATGTGGAGAGTTGATAAATGATGCCTATAATTTCAAAGTAGTGAAGGTGGAAATGATTTTTTGATATGTAACAACAGGTATTTGACATTAACATAGCTAACTTTCTGTTGTTGAAAAAACTCACAGGCATTGCTAACTGTACTCTGGTTATAAATGATGGAAAGGTTGTTAAGTTTTATTAGCAGTAAATTTTTCCCCTGTTCATGGACAACCCTGAATTCAAACCATAGACAACCTTAGGGTTGAGAGCCCCTGTTTGAACAGCCTGTCTGTCTCTGATTCCCTTCTTTTGCCCTGCATTTCCCCTCTTGGGTTGAAGAAGAGACAGCACAGAAACTAAATCAGTAGTCTTTGACTTCAGAAATCCACAGTAGCAATTTTCAAGTTGGGATTAATAACTTCTTCAAGAATTCAGAAGAAAATGATAAAGACATGAAATCATGAATAAAAGGATAAAAGACTTGGAGAATAGAAAACTAAAATGCATATACAAATTTTTTATATACATATAAAAAGAACAGGAGATCTAAAATACATGATATAAAGAGAAGATGATGAAATAATAAATGATGTGATGCAAAGAAGCAATGGTCAAATAAGTTATGCAAGAAAATTCTCAACAACTTAAACTTTCACATTGAAGAGAATCCCCAAATATAAAGCTAAAATCATTAAAATATACTCACTAATCGACAATTTTACCATCCATCCATCCCTTAGGATTAAAAAAAAACCAAGAATATAGACAGAAATAAATAGTTTATTTACCATGGAAATATAAAAATTGAAGCATCATATTTCTCTGTTAAAATATATTTTTATACATAATCAGATGAAGATGATACAATGTCTGTAACAAGTTTTTAGGGCAAAAAAGATTGTGAAAAAAATTTCTGCATATAGTAAAGCTATAAATTAGTGTGTAAAAATAGATAAATACATTCTTTTTTTCCAGAACTTCTAGCAGGTACAATCTTCAAGATTAATTAGCAGATCCAGATTTTAAAATTGAGACCTCTTGCTATATACTGGACCTCTATCTTTATTCTTACAATGTGTCTTCTTAGTTCTCCAGTTACATTGTTTTCCCCGAATTTATCAACCAATTCAAGTGATTGATTGTCTGATTTTTCCCACTACACTAAATCAATACAGAGTCTAGACATTGTGAATTTCAGCTTAAGTTCTCGGTGGAAAACTTATGGTAGTTTGAATTGGCTCCACAGATAGAATCTTTTGAAATTATGTTTTTAATGAAAGATTTATGGTGATGTATATCCCCTCATCCTTCCCACAAATGTTAACAACAGTTGCCACCTATATAGACTCTAGGCCATTTGTGTCAGTTTGGGTTCCCCAGAATCAACCCTTGAGACAAAAATTTAAATTAAAGCATTTATCTGGCAGGTAATCCCAAGACAGCTGTAGGGGACTGGGAAGTGAGCCAAAGAAGCTAGGGCAGCCAAAAAAAGGTGCACTGACAAGTGAGGGTTTTTTTAGACAAAGACTCAAACAGGTATTTTATTTTATGGCATGCAGGATCTTAGTTCCCCAACCAGGGATGGAACCCATGCCCTTTGCAGTGGAAGCACAGAACCCGAAATGGACAGCCAGGGAAGGCCCAGTACAACTGGTTTTTAATTGGAGCTTAATCCTATGACAGAACTCTGGGATTCTGTGTGTAACATGTGCCTCAGTTTTTTCTCCATCCATGAAGTAGGGAGTTGGGATTTTTATACACCCATCTCCATCAGGTATTGTTGAGGGTTGTTCCTAAGTGGTGGAGGAAGCTTAAATTTTCTGGCACTTCTGACTTACTCTGGAAAAGGGAAGAGAGCCCTCCTCTTCAAGGGAAAGCACTTAGGCAGTTAAAAGACCTTTATGTAAGGCTCAAGGGGATGTAGGTAAGGCATCAACAATATTTAATACAATGTATTTGGGTGATTGGTGTGTGAACATATTAATTAAGTATATTAGGTACGTCTAGCAAAATACGAATGTGAGTGTAAATTTAATCTATTAGCAGAGTACAATATTCAGGATACTGAAGATGGTGAGGGGAATAAAAACAATGGTATAACTACAGCCATGGTTTACAATGCCAAGGCCAGATAACATTTTGTTATAGTGGTAGATAAGGCCATTCAAAAATATCATATTAATTATCAGATTATAATAATGCTATAATAATTAGTTGTCAAAAAGCCACCTCAGCTGAAACTGTGTACATAATAATAATAATAAAAAAACTTTATTTTGGAGGCTTAGAAAAGGGGAAAGCAATATTTTAAAATGACTCATTTAAATTAATTTTCAGGTATACAGAGGAAGAACAGAAGTGTGAGCAAAATTCTGCCTTCGAAGTTTATCATATTCACAGAGGTGCAAATGTGCATACAGTAGTGAGGACTGGTTGAAAATTTATAATATCAAGGTAGGACTGTCGGAAATGTCAGGTGACTTTTTATCCTTCTAACTTAATTAAATTTATAGTCTTAATCATTGCAGACTGTAAGAATATATGACTTTTCATGGATCACTGACAGTGAAGGAAAAGGCTAGAAAATTCTTACAATGCATCAAAACTTGTGTATGGCAATTTAATTTAAGCAACTATTACTGTCAGTGGCTTTTTAGGGCCACATCTCTTAAGATATAGGGGTCCTGATTAGTAGTACTCACTTTATTATTGGCTGAAGAAAGAAGTAACTTTCTACAACTCCTCGGTGTTTGGGTCATAGATGGTTAGAGCCAAGAACATCATTCTTGGACCCTCTGAGTGGAGATAAACTTGGATTCACTTCACTTTAGATAATTTTATTCTGAAATTAAACATTCTTTTCTGGCAATAAGTTAAAAAGTTAATTAAAACTGGGGAGGCTGTAGCATTGGAAATTTAACAAACAACCCCAAAGCAGAAATTGTATACAAATTAGTAACCTGTTGAAATACAACTTGTGAATGGTATTCTCTGAGCTGTTAGGGTGACTGTACCATGGCTGAAAACTGGGATCTTTGTCATTTTCAAGCTGAATGTTATTATTTTACTAGGACTGTGATTTTTGTCAGACCCGATAGACAGTTGACTTGGTCAAATGCAGGAATTTAATGTAACCTGAAGACTACCGCAGCCATTGAGAGGAAGGACTGAGGTCAGGGGTGTGCCAGGTCTTTGGCTTTAGTTCAATTAATTTAACTAAAGCAAAGAATTAAAAGAATGAAATAGTCATCATTCTTTATGTCTCCTACTGTATAGTGAGAATTTCTGTATGCTTACTATTTCGTAGTAATTTTGAACTAGAGAACTGGTGTAGATAGTTTTTCAGCATCCTAAATAGGAAGGGAAATTTGTAAGTGGGTGTCATTACCCTGAATGATTGAGGGTATGGAAGAGGGAGAGAGGCCATTTTGTAAGGAAGAAGCACAGTCCTGATTGTGACCTTGCGGCTGGCGGCACGCAGACTTCTTCTGTCCTCCCTCCCCGTGGAGACATGTGCACCGGAGTGTGGCGAGGGCCTCCAGTTCTGCCCAGATGTGCAGAATAATCAGGGAATGAAACCACAGAGGCTGAGAAAACAGTGTGGCCAGTACCTGATTATTAGTCAATATTATCTTCAATTTTAAAAAAACTTTGTCAAAAACCCTGTGACTCATGCTTAACTCTGAGTTTTTTTCCATCCCCTGCTTTTCAAAATTAACTAATTAATCAATTTAGGGCCAGGAAGGAGAAGAACAACCCCTTTCCCTGATTTTTGGCCAAGAATTTCCCCTAAATGATGTGCAATGATAAAATTGTAGTCGTACCTGTAATGTATGTTCGTGCTTTCATTTTCCCTATCCTCCAATTTGCTGAGAACCTACTTAGAAAAACATTCTGCATGAATTATTTTATTCATGTTGTAAAAGCCATTTGAAATAACTTTCATGAAATATGGGTGATATGCTTGAGAAAAATTGAATGATAAGGTTTCTAAAAATCCCACATTGTTTTTGGGAAAAGCAATCAACTCTGCAGATACGTTGAAAACCATAGAAAAATATGAAACAAAGAGGAGTGTGTTTTCAGATAACAGCACATGCAAATGATATGACAAATTTTCTTGAACCCAGTTAAAGACAGAGCAAAACTGTGACACTAAATGGATTACAAATAAAGAAACCATGACAAAACAAAAGTACTCTAAAATAGTACTTTCTTCTTAAAAATGGAGATTTTTATGCTGTGTTAATCAGGGTTTTCTGGAGAAACAGAACCAACATATATATATATGACTTATTATAGGAATATATATGACTTATTATAGGAATTGGCTCACGTGGTTATGGAGGCTGAGAAGTCTCATGATCTCCTGTCTGCAGGAAAGTCAGTAGTGAAATTCAGTCTGAGTTGTAGGGCGTGAGAATGGGGGATGTGGGGAGACAGTTGTATAAGTCCTGAGTTGAGTCTGAAAGCCCGAGAGCCAGGAGCTCCCACGTATGAGGGCGAGAGAAGGTTGATGTCCCAGTTCAAGCGAGAGAGCAAATTGTCCTTCCTCTGCCGTGTTTGTTCTATTTGGACCCTCAATGGACTGGATGATGCCCACCCACACTGGGGAGGGTGAGCTCCTTGACACAGTCTACTCAGTCAAATGCTAATCCCTCTGGAAACACCCACAGAGACCCACCCAGAAATAATGTTTTACCAGCAATCTGGGCATCCCCTCGCCCAGTCAGGTAGACACATAAAATTCACCATCACATCTGCAAAATCATTCTGAGATGAGAGTTGTAAAATACTGGATATAGAGAGACAGTAAAAACTACTTTGGGAATCTTATGTTCATTACCTGTACTGGGAGCAGAAATACCCAATTCAAAGGTGTAACTAAAACATACCTGTTGTTATGGTGTTATTGGACGGAAACATAAGCAAGCAGTGTTACAATACAGTGGTACTTAGGAGGTGAAGGTGGGTGTTTTAAGAGGACAGTCTGACCAAAGGGACATTAGAGAATGAAGCGGGGCATAGCCTCACTCAGATAGTTTTGTTTTACCTGGGGTGATGCCCAAATAAAGGTCTGATTGATAAGAATAGTTCAGAGGCTACTCCATCACCTGGAGCAGAAGCTTGTACAGAATTCCAGACACTCTTCAGGACTTGGTTTCATTGGAAACGGCAGGGGGCTTATTTTTCCCTTGGACCTGGGGACACACCAATGACGTGGTGACTGGAGGGGGCCTTAGCCAGGCAGGCATTTGATTCTTCTCCCAGGAAGGGGAGACAATTGTGCCCATAGACCCCTCACAAGCTGACATGTCTTACTTCTGCTTTTGGTCAAAGCTGGATCTTGTCTGCTTCTAAATTGAGTTTAGATCTTCAAGTCTCTGACATCCTTTATCCTCCTTAGAAACTTGCACAGGAATCCTGAAGCAATAGGACAACTCAGAGGTTGTATGCCAATGAAGAGTAGCAGAATATGCCACTCCCAAACAGGCATACCAGCGTGGTCAGAATGCATGTTGGTTGCAGGAAAGGAGAATTTTCTAAAACCTCCAGTGCTTTCAAGATTACTTAGAAGTATTTTTGGTTGCCAATGACAGAAATTCAACTCAATCTAGCTTAAAACACAAACAGTTTTTAGAGTGATAACAGGAGTATATTCTGTAATCCAGTTCCAGGATGAGACCAAAAAAAGGAACTGAAGCAATGTGTGGGCCCAGGAATGGCTACTGCTGTCTATATCTTTTGCCTTAGTGCCTCATTGGTTATCAACTTCATTCAATATATATGATTTAGCTTATATTAACATTTTGTGATACTTGCCTAAAGCCCTTCTGCATCTCTATGTTGAATAATAACTATTCTGAATTTTTTTGAAAACTTGCAAAAGTTATTTATTCAGAGCTTGCTAGGGAGTCAGCCTCCATTGCTTGTGTTTTGTCAGGGACTCAAATGCAGGCAGAGCAGTAGGCAAACTCTATAGTGGAACAAAAAAAAGAAAGCTTCAGCCATGCTCTGATTGAAGACTTTTGGCTGGGGAAGCTACATATATGCAGACTAACTAGAAGTGAGTATTCTGTGTGATTAGTTAGGGGTGCAGAGTTGGCTCACTCTAGATGGTTCTAAGTTGGAAGTGAAATTGAATCCTTTCATATCATTTTTAATGTTCCTAGCTGTATTTGGGGGAACTTAAATATTACATAAATTGTATCATAGGATGCACATATTTTCCAATTTTCTATTTTATCCCCACTTGTAATTATTTTTGAGTCGTTTGTCGACATGCACAGCTATAGTTGATTCATTTTAAGTAATCTGTAGTATCTGTTGCAAGAATAAGTTGTAGTCCATATTCAGTTGCGTACTTTTTTCTGTGATTACAAAGATTGAGGCAAACATCTTTGTGCACCTGAGTGAGCATGTTTTCTGGAAACATTCTAGAATTGGAACTGTAAACACATAGATTTTGTGCCTCTCATCTTTGGCTTTACTAGGTATTTCAAAATTGTTCTTGAAAATGGTTGCATAAATTTACCTTTTCACCAGCTGTGTATGAATTTCTTCAGTTCCACATGCCACCCAAACTATTTTTTACCCATTAGAAGGAAATTAGATGATATTACGTTTTTATTTTCTCCTTGATTTTGAGAGAAGTGGAACATCTTCATATATTTATGAAATAATTCATGGGTCAAAATGTACCACATTGTAAATTGGAAAATGTTAGAACTGATCACCAATGAAAGCATTAAAATATGTTAGACTTGGTGGACGTACCAAAGAAAGATACCTTTTTTGCTTTAGCTCTGGGTGAACAAAGAGATTCTCCCATGCGATTTCTACTCGCAGTTCTGTGCCTCACATGAATTCAAGTTCACAAGTATACCCACGTGGTCCAGGAAGACTGTAGTGTGCTGAATGTGGGGCTGGGATGGGGTGGTCTCCAGGAGAGTTTGAGATATTGTTTTCCTCCTCCTTGTATATATTTTTGTTGTCGGTGGTAGTGGTTTCCAGCTTTATTGGGATATAATTGACATATAACATTGAATAAGTTTAAGGTGTATGATGTGTTGATTTGACACACTTGTACATTGCAAAATGAGTATGACCTTAGCGTTAGCTAACACCTTTATCCCATCACATAATTGCTATTTCTTTTTTGTGGTGAGAAATTCTAAACAGCACATTATAAAATCCATTGCTCTCATCTTGGCCAAGAATCAAACATTAGATATCTAGACACCCCCAGAGATGAAGCTAGAGCTTTTCCCTCCAGTGGTCAGTCAGTTCTAACCACACGCCTGGAATGTCCCCTGTTGGTGGAGTGGGTGGCCCATGTGGGGGAAACAGAAGAGGAGGAGCTTCTGGGCACACACACTAGGTGAACACTGACTTCCCAAATTAGGTTTATTCCTTGGTTTTCTATACCCAGTGTTGGGTTTTAAGAAGATGGAATCCAAAGGCTTGAAAAGAATTTTATATATGTAATGAGAAGACATTCCTGTCATTCTCTTTTTCTGTGCCAGAAAGACTAATAACTTCAAAAGGCAGCATCTGCCTCCCCCTGCATGCCTGTGTGCTATCTGTAATGGTTTATCAGAGTCTATACAGAGGCTTACAGAAAATGTAAAAGGAGGACGGCATTCCTGTGATGTCATGATCACCATCAGAAATGCCCTGGGCCTGGAGTCCCTGGGCCTGTTTCTCTAGCCCTTGTTTTGCTCTCTAGCTACTGGAAATAGCTTGTTTACCTTCTCCCTGTCCTCACAGATTATTTCTGTTGAGGTCTTTATTTCCCATCTCAGGCTTATTTTTAAATCAGAACAAAACTCTTAGAACACTGGTTATAGCCTGCTGTGTCCTTCAAGCTATTATATAACTACCTTGGCTTTTCAAAGCTTTTAAAGTTAGCTAAAAAGGCAAGAAAACAAGCTGGTGTGACACAAGAAGGAGGAGGTGTAGAATTTTGAATAGTTCGCAAAAAAAGACAAAGAACAGAACTGATACAGGGCTTGAATTTTAGTACCAGAGTAGATCAATTGATAATGACACCTGTAGCAGTGGAAAGAGCACAATTATTGATTAGCAGAGTGTAATAATTAATTGTTGGTAATGACCAGGGCAACAACAATAGCTGCTATCTATTATTTATTTAGTATGAGTCAGGCATGGTCCTGTTTTAATACACCACTTCGTTCGATCTTCACAATAATCTTATGGTGTAGCTACTATTACAAGATGCGAAAACAGAGGCTGACTAAAGTTAAGTCACTTGCTCAACATCATAGAGAAATTTTGTCATAAATATGTCAGCAAGGGATAGTAGCACACTTCACGCATTTGAGTTGATCTTTGAGTTTTAAATTTATTGCAAAAAGAGCTGTATCTATTGCAGGGGTTGGCAAACTACAGCCAGTAAGCAAAATGTGGCCTGTTGCCTGGTTTTGTAAGTAAAATTTTATTGGTCCACAGCCACACCCATTCACTTATATATTATCTGGAGTTGCTTTCCCACCACAATGGTGGAAGTGAGTAGTTGCGACAGAGACGTTGTGGCCTGAAAACACTAAAATATTTACTATTTAGCCCTTCTAGAAAGTTTGCCTAGCCCTGCTCTCCTGTCCTCTTCCTTTAGAGCTTTTTGGAGAAACCGTGCTTTTATTTCTTCCATTGCATTCTTTCATGTTGGATCCTAATATCCAGCCTATAGTTGGAGGTTGAATATTCTTCCTGGATGATTCTCCAGCTACTTTGAGAATCTCCATTCTGCTTAAGATAGTTCAAGTTTCACAGTTGCCCTCTTTCAATCTGCTTGGTAAAGTCCCTGATACAGTCCTATAGTTTTTCCCTAAGGCTACAAACAGTATATTTTACTTTGCAGCCTCCTAACAGGGGATTCTTGTTGATTCCAGGGCCTCTGAAGGAGAAAATTTTTTAAAAACCTGAGTGTCCATGTTATTTTGCTTCTCACTCACATCATTTTATAGCCCTTCCTCATTTTTTTTTCATGG